>NC_064927.1:122678274-123303274 GCF_023897955.1 Schistocerca gregaria | reverse complement strand
GGTTCTTCACCAAGCATCAGCACCGGCGATAGATGGGGACGTGCCGTTGCCACAGTACCATTAATCCCGGCTCCAGTGTTAATATCGTTTTCATTTATTATTCAGTCAGCCACTGGAGTAGCTAAAACATTCGGTGGGTTGCATTCCGCAAGAATCTTCTTTTTTATGAGGTTACCGGTTTCCGTCTGTTTTAGACCATATTCAGACCTGCTCATTCGTGGAATCGTAGCGCCCGCTGCGTTCGCACCCTGCGTCTATCATCACGGTGTGAGCTCTGAAGATGGTCTAAAACAGACTGAAATCGGTAACTTCATAAAAAAAGGAGTTTCTGGCGGCTTTGAGTGTTCACGTTCATTTTTAAGTAATAAACAAACCGCTGTATTCCAAGAGAAATATTGAAAAAATTACTGATTACAGATTCGTATTAGTGACTGAATGTGCAGCTAGAGTATCATAGTGATCCCCCCAGTGGCTTCACACTTTTATTGCAATTACTTTTTCTAATAGGCTTGTCACTGAGTCTCACGCTATGTCATTGATTTTAATATAACAGAATGTCAATTTTATTTTATTTGTATTTCATTTTTTAATAACTTATAGTTTCCTTCAGTTCATTATTATTATTATTATTATTTGCCGACTGAGTAAAAGACCAGTCATTCAGTAGGATTTTATAGTAATTCCCCACCTTACGATTCCATATTAGGGTCATTTTTGAGATAGCGATTTTGTGGAAGAATTAAAACTTAACATCCGTGTGTGACGGACTCTAGACATTCCATCATTCAGATACGTTTCGCGTCCACATACCGCGGTGTTTTGTAATGGAAAAAAGTCTTACTGCTAACTAGTGTAGAACTTCGCTAATCCGTCTCCCACGGCACTGGGAGGACTTGGATTAACAGAGGAACACTTTTATTGACCTGCAACATGACAATTCGGTACAATAAAACATTAATTTTCAAGTTTATGTACTGTCTGAAATATAGTTCCATATTAGAACAGTAACGATACGGAAAGAAAACATCGACGCTAAAAATCGTACACGAAGGTGTATTGTAGAATAGTGCCTTTATGTAAAATACAACTGTATTGTGCGGTAAGATATTGGTACCGTGAGCGATGGCTTAACAACTGCACATATGTTAATACAGTACTCCACCGACACACAATTGATTTGCACTTGATTGTTGGAAACACCTGAACTCACACAGTAAATAATTTACTGTTCTTAAGCAGGACAAAAAAAATTGTAATTTTCTTTTGCTTAGCAGACGACATCCTTGATTTTGCGGCGATATTCCGCCATTTTCTAATCTAGAAAATCTCTGTCGGTTTCTTTCATAGTTGTTGTGCTAATCATTATCTCACTTGCAACGTTTTTAAGAGGCTCACCTTTATCTAAACATTCAAGCACTTTCAGTTTCTCCGCGGAGGACAACATCACATGTTTTCGTTTAGTTGATGCCATAATTTAGTCTTACACTCTTTAATATGTAAGAAGAACGCTGTCGCTAATTTATGAAAGAAACGCGTGCACAGTAACACTTACTAATCGAGATCCAAAAAGGTTATACCGTGCCAAAACTAGTAGAACCAACCTCCCTATCAACGGTCAACTGCCTACTGATCGATGTCGCAGACGATGACTCACGCAAAAAAAAACACCGGAAGTAGGGTGGTCGGACAAAGCGGGAAGTCGGACCATCCGAGAGCGAGTTATGGAGGAGCTACTGTATTTGTAACTTACATAACTCCATAAATCAGCTATTCAGTTGTTAGTAAATGTCCGTCAACGAATAAAAAGTGTTACTTTAAGTCCAGTTATGGGTTCTGTCAGCCTCTCATCCTCGAAAAGCTTGTCAGAGTACTTCTGTATTACTGTAATTCGTTTGTTAGGCAGTTTACTCTTAATGATCCATCTTTCACACACGTTGAAAGTTTCGGCTAGTAATTTGTAGTACGATGCTTTGGTGCCAGCTGGTGTCCCACAGCAACAGAGCTATATGTGTCACTTGTAAGGCACTGTACTTCTATTCGAGAAGACAGCAATTAAAGTACTCGTCAGTCCATCCAGATTCAGATTTTCCGTAATTTCCCTCCATATCGCTTGACTCTAATACCAACATGGTTCGTCTGAGAACAATGAGGCCGATTTCCTTACCCACATTTCCAGCCCCCCCCCCCCCCCCCCCCTTCGCCTCGCCGCCCACAGTGTGCGCCCCGCCTCTAATGAAATCGATTAACATTAATCTTCCTCATTTATTTATGACAGTAACTCTCAGTCGGCAACGTCAGATGAGCAGTATTAATGCTTTCTATTGTTTTAAACTGAATCTGAAAAGAGTAAGATTATATTTTGAAACCTATCACTACACTTCGTTCGCTATATTTCTTACTCATTGCAAAATGTGTTTGTCGCAGCCTTAAGAACTGGACTAAATCTGTTTTCAAGTGTAGGGATGGTTTCTTATCTTCCAGCCCAACGTGTTGGTTTTGGCGTCGGTAGAGCTACTTCGAAAATACTCACGGAGCAGATTTTTAAATTCTGCCATGGTAGCATACTGTCCTCAGCTGTTTCGAAATACAGTGCTCTTTCTCGATTGCCTCCGTAAACGCTTCAGTGCCTTTAACCACTAAATTTAAATTAAGACTTGATTCGTTTTTGGGCACAATTGTATGCGTCGCTCATGACAGATGCTCCGCCGTAGTCTCGGTCGAAACACTTTCTCAGATATCGACCCTTTCGTTCTACGTATTCTGACGAAGTTTCGTCTTTCACCTGATAAAGGAGGTAAATGATCCGTATATATTTGTCCGAGAACTATTTCCAACACGATCTTTCATTATTTTAAGATATCGAAATGTTTCTCTTGACTGATCGATTTCTTTTCTATCTTTGCAATTTTCTTTCCTATTTTAAGGCTTCCTCATTGGGGGCTCTGACCTGGGTATCCCAGCCTAGTTATACCCATGCTGTTATGGCTGCCTACTTGCTGCTGTGATTCCTTCTCGCGACTCCTCTTAGAATAAACAAACATATCTCGCGGCACGTCGTTGTCTCAACAATACACGGGCCCATGCAGCGGCCCAAGCCGTTGCTTAGCAGCAGTCTGAGATGACGCGGCTGGCGAGCAACATAAATGTCTCCGTCCGCAGGCGGTAGGATCTCAAGTGAACCGTGAGACGCAGTGAAAACCCCGAGCCATGATGGGTCAGAAGGTAAGTCACCAACAAACATCTCAGTATCGCCAGTCAGTGGCACCCGGAACACGGGCGTCAAAACAGTTACACATTTCTGCGGACGCATATCATAAATTGTCAGAGACACGTATGTTTAATGAATATGGAGAACTTCAACACTATATTTCTATTCAAAGTTATTTGATTTTGGGGTGATTTTCAGTACATGTCGAACACACGGCCCCTAACGATATACATCGAACGTGCGACTCGCTGTGGCGCGAATTATGGTAAATGTTTAGTGCGTTGCTAGGGTAATATAGTTGACCATTTTCGATTGTGAGTAGCGATAAGAAAAGGCGTTGCAGTTTCGAGTGCCGATAGTCTTACATGGCGACATCTAATTCCACGGATTGACATTTATTGGGACATCGCATTGCTTCCAAATGAGGATACCAGGAATTGTGTAAAATGCCATTGACTCAACTCTCGTGAAATTTAACAAGAAAGGTGCGGATGCACATTTTCCTTTCCTACTGTACTGAGCTCAATATCACAAGGGAACATCTGTAAGAAATCACAAATGCTTTGAGAGTTCCAAATTATCCACCGAGAACAGCTTCATTTTAGTTCCTTGTTGGATAAGAGATTATATGCTACAAGCGACAGTTTCTGAAGTACACTTTTCCACGAAAGCCGTGTGCGACTACGACTGTTTCTGTCTGTTACAGCCGGCCGCTGTGGCCGAGCGGATCTAGGCGCTTCAGTCCGGAATCGCGTCCCTGCTACGGTCGCAGGTTCGAATCCTGCCTCGGACATGGATGTATGCGATGTCCTTATGATAGTTAGGTTTATGTCTAGGGCACTGATGACCTCAGATGTTAAATCCCATAGTGATTAGAAACATTTGAACCATTTTTTCTCTGTTGCATCACAGTTACGAACGAGAGCATTCGAATCGGTGGAAAAACCAGCTTTGTCGAAATACACGAATCGCATATAGCTACTAGGAAATACCAAATGGCTCTGAGCACTATGGGACTTAACTGCTGTGGTTATCAGTCCCTTAGACTTAGAACTACTTAAACCTAACTAACCTGAGGACATCACACACATCCATGCCCCAGGCAGGATTCCGGACTGAGCGCCTAGAACCGCTAGACCACCGAGCCGGCTAGGAAATTCCAGAAAGGACGCCCGTTAAAAAATGAAGTTGTACACAATTGGGTATCTGGCTACACTGAAAGAGAACCCCTCAAGCGCTTTGTAGTTCGCGTTTACTCGACAGCGAAGAAAATTTTAGTCTCTCTGATAAAGCATTTTATAATGCCAAGCACGAAAGTGATAACAGAAGGTTTGAAGTCATACAGTACCTTAAAGTAAGAAGTATTTAAGAATGAATCTGTGAATCATTCTGTTGAATTTGTATCATCGGACTATCCAGCTGTTTACACACAGACCATCGAAAGTTTGCAGAAAGCTGTCAAATCGTCAATGAAGTGACGTCCAGGAGATAGGGACGAACTCTACCACTTCTAATAGCTATATTTCCACAACCTGAGGCTGGTGGAAAAACTGAATTTCCTGTTACTCGCCAGATATTTCTGACCGACATAGCAAGAATATCCCAGGTTGTGGGATAAAGGGATTGCTGCTGATATAACACGAGGAATGGTGAATGTAGAAATCGTGGCTAACGAATAAAGAAAGTAAAGTTACTACTTTAATTCGCAATTAATTGTAACGTAGTAAACGTTCGTCTCTGGTTGTTGTTCTGATGAACGCTGTAAATAGTATCCATAAGTGGTGCCGCAATAACAGAATCGCACGTTCGATGTATATCGTTAGGACCCCGCGTGATTGATAGGCAATCATTCTTGGATATTGCCGTTTCTGGAAACCAGTCTTTCAAATAGTTTATCATGGTTTGCCTGAGGCACTTTGTGTTGGAGAAGAATGAATTTTACAAATCTTGTAATTATAGGTAATCTGGAACACCACATATTATATACTTCCCTATTGCGTTCCCGTGCAAAGTGCTCCCAGTATTCTCACGTATAGATAATAGCTGACGAATTGAATGTATCACCATGGAGTCTTGGTTCAAATGGCTCTGAGCACTATGGGACTGAACATCTATGGTCATCAGTCCCCTAGAACTTAGAACTACTTAAACCCAACTAACCTAAGGATATAACACAACACCAAGTCATCACGAGGCAGAGAAAATCCCTGACCCCGCCGGGAATCGAACCCGGGAACCCGGGTGTGGGAACCGAGAACGCTACCGTGCGACCACGAGCTGCAGACATGGTGTCTTGAATCACGCGTTTAATGTGCACATAATTTATGAAATACTACATTTTATAAGAATTTCTAACACGTTATAGGCGAATATCAAGCTTTATGCCGTATTTCTGTTAGAAAATTTATTTGTCTTTCAACTCATAGTCCTCTTATAAAAGAAAGGAACTGCGATATGAGATTGTTGCCCCTGCTCGCATTTAATTAAGGTGGGGCAATTTTATCACCTTTATGCCAATGCAGTGCATTTCCTCAGACACAGTACGTTGCGCCCACATTTTCTTTGAATATCCTGTTCGTGACAATGAATCGGTAGAGGTCGCTGGAACGCGGTATGCTATTATTTTGATTCACATCTCTTCCAGCTTCGGCGACCAAACGATACTGTCCACACTACGCCTGACATTATAGTGGTCATTATTAAAATTTGTACTTTAAATAAAGTTCGTGTCAACATTGGCTCTACTGGAAACAAAAGAGAAATTTCAAGCAAAAATGTCACAAGAAAACTTAAGTGCTTTATTTTAAGTTCTTCGTCTTAGCTGGTAGCTATGAAGAAATGTTGTATAGCTAAGTATTCTCTGTAATATACATCATTCCACAAAATCATGTATTTAATCGTAAATAAATATCAAACATTGGATATACTTTAAGCCAAGTTAGGAATTTTGTCAGCCTCTTGTCCTCGAAAGTCGCGTCGAGATTTGTTACTCTCACTGCCCCGTCTTTGCCAGATGTTGAAGCTTTCATCAAATACACTCCTGGAAATTGAAATAAGAACACCGTGAATTCATTGTCCCAGGAAGGGGAAACTTTATTGACACATTCCTGGGGTCAGATACATCACATGATCACACTGACAGAACCACAGGCACATAGACACAGGCAACAGAGCATGCACAATGTCGGCACTAGTACAGTGTATATCCACCTTTCGCAGCAATGCAGGCTGCTATTCTCCCATGGAGACGATCGTAGAGATGCTGGATGTAGTCCTGTGGAACGGCTTGCCATGCCATTTCCACCTGGCGCCTCAGTTGGACCAGCGTTCGTGCTGGACGTGCAGACCGCGTGAGACGACGCTTCATCCAGTCCCAAACATGCTCAATGGGGGACAGATCCGGAGATCTTGCTGGCCAGGGTAGTTGACTTACACCTTCTAGAGCACGTTAGGTGGCACGGGATACATGCGGACGTGCATTTTCCTGTTGGAACAGCAAGTTCCCTTGCCGGTCTAGGAATGGTAGAACGATGGGTTCGATGATGGTTTGGATGTACCGTGCACTATTCAGTGTCCCCTTGACGATCACCAGAGGTGTACGGCCAGTGTAGGAGATCGCTCCCCACACCATGATGCCGGGTGTTGGCCCTGTGTGCCTCGGTCGTATGCAGTCCTGATTGTGGCGCTCACCTGCACGGCGCCAAACACGCATACGACCATCATTGGCACCAAGGCAGAAGCGACTCTCATCGCTGAAGACGACACGTCTCCATTCGTCCCTCCATTCACGCCTGTCGCGACACCACTGGAGGCGGGCTGCACGATGTTGGGGCGTGAGCGGAAGACGGCCTAACGGTGTGCGGGACCGTAGCCCAGCGTCATGGAGACGGTTGCGAATGGTCCTCGCCGATACCCCAGGAGCAACAGTGTCCCTAATTTGCTGGGAAGTGGCGCTGCGGTCCCGTACGGCACTGCGTAGGATCCTAAGGTCTTGGCGTGCATCCGTGCGTCGATGCGGTCCGGTCCCAGGTCGACGGGCACGTGCACCTTTTGCCGACCACTGGCGACAACATCGATGTACTGTGGAGACCTCACGCCCCACGTGTTGAGCAATTCGGCGGTACGTCCACCCGGCCTCCCGCATGCCCACTATACGCCCTCGCTCAAAGTCCGTCAACTGCACATACGGTTCACGTCCACGCTGTCGCGGCATGCTACCAGTGTTAAAGACTGCGATGGAGCTCCGTATGCCACGGCAAACTGGCTGACACTGACGGCGGCCGTGCACAAATGCTGTGCAGCTAGCGCCATTCGACGGCCAACACCGCGGTTCCTGGTGTGTCCGCTGTGCCGTGCGTGTGATCATTGCTTGTACAGCCCTCTCGCAGTGTCCGGAGCAAGTATGGTGGGTCTAACACACCGGTGTCAATGTGTTCTTTTTTCCATTTCCAGGAGTGTAGTTTGTCATTTTATTTTTTGTGGCTAGTTATTTCTAATAATAACTGAGGATTATATCTCAGCTGTAAGATAATGGACTTGATTTCGCGAGGACAGTGATTCATATCCCCGCACGCCCATCCAGGTCGAAGTTTTCCGTGCGTGACGCCCCCCCCCCCCTCCCTCCCCTCCACCCCGCATCATCCCCATCTCAAGTCGCTTGACACAAAAGCCGACTTTCCTTTGGAAAGAATAAGGTCGATTTCCTTTCGCATTTTTCCCATACCTGTGATTTTTTTAAGAGTACAGCCTACATCTACATCTACGTCTACATGGTTACTCTGCAATTCACACTTAAGTGTCTGGCAGAGGTTTCATCGAACCATTTTCATACTGCTTCCCTACCGTTCCACTCTCGAATGACGCGTGGGAGAATGAACACCTAAATCTTTCCGTTTGAGCTCTGATTTCTCTTATTTTATTATGATGATTGTTTCTCCCTACATACGGGGGTGTCAGCAAAATATTTTCACATTCGGAAGAGGAAGTTGGTCTTTGAAATTTCGTAAATAGATCTCGCCGCAAAGAAGACCGCCTTTGTTTCAGTGACTGCCACCCCAAATCGCGTTCATATCAGTGACACTCTCACCCCTATTGCGCGATAACACGAAACGAGCTGTC
Source organism: Schistocerca gregaria (assembly GCF_023897955.1). Lineage (NCBI taxonomy): Eukaryota > Metazoa > Arthropoda > Insecta > Orthoptera > Acrididae > Schistocerca > Schistocerca gregaria. The sequence continues at coordinate 123,294,948 of NC_064927.1, read as the reverse complement.
CTTCTTTGCACTTATTCGATGTCCTCCGTCAGTCCTACCTGGTAAGGGTCCCACACCGCGCAGCAACATTCCAGCAGAGGACGTACAAGTGTAATTTAGGCTGTCTCTTTAGTAGGTTTGTCGCATCTTCTAAGTGTTCTGCCAACAAAACGCAGTCTTTGTTTCGCCTTCCCCACAATATGTTGTCTTTCCAATTTAAGTTGCTCGTAATTGTAATTCCTAGGCATTTAGTCGAATTGACAGCCCTTAGATTTGTGCGGTTTATCGTATTCCCAAAATTTATAGGATTTATTTTAGTACCCCTGTGGATGACCTCGCACTTTTCTTTGTTTAGTGCCAATTGCCACTTTTCGCACCATAAAGAAATTCTTCCATGCCTGCACTAGCGTGGTGAGCATCACAAAAGTTCTACTGACACCTCTACATTGGTTAGTAATTACATCCAGGACTTCACAGGATGGGAGTCTGTGATGTTGTCTGTGCGTCTGGCTAGGATTACCCAGTAATACAGACCAATCGGGTGACACAGACGGTCGATAGTTGTTTCTAAAAGAGCGCTTTTAGGGACAGAACGGGGAAGAAAGTGCCATGGCAAGCGCCTTGGGGAAAAAAACCTGTGTGGCAGTCTGGGTGAGTAATACCAGCAGTAGCGGTTTTCTTGCTGTCTGCGACGGATCGTGCAAGTGTATGGTTATGCTAGTAAAGGGTATCATGCAACACTCGGTACCACTGTCATAACCAATATTCGTCACAAGATTGTCAGTCCGATCGATGAGAGCTATCTGTTTAGCTGAGCACCGACGATATCTCAGTAGCCAACTTCAGTGTTTGCGTAACTGAAAGAAGCTAAATCGTCAGCTGAGTAGTTCATTTCGTTACACATTTGGCGTCTTTGTGTGAAGTCTGAGTGAGGTTTGTTTGTGTTTCTTTTGTGTTCGGCTCCCCTGCTGTTGGCACATTGATGCTGTGTGCGTACTCACCTGGCGGTGTCAGCAAGATGTGCTCTGTTGCAGGGGCTCGCAGGTAATGCGTTGGCCGGCCGCTGTGGCCGAGTGGTTCTAGGCGCTTCAGTTCGGAACCACGCGTCTGCTACGATCGCAGGCTCGAATCGTGCATCTGGGATGGATGTGTGTTGTCCTTAGGTTAGTTAGGTTCACGTAGTTCTAAGTCTAGGGGACTGATGACCTCACATGTTTAGTCCCATAGTGATTAGATTCATTTGAAACATTTTTGGTATTGCGTTCTTTGTGTGTGCTTAAACTGAGCTGACCATCGGTGTGGCGGATGTTTTTAATACTGCCGAGAGGATTTCAACCGCTACTCATTTTCAAGGTCCGTGGTGTGTATGTAACGTTGAGCGTTACTTATGATACGAAGCACTTTGTTCTGTATGACCTGCAAGAGGCCCAGATGTCTTACAGCTGCGTATACCCAGACAGAAGAAGCTTATGTCATCAGCGGTCTAATCAGTGTGCTTCGCATGTTAAGCGTAGGATACAGGTGTTTGAACCTCGCGTACGGTTTGTTGGCGACGTATTTGTTGTATGTAGTCCCCCAGTGAGAGCTTCCGACGCATCTATTTACCAAGGTATCTGACTTTTTCACGGAAAAACCTGTGTGCAGTGTTATTCGTCTGTAGAGTTGGTATCTGTGCAGTTGTCTCGGTCTGCGTGTAAACATAACAGCTTCTTATATGTCGACATTTACTTTTATAAGCCATTTCTCCAACCAAGGCTTGGCTATTCTGAAATGCTATCCGTAGACGTGAATTAATGTGCGATGGCTTCGAGTGTTTCTCTAGGGTGGCTGTGTCATCCGTGACCCTGGATGCTGCCTTGGGGAACTCCAGCTTGAATACCGTATCGTGTTGATGGTTTGTCCTGAATGGCAGTGTTGAAGCATCTGCTGATGAGGTATGAGTGTATGAGACGTACGAGTCCGTCGGGGAAGCCAGCGTCGCCAGGCATGCGAATAAGGCCGTTGTGCCATAGTCGATCTAAAGTCTTCGCGATACCGTGGAAAGCGGCCCCTGTAGCTTTGTTGGTGTCGCAACCGCTTGTAATGTGTTCTGCTACGCATAGGAGTTGTGTTGTGCAGTGGTGATTCCTGAAGCCGAATTGCTCCAGTCTCAGGGTGTCGTTGTTGATGCCTAGTTAATTGTTTAACAATCTCCTTCTGATTAACCTTCCCGAGCGAGCTCAGCACATCCATGGGTCGGTGACTCTGTGGGAGGGAATGGTCTTTCTATGGCTCCCTGAACATTTGGACCTTGCACGCCTTCGAAAAGACAAGGAAGTGTTGGTATTGTAGGATGCAGTTACGGCGTACGTAAAGTCAAGCGCTGGCACACCAGTGGGGAACGACAGAGCAGACAGGGCTGCGGAAACAAGTCAGCCAATAGCACGCTGACTCACCCCTCTCCAGGACGACAACGCGACAGCAGTGCCTCTATGCCAAGAGGACATAAGCGCCGCATCCGACTGGCCGCGGCCCAATTCAAGAATACCTTAAAGACTAGTGACTTGTACAGCAGCGACTTAGAATTGTTTATTTAGAGAACATTGCATATTTTACATGTCGCCCTTTGCTTGCGACACATATGTGGGTAATTTCCAAGAATGATTGCTTATCAAAGTCAGAGAGGTCCAAACGATACATATCGAACGTGCGATAGTAAATCGATTGTGGAAGTCTCGTGGCGGGCTTTGTGATCAATTACTTGTGATCGTCATTTTTATCAGTTTTCCGTTGTTCCTTTAGTTCGTGTACGTTACATCCCCGCAGTAATTATTTGTGATTTGATTGGGAAACCCACACGGTTTCTGTCGATAGGGGGTGTATGATAGTGTGCCAATTGGTGCACCGAATAAAATTGTAGAAGCAGAAGAATCTCACACTGCTAGACGAAAGAACCAGAGAGGACGACCCTTTAAAAGTGAATTAGATCGGATCTGGGTATTCGGTGGGATAGAAAGAGAGACCCGCAAGTGTTTCGTTGTGAGGGTATTGTCCCGAGACAAGGTGACTTTAATGGGTCTCACAAAACACTTCATACTGCCTGGAACAAAACTCATCACAGACGGGTTACAGTCGTACAAGAGTCTAAAAGCTGAAGGGTTCGACCACGAATTCGGGAACCATCTTGTGGAGTTCGTCTCTACGTATGACGCCAGTGTCCACACCCAGAATATTGAGCGGCTGTGGAAGTCTTTCAAGTCGACCAGAGAAGGGCGTCCAGGACAAAGAGACGAACTGTATTTGTTCCAGTACCTATACTTCCACAACTTGCGTTTGCAGGGAAAAGTCGACGCATGCGACAGACCGCCGATATTACTGCGCGATATTGGCAGAGTTTACCCTGGCTACGGGAAAAAAGGAATTGCCCCTGTAACTTATACATCACACGGACTGTCACAAGACGATAACAGAGACGACGAGGAAGGTAAGTCATCTTCCTTGAATTTACAAGTGCTTCTTTAACACTTTTCTTTTGTGTGACAACTTCAAACATACTCTTAATGCCCGCCACGAGACTTCCATAATCGATTTACTATCGCACGTTGGATATGTATCGTTTGGACACCGAATTCGATAGGCAATCATTCTTGGAAATTACGCATCTGAGTAATACAAAATTAAGTATCTGTAAACTTAATTTTGTAATAAAACTCATTAATACGAATTTTTTAATGCTGTCTAGGGAACGGAGAAAGCAGGTTTCCTGGGCACCCCATATTCGAAGGCTAGGTAGGATTCAACACATGGCATTCATGATGTGTGAGAAGTATTCTATAACTTTACCTGTGAACTTTTTTAGGAAGCGGATTTGAATGTCATCGGGAGAAGGGCCTTTCCTGGCTGAAGTCTGCTAGATATCCCAAATGATTTCTCGTGTGCAAGTTCGTCTGATTCCGACGCGTGCAGGCTGGGCTAAAAATCGTTTAATCTCCTGGTCCGTTTCAAGTACGAATTGTGGGTCTGACGGAACCAGATTCGTCGCTACAGTTCTGCCAATCAGTTCCGCTTTGTCCATTGTGGAGTGGGCTGGTCCGTGAGGCCCTTGTAGAGTAAATGTCTAGTGTTGCTCCTTGATAAAGTGACGAACTAGATTCCACACACCTGGTCGTGTGGTATACAGCCCTGTGGGTTTCTGGCCACACTGTGAGAGTTTAAATGTTCGTATTTTCTCCCATATTATTACATGAACCCGTTGACATGCAGTTTATACACTGAAGAGCCAAATCGTGTAGGTTCCCCACTAGCACACAGAAGAGACGCAGCACGACGTGGCATGGACTCGACTAATGACTGAAGTGACGCTGGAGGGAATTTACTTCATGAATCCTGCAGGACTGTTCATGAATCCGTAAGAGTACGAGGGGGTGGAACAGCACATTGCAAGCCATTCCAGATCTGCTTCGAAATGTACATGTCTGGGGAATTTGGTGGCCAGCGGAAGAGTTTAAACTCATAAGAGTGTTTCTGAAGCCACTCTGTGGCGGTTCTCAACGCGCGGAGTGTCGCATTGTCCTGCTGGAATTGCCCAAGTCTGTCGGAATGCACAATGGACACGAAAAGACGCAGGTGATCAGACAGGAAGCTTACGTACGTGTCACCTGTCAGAGTTGTAACGGGACTCGATCGACCAGGCAACATATTTCCAGTCATCAACAACCCAATGACGGTGTTGACGGGCCCAAGCGGGTCGTAAAGCTTTGTGTCGTGAAATCATCAAGAGTATACGAATGGTCCTTCGGCTCCGTAAGCCCATATGGATGATGTTTCGTTGAATGATTCACACGCTGACACTTGTTGATGGTCAAGCACTGAAATTATCAACAATTTGCGGAAGGTTTGCACTTCTGTCACGTTGAGCGATTCTTTTCAGTCGTCGTTGGCCTCGTTCTTGCACGATCTTTTCCCGGCCGCAGCGATGTCGGTGATTTCATGTTTTACCGGATTCCTGATATTCAGGGTACACTCGTGAAATGTCCGTACGGGAAAATCCCCACTTCATCGCTGCCTCGGAGATGCCGTGTCCCATCGCTCGTGCGTCGACTATAACACCACGTTCAAACTCAGTTAAATCTTGATAATCTGCCATTTTAGCAGCAATAACAGATCTAACAACTGCGACAGACACTTGTTATATAGGCGTTGCCTACCACAGCGCCGTATTCTGATTGTTTACATATCTCTGTATTTGAATACGCATGCCTATAGCAGTATCATACTGGACATTGCATTACGTATATAATGACCACCTTGTCGACCGAATGTTAAACGCGAATCTTCCACTTTTGTTTCTGACAGAGCCGTTGGTAAGAAATATGCACCTTGGGCGTGGATGTGTGTGATGTCCTTAGGTTAGTTAGGTTTAATTAGTTCTACGTTCTAGGCGACTAATGGCCTTAGAAGTTAAGTCTCATACTGCTCAGAGCCATTTGAACCAAGAAATATGCAACTCTGACATTTCCCCCCCGCCCCCCACCCTACTGTCCACAGACTGCAGAGGTTTTAATGCTCAATCAATCTATTGGTTTATACTGAATCTGGAAAATGGGAAGGTAATATTTTCCCACTTATTGCTACACTTTGTTCATTAAAATAGTCTTAGGAATTACGTTTGTGAACACTATAAGAACGTCAATGTATCTCTTATTATGTGTATAGATAAGTCTTTTTATCTGCTAGCCCAATGCACTTGGTGCCGTTAACATTACGTTGCAAGTACTCACGGAAAAAAAATTTTAAACCCTGCTGCCTTAGCATACCAAAAACAGTTTGGATTGTCTTAGATATTTCGAAATACATGCCTTTTCCTTGATTAGATTCTTTGTCTGAACAGCACCATTGACAACTGAATTTAAATTATGACTTGATTCGTTTTCGCACACAATTATACACGGTGCTCATGACGGATGCTTCCTCACATCTAGTCTCTTCTGCTCCACACATTCAATTAAGTAATGTTCGAATACCAATGCAGTTGTGTCTCTGATGTGGCTGACTGACACACTGACTGACTCCGTCCGAACAGACCGCGGAATGCCCAACAGTACCGACTGGCCGCCGTGTCATCCTCATTCCACAGGCGTCACTGGATGCGGATATGGAGGGTCATGTGGTCATCACACCACTCTCCAGGCCGTATGTCAGTTTACGAGACCGGAGCCGCTACTTCTTAATCAAGTAGCTCCTCAGTTTGCCTCACCAGGGCTGAGTGCACCCCGCTTGCCAACAGCGCTCCAAGTATGATCTGACGGGAACCGATGTTAGCACTGCGGCAAGGCCGTTGCCATCTTTGATCTGAAAGTGAGTTAAGTGATAAGCAAATCTTCGAACCAGAGTAATTTTCAAGACAATCTTGAATTATTTTACATAGTGGAATCCTTCTATTGTATGATCAATTTCGCGGGACTAGTGAAGCAGGGGGTACAACCCGTCGGCTTTGACCAATGACGTAACAATTGCCCAGAGCGCATTTATTACACAGATGAAAGAGCTGACAAGACTGTTCAGTAACAAAGGAATACGAGAGATGGAAGATATAGTTGACATATATCAAGGCAAGTAGTATTTTCACGTTAAGGATATCGCGTGTTTGTATCGTATTATTTCTGTGGAAAATGAAGGGGAAAAAATGGATGGAAATATTGGTAGCGTAGAATATCTCATTCGAACTGTATTTGTTAACTGCAGTACGGGATACAAGTTTAGGGTACGTCGATTTCTTCGTTTTCGTTAGCATTAATATCCTGTCGGTCAGTTGAACTATATTGGTCAACTGAAGCAAGGAGTACAAATTTTACATGTGTTGTTCCTTTCGCCTCCGCTACCACTAATAGTCTGTTCTTAAGTATATAGTAGTACTACCGATGCCAGAAAGAGCTACGTACATAATATGTGTGTCCCATACTTCCGTTGACCTAAATATATCTACACTGCTAACGAAAACGTGCAAATGGACGTACGTTACATTTGCAACCTGTACCTCATTTGAACTACGCAAAAAGGCAATAAGACGACACTTATACAATTTGTATCCCGTACGTCCCTATGGGATACAGTTTTTTTTCCGCCTTCGATGCTAATAGTATCAACTGAAAGTTATAGTTTTGATCACAGCAGCGCTGTATAGGTATACACGACATTTGTATCCTACTCTCCAGTTGACATATATAGGTAAGTCTCATCAGTGCTACATATGTCGTTCTTTTCAAATAGGTAGTATCAGTGTAAAGGTCAACTGAAGGACAAGATAGAAATTTTAGGTGCGTTGGGCGTTTCGCCTTTAATATTGCCAGTACAGATTCGAAAAAATCGTACTGATACTAGTGCTGGTAAACGAAAGAAGAACGACAGCTGCGAAATTTATTTACGTACTGTACTGGAATACACGAAAACGTACGTAATGGCATGGTACAACAATGAAATACGTCAAAATAGTCAAATGCAGTAAAAGAAAGAATGGAAAACTGAACTTACCACACGGTAACATCTTAAAAGAACCGGAGCTCGTCTAGAAAGACATCAACAAAAATCACATACCCACATACACAACAAACAAAACATTACGAAAACACACACACATACACGCACCGACACACACATTCACCCCACCCCCCTCCTAATGTGAAATTAGCTAAGATATTTCGGACGGTACATCTGCCCAACACGTTTAACAAAACTTTTATACGGGCAATCTGTTTGGGAAATACTACGTCTCCATGAATATTCGTCTAAGCGACTTTGAAGTGTGGAAATCTGGCGTTTCCCCTTCCCTACAAACATTTCACAGCTGACCAATAACTCTCTATGCTGTTTTTCCAATCCCCTGTGGATAATGATCTGAACCCAATATTGTGATTAACTATGAGATGCTGATAACCCCTTTCCCCTAAATGCGTACACGAAGAAAAACCATGTGAAATTACAACGGAACTCTCTGCAACGTGATCTTCAATTAAGCTGACAAAAACTTCCTCTCTTCGATTGGGTACTACTTTAAACACTACATCGTCACACTCTTGACCTGAAACTACAGCCCCCCAAATCCATAATCCCACAGGAGGTGCCCCCCCCCCCCCCCCCCCCCCGTCTGTTGTACTTCCTTTTGCCAAAATGGGACTCGTCAGTTTCGACCATAAACACCCACCCACCCCCCACCCCCGCCGAACCGGCCCCCTATATTTCATGTATTTCCCACAAACTTCCCTATAAAAAGAGTACCAGTCCACAACTGTACGCTTACACGACATTCATGGACACACAGCCACACAGGATAACTCAAACACCAACAGTACGTCATGTCTCTGAAGGCGACCTTAGATTTTTCGAACCACGTCCCTCGTCTAATAGAGCACCACAACCGATCTTTGCTGCAGCAGCACCATACGAATAAGTCGTGAGCACGGAGACGAGATATACTTGTGTGGCGCATATGTTCGCCGCACTCACGACATCGAACATACTTGGCAACGAGACCACACATTTGTGAAAAACAAATCGTGGCCAACATGTCTACGCCCATTGCCTCTCTCAAATCATGCAAGTTCATTGGAACAGATAAATTCATACCTACAAACGAAAATGAGAGACTAAAAATTGTCATAAAATAAGAAACTAATAGTCCAAATCACCTCAATATCCCTAAGAATGAAATTAAGTACCGAATGAATTGCAAACAACGAATTATTTAAATATTGTGAGCAATACGTAGCGATCTCTTTTAAAATCACATTCAGTTATTTTAGTGTACAATGATAGAGCTTATCCGGAACGCGGAACTATTTTATTATCTATGGCTGAAAGTGAAGACATTATTATCCATAAGTAATGTATGATGTAATTGGTCAAAACCGACGGGTTGAATCCCTTGCTTCCGTTCCACATATCAATTATAAAATGCTCGAATACCAATGCAGTTTTGTCTCTGATCTGGCTGAGTGACACACTGACTCCGTCCGAACAGACCACGGAAGGCCTAACAGTATCGACCGGCCGCCATGTCATCCTCAACCCACAGGCTTCACTGGATGCGGATATAGAGGGGCATGTGGTCAGCACACCGCTCTCCCGCCGTATGTCAGTTTACGAGACCGGAGTAGCTACTCCTCAGTCAAGTAGCTCCTTAGTTTGCCTCACAAGGGCTGAGTGCACCCCACTTGGCAACAGCGCTCGGCAGACCGTATGGTCACCCTCCAAGTTCTAGCCCAGCCCAACAGCGCTTAAATTCGGTGATCTGACGGAAACCGGCATTAGCACTGCTGCAAGGCCGTAGGCATCTTTGATCTGAAAGGGAGTTAAATGATTCGCAAATCTTCGTGCCACAATAATTTCCAACACAATCTTGCGTTATTTTACTTAGCGGAAGACTTGTATTGTTTGATCAGTTTCGCTAACTTTTCCTCTTTTCCCTCCAATTTTAATTTTTCCTCAGTTTTTTCCTATTTTCGTTTTGTTTCCAGAGGTGCCTTTTCCTAGGTGCATTGTACTGGTTGTCCGAACTTATTTATGACCATACTGCTATAATGACTGGGTAATTTATGCTGTGATTCTTATCATCGCATCCTCTTAGAGTAAGCAACACGTTTCACGGCATGACGTAGTTCTCAACAATCGAAGGATCTGTTCAGCGGTACGCGCTGTTGCTTAGCAACAGTCTGAGACGGGGCGACTGGTGAGCAACATGGATGTCTCCGTCCTACATAGCGAGATCTCAAGAAAACCGTGAAAAGCAGTAAAAGCACGGAGCAGCGATAGCAGTCAGAAGGTACGCCAACAATAGGCATCTCAGTTCTGCCAATCAGTGATACCCAAACGTCAAGAATCACGTCAGTTGCATTTTTCTGTGGACGCATATCATAAATTCTCACAGACGGAGATCTTCGAAAGTGCAGTTAAATTCATGGTTATTTGATTTTGCGAACCAGTCAACCAGACTGTTTGTCAAGATTTGTCCGAGGCAGTATGTGTTGGAGAACTATGATTTTCTTACCTTGTAATTCCAGGTAAATCTGAATACTACATATCTTACATTTTCCTACGAAATTTCCGTAGTAACTGTCAGCAGTATTTACTTGTAAAAATATTGTTTGACAAGTCCAGTGTATGAGCATAGCCTCTTCAAATACAAAACTTCCATGGACATGTCATGAGAAATAATGTATTTTATAAGAATTCCTAACGCATTATAGATGAATTTGAAGCATTAAGCTGTATTTGTGTCAGTAAATTTATTTGCTTTTTAAATCATATACGAGCCATAAACGGAATGAACTGCAATTGGCCGAAAGCTGTGACCGAGCGGTTCTAGGCCTTTCAGTTCAGAACCGCGCGACTGCTATTGTCTCAGGTTCGAATCCTGCCTCGGGCATGGATGTGTGTGATGTCCTTAGCTTCGTTAGGTTTAAGAAGTGCTAAGTTCTAGGAGACTGATGACCTCAGATGTTAAGTCCCATAGTGCTCAGAGCCATTTGAACCATTTTTTGAACTGCAATTTTAAATTGTTGTTTCTGTTTCTGTATTACTAAATAAGGTTGTAGATTTATCGACGTGGCGCCAGTGCATTTCCTATTCTCAAGCCAAGTGCGCCCACATTTTCTTGGCTTCTCGCATCCGTAGCACCGTACCGGTAGATGTCGCTGGAATGTGAGCTGCTAATATTTTGATTCGTTTCTCTGATAAAGTTGGCGATCAAACAAAACTGCGCACAGCAGACCTGACGCTATAGGAGTCATCGTTTAGAGCTTTGTTTCATTTCGGTGATACATAATTTGTAGCTCTGAATGTCATTTGTGCATGACATCTTACACCATTGCTTGTCCCGTTCTGACACAACAAATATTTATCGTTCTAGCGTACTGGCTGACGGGAGCAGCTGATCGATAGAAAGCGAAAGACGGCATATGAGTTCGGACTGGCATTCACTTGTTTGCGATGGCTTCCAGCCTTAGTTTTCAAATGTTCATATGTGTGTGAAATCTTATGGGACTTAACTGCTAAGTTCATCAGTCCATAAACTTACACACTACTTTAACCCAAATTATCCTAAGGACAAACACACACACCCATGCCCGAAGGAGGACTCGAACCTCCGCCTGGACCAGCCGCACAGTCCAGGACTGAAGCGCCTGAGACCGCTTGTCTAATCCCGCGCGCCCCTAATTTTCAATATTGTGTGAAAAAAATATCTTCATTGAACGTATCAATACTTTTAAACCATTTTAAGTTAAATAACGTATAATATTTCTCTAATCTTTAAATCTGCATGTTACATCTACTTTCGTTTAGGAGTACATATTCGCACGAGACACAGTGTTGTCGGAACACAAGTTGACTAACAGGGTCGCAAGACTTTACGTCAGAATGATGTCGAAAACTAACTTTTGACTTTTTACATATAGGAAAAGACTTCACCTGACCGATCATTTTCTCTTACTTTACATGTCAATTTTTCCGTTTTTCCCCTTCTTTCTGTCGCGCACTGGAAGGCCCTCATACTCAGAGTGACTATTCCCCTGGTATGAAACAGAGATGCCACTGAATTCCTGACTTGTGAACAAATTACACCATTCTTCCTAAAGATTTGTCCTGTAGAGTTGTCATGTAGATTTGTCCTGTAGTTATGAGTAATGTGAAGCCATCGGCCTGAATGCCATGGTGATGGAATTTATGTATACGACAGACAACGCCCCAGTCGACCCCTTCAACTGCCATTCCTCATAATCCACAGCGTCCCGAACAAATAATCCGTGGTGTTCAGCTGGTTACAACTAAGTAACTGGGCGTATAGGCGAATGTCGGCTGTAATGCCTTCGGCAAGATGTTACGCACCCTTGGTTATCGCAAACTTTGTGCAAGATGAATCCTGCAGATTGTTAGACAAGACAAAAGAAAGTCAGGGAATAAAATTTTATCGGTACCAGCTGTACAAATATGAAGTTGAAGGTGACAATTTTACTTAACACCATTACTATCGGAGATGACTCATGGCGTAACTACTATGAGCTGGAATCCAAAACACGGTCTATGGAGTGGCCGTGCGGTTCTAGGCGCTACAGTCTGGAACCGAGCGACCGCTACGGTCGCAGATTCGAATCCTGCCTCGGGCATGGATGTGTGTGATGTCCTTAGGTTAGTTAGGTTTAATTAGTTCTAAGTTCTAGGTGACTGATGACCCAGAAGTTAAGTGGAATAGTGCTCTGAGCCATTTGGATCATTTGTCTATGAAGTGAAAACATGAGAATTTCCCGTCAGGAAATCAGTTAAAGACACAGTCTGATTTAGCACTCTCAGCTTCCATCTCGTTGGGCCCATGGAAGCTGGACTACGTGGCCAACATTTTCTCCATTCAGATGGTGCCGTCAGAACTGTAAGACGGAGGCTAGTCTCAGGTGGTTCAGATTTTTACGGGCATGAGACGTAGACTCTTGCTCATCACTGACAATAGTGCATAATGATTGGTGGTGACCATGTGGAATAAATTTTAGTATGTAACTGAAAGCATGCTCTATTTAACTGCATTGTTGTTTCAGCATCTCTTGCGCTTCCTACGAAAATAAATGGGAGGAATCAGTTTCGGAATGGGTCTCCTAGAAGGCTATCATGAGTCCCAGTGCTGCACCAGGTGAAGATCTGGTGTGACTTACTCCCCAGACTTAGCAGACACTTACTAACTGTAGTTGTAGAGATTAATAACAGACATCTACGTGATTACTTTGCCATTCACAATAAAGTGCTTGGCAGAGGGTTCAAGGAACCACCTTCAAGCTGTCTCTCTGCTGTTCTACTCTCAAACGGTAGAGAGACAGCTTGAACGAGGTTCCTTGAACCCTTTGCCAGGCACTTTATCGTTACGTGTTTTTGTATTGTTCTTCCACAGTTTAGTCTATTGACAGCAGGACTCAAAGCTTTTTTTAGTAGATCTCAAATACTTCATTATTAATACACACAACTGAGTACGGCTATTTCCGGAATACTCCATTAATCATCAGAGTTTAAAAATTTACGGTCTATTGCGTACGGTAAAGGTGCTGAGGTTGGGTAAAATTTACCGGCATCGACGTTATTTTATTAACTATCTGACGAGGATCCCTTCGACCTTCGAAGTGTAATCATTACATAGACATAGGCTTATCTAAATGCAGAAAACTAACCTACATATCAAAAGACCACTTGAGGCGTCAGAAGTGCTGATTGCAAGTGTAGCAGTCTGCCAGAAACATAACCTGTTACGTTGTTATCGGCTGCCATTGTTTGTCGAGAGCAAAATCACTGACCGAAGTCTAAGTCACTCAACACATTAAGCTGAGCGTTCAAAATGTCTATTGTCTTTCAACGAAGAGAAAAGTGATTACTTCTCAAGTCCCCGCCGTAGACGATAATCTCCGTTGTGAGTGGCTTACTGGTGGCTCTGTAAAGAACTGATACAAAGAATGTTCGCGAACAGCAAAGGACATCTGAAACAGTTCCAAGAGCAGAACATATGCTAAGTTTTGCGGTGTCAGAACGGGAAAGTAAAGTATAAATCGTTATGTCATACTCGTCCTTTTCGAAACAAAAATGTTTTCCAACGGCTGTTCAAGTGCAGAATATTTTTAACCTACGAATCACTTGCAAAACTATCTCCAGCGTAGCGCATTCGAGCTCAGGAATGTGTAGAATAAATGCACAACATTAAATTAGATTAGATTTACAAACTAACTCTGTCATAAGAACCTTCGAGAGTGCGCAGTATGTAAATCTCTGCATGATAGTTTACATGTCCGCCATACATTCTAGTAAAACATTCTCTACGATGCCTAGCTCAAATGGTTCAAATGGCTCAAAGTACTATGGGACTTAACATCTGAGGTCATCAGTCCCCTAGACCTAGTACTGCTTACACTCACATCCATACCCGAGGCAGGATGCGACCGTAGCAGCAGCGCGGTTCCGGACTGAAGCGCCTAGAACTGCTCGACCACAGCGGCCGGCTATGATGCATAGCCATTTTGCTCATTGCTTCAGCGTAATGAAATATTCTATGACCACAGAAGCCATTGCAGCGTTACGAATGATCTCTCTATACGGGCACACATCATCCAACAAGTCATCAGTTTTGGCATTAACCAGATATCAACTATCGTGATTCACCTGCCGTCCTATTTCAACACTGGACTTATTTCGAAATGTTGAAATGTTGCATAGAATTCCTTATCACTATGACTGAAGGATCACTAGATCCATTCAGAAGAGTGTTGGGGCAGTTGACTTCTACAGCAACTGACCAAAAATACTCGGAAACTCGTTAGTGGAGATTAATATGAGATGGGTCCACACATTTAGCCTTTATGACGGTTTGAACTCTGTTGGTGACATTTTCGCTGACGTGTCTAAATGTCTCGGAGTGGCAGCCCGTTCTTCCTTAAGAGCGAAAACCAGAGAAGGTTGTGACTTTGGACGCTGGGGTATGGAGTGAAGTTCATATTAAAGGTTCGAGTCACGACTCTAGGCAGGCCAATCAATTTTAGGACAAGAATGTTGTTTTTGTTGTGATCTTCAGCCTCGAGACTGGTTTTATGCAGCTCTCCACTCTGCTCAATTCTGTGCAAGCCATTTCATCTCCGAACAACTACTCCAACCCGCATCTATCTGGACCTACTTACTCTATTCGTCGCTTAGTCACCCTCTAAAATTTTTGCCTCTCTCCCCTTCCCGACCCCCTCCCAAACACTTCTACATTTACATCTCCATACTCCGCAAACCGCCTGACGGTGCATGGCGGAGGGTACCTTGATTACCTCTATTGGTTCTCTCTTCTATTCCAGTCTCGTATTGTTCGTGGAAAGAAAGATTGTCGGTATGCCTCTGTGTGGGCTCTAATCTCCCTCATTTTATCCTCATGATGTCTTCGCGAGATATACGTAGGAGTGGGCAATGTACTGCTTGACTCCTCGGTAATGGTATGTTCTCGAAACTTCAATAAAAGCCTTTTGCAGAGTCTTCCACTGGAGTTTATCTATCATCTCCGTAACGCTTTCGCTCCGTAACTATTATAACTGCCGTCTAAAGGATCCTGTAACGGAGCGCGCTACTCTCTGTTGGATCTACTCTATCTCTTCTATCAACCCTATCTGGTACGGATCCCACACCGGTGAGCAGTATTCAAGCAGTGGGCGAACAAATCTACTGTAACCTACTTCCTTTGTTTTCGGACTGCGTTTCCTTAGGATTCTTCCAATGAATCTCATTCTGGCATCTGCTTTACAGACGATTAATTTTAAATGGTCATTCCATTTTAAAACACTCCTAATGCGTACTCCCAGATAATTTATGGAATTAAATGCTTCCAGTTGCTGACCTGCTATACTGTAGCTAAATGATAAAGGATCTTTCTTTCTGTGTATTCGCAGCACATTACATTTGTCTAGCCAAGCTGTTCTAGGCGATTCAGTCCGGAACCGTGCGACTGCTACGGTCGCAGGTTCGAATCCTACCTCGGGCATGGATGTCTGTGACGTCCTTAGGTTAGTTAGGTTCAAGTAGTTCTAAGTTCTAGGGGACTGATGACCTCAGATGTTAAGTCTCATAGTGCTCAGAGCCATTTCAACACTTGTCTACATTGAGATTCAATTGGCATTGTCCATGCGTCAACTCGTTGCACATCCTCCTGCATTTCAGTACCATTTTCCATTGTTACAACCTCTCGATATACCACAGCATCATCCGCAAAAAGCCTCAGTGAACTACCGATGTTATCTACAAGGTCATTTATATATATTGTGAATAGCAACGATTCTACGACTCTATCCTACGGCACACCTGAAACCACCCTTACTCTGGAAGAATTCTCTTCACTGAGGATGACATGCTGCGTTCTGTTATCTAGGAACTCTTCAAGCCAATCACACAATATGCTCTTACTTTGTTCATTAAACTACTGTGGGGAACTGTATCACACGCCTTGCGGAAGTCAAGAAACATGGCATCTACCTGGGAACCTGTGTCTATGGCCCTCTGAGTCTCGTGGACGAATAGAGCGATCTGGGTTTCACACGATCGTCTTTTTCGAAACCCATGCTGATTCCTACAGAGTAGATTTCTAGTCTCCAGAAAAGTCATTATACTCGAACATAATACGTGTTCCAAAATACTACAACTGATCGACGTTAGAGATATAGGTCTATAGTTTTGCACATCTGTTCGACGTCCCTTCTTAAAAACGGGTATGACCTGTGCCCTTTTCCAGTCTTCTGGAACCCTACGCTCTTCTACAGACCTACGGTACACCGCTTCAAGAAGGGGGGCAAGTTCCTTCGCGTACTCTGTGTAAAGTAGAACTGGTATCCCAACAGGTGCAGCGACCTTTCCTCTTTTGAGCAATTTTGATCGTTTTTCTATCCCTCTGTCATCTATTTCGAAATCTACAATTTTGTCATCTATGCGGCAATCTAGAGAAGGAACTACAATGGACGCTTCCTCTGTGAAACAGTTCTCCAACACTAAACCGATGACTCATTGTCTCAGAATACGAGCTATCAGACGATCCCTTCTTTTAGTCAAGTTACGCCACGTATATCTTTCGTTCTTAATTCTATTCAAAACTTCCACATTGGTAACGCAATCTACCCACTTAATTTTCAAGTCTTTTGCAGCACCACATTTCAAAGGCTTCTCGTCTATTTTGGTCTAAACTGCTTCTCGTCCCTGCAAGGCAACATTTCAGACAAATACCCTCAGATAAGAATTCCTAACACTCAAATCTATATTCAATGTTTACAAATTTTCTTATTCGGAAACGTTTTTCTTCCTACTGCCAATCTATATTTTATATCCTATCTACTTCAGCCATCATCAAATATTTTCATGCTGAAATAGTAAATCTCATCTACTACTACTGTTGTTTCATTTCATAAACTAATTCCTTCAGTATAACGTGATGTAATTCCAGTACATTCCATTACCCATGTTTTATTATTGTTGATTTTCATTTCAGAACCTCACTTCTGTTAAGTTGTTTTGCCAAAACCTTTGCGTCTCTAAGAGAATTACCATGTCTCACCAACCTCGAGGTTTTTACTTCCTCTTCTTGAACTTTAATCCTCTTTCCAGATATCTCCTAATATTGCTTTACTGCTTGCTTAATGTACAGGTTGAACGGTTGAATGTCATCAGAGGTACGTTACAACACTGTCTCATTCCCATCTCAACCACTGCTCCCTTTTCATGTCTTTCGACTATTAGAACTGCCGTCTGGTTCCTAGAAAAGTCGTACATAACTTTTCGCTCCTTATATTGTAGCCCTACCACCTTCAGAATTTCAAAGGTTATATTTCAGTCAACATTCTCAAAAGCTCTTCCTAAGTCTGCAGGTGCTATAAACATAACTCCTATGATAGGCCGTAGGGTCAGTATAGCCTCGCGTTTACTGCATCTCTGCGGAACCCAAACTTATCATCCCCATGTTTGGCTTCGACCATTATCTCTATTCTTCTGTAATGTCGTATACATCAGGGGCCTATGTCGTTGAGGCAGGCAAGCTAACCCACCTCCACAACGTCCACGGTTCATGTGGAGTCAGTAATTTTACTGTCCACAAACTTGCCACAAAGATACTGTTTTATGATAAGGCGCAGCGTTCTACTGATGCGATCATTGTCTCGGAAATTTCATATTCTGTACGTAGGACACAATACTGTAAAATGTGTTAATATTTTTCCGCATTTTGCGTTCCCTTAAGCGCACTAAGAAGATCAAACTCTAATTACGAATTACATCCGCATACCGTAATTTATCCTTCTTCGCACAGCACTGCTGGAACTACACATGATGGCCGGTAGCGTTCTCCGGTCATTCACAAAAACCCGACCCTTCCATCGTATTGCTGCTAGGTATGATCAAAATAGATGTCTGCTTTAGGGAGAGACCGGTAGTATACAGTACGACAATAACCAAGAGGGAACTACAGGATTGTATGACCAAGAACGACGTTTCCAGATTAAAAAGGGTGTGAGACAGGTATGTAGTCCATCACCTGTTCAATCTTTACATGGAAGAAGCAAAGACGAAAATAAAAGAAAGGTGCAACGGTGGACTTAAAATTCAGGGTGCAAGGATATCAATGGTAAGGTTCACCGATGATATTGTATCCTCAATGAAAGTTGTAACAGAGCATTAAGTGGAAGGTTTGGGGTTGTGGCGGTAGGAGTAGTACAACAATTCTAAGCATAATTTTATTGGAACTGACCATCTAGTAAAATCCACTGATACTCTTAAAACCGAACTTTTAAAATCAACACGAAATAATTTATTTAAAACAATATGTTAGAAAAGTTTACACTGCACCGTTAGTTTAATTCAATGTGATACCTTAGTCAAGAAAAACTTTACAATCAGACGTGAATGTAACACATGTGCTCATCCTATCAAAATTACTGCGGTTCCTCATTCGTCTACCTTTTCTCAATGCAAACAGTCACAAGAAAAACACAACTATCAGAATTTGTCTCTGGAAGGGACACGAAAGTACCCATTTGAATGCAGTACATATGAGTAGCATGACGAGTTTTCGGAGTCCCCCTCCCGCAGAGCTCCCTTAGTTAAATATACGCCACAGCTGAGCCACATAGAACATGCCCGGTACTCAGACCCCTGGACGACGAACGTTCCAATCACCACAGCTCACTGTAACTCAAAAGGGGTACTATCCACGGTGTCATCCATACCGGTCAAAGGCATCTCCTGTCCATAACTCGTCGTGTAGAAGGTTGACGCTGTCCATAGAATCATTTCACGTGAACGCTCAATGGTTTCTTCATTTGTGGCGGTATACGGTCGTCTGGCTCCTTCATCGTGCGTAACACTTGTGCGACCATTTCGAACTTTTCAATCCTTTCGTAGACACTCCGTTGTGGCAAAACACTGTTCCCGTACTGCACCGAAAGTCTTCGATAAATTTTGGCCGCTGATACGCCTTCCGACCATAAAAAACGGACCACTGAACGTTGCTCTTCTTTGGTGCAAACAGACAGCGGAACAGCCACGATTAACAACACGGCAGTGATAATGAAACTTACTTAGCAGCTTGAAAATTGCAAAGATATAACAACAAAAACAAAGCATGCGTCATCAACGTAAAACGACAGTACTACCAACAAAAAATAACTAAATTGCGGATAATAATTGTCTTACTACTGTACTGTGTACGAAATTTATCTAACATATCGAATTTTTCTTTAGACTTGGGTAGAGGTCCGTATTTGTCACCAATCTCGAGAAAATTGATCTGATGTAGCACACTCATTTGTGATCGCGCCGCGACGGCGATAAAGCGAAATTGAAATATCCACAACATCCCTGATATTTCATAGACGATTTGAGACATCGAAAAGAGATTTTGGGCAAATCGTACCATATAAACAGATACGTTTATTATGCAACACTACATTATCTACCGTGTTATTCCACTAACTACAGACTTTTTCAGTGAAAGAATGTAATTTTCGAGGGACATCGATAGCTGGTGAATCGAGAAATAGTATGTGTTTGGAACAACATAAGTAATACATTAGATGCTTTTTGTACCGAGGACGTGCTTCTTCATAACCTACGTACTTTTCCTCTGTTCCTTAGTTAATTAACTTAATAAACAACTGTTTCAGGATTCTCTCCCAGTTGTGTCTGCACAACATGTTAGTGACGTGACGTTTTGTAAATTCTTCTGTGTTTTTGCGAAAGAAGAAAATTTTAACATGGCAGCAGGGGAAATACACTCCTGGAAATGGAAAAAAGAACACATGGACACCGGTGTGTCAGACCCACCATACTTGCTCCGGACACTGCGAGAGGGCTGTACAAGCAATGATCACACGCACGGCACAGCGGACACACCAGAACCGCGGTGTTGGCCGTCGAATGGCGCTAGGTGCGCAGCATTTGCGCACCGCCGCCGTCAGTGTCAGCCAGTTTGCCGTGGCATACGGAGCTCCATCGCAGTCTTTAACACTGGTAGCATGCCGCGACAGCGTGGACGTGAACCGTATGTGCAGTTGACGGACTTTGAGCGAGGGCGTATAGTGGGCATGCGGGAGGCCGGGTGGACTTACCGCCGAATTGCTCAACACGTGGGGCGTGAGGTCTCCACAGTACATCGATGTTGTCGCCAGTGGTCGGCGGAAGGTGCACGTGCCCGTCGACCTGGGACCGGAATGGAGGGACGAATGGAGACGTGTCGTCTTCAGCGATGAGAGTCGCTTCTGCCTTGGTGCCAATGATGGTCGTATGCGTGTTTGGCGCCGTGCAGGTGAGCGCCACAATCAGGACTGCATACGACCGAGGCACACAGGGCCAACACCCGGCATCATGGTGTGGGGAGCGATCTCCTACGCTGGCCGTACACCTCTGGTGATCGTCGAGGGGACACTGAATAGTGCACGGTACATCCAAACCGTCATCGAACCCATCGTTCTACCATTCCTAGACCGGCAAGGGAACTTGCTGTTCCAACAGGACAATTCACGTCCGCATGTATCCCGTGCCACCCAACGTGCTCTAGAAGGTGTAAGTCAACTACCCTGGCCAGCAAGATCTCCGGATCTGTCCCCCATTGAGCATGTTTGGGACTGGATGAAGCGTCGTCTCACGCGGTCTGCACGTCCAGCACGAACGCTGGTCCAACTGAGGCGCCAGGTGGAAATGGCATGGCAAGCCGTTCCACAGGACTACATCCAGCAAGTCTACGATCGTCTCCATGGGAGAATAGCAGCCTGCATTGCTGCGAAAGGTGGATATACACTGTACTAGTGCCGACATTGTGCATGCTCTCTTGCCTGTGTCTATGTGCCTGTGGTTCTGTCAGTGTGATCATGTGATGTATCTGACCCCAGGAATGTGTCAATAAAGTTTCCCCTTCCTGGGACAATGAATTCACGGTGTTCTTATTTCAATTTCCAGGAGTGTATGTAGGTTTCATTCAAAATCCGCCATTCATGACGCTTCTCTGAAGGTACAAATGATTAGTAAGCCAAGCGAAAATAAGTCGCTGCATTTTCGGTGGAATTCTTTTTAGATACTTTTCAAAGCAGAGTTACAGATCTTTTTGAATGGTCACCATGCAACGTGAACGTGGATAGCTCCACTTAAAGTTTACAAAACAATTTGAGAGTCAGTTTAGTACGGCACTTGCCCTACAGCCCATGGCATTTCTCCTACAACCCTGCCCGTGACCTCCACCATTAATGCTCTCCCCACGTTTTCCCTGTCTTTTTCGCATCTAGCGGCCGCGGTATTCCGCGTGGACACCACACGACAGGTATTTTTTTTCATCTGGTCAAAATATTGTTTGAAGTGTGGTGGAGTGGTCATTTGCTCTATGTGAATGGGACACTCTGTGTATGTGTGCTGGACACAAAAGTAATACGTTAAAATTTCAGTTAATTAAGGTCAAATTAGTAACAAATGTCCGGAAATGTACCGTTTGAAAGTAAAATAATTATGAAGATCGGCTCACTTTCAAATCTCCCACTTCGGGGTACGCACACAGCGGAGACAATGATCTCGGGCCTGTGTGCTCTACACGAGATGATCCATGTGTTCGCTGCACACGGCCCACAAACCCTAGCCCGTGTCTGTGGAGCACCACGGTCAACCCTCCTAGTTCCGATCGTTGCAGTTTCTTGGGGCCGTTGTTGTAATAGGGAAACGTGGTATGTGATGCACTGAGCTGGTCTGAAATATATTCTCGATACATGCGTTTTGCAACTCTACCAAGACGTTACAGAAGCTGAAACTTAAGTTTGACACTGGTTCAGTTGCAAATACAGAAAGGCGAAAAAACAAGAGCATCATCTGCGAAATCACTTAGATTGCAATTCGTATTCTTATCTAGACCATTTTGGATAATGTACTGCATCACGCTCATGAGGAAACTTTCGATCCAGTTACAAACCTGGTCGGATATCCCATAGGAGCGTGTTGTGTTTGGAGGGTGTATATGTAGACATGAATCCAAAGCTTCCTGAGAAACTGGAAATACAGAGCTTGTTTTTCTCAGTTCATCATACCGGAAATCTCTATGTGAAGACCGCAAGTTGAGTTTAGTTCGATCTATGTTTTTGAAATCCATGCTGATTTCATGGAGAAGATCGTTCCGTTTTATGTACATCATAACGTTTGAGCTCAGAACACATTCCAATATTCTCCTCTAACAGATCTGAATAACATGATATAGTACTTCCGCAAAACAGTTCTACGTCCTTTTTTGTAGACCAGTATGTCCCTTGTTCTTTTCTCCAATCGACAATCATTAGTCGAAAGACAGATAAACGAAAAAATTAAGTGAGATTCCACTGTGATAAATTTTTGTTTACAAATTAAAAAGAATGTTCGAATACCTGTAACAACGTAGTATAAAATGATGTGCCAAATATATTTTTACTCAGGTGATCTACTGGTTGGCATATAGAGAAACTAGCTTATTGCCCACTGCTTCACTCGCGTATGGTCTGTACAGCTTTTTTTGCTTTTCATTAATCAAATTTTTATGTTGTTCACAAATTGCAACACCTTCTTAACTAGTCATGCTAATTAAGACCTACAAGCATGGCCTTCTCCGAATGTACCTCCGGCCAAAATGGGATTCTGATAGCGTGAGTACAAGGTTTTCGTTAATTATCCCTCTTGCATTCTTGCGGTGATATTTCCATAGAAATTTTCATTCCCTAACACATACTTATTTAAATGTAACCGAGAAATAAAATACCAGTTTTCACAGATTTAGCTTCAAAAATTCCTTAATAAAACTTAACATGTTCTTAAATATTTTCATCCGCCATTTCACCTCCTTAGCAGCTGAATTTGCAAAAACAGTGAAACACATATTTTTCTGACGGAGAAGCTAAATGCCAATTTTCAAAGATTTAGCTTTGAAAATTTATTCATAATGAAATAATTCATAAAATTTTTCATCTTCCATTCCACTCACATAGGGAGTTGAATTTCCAAAAACAATGGACAACTTTTTTTCTTTGTTTCCAAGCTAGAAGTCAAAAATGGTTCAAATGGCTCCCCTAGAACTAAGAACTACTTAAACCTAACTAACCAAAGGATATCACCCACATCCATGCCCGAAGCCGGATTCGCACCTATGTAGCTTTAAAAACACTAGCAGTTCTGAAAGAATGATTTATTTCCAGAAAAACATTTTACCATTATTTTATTCTCGTATAGGTTAAATTTCCAAAAATCCTGAAACACGTGTTTCTTTATTTCTGACAGAGAAACAAAATACGGGCTTTATTAAGTCTAGCTTCAAAACTGTCTTAATTGCGAAAATTTTCAAAATGGTTTCCATCCCCTAATACACCCCCTTACGGGTGGATTTAGAGAAATTGTTTATAAAACGACGTCTGTAGTATAAGATCAACACCCTTTGAAAATTTCAAGTCTCTATCCTTAGTGGTTTGTGAGGCTATGATGAGTCAGTCAGTCGGGAATTCGCCTTTTATACGTATAAATTGTAAATGTATGTCACAAAAGCCGCCAGCTAGTGCGTTCCTCTGTCTCATACACCTAGTATCACGGCTGAAGTGAATCGTGCATCTCGCTACCTCTGTGTCACATTGCTAAGATCAGTTTGTCATATTCACAACGAAAAGTACGCTACTAACATTGCATTAAACAGTACCAAATGACGTGCCAGTTTCGCCTGCTTGCTCTGTCTCAATTTCCTGTTAATCTTTCTGAACAACGATGATCGGTCATCAGGATGATTTCATATTAAAGTCCACGACAGTCACGACCTTCAGGCAACAACCAGATCTTCGATACTACGACCTAAACTTCAAAGGCTGTAACATAACATGTTTTACTGATCTCTTGTGACGAGCTTTTGGAAGATTCGATTGCAGTCTGCGTTAATTTTAATTCAGCACGTGCACTATTTTCTTCGCACACGAGGAATTATAAGGAAAAACATCCTTTAAGCTGTGTAGAAGATAACAGAGGGGGAAATAATTTCACCTTTTGCTTCATTTAAACTCGACCACAACCAGACACGCAGAAAAAACAATACATGTGCCACTTAGCACAGCGTGGAAGACACGGATTACGCAAGCGCTAACCAGAGAGGGAAATTATAGCTCCAGTTTAAGTTTGCGGAATCTAAGAAGTGATTCATAACTTATACCTATGGTGACGTGATGATGGTTTCGTTTGTAGTAACTGCAAAGGTGCTGCAACATTCAATTTGCCTCTCCGTTTGGTCAAGCGTCACATATACACTGAAGCGGCAAATAAACTGGTATAGGCATGCGTATTCAAATACAGACATATGTAAATAAGCAGAATAGGGGGCTGCGGTCGGCGCCGCCTGTGTAACACAACAAGTGTCTGGCGCAGTTGTCATA
The DNA here is from genome assembly GCF_023897955.1 of Schistocerca gregaria. Taxonomy (NCBI): domain Eukaryota; kingdom Metazoa; phylum Arthropoda; class Insecta; order Orthoptera; family Acrididae; genus Schistocerca; species Schistocerca gregaria. The sequence goes on along the minus strand of NC_064927.1, from coordinate 123,270,559 downwards.
TCGGTTACTGCTGCTACAAGGGCAGGTTATCAACCATTCAACGAAACATCGTCGATATGGGCTTTTAGAGCCGAAGGCCCACTCTTGTACCCTTGGTGACCGCATGACAAGAAGCCTTATGCCTCACCTGGACCCGTCAACACCGACAATTGACTGTAGATGCCCGCATCTCGTGGTAGTGCGGTAGCGTTCTCGCTTCCCGCACCCGGGTCCCCGGGTTCGATTCCCGGCGGGGTCAGGGATTTTCTCTGCCTCGTGATGGCTGGGTGTTGTGTGTTGTCCTTAGGTTAGTTAGGTTTGAGCAGTTCTAAGTTCTAGGGGACTGCTGACCGTAGATGTTAAGTCCCATAGAGCTCAGAGCCATTTGAATCATTTGAACTGTAGATGGCTGGAAGCGTGTTGTCTGGTCGGATGAGTCCCGTTTCAAATTGTATCGAGCGAATGGACGTGTACGTGTATGGAGACAACTTCATGAATCCATGGACCCTGCGTGTCAGCACTTGACTGTGCAGGCTGGTGGAGACTCTGTAGTGGTGTGCGGTGTATGCAGTTGGAGCTATATGTGACCCCTGATAAGTCTAGATACGACTGTGACAGGTGACATCTACGTAAGCATCCTGTATGTATTACCTGCATCCACTCACGTCCAACGAGAATCTCGACGGACTTGGGCACTTCCAGCAGGACAATGCGACACCCCACACGTTCTGAATTTCTCCAGGAACACTCTTCTGAATTTAAACACTTCCGCTGGACACCATACTCCCCCCACACATGAACATTATTGAGCATATCAGGGCTGCCTTGCAACGTGCTGTTCAGAAGAGATCTCCACTCCCTCGTACTCTTACCCATTTATGGACAGCACTGCAGGGTTCATGGTGTCATTTCCCTCTAGCACTACTTCAGACGTTAGTCGAGTCCATGCACCGTCGTGTTGCAGCACTTCTGTGTGATCGCGGGAGCCCTACACGATATTAGGCAGGTGTGCCAATTTGTTTGGCTCTTCAAAGCCGAAAATCTGAAATGTTACTGTCTTTTGTAAAAATTGTATTGTGATGAATAATTTAATATTAGAAAACACGGAACTGATTTTATTGTGAATAGAATGATTCAGAAACTATTTACTTAAAAAATAACGCTTTTAATTATAAGTAGGCACAAGTGATTTGAAGAACTATTTGCTACAGTGTTGAAGTAGCTAACATGTTTGTCAAGCCTGAATTATCTGTAGTGTAGTGGGAACTGTTGGCATAGTTTGTCAGATTTATATTGAATCATTTCATTGACATTCCTAATTCACAAAGCTTTGCGATGGTATTTCACGATGTTTTTCGACGTGATTTGCCTTTTACTGTCCTCCCAATTGCAATCTGTCTGCTTAACAAACTAATTACCTGGAATTTTGTTTGACGTGGCTGAAAGTCGTATTGATGGAACTTTCAAGAGATGTTTTCCTGCAGACTGGATCTAAAAAGGGCTGATGCAACGAGGAGGTTTGCTACAGCGAGGAATCCATTTGTGGCTGGCACTGCCGAAGCAAATACATTGTTTGCTGTACGACCACACTGTACGTTAAGTGGTTACACCTGTTTGGCCATTACGAGAATTGTGTAAAATTCTGTCACAGCTGCGGGAAAGGGTATACCTTCAAAATCTTTCTTGTTAAAACAGGAAACACACACACTATCCTGGTATATGGGTATTAATGACAGTAGTTAAATAAATTTGAGTAATCACTTGCAAATAAATTTTACTATACTTTTCTGGTATCGACAAATTAATTTGTCATCTTCAGAAGATTAGTTTGGCAGAGAGTCAGTATCTTCTTCATAGAAGGATAATGCCATGATACTATATGTTCAGAAATTACTGAATATAACGTGGCACTATTCCCCTATGGAGAAGGTATTGACTGTCAGCTAAATTCAGTTTCTAAAGATGACGAATTAATTTGTCGAAACTGGTAATTCATAATAAAATTTATTTGGAACTGATGACTGAAATTTATCCTGAAAAAATAATACTACAGTTGCTGGAAATTAGAGCCATGAATAGAATAATAAGTTTAACATGAGTTTGATGGTTTCAAAATACCTCTTACCAAACCTACATATATGTTGGTTATTCCATTCTGGTATTCGCTTCAGGAATTGTTATTGATTTTCCTCTGTTTAATTTCCATTAACATAGACAGCTCATTCATTTCACATACAGGTCCACTGAACACCGTTATACTGATGGCCGTGTTATATTCTTTTAATTACTTTCGTTATGTTGAGCTCTACTTTTTTCACAGAAGAAGTCAGATAGTGTTTCAAGTTGTTCGACTGCGCGCTCATTTGCTGTTGTCTCATCTGTTTCGTGATTGCTGCAGTAAAGACAGTGGGGAAGGGAACAGAATGATAACAAAATGTTTGTGAAATTGTAAAAAATGATTTAATTAGATACACACCAAGCACATATTACTTTTTAAAAAAGCAAACAATAACTTCGGGTCACACAGTAAACTGAAAATTACATTTAATGCTGAAAACAAAGGAAGTCGGTGGGACGGGTGCCCGTTTACTGGGCCTTGTATATTCTCGTTGCCACCAGGTCGCCCAGTTTAATCGTCTGCAACAGAAACAAAAATTCACAGTGACGGAATGAGTCTAGAGAAAGCGTCATTCTGAAAAACAGCCATATACTAAAGGTTTTTTAAAGCCAGTAACTGTGTTAATAATGATTTAAGTAATGAAGTACTGCAAAAGTCTCTTTGTTTCCCTTATCTTTGTACCATTTTATTATTTAACGTAAAGCAAGCAGTGTGATTGATGGTTTGCATGTATATGAATCTCTGTGTAATGAAGGACGCATTAAAGACCAAAGGACGTCAAACAAAGCAGAACTACACACACACACACACACACACACACACACACACACACACACACACACACACAATAGTAACGTACACACACTTGAAAATGGGAACAAATACCTGAAACGCGACAGGCTACACTTTAAACTGGTTCAAATGGCTCTGAGCACTATGGGACTTAACATCTGTGGTCATCAGTTCCATAGAACTTAGAACTACTTAAACCTAACTAACCTGAGGACATCACACACGTCCATGCCCGAGGCAGGATTCGAACCTGCGACCGTAGCAGTTGCACGGTTCCGGACTGAGCGCCTAGAACCGCGAGACCACCGCGGCCGGCTACGCTTTAAAAATGTAACTGCTGCAGTACTATATTATTTAAATCATCAGAGCAACTAATGCTTCTTCGTGAACACCTAACATATTTTGCCAAGAGCTCGTCAGTGTCGGAGTGTAACTCTAAATCGGTAAGACATATAACCTGGCATGTAAATCAGTCTCTTCATGAGGCTATGCGCTAAAATATTTAAATGTGCAAGTGAGTTCGATCAATAATAAATTTTTTCGTTGTACAATGACACTGATAATTGCTGTAATACTGTCTGCTTATAACAATTATACGGGTTGTTCAAAAAGTCTCTCCGCTCAGCCGCGCGTACCGTTTGATTGTTCGCCTGCTTGGGTTGTTTCGCTTCAAGTGATCTCTCCCAACATTCTACTGTTTCGTTTATCTCAGTAAAATGAATATTCAATAAATTAATTACTGGTATTTCACTGAGTTTCGTTTCGGTATATTCACTGAGGCGTACGGCACGCGCGGTTAACAATCATACGACACTGCGGAGAGACTTTTTGAACACCCCATACAAACTGGGATATAGAGCGTAGTGTCCATTTATATGTAGCGGATAGAATGTCTCATGTCTTTAGAGCCAAATTACACAAAAGGTACAGGATCTTAAACTGAGTTCATCTGAATAGTAGTGAGAGGGTCGCAAATGAAGATTTTGTCTTTTACTGATACACGTAAGTTACACCTCATAGCAACAACTTGACAAATCAAAAGTCTTCAAAATCATTAGATCCCGTTACTTGCACATGTTGTTTATGATAGGAGTGTAATCTCGACTCTACATCTACTCTCCGGCCAGTATACTTCAGTGTGTGCCTTTTACGAGCGAGATGACCGCTTTTATTGATGATGTATCTTCCACACGAACCAGCACCAGTACCTCAAATTTTATTGTGCGAAAAAGTATTCCTCCAAAACCTTTCCCCGCCTCCTTCCTGTAACTTACTACCTACGTTGATAATTAGTATCGAACCTGCTGTAGTTGAAAATATTCCGAGTATTGAAATGGCGTTCTATGATAAGCTATTTCTTTGTATTCAGTATGCCCGAACACCCCAAGAGCCGGACGTTCATGCTCTGGTGGGCGGTATATCGGGCATCATCAGCATCTCATCGATGTGTCATTAAGATTGAGATCACCTATTGATTAAAGCTACAAACATCAAACTTGGTATAAGGGCTTAATGTACGTTATATTTGTGGGATCAGTACCGAGTTGTCATCGGAGTAGTAGTTTTTCAGTTATTCATGTTTCTCCTCCAACACAATTCCCATCCTCTTCCTTTCCCCATCATTGTACTGCGAAGCTACTGTTTCTGGCTTTAATCATATCAATGTGGATGGTGTTGTTTTGAACTTCAGTGTTTTGTCCCAGTCTTCACTCTTCCATCTGATCCCTCCAACAAGACTGACAAGCCTGCCGACTCCCCTCCCCCAGTTTCCCCATTTTGACAGTTCTTTGGCCGTACATTCTTCCATCTGATCGATCTGACTAAACTGTTCGCCTGCCTCTCCAGTTAGCTCAGTTCAACATTTCCTTTGTCCTTCTCTCTTCCGTCTGCTCGACCCAACAAAAATGTTCAGCCTACATCTACCTCTTTCCCCAATTATTCCCGATCGAACCTTTCGTTGTCCTTCATTCTTCCGTCCAACCAAGCCAACTAAACTGTTCAGCTCACATGCACCGCTCCCCCAGGTACCTCCATTTGATACTGGACACTTACGATAACGCACTGTTCCTTGGAGAACTCGCGGATGATGATGGTGGGGTGGTCGCCCTTCTGCTCGTGGACAAGCTTGTTGGGTCCGTCCTGAGTGATGGTGGACTTGACCTTGCGGCCGTCCAGGGTCTCCTCGTCGAACTCCTCGCCCAGCTTGAAGGTGAACTCGGTGTTCTTGATGGCAGTCTTGGAGGTGAGCTTGAACTTGTCACCGTCCAGGATCTCCAGCTCGATCACCGGCGACAGCGCCAGACCTGCCTTCCGCTCGATGGCGCCCACACCTGCACACAAAGACCGTCGTCGCCTGCCTCAGTGTAAACAGTGAGGGCTAAAAGAAAAGCATAGTGTTTAACGAGGAGTACTCGTACGGTTTTAATTATCAACTCGAAACAGTAAAGTTACATAATTTTCTTTTAAAATCCATGTGTTCAGTTCTGGTACACATTGAAATGCCCACACTACAGTACCATAGCATACGAGCCATTGATAAACCGGATTACAGTGTGGTAAACTGTTTTCTGTATCTAAAGCATAACAACGCTGCAACAATCCACGCTAGACTTGTAGGAGTGTACGACAATAATGCACTATCATGTGACATAATGGCCAGATGTCATAGGTGCATTCGGTCTCGTCAAACAAGTCTGAATGACGAAGAACGAAGTGACAGACGATATCTCTGTGCAAAACTGAGAATCGCAAGAGAATTGAAGTCGCTGCCGTACCATGACCACCGTATCACAATCGAGACGATCATGGAAAAACTTAAAATCAGTCACGAGCCAGTTTCAACATAGACGTTATGGAGATGACAAGGGTTTTCGCCTGCTGTTTTGCTACTGTTCACATCGATTCCAAAATCACGGCGAATTGAAGCACCAGAAGAAATGTGGTAGCTGTGACTGGTCAAATCTGATGACTTCTGTAAGCTCCTGGTCACCATGGACGCGTGCTGACTGCATCACTATGACCCTGAGACGATGTAACAAAGCTTAACATTGCCACCACGAACATTTACCACCGTCCAAAGAGACGAAGATCTAGTCTTCATCGCCCAAAGTGATGCTGAGAGTTCCTTGAAACTGCCATGGCGTGGTGCTAAAACATTATGTTCCTAATGAGCCACCCATGACCGGAATACTGGTATTCTACCGGAATTTCCTGATGATGTTGCAGGAGGGGGGAAGGGGGGGTTACGGGGGGTGGGGTAGAGAGGGGGACTATCAGGATGAAGCGTTGTGGGAAACTATAAATTGTGTTCAACTTTTTTGGTAAGCGTTCTTGGGAACAGCGATCTTGTAAGCTATACAAAATCAGGTGACAAAACACTCTAGATAGCGATGGTTATTTTATTAAAATGACCGGTTTCGGCTTAGCCTTAGGCCATCTTCAGAACTTCAACGACTGAGTTCAACTGACTGTTCTACGCATCGTCAACTTCTGATGATGGTGCTGTCTGAATATGGCCTAAGACTAGGCCGAAACCGGTCATTTTAGTAATATAACCATCGCGATCTAGACTGTTTCTTCACTTACTTTATACTGTAAATGACGCGTTTTTGCTCCAGACAACTTCCCAATCCATTTGAGGAGTACACACCCATACATGCTGCTTCTTTGGGATAACAAGTTTGGCTCATCCTCCATATTCATCTGACACGCCACCCTCTAACTTCTTATCTCAAATGAAGAAACCATTGCATGGCAGCTTTTCCGTAATGAGAACGAAGTGATTTTCGAGGTGCAGTGTTACCTCAACAGCAAAATTGTATTCTGCAACTAAGGTCTTCCACAAGACATCCACTACTGCAAAAAATATCCCACGTTGAAGGGTGATTATATCACTAAGCTTAATGATCACAGCCTGACTTTCTCCGATGTGATAGTGAAAACTGTATGACTAACTCTCCTACTGCGTCGATACTGTTTGTACAAAATTATACATAAGCTTACATTAGTTTCCTGGATTGGCACAAATTACACTAGCATCTCAGTTACGAGGGGTTTGACGAAGTTCTTATAGCAAGTTCTGGTTGTATACAGTACCACTTGCATCTTCAGTAAAGCGAGTAAGCGAGCCAGATTACGCTTTGTGAATTTTAAAATTTTTCCATCGAACTGAATAGGTAGTTATCAATTTTCTTCAGGTGAGCCATCGAAGTATGATAGTTCACGAAGATGACTGGCATGTGCCCTGTCGAAATATCGTTGATTTTAGTTAAGGGCGACCGGCAGGAGATCCGATACTTCTTTGAATATACAGAGCACACAAACTTCTTATGCAGTGATTTATTATCAATTACCTGAATAAAGAAGAAGTAAGACATGAGAAAAGCTACTTACTTCTGCAGTTTCAAATATGAAATGAACCCTCATCTTTCGAAATAGCTCTGTGATACTGAATATCTCAAACTCAGCCTACGTGCATGACCAAACAACAAAACTTTCAATTTCCTAACCTTTCTCCTGCTTTCCTCTTCCCCCTTGCTACTTTACTCTTCCTTCTCCTTTATTTTTCCTTCCTCCTTTTTTTGCTTTTTACCAGGGATTCTGGAGATCTGTTGCTTCAAACTTTACCGTTTCTCTCAGTATTTGATCAGTAAGGACAGGAATTCGACCGCGGTGTTACCAAGTTTCCTTTACGTTTTTTTTAATGAAATGGAAAGGTACTTACAGGTAACTTCTAATTCACTGCATCTAAGCAAACTGCTTAGATGGACATCTTACAGTTCACTTTCAGTAACTTAAACAGTGAACAGTGAACTGCAAACGAGTGCTTTGGAGCGGTGAATCACGCTATACCCTGCAGCAATCCGACGGAAGGGACTGCATCTGGTGAATGATTGTAGCACGTTATCTGCCGTAACGAGTAGTGCCAGCAGTGAAGTACGCAGATAGTGCTGTTATTGTATGGGGGTCATTTTTTGTGATTAGGGTAGCGTTCGGTAGTCACCGTGACATCAAGGAATATCGCACCGTGACTGGAAATTGCACACCACACAGTCACCCGTTGAGGGAGAAGAGACTTCTCGATCGCGAAATGCGGATTCTCAGTCCCCCAAATGCGCCAATTTTGCTTGTTGACCAACCCATCCAAATCTAAAGTGGGCTTCGTCGCTAAACCAAAGCAAACCAAACCGCACTGATTCCCATCATGCCCGGCGGCCAACCGTTCAGAATTTATGAATATTTCATTTGATATAGTTCAGTAATTGTCACCCTGTACTTTTCCTTACTGTGCATGTTGTTAAACTTGACCTAGATGTAAGGTGCAGTAACTCAAATTAATAGGACGCGTGTTCCCGCAAGAGGACGTGATTATGTGAGTGAAAGTTCGGCCCGGTTCGCTTATCACAGCTGGATTACAACGGGTGTGGGGTGTGTCTCGTATCGGGAGCCGGCATTCGATAAACACGAGTGGATGGACGGCCTCGAGTGAGAACAGTGCAAACAGCCAGGTTAATGATACCTTTACTCAAACAGATAAGCACCTGAGGTCGTATCAAGGGCGATCGAACTTTAGACATAGACGTGCCAACGTGGTGCCGTATTTTTCCATATCTTTCACTGCCTCTCTTATGGGCAGTAGAGTAACACGTAATAAGAAAAAGCAAAAATTACGCCTGCTCATCTCTTGCACATTTTTTATTGAAAGAGAACATCTCACACGTATAACAGGTTGTGCGAGAGGAGAGGCATCCCTTTATGTGCCACGTTTCACAGACGGTGTATGGAAAAAGCGACTTCGCTTCAGACCCAATATCTCTAATTTGCCAGTTGCGTTCTTCACACGATATTCATAATGGAGGAAGAAATAAAGTTCTTACCTCAATTTCGAAAGCTCACTCTCACAATTATGGAATTAACATTTTCTGTGATGCATATCTTCTGCCTGTCGCAAATCGCGCTGAACCGCTCTCCCACTGACTAAACACAAGACGAATCTCTATTGCTAGTCCAAATTCGTGAGGCTCATAGGATGATAGGCAGTATTCAATTATCTGCTGCAAATGTGGAATTCGTGACCACATTAGTGGATGGGAAATGCTATCGATGAATCGCATCCATCTGCCTTCCATACGAGTACATCCCTGTAACTGTTCTATTTTAAATAGATGGAAGTGGACACAGATTTTTGGCGCTTTTACAGGTAACAATTATGATCGCTGGTCTTTGTCTATTTGTCTGCTCAGGAGGAGTTGTTTTAAGCCCCGAGATGTGTTTGAACACCGAAATGCTGAACTAAGTATTGTCCTGTTGGAAGTAGTATGCCTTTGCGTGTTGTCGAGAGTCACTTGGGTACCGTAGAAGTGTAAGAAGACGAGAGGCAATGCTGACAATACGACTTTAGGGTGAGGAAATACAAAACTGTATTTACAATATTTGTACATTCCGAAACAGCTTTTGATATTGTTGACTGGTACTGAAATTTTGAGGCAGCGGGGATAAAATACAGAGAAGGAAAAGTTATATATAATTTTTAAAGAAACCCAACTGTGATTATAAGAGTAGAAGGACATGAAAGGAGGCAGTAATTGAGAAGAGAGTGAAACAGGGATTTATCCTATCCTCGATATTGTTTAATGTGCAGTTTGAGCAAGTTGTGAAAAAAAAAACAGGAATTAAAGCGCAGATAGAACAAAGTAAACAACTTCGTCAAAAGAAAGGAAAGAGGGGAGGCATCCCGCGAGGGTCCTTTGCTAGGGTGACAGCGAAAACCTCAACGGTGGTGAACACGAAAGAATGATCTCGGTAGCGGACTAACAGAACAGGCATCTCATTTAAGAAAATCCACTCTGCGTCTGATTCGGAGCTACTGGTAATGTGGTAGGCGCCTGTTTGCCAGACGTGCGACCGTAACTTCACATTCTGGACCTCACTCCCCCGTCATAACCACTGAGTCTCATTATACAAACTCCTCCCTGTAATTCCATGTGTAGGAATGGAGCATACCTGGGTAGAGTGTGTAGAATTAGCAATTAATTTGCTAGCAAAGTAAATAAATTCAGTGTTTTCGTTCTAATAATAACAAGCTCTGAAATAAGATTAGGGTTTGACGCACCGTCGACAGCGATGTCATTATAGACGGAGCACAAGCTCGGATTGTGTTCGAGAATGGGGAAGGGAAACGGCTGTGTCCTCTGAGAGGAACCATCCCTGCATTTGCCTGGGGAGATTTAGAGGAATCACGGAAAATCTGAATCTGGACGGCTGGAGGCGGATTTGAACCGTCGCATTCACGAGTCAAGGGTGCTAACCACAGCGCCACCACTCATTGCAATGAGCTGTGAAGCAAGGCCAGTGTTATTCTGAAGTCTTCAGTCTGCGCTCAGTCCGTTCCGGTCACAGAACGTGGGCAGATTGGGGTTGTGAGACGTCGAGCAGCGTACCCTGTTGCGTAGGACAAAGACTGTAGCATACAATTACGTTCTTAATCAGTGATTAAGTGCTGCCGAACGGCGGGAGCACGGCGGGGTTAAAGGAAGCAGTGAGTCACCAGCGTTGTGTGCCTGAGAGATGCGGGGCCCCCAGCAAGCGGACGTGGTCGCCAGCGGTCGCTTGCTTCGGAGATTGCAAGATACAGGATCTTCATCCACAAATATCCTACGGAACGTTAAGGATATTCGTGGGAACTTTTCACAAACACAAATAGTCAGAAGGGGCCCGTAATTCAGGGAATTGACGCTTTTTGTAAATCATACACACGTATGGAGTTATACCAACCTTCTGTTTCCAAGTAAAACTATGCTTTTCGGATCCTGTATAGCAGCTCGCAATGATATATATTCGATGGCGTAAATATTTCATAAGTTGACATCATTTATGTGGTAACAATTCGTAAAAACTTAAATATTTTTGTTGCTCTCGGGTCAGATTGTCTTTACTGCACTACCAACGGAAAGACGCGCCAATGAAGTAACACATATTTTATTAGTTGTGTGTTTTTCTCCAGACCATTTGAGTGAAACGGAGGTGGACCATTCGGTACGTTGCTACGCATTGTTCCAGTTCCACAATGTTTTTCGTAAAACATTTATATTGTCGAATCGTTATTAATTTGCTCAGCTATTTCGAATGTACCATGACGTTTGCAAATGAAGAGTTGATTGACATGGTATTAATGTATAAGGAGAAGAAGTTGCACCAAGAGCAGCAGTATTGTATGCAGAGCTATTTGTGGATGGTCTCTATTCAAATCGTCCCACATTTATCAACACTTAGAGTTGCGTAGCAATGCCGAAAGAATCGTGTAGGAAGACGGTACTTCGTAGGGATGGGGTGAGAAAAAATAGTAAATATTCTGCGGAAAGGTAGTGAAAGAAAAATTAATAGATATCAAAGAAAGAATGTAGAAAGGCAGGGGGATGACTGCTTGAATATACTGAGAGAGAAGCTACGCTAACGATAAAAACTTTAGTCTCCTTTTGAATGCAGAATGGTTTTGGATCAGGTACACGTTGCTGGGTACTTTGTGCTACAGACGTTTGGCTGCAAAGAGGCGACGATTTAGGAAGATTTACCTTTGTAGAGAGGTACAGTAAAGACTTTGTACGGTATCAGACCTTGCATTGCAGTTATTTAATAACCACAGATATAAGATATACGAGGAGAGTTGTGAAAGGTACAGGTGGCTAAGAAACTATGTAAGAAGAGAAGGTGAGAGAAAATCACTTCTCTTACCCGATCACATCCACCTAAACTGAGCGTAAGGAACACTAACAGATCAAGCAGCCTACGCACACAAGCATCCAACAACAAGTTACACTCTTGTGCCTAATCACTTTACATAGGTCTCTTCGACAAGATTGTAGCCAACCAGTTACTCTCATACTTATTCAACAAAAGTGCGTGCTCTTCAGCCCCAGATCTCCCAGCCAATGCTATATCTCTCGCAGACACAAAAAAGTTCATTTCTCGTTATGCAATACTGATGTGCTTACGTCTGCTGTATTCAACGATCCCCTGGATTTTGTTTCCAAGTTTTTCGAAAAGAGTCCTCTGAACTGATTCAGGAAAATCATATAACTTAAAGTCTGGTCCTTGCTTATGATGTCAGAGACGGCAAATGACTTGGAACAGCAGTTCAACGAACTGATAATATGAATATGAACAAAACTATCAATACGGTAACGGGCTGTAACCGAATTAAATCAAGAATTGTTGAGTGAATTAGATTAGGAAATGAAACAATAAAGGTAGTAGATGAATTTTGTTTTTTGGTAAGTAAGATAAGTGATGATATCGAAGTAGAGACGTTATGCATACTGGCAACACTAATACAATAATTTCTGATAAAGCTAGGTTTGTTTACATTCAATACAAATTTAAGTTCCAGGAAGTTTTTCTGAAGGTGTTTATATGGAGTGCATCCTCGTACGGAAGTGAAAGTTGGATGGCAAACAGTTCAGGCAAGAAGTGCACACACTGTTTTGAAATGTTGTGCTGCATGAGAATACTGAAGGTTAGATGAGTAGATCGGATAAGTAATGAGGAGGTAGTGAATGGATTGGAGAGTAAAAGGAATATACTCCACAAACTAATTAAAAGAAGGGATACATCGATATTCTGAGATATTAAGGTTTTATGGATTTGGTGGTGGAGGGAAATGTGTGTGGTAAAAATGGTAGCTGACAACCAGGGTTGACTCACTAACCAGTTTCAAGTGAACGTACGTTTCAGTAGTGATGCAGAAATGAAAAGGCCTGCAAGGGACTAAACAGCGAGGAGCAATGCATCAAATCAGTCTTTAGACACAACACATTGTCAATCACAGCGACGTTGTCAATAAAAGCTTTCAGTATCCAAATTTGAATTTAAGTGCGATGTTTTAAACGAGTAAGGAATGAAAGTGTTCTGCAACGAGCTAACGGGTAGCAGTACCTTGTGTGGAACATGATTAAACAGAGTAGAGCAAGGGAAGTGATCCAGTGGTAAAGACAATGGACTGCTTTCAGGGAGCACAGGCGTTGAAATCTCCGTCCAGCCACTCGGATATAGTTTTCTGTGCTTTTTCTAAACAACTCAACGCAAATTCCGGAATGATCCTTGTGCAAAGGCTACGGCCGATATCCTTTCTCATGCTACTACATTCTGGACAGGTGCTCCGGCTCTAATGACCTCGTCGTCGACACGACGTTGAATCCTAATGTCGCTTCTGTCCTTTATTCTAAGAGAGAAAATATCTGGGCACATATCGTGCCATGAGTCGTTGCTAAAAACTTGTAGCGACGCTGGAAGAAAAGAACTGTAAGATGCAGGCTTTGACATGCATATACGAGTATATAGCAGATTATTAGGAAGTTGATGAGGTAGGGCCAAACAATCATACTGAAAAGAAGAGGATATTTGGCATGCGAAAGGAATGTAGTACTGTAGCAAACCAACCTTTATGTCGATTACCACTAAATTACGCGAATCCTTATGTAAATTATCATCATCTGCAATTATATAATTTACTGTAGTGAGCTGATGTTTCATACCCTGTATGAAAATTTCACTTACTGATGTCTGGTATATTAAAATGACGTTACACTCTACAGAGCAAAACTCATAAAATATGCTAAATTACTTTAGATAACAACGTACTTTATTTACGTGTTTTATCTGTACGTCGGGCAGTCCGTTCATTGGGACTGATTAATACCCGATTGCTTTGTGTAGTTCTCATAGCGCGTTTTTAAGAATCGCTGCTCACTACCAAAGACTCCCCAGACGTTCATTAACCTCGTCGGAAGTTCGTACACGGAAGGCGCGGTAACGACCCTGATGTGTACATTACGTGCCGGGCCTCTTCGCACCGGAAGACTAACTAGGAAGTGAGAACACACACCACACCGTTTCACCGATGTTTAGGCGCTCAGCGTCGGTCAACAACCGGACCACAAATATCGACGAAACATATCTCTGTGAAATGAGAACGTGTGAAGATAAGAATAAAGCGTCGGTAACTCCGTAAAAAGGATATCATAAAAATCCGCTAAAGCTTGAGTGTTCAGTACCTGAATTTGTACGACTTTTGAATAAACAAAGTTAACTACAGTGAAAATTATGTAAATCTACATCTATGTATATACTCCGGCTATCACTGTGCATTGCGTGACGGACGTTACAACTTGCCAACACTATCGATTTTCTTTTCATTCCATTCGGGTATTAAGCTAGGGAAAGATGCTTGCATATGTGCGTCTGCGCTTGCCGTAATTCTCTTCATCTTTATTTTCATGACCTCTAAGCGAGAAATAGGATGGAGATAACGTAATGATCGCACAATACTCTTCAGATACAGGTTCTCCAAGTTTATGGAATAGGGATCCGCGAGAACTGCATGGTGTTTCTTTCAAAGAATCCCAAATAAGTTCCTCGTGCATTGCTGTCACACTTTTGTACGGGCTATATCGACGTGTTACGATCTTAACAGTCCTTCTCTGAAATCATTTGATGTCCGATGTGATGCCTAATTGATAAGAACTCCAAACGCTGTAACTGTACTCTGGTAATGGTCACACTAGCCCCTTGTTTGCAATTTTCTTTTCATATGCATTGCGCTTTTCCAGAGACCTTCCTGCAAAACTAGGTCTTCCATTCGCCTTCCCTAATACTGATTTCACACTTTCGTCCCTTCTCATATTGTTACTTAGTCTTACCACAAAATGTAACGTGCCCACGATGATTACCGCTGATCTTGTAATACGATACTGTACGCCTATTTCTCTTTGCTATAATCATTGCCACACATTTATCCACATTTAAAGAGAGCTGCCACTGATTACAGCGAGCGGAATTCTGTGGAAGTCTGTATGCGCTTAGTTAGGATCTTCCAACGACGATTCTTTACAGTACACAACAGCATCACCAGCGGACAATAATAGAGTCCCGCAGATCCTGTCTGGATTTTCTAAATATTTTGTGTGAAAGATTAGTTCAGCAACATTACTGGTTAAGGTAGCTACACTGGGTGGTCTGACTTTGGATCATCAGATATCAGCATCTGGCTTTTACCTGTTGCCGTACTTCAGTCTACAGTGATAGTTGACACACGTAGATAAACGAGAGAGCTACCAGACATCAGTAAACACCTAAAATTGCAGACGAGATACTAAAGACCTGAAAGACAATCTGAAGAGGCGCTGAAAGAAGATCAGTTTGAATTCTGATACGACAGACCTAAGACAGAACTAATTTTCAGTCCACGATTAGGAAACGAAAAAAGAACAAAAGAAGAATGATATGAATGCTAAAAAAAAATATGAAATTAGACGAATCTTTCAACAATTAAAGATGGAATATGATGTTAATAACCCACTGGAAGAATGGGAGTAACGTACAGAAACAAAGACGTAATATACAACAACCGCAAAAACAAATGGAAGTAACTTATACTTATTTTCTTCTGAAACAGACCTCGGTCAGTATATTTAGATAAAACATACCTGAAGTATGTTACAATCGTTCAAATCTGAAATAGCATGTTTCGTTTTATGTCGAGGGACACGTTACTACACACAGACTTTCACGTTATTCGTTCTCTGGCATTGTCTGTTATCTTGCGCAAGTTCAGCATGTCAGCAGTTTTCAAACCAATTTCTTCACACACCAGAATTTGATTCGTCTTCTGTGCTTCTTCGCACACAAGAAGTGTGAATAATGAAAAGAAGAAGATCAAGAAACAGTATCTAATGTCAATAACGGCATTGGATATAGCTGCATTTATCGTTACTTTATTCATACTCAGTGCCGAAGACGCAATGTGGATGTGAAAGCAAGTTTCATAAATGGAACAGAAGAGCAATGACAAGAGATAAGAATGTTACTGTTCGCAGACGACGCGAAACCTTCCGATTTTTAAGAAAATAGAAGATGAAGCGTTAAAATGGCTCTTAGCACACGATTCGGCTTAAGCTAAAAGAAAGAAATAGGCGGCATTCAAGTGAATCGACCCCGGCAGACAGTGTGAATCTTCCTGATCACAGGTACTCGTCAATCTGAGAAATAAAAATAAACTATAAAACAGAAGTCAAATATAGACCGGCCCCAGTACAGGTGAATTGCAGTTCCATCGTTTCTAGGGGGAGATCAGTTCATGTCAGATTTGGGCTGCTATTTGATTTTATACAGCGATGTCGACTAATGACAAAAAGGATTTAGTTTGGCACGGAGAGTAGTAGCAAGCAAGAGAACGAATAGCAATACAAACAAACGCAAAAAATATCTGGAAGCAGTAGCATTTACTACGTGAACGGATACTGGGAATCGTGTTATGAATCCACGTGCTGTTCTGAACGAAACACTAACTAATGTCTGCTGACGAGCTCATAACAAAACTGCATGAGGAATAGATGGTTTCTTGCCATAAAAAAAACAACGGGAACATTCAACTGAATTGAAGACCTACATTTAATAAAATGTGGGCTACGAACGAGTAAATCAAAGACAAAATTGATGAAGTACCATGAAATATAGAATAGTGATTCGTTAAACATTACAGTAAGAGGAAAAGTGAAGACTGAATAAATCCTGCTATGTTGTAAAATTAGCAGAACGCGGCCGAAGGAAGAAAGACATAATAAACAGAGTGCCTCAAAGTTATTTCTAAAAAAGGCGTTTTCTGGTGTTGGACATTGGAAGAGAGCTATGAAAAAGCTCCTGAAACTGTACCTCAATATCGAACTAAAATCTAGACAGACAAAATACTAGAAAAGAAGCGCGCAGGAGTGCAAATGTCGTGCTGTGGAACGTTCTTGGTGTGGGATGACCCAGATGTTATTAAAGATGTACACTGAGGAAACTGTGAGAGAAACCAAGGAGAAATAAGGAAACGAAACTAAAGCTCAGTAAGAAGTAATAATAATTTGAGATTTGCGGATGACACTGTAATATGACGGCAAAGGACGTGGAAGATCAGCTGAGTGAAGTGCTTAGTGATTTAAAAAGAGAGTACAAGATGAAAAACAACAAAAGTAAAACAAGCGTAATGGAATGTGGTGTAATTAAACCAGGCATTGGTGAAAGATCTAGGTTCAAATGGCTGTGATCACTATGGGACTTCACATCTGAGGTCATCAGTCTCCTCGAACTTAGAGCTACTTAAACCTAACTAACCTAAGGACATCACACACATCCATGTCCGAGCAGGATTCGAGCCTGCGACCGTAGCGGTCGCGCGTTTCCAGACTGAAGCGCCTAGAACCACTCGGCCACACCGGCCGGCAATGATCTAGGCTAAGAATTGAGACACTAACTGTAGCAGGTGAGTTTTGCTATTTGGAACGCAAAGCAACTGACGATGAACTAAATAGAAAGGATACAAAATGTAAACTGGATATAATAAGTTAAGTGCTCCCGAAATAGAGGAATTTGTTAACATCTAATACAAATTTAAGCGTTAGGAAATATTTTCTGGAGGTATTTGTGAGGGATGTAGAGAGTGTTTTGTAGTTCAGACAAAAAGAGGATAAAGTTTTTGAAATGTCTTGCTACAGAAGAATGCTACAGATTAGATGAGTAGATGGAAACGTAATTAATGGCACAGCTTTACTAAAAAAAGGGATTGGTTGATGGGGTATGTCCTTAGGCAACAAGGAATCGTCAATTTGGTGATGGAAGATGTAGTAGGGAGTAAAAATTGTAGATGGAGACCAAGGTCGCAATAGCGTAAGCAGGTTCAAACAGTTGCAGGTTGGAATGGTTATGCAGAGATGAACATGCTTCCACAGGTTATAGTAACATGGAGAGCTGCGTCAAACCAGTCTTCAGACCAAAGACCACAACACAAACAACAAGACAGGAAGAAATGGTGGAGAGAGAAAAATTACAAAACATTTCAATACAGCACTAATGACTAGCAGAACAATAAAAACAGTGAGTAGCTGTCTGTGCACAGCAGAACTAGGCAAGGAAATAGAAAGAGAGGTAAATAAGTGCACGGGTGGCTTACCGATGGCCTTCATGTACTCCTCGAAGTTGGTCTGCGAGTCGAGCTTGTACTTGATGCCTGCGAATTCCTTCACCATGGTGGCTGCTGTGTGGCTGGCGGTGGGCAGTGGTCGGAGAGGAACTGGCTGAGAAGTGCCGGCTCGTCCGGTGGCGGTCCGATATATAGGCGTGGCGGCGGCGGCGGCGGCGGCGGCGGCGGCGGCGGCGGATGCGGCGAGGGCGGAGTCCGGAGAGCACCGGGAATTGGGCAACACCAGCCACGGATAGAGCGGCCGGCTCGCAGCGGCCTGGGGAGAGCGAGCGGGGCAGCGGGTTTCAAGCAACCGGGCAACCAGTCGACATTCCCAGCACCTCGTCAGCTCCTGGTCTTCCTCCTCCGCACTACACTTGGAGAAGCCGCGTAGTCAAACTGCACCTTCCTAGGAGTCAAAACACCCATCGTATTTCTGCAGTGTAAACCCCGAATTAACATCGGTGTTTGTTGTAGCTCGTCTCCTCAAGAAGTGGAAGTCATTAATGTGGCTAGTACTGAAACAATGGCATTCCAAATGATATCGTCACTCCTCAGTTCGGAAGCTCCTACTCTTCCTCCTCCGCATTAGACTTGGAGAAGCCGCGTAGTCAAACTGCACCTTCCTAGGAGTCGAAACACCCATCGTATTTCTTCAGTGTAAACCCCGAATTAACATCGGTGTTTGTTGTAGCTCGTCTCCTCAAGAAGTGGAAGTCATTAATGTGGCTAGTACTGAAACAATGGCATTCCAAATGATATCGTCACTCCTCAGT
The DNA here is from genome assembly GCF_023897955.1 of Schistocerca gregaria. NCBI lineage: Eukaryota > Metazoa > Arthropoda > Insecta > Orthoptera > Acrididae > Schistocerca > Schistocerca gregaria. Next base: position 123,251,901 of record NC_064927.1, on the reverse strand, counting down.
TCGGAAGCTCCTACTCTTCCTCCTCCGCACTAGACTTGGAGAAGCCGCGTAGTCAAACTCCACCTTCCTAGGAGTCAAAACACCCATCGTATTTCTTCAGTGTAAACCCCGAATTAACATCGGTGTTTGTTGTAGCTCGTCTCCTCAAGAAGTGGAAGTCATTAATGTGGCTAGTACTGAAACAATGGCATTCCAAATGATATCGTCACTCCTCAGTTCGGAAGCTCCTACTCTTCCTCCTCCGCACTAGACTTGGAGAAGCCGCGTAGTCAAACTGCACCTTCCTAGGAGTCAAAACACCCATCGTATTTCTTCAGTGTAAACCCCGAATTAACATCGGTGTTTGTTGTAGCTCGTCTCCTCAAGAAGTGGAAGTCATTAATGTGGCTAGTACTGAAACAATGGCTTTCCAAATGATATCATCACTCCTCAGTTCGGAAGCTCCTACTCTTCCTCCTCCGCACTAGACTTGGAGAAGCCGCGTAGTCAAACTGCACCTTCCTAGGAGTCAAAACACCCATCGTATTTCCTCAGTGTAAACCCCGAATTAACATCGGTGTTTGTTGTAGCTCGTCTCCTCAAGAAGTGGAAGTCATTAATGTTGCTAGTACTGAAACAATGGCATTCCAAATGATATCGTCACTCCTCAGTTCGGAAGCCACCGCTTGTAATTATGTATATCAGAATGACTTCCCTACCATGTATTCAGTGCTCCCACAAGTACTTTGCATCCCACAACTTTCTTTTTTAAATTGCCGGAGTACCAGCTCACTATGAATAAACGTACCATCAGCAGACCATCAAATACACGCATCATCATCAGTGTTCTTCCAAAGGACACGTTTTGACACGGTACTTCTCCAGGCTGTCCGGTCTTCTGCCACCCTCTTCAGGTTGAAATTAATGAATTACTGTGCTGATACAACCCTACGTTATTTGATTTTGAAACAGCTGAGCAAAACTGAATGTACTCAGACATTCACTAAAGTGACACACAATATTCTTAGCGCAACGCAATCTTTCAAAAATCCCTACAAAAGAATGGCCCTGACTAACATTAACCTATACCTTTCATGAATCATTTACCTCACAAAAATCTTCGTTACTCGAACTACTGCAATACAGCGAGCGCCACTACTGCCAGCTAAACAAAAGATTCTAACAACTGAAGGCACTAACTACTGATAGGCATAGTTAGCAAATGAAGGATTCCGATAGAAACAAACAATGTATTTACCTTAATAGTGTTCAAAAGTCATAATATATACATATCAGTTCATATGACATCCAGTCTTACAAATTTACTGTCCAGATCATCCGCTCTCAAAACTCCGCCATCTCACTCCCCACATCCTCCACTGCTGGCGGCTCACCTCCAACTGCGCTGTTCACTTCCAGCTGCCCAACACTACAATGGCAGACAACAATGCAAAATAGCCACAGACTGCACACAGCACAGCCAGTGATTTTCATACAGAGCGCTACGTGGCGTTACCAATAGGAACCTAGACAGCCTACTTACAAGGTCTGCATAATTTCCTCTTCCCTTTATGTCGTCTATCATCTTGTATCTCCAATATGTAATTTATCTTCCATCAGGTAGTGTCCTACTATCGCGTACTGTTTTTAAATTTAAAATTATAAATAAATTAGCAGTCTTTAAATCATGGAAAATGTGCCGTCCTATTGACAGGAAATACTTAATTATTACCTTTACCTAAAATTTTTAGAATATTTTCTCATCCTGTAACAGCAGAATAAAGAATAAAAACATGTAATTTTTACCTCTGGAAAGTATGGTTCCTAATTTTGGGTCCTCGCCTTTCCTAATTTCGTGTTGTAGTTAAACACTAAAATTTAATGGATTACTAACATAGCCATTATTCGCATCAAAGGTAAAAAGTGCTTTATTACTGTCGGTTCCTCTGTAGACGTTTCAGTCATAAAAAGGCTTTTTGGTACAGAAGCAACTTTTAAAAAGTTCCCAGGTATCAGCTCATAACAGCGAAAGCAACCGATACACCTAATTCATTTCTCTTTAGCAGTATCAGCTGACCACAGTTGTTCACAATATATGCTCTCCTCGTCCTCTTCACGCTCAGATGATGACTCTTTTAACACGGTTTCATCATTGCTTCAATCGTAGTCTTTCTCAGCTTGATCCTACTGCTTCGTGACACTCTGATTCTTTCCTACGAACAGATCTCTTTTGGTAGCCTCAGATGTTGACGGTCCATGAGATGCATGAAGTGAAGCTCCCGGAGTAGGTTTCGTTGAAGGTGATATCCTTCCTGCAGTTTCCATACTTTCTCTCTTCCTTTAGCCAGGGAGTGCTCCAGACCCTTTCTGAAAGAAGGAGAGTACGTCAGAATTACTGCTTTCCTTCTCTTGGTGTTAAGTTTGAAGGTGGAAATGCGGGAGGTGGACTGATTTCAAAAGGAGAAACCGCTGTTTCTTGCATCCCATTAACTGCAGTCGACAATGGCTCTACTGTGGCTTCTGAGGCCTTAAACGCATTTTCTGCAGACTGCTGAGGAGGAAAATCCACAGATGAAAAAAGCAGCGTGTCAGAAGGATAGGTCTCACATTTGGAGCCACTTCCATTTTTGCACCTGTGGAGTATTCTCAACTCATCAGTGCCCCAACGTCTTTGTTTCTAAAACAATGTTAAAGTGGCAACTGCAAATTAAGTTCAGAACATTTGTTTGTATAAACTAATGCCAAACTTCGGATACCTGAAATCATCATCAGTGTTCTGCCAAAAGGCAGGTTTTCACATGGTAGTTCTCCAGACTGTCCGGTCTTCTGCCATCCTCTTCAGGTCTCCATAATTTCCTCTTCTCTTTATGTCGTCTATCATCTTGTATCTCCTTTTCCTCTCAGTCTTCTCCCACAAACCAATACTTCCAAAGCATCTGCTAGCAAGCACTCCCTTCTCAATGAATGTGCCAACCAGTTCTTTTTCCTTTCTCTTACAACCTTCAGCAGACATCTTCTCTCACCAACCCTTTCCAATACTCTTTCATTACTCAGTCTTTCCATCCAGCTTATTCTCTCCATTCTCCTCCACATCCACATCTCAAATGCTTCTAACCTTTTTTTCATCCTCTCGTCTCAGCGTCCATGTTTCTGCCTCATATAGTGCCACACCCCAGACAAAACATTTGCCAAGCCTTTTCCTTAGTCTTTTATCTAATTTGCCACATAAGAGTCTCCTCTTTCTATTGACTGCCTACTTCGCTATGTCAACTCGAGTTTCCACCTCCTGGTGACATCTCAAGTCTTCAGTTATTGTGCTTCCAATGTATTTAAATGCACGTACTTGGTTAATGGCAGATTTTCCTATTTTAATATTCGACAGTCTGCGCCTTGTACGGATGACCATTTTGTTTTTGTTGTGTTTATTTGCATACCATATTCCACATGAGCTTCATTCAGATCTTTCAGCATGTTATTCACTGTCTGCCAACTTTCTGCCACTAATACCATGTCATCAGCAAATCTTATACATCCTATTCTCTTTCCACCAATACATATTCCTCTTTTCCCGGCTAAGCTTTTCGCAATAATCTCTTCAAGGTATACGTTAAACAACAGCGGGGAAAGGCAACAACCTTGTCTAACACCTCGTCCAATGCTGCTTCCTTCTGACATTTCATTTCCAATCCTTATCCTTACTTTCTGGTGTAAATATAAATTCTGTATCAGTCGTCGGTATTTCCAATCTACTCCTTTCCTCTTCAAAATATCCATCAGCTTGTTCCACTTTACTCTGTCAAAAGTCTTTTCTAAATCTATAAAAACAGCAAAGATTTCTCTACCCTTTTCCATATATATTTCCCCTATAGTTCTTAATAGGCCAATAGGATCTCTTGTTCCTCTTTCTCTTCTAAATACGAACTGCTCCTCTTCAATCCGTCTATCCAGCGTGCCGTATAGCCTTCTATTCAACACTCTCAGTAAGACTTCAGCTGCGTGAGAAATTAGACTGATGGTCCGTTGCTCTTCATACTGACGGAAAGAATATCACAACACCAAAATATAATTAATGTAAGGTACTGAAATGTTGGGAATACATTTACCTACGCAACACATTTAAGTGATTAACAACGCAAGGTCACAGGTTGATGTGATTTGTCTTCATGAATGGCAGTACAACAGACCGAAGCCAATGCAGATGTGACATGCTGGTACATGAAAAATCTGTGAAACAGCCAGAATATTGACTTTAAGTATGCAGTCATCCATGAATTGTTTTAAATAGGTGTCGAATGTCAGTATGTGGGAGGAAGTTCCATGCCTGTTGGTCGGTCAATACACAGTTAATGCTGTTGGATGATGCTGGAGCTGTCGTCCGATGATTTTCCCCGTGTGCTCGACTGGAGACATATCTGGTGGTCGATCAGGCCTAGGCAACATATCGACACTATGTACAGCATGTTGAGTTACAACAGCGGTATGTGGGCGAGCGTTATCCAGTTGGAAAACACCTCTTGATTTTTGTCCATGAATGGCAGCACGACAGGTCTAATCGCCAGATGGTGTACAAATTTTGCTATTGAATGGGATAACCAATTGAGAGAGCATATGCTGCAGTACGAAATCGCAACCCGGACTATAACTCCAGGTGTAGGTCAAGTGTGTCTTATACATATACATGTTGTTTGCATTTCTTCAACTCACCTGCTTCTAACCAACGTACGGGCATCACTGGCACCAACAAGAACTTTCGTTTATCAGAAAACACAACCAACCTCCATCCAATCCTCCAATGACCTTTCGCTTGACACCACTGAAGTCGCAAACGGTTACAGGGCGTCTGGTCTGGAGATGTCTTGACGTAACCAATTTGTAACAGTTTGTTGTGTCACTCTGGTGCCAACTGCTACTCAAATTGTTGCTGCCAGCAATCACATACAGTGGCTACGTTCCTATCAAATCTTTATGCAGTATCGCAGGAGGACCATCCATCTTCTCGTAAGCCTATTACGCAATCTCGTTCAAACTCAGCGAGGTGCTGATAATGGCGTCTTTGTCGCTTTAAAGGCATTATTGCCTGAAACCAACTCACCATGTTCAGTCTCAAAGATAACTAAAACCTACGAGCGTCACAGCGTGTATTTAAACAAGACTTCATTTGCATCCTCATAGTTGCGCCACTAGCATTACTCTTATGCGACTGAGGTGAAATTTGAATAGACATTATCTTTCATATCTAGAAATACGCTTATTAACATTCGTTTACGTCGCAAAACTCTTTCTTGCTGTTGCCATTTTTTCCGTTATTGTATTTTTTCATCACATACCAGACATGCCCTGTGGTTGATAAGACAGGGGCAGCCGAGTGAAGGTGTTGTCTGGTGTGTACTGCAGAGTATGGTCATGCATTATCCTGCCGAAATATATAACTTCGTTCCCTGATCATGACAGGTGTGACAACAGAGTTTAACATTCTTGTCACATACGGAAGAGAATCCAGGCACCCTTTAACAATTACCCGAATCAATCTTTTTGCCATGTCCAAATGCTTCCAATACCACATTTCTAGCCGGCCGGTGTGGCCGTGCGGTTCTAGGCGCTTCAGTCTGGAACCGTGTGACAGCTACGGTCGCAGGTTCGAATCCTGCCTCAGGCATGGATGTGTGTGATGTCCTTAGGTTAGTTAGGTTTAAGTGGTTCTAAGTTCTAGGGGACTGATGACTACAGATGTTAAGTCCCATAGTGCTCAGAGCCATTTAGAACCATTTGAACCACATTTCTAGGAGTTGAACAATCATGACTCTGAAGAAGCGCCGCTTGCCATGACCTTTAACCATATCGTCCACGGACATCTGACTGCCACAAAAAGAAGTGTGAGTCATCGCTGAACACCACCGCATACCACCCAATATCCCTGTCAACGGTAAATGATCCATGGCAACCCGAGATCTCCATTCAGCTTTAAGTAATCTGTTCCCTGAGGGTTCGTGGTGACCACGTCCTGTAATCTCTGCTCCCGTTTTAGCCGCCGTCGTATGTCTATCCCTCGCAGACATTCAAACAATCATATTATCTATTCGTGATGTAGTCCTTCTAGAAGGACTCGTACCCACCCTCCTTGCCACACTATTGCTCTAAATCCATTTCGTCTTCACTCCTTCTGCAGCCATTGCATTACGCCGAACTGTCTGTGGGACGAGGCGTTATGATGCTCCTATGTCCCTCATGCCACTGATTCGACATTTCTCAAAACTCGAAAGATGGCGGCAAGGTACAGTCGCACATCCTCTGAGCACTGTGTGTTGCGATCTCCCCATGAAAAGTTCCAGCAACACTGAAGACATCCAACAGCCATCGTGATCTTACATTATTCTTCATCTGTAGGAATAGTTTTTTCTCTGTACTGAAAATAAGCTTATATCAGGATGCAATTTATATCAACTTATTCCGGAAGCGTGGAAGTACTGGAGTAACGGTTTGGTAGCGATCGGTCAGAGTGTTCATTGTTCAACACTTTTCATTTTAATTCTGCCAACACCTCCTTCTGAAATTAGTTAAATAATAAACTCACTCAAAACTGAACGCTCATATGGAGTTGATGGGATTTGCAACGCAGTACTGAAAGCTTATTCTGAAGAGCTAAGTAGGATTCTTAGTCACATGTGGAATAGCTCACTGAGAAAAGGCATTTTTCTGGTGAACTGAAAAATGCTACTGCTATATTACAAAAAAAAAAAAAAAAAAACAGACACAGGTCTGATGACAACAATTATCGCCCAATCTCACTTCTGATGGGTTTATCCGAAATTCTTGAAAAATTAATGTGTTCAAGAGTTGCTTCACATAATTGTAAGAACAAAGTACTAACAAAATGACAATTTGGTTTTTAGAGAGGCTTTCCACGGATCAAACGTTAAATCCTCTGTGAACTGAAAATCACCCACTGAGGTTTTTTGTGATCTTCCAAAAGCTTTTGAATATGTGAGTTACAGAATTATTATAGGTAAGCTTAAGTATCGTAGAATGAGTGGGACAGTTCACAAATGGTTTCACATTTAACTGGAAACGTGCAAAATGCTGGAATAAAACAGATCTCATAATGTGCAAAAATCAGCAATTCCTCAAACTGGGGATGTGTCAAGAACAGGGACCCATAGGGTTCAGTCTTGGGTCCCTTATTGTTCTTAATGCATATTAATGATTTGCCACTTTACGTTCACAGAGATGGAAGACTAGTTTTTTTATGGTGAGAAAATTATAAATAACGACTTTCAGAAAATAATTAAGCGTTCTCTGCAAATGGACTCTCATTAAATTTTGATAAAACACAGGAGTATACAGTTCTATACGGTATATGGCAAAACGCCATTAAATATAGGCTTTGAACAGAAGTCTGTAGCACAGGTAGAATATTAAAAAAAATTTGAGTATGTGTATTGATGAGAGATTGAACTGGAAGAAACACATTACTGATCTGCTGAAACGTTTCAACTCTGCAATTTATTCCATTTGGGTTACAGCAAATTTTAAGTACAAACGTGTTAATAAATGAGCTTACTATGTCTATTTTCCTTAATTGCTTTCGTATGACATTATATTTTGGGGTAATCATTAAGAGAAATACTTATCCCAAATTAAAAGCAAAAAGGCGACAGCAGTGTGTGTAGCTACAACATATGAGGAACGCTGATATTCACTATTCTCTGTTAAATCTAACTTTTATACAGAAAGAGAGAATTATGCTGCCGCAAAACTCTTCTGTCACTTACAAAACATCATACAAAATCTCGCAGATAGCCGATCAGCATTTAAAAACTAATTTAAAGAGTTTCTGAATGACAGCTCCTACTACTCAACAGATGTATGCTTGTACATAAATTAGTAATTTTACCACTATTAAAAAACTGAGTTATGTTATGTAAAGATACCTTTTTTTTAAGTGTCACATTCCACATCATTACGAAGTGTCATATTCATGATGTATAGAACAATAGTATTAATCTACTTTATTCTAAACTTAGTGGTGGTGTGGTAATTCGCCTCTGCTCTCTTCCATTAAACGTTGACCACTCTGTAAGCAAAGTTTCAATAAGACTTATGGACTCAGTAGCACCGTCTACCCATGCACTAAAAAGTAAATGTAGAATCCTGGATATTTAGGGGAAAAATTATACAGACAGTAGAGGAATCTAGACTGAGGCCTTTGAGATGAGGAAACAACGTTTAGAATAGAAAATTTTATACATAACGCTACCGTGAATTAGCAATGGTTCTGAGGCAAGTGCTAATAAAATTCTCATGTTTGTGCATCGGCGTTCGAAGGGCTACCTTGATAAACGATATACAAACGGCCATGTTGTGATGAAGTCTTCTTCTTCTTTCCGTTAGAATTTATCCAGTCTAGTATGGCCTCTACTGTACTCAAGTCTTGCCCTCCCTGTCCCTGGAACTGTCCTTTACCTAAAGGGATGGAGTAAGTCATGTGGGGCCACCTGACAGTGGATTGTGTAAACTTTGGGTTCTGTGGGACCATATTTGAACTGTGTGTCGTATTCTCTGAGGCGGATTGTGGGTACCAGCCCAGCGTTTCCCTGAACGAGCGTGGGAAACCGCCTAAAAACCACACTCAGGCTAGTCAGTGCACCAGCCACGGTCGTTGGCTCACCTCGAGGAGTTTATCCTGGTACAGAGTGGCCGAGTGGAGGCATTTTCGCATGAAGTTAGGATAGCTCCTGGGAAGTTGTGAAACGTCTTTGACGATAGTAAAACATTATTAGAGTTCAAGCATTAATTCACAATGTTTGCAGGTCGTTGTTTTGCCGCATCAGCTTCGAGACTGCTTCTCGTTCAGCTGCATATTCGATTCCAGTTGGTGTCTGTTCAGGGAGCTGAGCGATTGCACGTCCAGAAGAAGATTTTAGCGACCCTAGTGTCTCGGCGGATTGCTAGCGAACAGGGGTGGCCTTTACCCAGTGTGATCTCGCACTGACTGCTGGAGTGTTCTCGATCTCACACCAAATTCTGTGATGGGCCTTGAGGACTGATGCATGGTGTACCTGTGCCAGTGCCGGTGAGGTCTGTTAATCTTCTCCTACCGCTTGGTAGGTTTCTGCACCTAGAGGCATCTGAATGTTGAACAAGAATGTGGACCACAAGAGACCCTGTTGCTGGCTTTTGCATTGAAATTCAGTGCTGGTAGCACCTTTCTATGTAGTATTTCTGGAAGACAGTCAGTTTTCCCATAGAGGACAGCGATCACCATGAAGTTCACCATCTGAATACCATCCTCTCAAGTACATAGCCCGCTAGTTCACAGACTGAGCTGGATCATGTACGACATAGATACAATGCAGTATGATAATCATGGAATCGAGTGCTATTACTGTGAAAGCCATCAGTCTCAATGATCAACTCATTCTGAGAGCTGGAACGCTGGAGTATTTAAAGGGCACTAGTGTGGGACTATGACATGAAGCTCAGTTCATAAGGACCACATCAATCGTTATCCTGCTATATTCGCTTAACGGGCTGTTAAATGCTGTCTCAGTCCCTAGCTACGTGTTCCTGTGTAAAAGACAGAGTTTCTTGCACCACGTCTTACGAGCTAACGAAACGGCTTGTCTCGCTTCCTTTGGTTTTCTGTCTTAGTCTTCTTTCCGCTGAATGCGTATTCTCACTCGGTAGACGCTCCGAGAACCTCATCTCACCGCAGCTCGCTCCTGCTTCCGGTTTTGTCTCTGCCATGACTTCATCTGATGTTAATGAGTTTTAATAAAAATTTCTGATTTTTTACGCGTTTCTGTTCAGTGCAGCAACAGTCGTCTGGCTCACCTCCCTGTCTTGAAAACTAGAGCACTGAATGCTATGTTATATGGACAGACTTTCTGTGTTGTGATCACATTTTTTTTTCTTTGGGGTTTCATGAGGTCACTGGTGTAGTTGAAACTGAAGAGAAACGGGTTGATAGTGTCCTAGTCGCCCGTCTCATTGTACAACAGTGATACTTTCTAGAAACTGAAAACATTTTTAAGAATCATTGTAAAACATGCTTTGATACTGGCAGATATTGCTTATGTCAGCTGCAATGAACTGAAGTCGTTGCTATAAGGTGCGAACTGTTTATGTAAGTAGATAAAAAATCTCCATTACTGATCATTACTTCTTTTCTTTGAACTACTCAGTTTTGGGCTGTCTGAAAGTATATGATTCATACCCCAAAGGTTTTCTGACAACTCGTATAAAAATTTCTCAGGACTGAAATAAGAGTTCGTATAATCAAAAGTAAGTACATTATATGTAAATTGAAGGTGGAACCGTGACAAAGGAAAGAAAAGGGAAAACACTATTGATCTCAGCTTCATTGCTACCTATAAGCGGAATCGGGTTGACGAGCGAAAAAGTGTGTTGGTCCGGGATCCGAATCCGGGACCTCCTGTTTACTAGGCAGTTATAAACCACTGCGTCACCTGGACACAATGGTTATTGCAACAGCGCAGCCATGTCGACATGCCTCTCTACTAGTCTCCATCCCCCCCCCCCTTCCCCCAGCATCACCTGTCCGCATTCCTTGTCCGTGTCCTCCATACTCGCAACAGTAAGATTCCTGCAGGAGGTCAGAGGTAATTATGTATCCGTAATGAGGAAGATGGATTCATTGTCCGTCGAGGCAAACCAATTATATGAACGTGTAATTGATATCTGTTTTTTTTTTCAGACACCATGCATTCATACAAGTAGGTATATCGAATCCTACTATTCAACAAAACAGCCGTCTTTTTGAAACCATGAACATTTGAGGAACCCAAGTTGAAACAATGTTATCAAATGCACAGAACTTTTTAATATTATCCTTACTCTGCCTTTCCGCATGATACAGAGCTTTATGCCTCGCCTGGACCCGTCAACACCAACACTGGATTGTTGATGGGTGGAAGCGTGTTGCCTGGTCGGACGAGTCTCTTTTCAAATTGTATCGAGCGGATGGACCTGTACGGGTATGGAGACAACCTCATAAATCCAAAGACCCTACATGTCAGCAGTTGACTGTTCAGGCTGGTGGAGACTCTGTAGTGGTGTGAGCCGTGTGCAGTCGGAGTGACATGTGACCCCTGATAAGTGTAGATACGACTGTGACAAAATACACCTACGTAAGCATCCTGCATCCTGCATCCACTCAAGTCCATTGTGCATTCCGACGGTTTTGGAAAATTCCAGCAGGACAATGCGACACCCCACACGTTCAGAACTTCTCCAGGAACACTCTTCTGAATTCAAACACTTCCGCTGGACACCACACTTCCCAGACATGAACATTATTGAGTATATCTGGGTTGCCTTGCATCGTGCGGTTCAGAAGAGATCTCCACTCAAATGGTTCAAATGGCTCTGAGCACCATGGGACTAGACATCTGAGGTCATCAGTTATCTAGACTTAGAACTATTTAAACCTAACTAACCTAAGGACATCACACACATCCATGCCGGAGGCACGATTCGAACCTGCGATCATAGCAGCAGCTCTATTCCGAACTGAAGCGTCTAGAACCGCTTGGCCACAGAGGCCGGCTGCAATTATCATCACTTCTCTTATTATTATTATTATTACTATTACGATAACACTCCCTATCATTATTCTTTCCCCTGGGATTTCATGCTGTGAACACCACGGATCGTCAAAGTCTCAGAACTGCTCAGATTATATTATGAGTATGCTTTCCACATTGTGTTAAGAAAACCAAATGCATCACACTGTGCACTGAATTAAAGAACATTTTAAAAAATTTGATCTCCAAATTAATTGCAGACGAGTAGGGAATTGCTCATGATACCATGCTCCTTTGTAGAGATCCACTGTTTGGGGGAACCACCTGTGGCCGGCACCCATTGCTGAGACAGAACACTGACCTGCATATCATTAAACGGCTAAAGGGGTCACTCGGTCTCAGCTGCAGGTTGCATATCTAACCACATTTATGGGAAACGGAAATTTAATTTTGAATGTTTCATTAACTGACTTAATTTAAAAATTTAAAATGCGCTCATAACCTACTCATTACCAACTGTAACCTCAAAGATTTAAAACAATAAGACAAGTCCTAAGGTTAGAAACGTTGTATATCTTTTAAGACAGCGTAACTCATGGTGCACAAGGCGCTCAGAGTATTCAGTATTTGAGAATGGGAGCACTTACCAAGTTCCTAAAACTTTTAGACATAATTTGAAACCTTTTAAAATGTTTTTGTGCCTGGCATCCCCCACAAAGTAATGAAAGTAAAAAAAAATAGTTTATTGGATACTATATTTTCGGCGTTCAAGCAGTAAAATGTTAAAAGGTTCTGATTTATGAATTCTTTACTAGTCACCCAATTCGCAACACATTTCGAGATACCACTGAATGTACCTCCAAAATTATAACATTCTAAGACGCACTGTTCCGGAGATACGGCATAGTTAACATTGAGATACGTGAAAAACTAGTTTTTCTGAAAATGTAGAACAAGTAAGACGGACTGTACTTCACGTTAAATAATTAACATATTATGTCATTTGTAAACAAATGTTCTAAGCTGTTTTATTAAAGAATCTGTGGCGAGGATTACTGATGTATACTAATTGCTGAAATATGCAGGAAACCTGTCATATCCACAATAAATTTTTGTGTACCAACGATTAAAAAGTAACAGCGACAGGAAACACACTCCGCTGTATGTACATCTAACTCTTCTGAGAATCTCTCAGACTGAAAATATGGTGCCTACTTGCAACAATGAACTTAGCAGGCATGACCTCAAATCACAGAATTACCATGCTAGCAGACATTTTCTGAAGTCCCCTGCTTTCCCTGGAAGACATTTTTGCTCCTCCTTTTACATGTATTATTTCTCAACAATTCCATTCTACCACTTTTTTTCTTACAAGTAATAAAGCACTATCCAGTTTCTGGTCAAGTCTGTCTAATCCGTTCCAGCTACAGTGATTTATCAGAATCTCTTATTATTGGAAGATTAGTGGGCTAAACAACCATGATATCGTCCAGAGCTCGCGGTGCCACACCAAAGCCGACAACGCATATCGATACCACAGGCGTTAGCGAGGTTCCGTTGCAGACTGCAGTGATGTATCAGAGACCCTCCTGAAGACCACACCTCCCCCTCTCAGCAGCAGCAGCGCCCTCACACTGAGGTCAGTATAGTGCCGGGCATGCAAGAGGCCAGCTCCAGTCCGAGTCTCAGCTACGGCAGTCAACATCATCGTGTAGGACAGTCACAATTAGACTTTCAGACGAACTTTTACTGTTGCAAATGTCGAACCTTGTACCTCAAGTGAACAGTTCATTAATCTGTGCATCAAGTGATGCTTTCATGGCCACCGACAGTTGGAAATCATCAAGCAATGCTGTGCAAAGAATTGTCTCAAAGTTAAGTAATGTAATGAAGTGGACTAATATTTCATGTGTTCTAGTTTGACGAGTCTTCTTCCAGAGCAATCAAAGAACCTACAGTTATGGCCAGACGAAAGTAGTTTCGTCTGGTCACAACAACAACAGTCATTCTGAGAGGCATCGTACTGTGTGATGTGGAGCACCCCAAGAAGAAGAATCATTCGTCTGACACATGGCTGCAGTAAGCAGGTTCGGATGGATGCAGTATTCAGCAGTTATTCGGAGACAAAAATGCCTGCACAGAATAAACTACTGTGGAGAGCTGCATCAAGCCAATGGTCGAACTGAAGACCTTGACAGCAACAACAGCTTGTAAACTACAGAAAGAGTGCTACTGTACCATTATGTCATCCAGTTTAAACCGTACGTTAGAAGCAGTGAATTCTTCTGTCGTATGCCTTCAGTTTGTGACGCAGTGAGTATATAAGTAACGAAACTTCAACTGGAAAATGACTGTCAATATGTAGAACCTTTCTTATAATGATTTTTCTGGTAAGACAAAATCGGATAAAATACACTCCTGGAAATGGAAAAAAGAACACATTGACACCGGTGTGTCAGACCCACCATGCTTGCTCCGGACACTGCGAGAGGGCTGTACAAGCAACGATCACACGCACGGCACAGCGGACACACCAGGAACCGCGGTGTTGGCCGTCGAATGGCGCTAGCTGCGCAGCATTTGTGTACCGCCGCCGTCAGTGTCAGCCAGTTTGCCGTGGCATACGGAGCTCCATCGCAGTCTTTAACACTGGTAGCATGCCGCGACAGCGTGGACGTGAACCGTATGTGCAATTGACGGACTTTGAGCGAGGGCGTATAGTGGGCATGCGGGAGGCCGAGTGGACGTACCGCCGAATTGCTCAACACGTGGGGCGTGAGGTCTCCACACTACATCGATGTTGTCGCCAGTGGTCGGCGGAAGGTGCACGTGCCCGTCGACCTGGGACCGGACCGCAGCGACGCACGGATGCACGCCAAGACCGTAGGATCCTACGCAGTGCCGTAGGGGACCGCACCACCACTTCCCAGCAAATTAGGGACACTGTTGCTCCTGGGGTATCGGCGAGGAACATTCGCAACCGTCTCCATGAAGCTGGGCTACGGTCCCGCACACCGTTAGGCCGTCTTCCGCTCACGCCCCAACATCGTGCAGCCCGCCTCCAGTGGTGTCGCAACGGGCGTGAATGGAGGGACGAATGGAGACGTGTCGTCTTCAGCGATGAGAGTCGCTTCTGCCTTGGTGCCAATGATGGTCGTATGCGTGTTTGGCGCCGTGCAGGTGAGCGCCACAATCAGGACTGCATACGACTGAGGCACACAGGGCCAACACCCGGCATCATGGTGTGGGGAGCGATCTCCTACACTGGCCATACACTTCTGGTGATCGTCGAGGGGACACTGAATAGTGCACGGTACATCCAAACCGTCATCGAACCCATCGTTCTACCATTCCTAGACCGGCAAGGGAAGTTGCTGTTCCAACAGGACAATGCACGTCCGCATGTATCCCGTGCCACCCAACGTGCTCTAGAAGGTGTAAGTCAACTACCCTGGCCAGCAAGATCTCCGGATCTGTCCCCCATTGAGCATGTTTGGGACTGGATGAAGCGTCGTCTCACGCGGTCTGCACGTCCAGCACGAACGCTGGTCCAACTGAGGCGCCAGTTGGAAATGGCATGGCAAGCCGTTCCACAGGACTACATCCAGCATCTCTACGATCGTCTCCATGGGAGAATAGCAGCCTGCATTGCTGCGAAAGGTGGATATACACTGTACTAGTGCCGACATTGTGCATGCTCTGTTGCCTGTGTCTATGTGCCTGTGGTTCTGTCAGTGTGATCATGTGATGTATCTGACCCCAGGAACGTGTCAATAAAGTTTCCCCTTCCTGGGACAATGAATTCACGGTGTTCTTATTTCAATTTCCAGGAGTGTAGCATAAAAACTGCCGTAATGGCGAAGAAACCTGTCTCACTAGTACTGAAATAAACACAAGAAACTTTTTATTGGCTGAAACAAATGCCTCGAATGACGAATTCATTATGCCGCCTGTACTCTACTAAAACTTCGTTTGGCATGTTTCGATATACACACACATTGAATAGTAAGGCTTACAAGAACTGGAAAATATAGAATTAAATAAAGCGAAAGACAAAGATACCAAGAAGCAGAACCTATGCGAATGTTGCAAGAAATTACCAGAAAGTAAATGATGTGTTACTATTATTGTGAAAATGATTTAACTACCGAACTGGTTTTCACAATTGAAAATTTATTTAAAGTTAATTATAGTGGTTTAAACTGGAACAAACAACCCTTGAATTAGGATATAGCAACTAGAAGGCATAAAACTGCAGCAAAAGAATACACACATTAAATGTCTAAATTTGTATCCAAACGGAAAACGTTAGAAAAAAAGAAAGTTTAAACGCGTTATAACAGTTTTTGGCGCCAACGTCTTTTACTAGCGAGAATTTGCAATGCAAATCACTTAAATGGCGTAGTCGGTGTGGCGTTGTCCCATGTCGGTGAAATCCACCTCATAACCAGTGG
This sequence comes from Schistocerca gregaria, assembly GCF_023897955.1. NCBI lineage: Eukaryota > Metazoa > Arthropoda > Insecta > Orthoptera > Acrididae > Schistocerca > Schistocerca gregaria. The sequence continues at coordinate 123,235,925 of NC_064927.1, read as the reverse complement.
CAATGTCCGTAGTCCCTACTGTAAACGTAGGTGTTTTCTTTGAAGCTGAATGTCCGACACAGTAAAAAATGTTTGTAGCTTTCAGGTAGATTACAATCGTTGCTCCTTCTGGCGGGGAACTGATGCTCGGCGCAAATAATAAATCTGTATCGTTAAACATTTTGTTCCACTACATTTTTACCTCCTGGTCTCTGCATTATATCAAAAAGGAAAACAGTGTATGTAACACGTCGTTAATTTCGCATCCTGCGGTTTATGGACTAAAAACCAATTCATCTGCGCTTGACGAACAACAAACAGAACACATGTAAGCGTCTAGTACACAGCTCGTTGCACCACTGCAGATAATTCATTTGGAGAAACGTCTTCTAATTCACAGACATTATATTGTTTTTCTGCACATTAATTTAAATGCCATGAGTAACCAGCGTACGAAAGACAACTAACAGTAACCACTGCACGAAGCACCTATAATGCTTAAAGCATAGTTCACAACATCGTAGATGACAAAATATTTAAAATGTCTTCCATACTGCATGTGACACTCCGTGTGTCAATAAATGGTTCAAATGGCTCTGAGCACTATGCGACTTAACGTCTGAGGTCATCAGTCGCCTATAACTTAGAACTAATTAAACCTAACTAACCTAAGGACACCACACACATCCATGCCCGGGGCAGGATTCGGTGCTGCGACCGTAGCGGTCGCTCGGTTCCAGACTGTAGCGCCTAAAGCTGCACGGCCACTGCGGCCGGCTCAGTTCAACAGAAACTTGTAAAACACCAACGGGGAGTACAAGTCAATTGCTAACGCTCAAACGACAGTTCGTTCACCGGAGGCTGATCTCGCGATCTGTTTGTAGTAGTTCACATAAAGATTAAGAAACATTTGCCCATGACTATGAGCGTTAGACTCACTCCATTATTTACTTCTCATTCTGTACTTCCCGTGTAAACAAATGAATATTCTGTGACGTGGTTTCAAGCGCCATGCCTCGCTCGGCCAAGAGAACAACTAATTTCCGCTGCTCTATAGAGACTGCTTTCTTTTCACTTCACATAGCGAGCTATCGATGTATTGAAAACTTAGTATCGCTCATAAAAATACATAAATTTCAATAGTTTCACACGAATATACAATTGCGCCCACACAGACCTATTTTTCTCAAAAGCAGCATGTTAATAAGAGTCTCAGCACATAACAGATCGAAATGAATAATAATGATCCATACATAGCAGTTGCAGAAACTGTATAGAAGAAAACACAAAACCAGACACACGCTATGGCTATTATGTTTTCGATGTGAAAAGAAAAGAAAAATAATTTAAAAAAATACGCCGGTTTATGGTACTATCATCATCATCATCATCATCATAACGTCTAACGGAGAGATATGCATGTATTTGCTCGAATATTTTATGATCTTCATGATCTTTAGCTCTTTAACCCGTTAGCGTAAGCTGATTCATCCTCGTGTGACCCTGAGAATGAGTATTATTTCTTTGCTATTCACTATCTGACGTGAATATCCAGTATCGCCTTTGGAGCTATTTAGTCCACACGGTGACAATTCATTGAGCTATTTTAGTAAATGAAGTATGCAACACGCAGAGTTTAAAGCAATTTTGTGCATATTACGATTTATATATATCTATATATTAGAGGAAAATCAAAAATCAGTCGTATAACTTTACCCAGTTCGCAACTTTACCAGGGTTACATGGTTAAAGATTTTCTGTACAGTCAGTTACGTAAGAGCGTGATCGGCATTACACACGAGTGGTAAAAGTTAATACCTTAGTTCTCTCGCAGTCCAGTAGAAGAAACCTTTGTCCATGCAAAGCATTAGTTCACTTGAATTCTTGACTGGGATACACAAGAAGAAACATTAATGCAGCTTGCGCGTCGCGTTGTGAGGCTGTTTTTCTCTGTAGTCACCTCAAAAGCCCGAAAAAGAGCCATGCCGCGGTGACTAAACATATGAGTAACTCAAAGTCATTTGACAAAAGTGGTAACACGGTATAAATTGGTTAAAAACGTGGATGACTTTGTCAATGAGGTGCACTTATGTCTCTTCTTGTGTACCTCAGCTGAGAATTCAAAGTAAACTAATTCTTTATGGACATTACACGAGGGACAATGGTTTCCTCTATAGGACTGTGAAAGAACTATCTTTTACTATCTACATGTAACGTCGACCACGCTCTTGCTTAAGAGATTGTTCGTCACAACGGTGAAAATTAATGGCCCTGGGACTGATGTATTGAAGTATTGTGCCATTTCAGGCACGATGCGTAAATTCGTTTGCCAGGCAACTGTCGGGCTATCGGCAAGTAACGGGTCCTGAAATAAGCCGCTGCAGTTTCGGAACGCGGAACGGGCCGTCGGGCTTACAGCAGTGCACAGCACCACCTGCCAGCTATCTGGTTTGCGCAAGTCTGGGCGGCCCTTTGGTCAGTGAACTTGGCCCTTGGCACGGTAGCTGTCACCTGGCAAATGTCCGAGGAGAGGCGCCGCTATGCGTTAGTCAAGCGGTTCGTATGACATAAGTACTCGCTCAAGTTAGGCCCAGACGATTTTATCGCATTGCATGAAGGCAGACGAGCTGGAATTTTTATCCCAGGTTTTCAGACCACGCGGTCACTAAAAATCGCTACATTTACGGTGAAATCCACGGAATTTGTCAACTCGCTCCAGAGCACCAGATACTCTACGTGGGCGGAAGTAGCTTGACACCGCTAGGGACTGACCGGTAGATGGTACGAGAGACCGAACTGCCAGTGTAAAACGAGGCGGGGGCGGCAGAGGTGCAGTAACAGTAGAATGGGTCCGTCAACAGAGCACAGTGACATCGAACGTGGGCTGCTCCGTCAGGCACACACCAACCCTTCTAAAGGAGCCCAATTTGGCTGTTTACATTGTGAAGTGGAAACGCGAAGGAACATCTACAGCTAAATCAAAACCAGGCAGGCATCAAATATCCACATGCAGGGAACACCGAGGCTGGTTGTAAAAAATAGGATGAAGTCAGCGAAAGAAATCACTCGTGAGTTCCAAAGTGCTAACAGCAGCTCAAGTAGCTGAATGACTCTGCGTAGAGAGTTAAAGAGCATGGGCTACAATATCTGTGCAGTTCCTCTTATGACAAACATTTCTGCAGACAGTGCTAAGCGACACTTGAGGTGGTGTAAAGAATGACGTCACTGGGCAGTGGATGACTGAAAACAAATGATTTGAGGTAATGAATCGCGCTAAACCATGTCTCAATCCGATGCAAGGATTTGGATTTGGCGAATGCCTTGAGAGCGTTACTTGCCGTCATGTGTAGGGCCGACAAAAAGTATTGAGGGGGTGGTGTTACGATGTAGGGGAGATTTTCGTGATTGTCGTGTTGTTCCCGTACTGCATTTAAGAAAACGCCAAATATGGGAGGATATGAACATACTTTACAGCATTGTGTTCGGGGTAGAGCAGAAGAACATCTGGCAAACGATGACTGTTCGTGTCAACATGACAACACGGCAGCGTCATACAGCAGCATCTGTGAGGCAACGCCTTTAAAATGGACTGGCCTGCCCAAATTCGCTACCTGATTCAATTTCTGGGAGGATTTAAAACGCTGTCATCGCTCCTGCCCATGTGTCCAACGTTCCTATTTCCTCTGGTTTCGGGGCTGGGCTGCCGTTCCCCATAGACGTCCAGACACCTCTCTGAAAGTGGCCCAGCAGCGTTCAAGCAGTCTTAAAGGCAGACGGTGGCACTCACAACGTCGGTTTCCATTAATAGTTGCCGTACACTTTTAATTACATCGTCTATCTCGGACCTATTACCTTGCAGTAATCAAGAAAAATAATTGATTGCTTTTAAATGTAGCCATCAGCCCACGAAAATCAATGAGCGAGTGCCAGTGGTCATGCGCTCAACAAAAACAGTAATCAAGCCTTCGTTTCATCTAAGGTTCACACAAACACGCCAGGCATATTTAGGTGATGCGTTGCGTCTTTAAATCTTTCCTGCAGAACATTCGGATACTTAGATGCCAAAGGCCACATGTTCGCCCAGACAACCGTATGTTACTAGCGGTACATGTGCTCCGTTAGCAATGAAAGAAAATTAGTAACAAGCCTTATTTAGATAGTTATTACGATGTGCCGTGTGACTTCCTAAATTTATTACAAGATATTTATTTATGGTAAATTATGACAAAAATGCAAACGAAAAACTGCAGTGCGGTACACATTAGGAGATGAATTTTTGTCCTAAGAGCACATTACTCAAGGCACAACTAGAAGCAGAAGTGCCATTTTTTAGATATTTTTCTGTTGTGGAGTACATTAAGTTCAACTGTGCAACACGTTCATAAATACAAAGTGCATAAAATGAATATTTTGTGAAACAAAACAAAACGGAAGATAATAAAAATATTCATTTATTTGCCTTTAATGTAATCTCCAACGCCACAATTACAAATTTTGGAAAACGTTTGTCATTCTGCTGAAAAAAGAAAACTAGCGCCAATTTCTTCTGGAACCGATTGAAGTGTCGATACCCTTCGCGGTTACACGTCTGCCCAAATGTAGCGCTAACAGTTGTGCATTTCAACTGTGGTTTTGCCAACCTTGTCATTCTGCTGAAAAAAGAAAACTAGCGCCAATTTCTTCTGGAACCGATTGAAGTGTCGCTACCCTTCGCGGTTACACGTCTGCCCAAATGTAGCGCTAACAGTTGTGCATTTCAACTGTGGTTTTGCCAACCTTACTCCGGATCGTGCTCATCGCGTCGGGTTGCACAGCAAAAGATTACGGTTTTCAGAAAATATGGCTGTAATTCACACGAAACACTATAGTCCCAACACCTCTTTTACGAATTGCTTTCCCAATATTAATACAATTTGTGGGGCCCCCATCTGGGAACTGATCTTCTTTTTCTTCAGATACAGGTTGCGCACAAATTGATGAAGCTAATAGAGGAGACGAAGTACGATAGCTTTGCAAGAGGAACAGTTTTCATCGAACAGGTTCTTCCAGAGTTTGGAAGGTGTACGATTTAATATGCGTCGTCAGATGTAAATAAAGTTTCAGAGGGCACTTCTACACTTTTCAGTGCAAGCATGTAGCGTACTACTCAGTGTTGCATATTCCAGGCGTTCGGTCGGAAGTGGAGGTCCAATTGCATCGCATCCTGGCTCCCCTGACCTCATGGGCATATCAAAAGCTCCCTGAACGTGACACCAGTTCTCGATGAAGTAACAGTTCCCACTAGGATACTTGCAGCGTCTGCTCCAGAGTAGTTGAAACACAACTTCTCTGTCACCTCAGTTTGTTCTCATCTTTTTGAATCGTGCTGTGTCTATGAATAATTTAATACTTGGCGATTTACCTAGTTGAAAATATCCAACCAATCTCTTTTTTTTTTTTAATTTTTGATATGTTTTATTTTTTGTATCATACGAAACGACCAAATGTGTAGATATTCGATCGCTTCGAGTGGTACAGAGCATAACCCGTATCAAAAATGCAGAAAATCCGCAGATTGAATAGTATAACCAAATAAATCGCCAATTTAAATATCAGCTACTGGTCGTTATCCACAATGGATTTAGTGAAATTGATGCTAACACTCCCTTCCTAGTATTTTCTGGACTTTGGAGTTCCATATAACATAGTTTATTTTGGAAAAAAACGACATCCGTTTGTGGAGACGGTGATCGACTTATTGCAAGGTATTATTTTTTATTTTTGACTTATTTTTTTTTTCTTATACAGTCATAAACCGTTTCATCCTTCAAAGGCCATTTTCAGATGTTATGGGTTGTCCATCAAATGCCGCCCATAGCATCTGAAGGTGGTCTTTGAAGGCCGAAACCAGTTATGACCGCGTGATAACAAAGACAACGCCTGAACACTTTCTCATCAAATGCCAGCCCACAGCATCTGAAGACGCCCTTTGGAGGCTGAAACAGGTTATGATTGTATCATAAAAAGTTGATTGGGAACCACTCGGTCAGATCAACCAAAAACGTGATTGACTGGTACTACTCGGTCAGATCAACCACGTATACCCAGTCTAAAAGCAGTCTGAATCCAGACTACAGCATCTTTCTGTTGTTACAAAAGCCACAGCACAAAAAATAAAATTCCATCTTTTTAATGGAATCAGTGCAAGTCCAACCTCTCACAAGTAAAAATTTGGCAGCTATAAGTTCAACTGTGTGCAAAATTAAAGTGTCCCGACACCGAACTAACTGAAATATTACAAGTTCAAAAATGGTTCAAATGGCTCTGACCACTATAGGACTTAACTGCTGTGATCATGAGTCCCCTAGAACTTAGAACTACTTAAACCTAACTAACCTAAGGACATCACACACATCCATGCCCGAGGCAGGATTCGAACCTGCGACCGTAGCGGTCGCGCGGTTCCAGACTGTAGCGCCTAGAACCGCTCGGCCACTCCGGTCGGCAAATATTACAAGTACAAGCGAATTATCGACGTATTTTGCCGACGAAACCGAAACGGGGTCGTTTCTTATTTAGTTTTTTGTTTTATTTTTATTTATTTATATACTTATTTATTTATTTATTGCATGTTCTGTGGATCATTTCCGCGACAGCTGACCAATTTGTAGAACATGACAGTAGATTCATAAATAAGACACATTCTCCCTGCGCTACATGTTGACTATTGACCAAACTGGCCTTTTTGTTTTTTTATCTTAAACTACAAAAAAAAAAAAAAAAAAAAAAACTGATAAAAGTAGACCAACCTCTAACGACTCAAAAATTCAGCCATGGCGTACAAGGTTTTGTTAAGAAGAAATAATTATAACCCGTTTTTAAAACTTTCATTATCTGCCAGCCCTTTAATTCACAAGGGCTGAGAACAAATACTTCCATGGCTACGACCGTTGCTCGTTTCTGTTGAAGAATTCTTATGTCATTATTTTTGTTCCTAATCCTACATTTATGAGTGCTATTACTATTTGCAATAAAGCCTTATTCTTTTCAGTCAGCTTCATAATAGAGTAAAAGTATTGTGGAACTGATGTTATTGTGCCTAATTCTTTAAACTGAACTTCGAGCATGGGCACCTGATATTATACTTACAGCATTTTTCTCCGCAATACAAATTATGAGTATATGTGTGGAATTGTCCCAAAAAATCATTCCATTAAATTAAGTCCGCAAAGTAAGCTAATTTTCTGTTAGTTCAACGCCAGTCTACCGCGAAAACTCCACTGCTACCTCACTACTACTTCACATCTGGCTGGGATCTGGTCCGCAGCACACGATTTCTCCTAGCGGTGTCCTTGGCTTCAAGGGCAATCTTTACTGACTGTTTCTTCAGTAGGACGGATAGTCCATACTAGGATTCTTTCTCCGCATAATTTTCCCTGGTGTTGACCTGAGACGCACGTAAAAAATGAAATTTCAGTACAGTGGAAGAAACGATACTATTCCGCCAGCGGGCGTGGTGTCTCGTTGCGTGTTGGTGACCATTTAACAAATGTGCCGGGTCTGCGACGCACTAGAATTTTTGGCCATACTCTTTTTATTTATTTAATTATTTTTTTAAGCATTCGTTTTCTCACTGGCTTGATTAGGCCCTCCAAGAATCCATCTCTTGTGCTCACCTCAGAGCAGCACTTACACACTACGTTCTGAGTTATCTGTTGGATATATTCAAATCTCTGTCTTACCGTATAGTTTTTACGCCCTACGGCTCCCTCTGGTACCAGGAAAGGTATCCCATCATACCCTAACACATGTCCTATCATCGTGTCTCCTCTTCTGTCAGTGCTTTCCATATGTTTATTCCTTCGCCGATTTTTCGGAGAACCTCCTGGTTCCTTATCTTATCAGTCAGTCAAATTTTCAACATTCTTATGTGGCACCACATCTCAGACGCTTCGAAGATCTTCTGCTCCAGAATTTTGACAGTTCATGATTGATTACCGTACAATACTGTACTCCAAACGCACATTCTCAGAAATTTCTTCCCATATTAAGGTCGATGTTTGATACTAACAGATTTCTCTTGCTTTTGCTAATTTCTTTTTCGTGTCATCCTTACTTCGTCTGTAATGGGTTATTTCATTTCCAAAGTAGTGTAACTTCATCTAGTACGTGATCTCCAATTCTGATGTTAAGCTTCTCGCTAATTTCATTTCTGGTACTACATAATACTTTCCTCTTTCTTCGGTTTGTCCTCAATCCATGTGCGGTACTGATTAAACTGTTGATTCAATTTAAATTTCCAGTAATTCTTCTTTACTTTCACTGAAGATAGCAATATCATCGACAAACATTATCGCCATAGCCTTTCATCCTGAATTTTAATCCCACTGTTGAACCATTTTTTATTTATTTCTGTCATTGCTCCTTTGATGTATTCATAGAACAGCACGGCCGAAAGACTATATTCCTGTCTTACACCTTTTCTAGTCAGAACACTTCTTTCTTGGTCTTCCGTTCTTATTGTTCCCTCTTGATTCTTGTGCATATAATGTATACTACCCGTCTTTCCATATACCTTACTCCAATTTTCCTCAGAATTTCGAAAATCTTGCATGAATGAGCTGTTAAGCTGAGTGTGTGATAGTTCCCACACTTATCTGCACTTACTATCTTTGGGATTCTGTGGACGATAATGCCAGTGATAAACTAAAGAGGGTACCGAGCAGCGTCCCTCGCTATAAAATTGTTTTGTGAAAGGTCGTTCTCTTACTTCCACCTCCATTCGCCGTGGTGAAAACGAGGCTGAACTTTCACCCTTCAACATGTGTTTATTAATATCTTAGGAAGTCCCATCTACGAGCTAGTAAAGAGAGAAAGTATGATGACAGAGGAAAGAGAGTGCTACATCACCTGCTGTGAGTGAAAAAACAACTGTGATAGATAGTCGAATACTAGGAAGAGTGACGGATAGGATGTTATGTACCTATTGTGACACGTATTGCTTCTTTTTCGTTTGGGACTGAAAGTACTAAACCTCCCAATGCTCACCTGTAATTGCCTTAATAAGCCTACACTTTGAGTGCCACGCCCTTAATATTGTGTTGCCTTCATTATTGGAAACAGTTCCATGTCCGCAATGTTTGGGGCACAGCATCTTACTGGGCACTGCTATACGAAAAATATACTTATTCAAAAAATCACGTAAAAATTCACTTGACGCCTTCCTGAGACACAATTACCACTCCTTCCAGATTAACAATGTAAGTATATATCAGACGTGGCTTGAATTCAAAGAAATAGTGTCGACAGCAATTGCGAGAGTTACACAAAAAAATAATCAACAAACGACAGAGCTGATCCCCCTTGGTACACAAAACGGGTCAGAAAACTGTTGCAGAAACAACGAAAAGAGCGTGCCAAATTCAAACGAATGCAAAATCTTGAAGATTGGTGATATTTTACATATGCTCGAAATTTAGTGCGGACGTCAATGCGAGATCCTTATAATAGTTTCCACAACGAAGCCTTGTCTCGATACCTGACAGAAAATTCAAAGACACTCAGATCGTATGTAAAGTATGGTAGCGGTAAGACAAGATCAGTACCTTCTCTTCCCGATAGCATTGGAAATACTGTCGACGACAGTGCTGCCAAAGCAGAGTTACTAAACACAGATTTCCGAAATTCAGCAAAGAAAACGAAGTAGACATTCTAGAATGTGAATCAAGAACAGCTGTGAACATGACTTACTTAGAAGTAGATATCCTCGGAGTAGTGAAGCAACTTAATCACTTAATAAAAGCGAGTCTTCCGGTTCAGACGCTACACCAATTAGCTTCTTTTTAGAGTATGCTGATGCAATAGCTATATACTTAAAAACCATATACAACCACTCGCTCGACGAAACGCCCGTACTCAAAGACAGTAAAGTCGCACAGGTTACACCTGTTTTCAAGAAAGGTAGTAGGAGTAATCCACTCTCTCAGTAGGATAAATATACTAACGTTTATGGCAATCACTTCTCGAAAGTAAATAGTTTACATACTTTTTTCACCTATCTCGTTTTGATTTAACAGTCCCTTGTAGTAATTTTACATATTTTCTGTTTCTCAAGGACATAATACAATAAATACAAAGACAGTGGCTACGACATTCGGCAGCACACCTGAATATCTGTTTGTAGGTACTTCGTTTCAGCTCACACGAACTTAACAAAAGCAAGTAGCAGCAGACCTGTGATTTGCTATTGACTACTCCTTGCGTGAAGATAGTAAAGCATATCACAGTAATGTAGCGATGTTAGGTTAAAGATTGCTGTTACCCTTTTATCATAAACAGTTAACAATGATAAATCATCTGCGATGTAGTTTCCTGCGGCAGCACTATATTGGGGCTCTGACGTCATAGGAGCCGTTGTGCTCAGAACGTTTAACAATAATTTTAACCGGACAGCGGCTGCACCCTTAGTGGTGCATGGAAAAGGACGATTGATGCTGGAAGGCAACAGAGAAATCAATTGATTCATCCACCATCTAACGAAATCAGCATCGCTACAGATGTTGTTCAGTCATAGACATCGACGTAACGCCTGGTAGCAAATGGCAGTACCATGACGTAGAGACGCCTCCATGAGGTAATTCGGCCGACTAAACACATAACAGACATCCGAAAACCAATCTCCTGACGATAGCGGCGGAGCAACTCGTAGAAGGCTTGAGATTGACAAATCTAACACGCCAAGAACTCCATGAAGAATTTATTGAGGTAAATTATTATTTTAAATGCCCTACATAAAAGCAGAATAATGAAAAAGAGTTCAATCAAAACAAATTGTGTACTAAAAATCATCCATTGCAAGTAGTTTTATTCAGAAGATATTTTTAATGTACGATAGCAATTTTTGTACGATACATATTTCAATAAGTGCAATCTGTCCACTTCGTTATGTTTTACTTCCATAATTTAGTTTATGTTGAATACGTGCCTTTCTTGTAAGTTTTTGGCAAGGAACGAGTGACGACGAATTGGCCGAATGTATCAACCTGTTTGTACTCTACCCTGGTTACTCACAAAAAAGTAAATGTTACGTAGAGCCAATTCAAATAAAGAGTTAGAACGAAAATCCAAACTCTCGCAGACATTTGTAGTCCTCCAAAGCACAGAGGACTATGCCCAAATACATGTGCGCGCTGTTGCACATGAAGGACAAGTTGAGTAAACGGATAGGGCGATTATTGGAACCTTCCTCGGCATTTTCTGAATTGTGCTTTTCGTGACTGCGTCTTCGTGTGTAGTGATCTGATTTTGTATTCAAAATGAATTATACATTCAGTATTTTTGTTAATTTGTGCTTTTCGTCGAGCAACTCAGCTCGTTGCAGGAAACGAATCGTTTTTGAAATCCCTTTGAAATTGTGTATTCATACTTTTTGTATATTAACTGGATCGATTAGTTTCTTGGAAGAGTTTGGGTGCGTTCACTGCTTTAGTTTAGACATCACGTCGAGTAGGCAGCCACATAGTCATTCGTCTTTCAAACAGGGGATATCTGTTCGCCCTACGACGTCGCAGCCCCTCCTGCACTGGACGCACGGTCACTCCTCCATGATGTTCACCTCGCTGACAGCTCCTATAGTGCCACAAACTTTAACACAACGTCAGACGGACGCAGTAGTTCTGTATGATAACAAGGACGAATACGGTTTGACGTTCAGGATACTCGTAGTTGAATCTATGAAAAGGAAACTTTTTATACGACAAAGTTTTTTGTATAAACAACACGTTTCACTCGCCGTACCCATGCAGTCGTAAACGTAAACGTGTTCTGTTCTCTCTGTATAATGTTCGCTGTGCCTAAAGTCAAGATCCCGAGCGATTGACGATGCGTTGTTCGAGAGTTGAACAACGTATAGTGTCGTAGCTATGAATTCTTTTTATACACGCCACTGATGGACTCTAAACGATCATTTTCCCACATGCAATTTTGTTTTCTGCCCCCTCATTTCCCATGATATAAGTTTGTAATGAAGATCAACTGCCGCGCGGGATTAGCCGAGCGGTCTGAGGCGCTGCAGTCGTGGACTGTGCGGTTGGTCACGGCGGAGGTTCGAATCCTCCCTCGGGCATGGCTGTGTGTGTTTGTCCTTAGGATAATTTAGGTTAAGTAGTGTGTAAGCTTAGGGACTGATGACCTTAGCAGTTAAGTCCCATAAGATTTCACACACATTTGAACATTTTTTGAAGATCAACTAACATCTTGGCTCTTCGTCATAAAAAAGAATAATAACAACAAAAAATGGACTGGCAATATGTTGATAAGTGTGCTGAAAGAAAGTTTAGGTAAAACTAATCACAGGTTGGTGGTTGGCACCCAGAGAATGCAAACACCTGGTACTACACAGAAGACCAAGGAAACTGGTACAACTGCTTAAAAATGTGTAGGACACCCAAGAGCACGCAAAAGTGCCGTAGAACAACTAGCATGGACTCGAATAATGTCTGAAGTAGTGCTGGAGAGAACTGACACCATGAATCCTGCAGGGGTGTCCATAAATCCGTAATACTACGAGGGGATAGAGATCTCTTCTAAACTGCACGTTGCAAGGCATCCCAGAGATGCTCAATAATGTTCATGTCTGGGGAGTTTGGTTGCGAGCGGAAGTCTCCCTGGGGCCACTCTGTAGCAATTCTGGACGTATGGGGTGTCGCACTGTCCTGCTGGAAGTGCTCAAGTTCGTCGAATTGCACATTGGATACGAATGCTTAAGTACGTGTCACCTTTCTGAGTCGTATCTACACGTATCAGCAGTCTCACATCACTCGAACTGCGCATGCCCCACACAATTATAGAGCCTCCACCAGCTTGAACAACCCCTGCTGACATGCAGGGTCCATGGAAACATGAGGTTATCTCCATACTCGTACATGTCCATCCGCTCGATACAATTTGAAACGAGACTCGTCCGACCAGACAATATGTTTTCATTCATCAACAGTCCAGTTTCGGTGTTGACGGGCCCAGGCGAAGAATAAAGCTTCATGTCGTACAGTCATCAAGGGTACATGAGTCGGCCTGAAAGCCCATATCGACGATGTTTCTTTGAATTATTCGCACGCTGACAGTTGTTAGCTGCCCAACATTGGAATCTGCAGCTCAAAATGGCTCTAAGCACTATGGGACTTAACACATGAGGTCATCAGCCCCCTAGACTTAGAACTACTTAAACATAACTAACCTAAGGACATCACACACATCCATGACCGAGGCAGGATTCGAACCTGGGCCGTAGCAGCCCTTGGTTCCGGACTGAAGCGCCTAGAAACGCTCGACCACAACGGCCGGCAAATATGCAGCAATTTGCGGAAGGGTTGCTTTTCAGTCACGTTCAACGATTCTCTTCAGCCATTGTCGTTCCCGTTGTTGCAGGATTTTTTTTTCCGACGACAGGGATGTCGGAGATTTGATGTTTTACCAGGTTCCTGATATTAACGATACACTCGTGAAATGGTCGTACGGGAAAATGTCCACTTCTTCATACCTCTGAGGTGCTGTGTCCCATCGCTCGTGCGCCGATTCTAACACCACGTTGAAACTCATTTAAATCTTGATAATCTGCCATTATAGCAGCACTAACCTCTCTAACAATTGGGTGAGACACTTGTTGTCTTGTATAGGCTATGGCGACCGCTGCGCCGTATTCTGCTTTTTTACATGTCTCTGTATTTCAATACGCATGCCTATACCGGTTTCTTAGACTCTTCAGTGTATCTTGGAAACGACAATATTTTGCAAGGCTGTGGCGGAAATTAAACGGAAAATACTTGGGACTGGGATTCTAATATTGCAGTAGAGCTTAGTAACATGTTTCGTGACATGGCAGAATTGTGAGACACGGGTAATAATGGTGAAGAAATTTATGCTGACCAAAAACCAGCACATATGCATGATATCAACAGTACATCTATGTAATTCCTTAAGTTGCTCCTCACAGGTGATTTACTTCAGCATTTAAGTGATTAAACGAGTAAGAATGCAGAGTGTATAGAATGATCATTAAACTTGTAAAACCATGAAGACGGCGGGCAACAGATGTCAAGCTGGTGTGAAATCAACTGCCAGGGCGTTCAGTAAATAAAGCAACGGATTTTTTTTCTGAAAGATGATTGGTTTTATTCAGGATTCCAATATACCTTATTATTCCCCACTCGTTTTTCTACAATACCATATTTTTCAACATGATCTCCGTTCAATGCGACGGCCATACACCACCTTAGAGGGAGCGCCTGTATATTCTCATGATACCTTTCTACCGGTCGACGTTGGAACCAACGTCCTGTTGCATCAATAGCCTTCTCGTCATCCACGTATTGCTTCCCGCAGGGTGCATCCCTTATTGGGCCGTATAAATGGAATACGGAAGATGCGAGATCCAGGTTGTAGGGTGGATGAGAAGGAACAGTCCGATGAAGTTTTGTGAGATCCTCTTCGGCGCACAGACTTCTGTGATGCCTTGTATTATCATGGAGAATGAGAAATTGGTTTGCATTTTTGTGGCAACGAACACGCTAAATTTCCTGAGGGTAGCACAGTACGTTCCGAAGTTGATCGTTGCACCATGAATGAGGAGTTCAAACAGAATCACCCCTTCAGAGTCACAGAAGGCCGTTGCCATTATTTTACCTGCTGAGGGAAAGGCTTTGAACTTTTTCTTCGGAGGAATGGTGGTTGTCGTTTTGTTTCCACTTCGAAGTGATGAACCAGTGTTTCATCGTCTGTATAGTGATCAGCCTCGTAAGGCGCAAGCAATTTCGCTCATTGGTCCTTTGTTGCTCTTTACGGTTTTCTGTTAGGTGGCGAGGAAGCCAGCGGACACATACATTTAGGTACTCCAACTAGTGGACGAGTGTGTCAGTACTTCCAACAGAATTCTTGGGCGTATTCCGAGTTCTAATATAATAAACTTCCTAGAGACCGAAAAGCTACTGTCCAGGAATTAGGAGGCCTTTAGAAAGCATCGTTCGTGCGGAACTCCACTTGCTCTCTTCTCACATGTAATACTGTGAACTATGAACTGCAACAAGCAGAGTCCATATTTCTAGATTTCCGAAAACCATTCGAGACGGTAACCCACTGCAGATGTTAACAAAGGTACGAGGGTCGGTCAAAAAGTAATGCCTCCCATTTTTTTTCTACTTAAAAAAATTAAGTTAAGTGAAAAATTTGAATTTGGCGCCATTCCTCAAACCTTCTGCAATCCACTGCAGTAGTAACTTTCTGTGTCAACAGGTGGCAGCACAGCAGAAGTTTGTAAGATGGCCGACATCGATGTTCGTTTGAGACAGCGTTGTGTGATTGAATTCTTGAATGCAGAAGGTGAAACGCCCATACGCATTCATGAAAGACTGAAGAAGGTGTATGGTGTTGTGACAGTGGATGTCAGCACTGTTAGACTATGGGTTCGTCGTTGTAAGGAAGCTGAAGGGCAAACACCGTTGACTGACGAAAAGCGGAGCGGCAGGCCGGTGAGTGCAGTGACTCCACACAACATTCAGCAAGTTGATGACATCATTCGTGGTGACCGTCGGGTGACTGCAGATGAAGTGTGTCGCATTATTTCTCTTAGTAAAGGCAGTGTGATCACGATTATTAAACAATTGGGGTACTCAAAAGTTTGTGCACGGTGGGTTCCAAGAATGTTAACCGATCAGAATAAAGAGGCAAGGAAAACAATAGCCTCCCAACACTTGCAGCGCTTCCGTTTGGAGGGAGATGAGTTTCTGAAAAAAATTGTGACCGGGGACGAAACATGGGTGCATTTTTTTGAACCCGAATCAAAGAGGCAGTCAATGGAGTGGCGTCACACAAGCTCGCCGAGGAAGAAAAAATTCAAAACTGTGCGATCGGCAGGGAAAGTTATGGCAACAGTTTTCTGGGATACAGAGAGTGTGATTCTGGTTGATTTTTTGGAGCAGGGATGCACAATAAATTCTGTTCAATACGTCACAACTCTCAAAAAACTTAAAGCACGTCTTCAGCGAGTTCGCCCAACAAAATCAATGGCAGATGTTCTTCTTTTGCATGACAATGCAAGACCACACACCAGTCGTCACACCTCTGACGAGATTGTCAAAATTGGATGGGAAGTTTTGCCTCATCCCCCATACAGCCCTGACCTGGCATCATCAGACTTCCATCTGTTCGGGCCACTAAAAGAAGCTCATCGTGGGATTCATTTTGAAGATGAGGAGGCCGTCAAAACATCCGTGCGTCCATGGCTTAGGAAGCAGAGCTGTGATTTTTACCGTGCTGGGATACATGCCCTTGTTCAAAGATGGACCAAAACTGTAGAGATGGGCGGAGATTACATTGAAAAATGACAAAATGATCCTCAATGTTGTGGTTTTCAACCTATGTAATTGCATTTAAATTTCCTGACAATTAAACGTAGAAAAAAAATAGGAGACATTACTTTTTGACTGACCCTCGTACATGCATGTGGAACAGGCTCGAAGACATCTTAAGTAATAGAACCCAGTATGTCTTCGACGGCGAGTGTTCATCGGACATCAGATAACATCAGGACTGGGTAATAGCCGCCCGCTGTGGCCGAGCGGTTCTAGGTGCTTCAGTTCGGAACCTTGCGACCGCTACGGTCGCAGTTTCGAATCCTGCCTCTGGCATGGATGTGTGTGATGTCCTTAGATAGTTAAGTTTAAGTAGTTCTAAGTCTAGGGGACTGATGACCTCAGATGTTAAGTCCCATAGTGTTTAGAGTCATTTCAACCATTTTTTGACTGGATAATAAATGATATGACTGACAGGGTAGACGGCATTCTGCTGTTGTTGACTGATGATATTGTGGTGTACAGGAAGATGTCAAGGATAAAAGACTGTAGGTTGATACAAGATGACGTACACAACATTTCTAGATGGTGTGATGAATGGCAGCTGACTCTTATTGTAAAAAAGTACAAGTTAATGGAGATGAGAAGCAGAAACAAACCTGTAATATTCGGATGCAGCATTAGTAGTGTCCCGCTTGACACAGTCTCGTCTTTTAAATATCTGGGAGTAATGTTGCGAAGCGATTTGAAATAGAACGAGAATGACAGGATTGGGTAGGGAAGGCGAATGGTCGACTTCGGTTTACTGGGAGAATTTTGGAAAAGTGTAGTTCATCTGTGAAGGAGGACGTTAGTGCTACCTACTCTTAAGTAGTGCTCGAGTGTTTGGAATCAGTACCAGGTCGAACTGAAAGAAGACATTGAAGCAATTCAGAAACGAGCTGCTAGATTTGTTACCAGTTGGCCCGATCAGAATGCAAGTGTTATGAATATGTTTCGGGAGCTCAAGTGTGAATCCCTGGAGGGAAGAAATTCATTTCGAAGAACACTACTGAGAAAGTTTAGAGAACCAGGATTTGAAGTCGACTGCAGAACGATCCTAGATCATACTGTGGCCAACACACATTTCGGTTAGGAACCACGAAGATAAGATACAGTAAATTAGGGCTCATACGGAAGCATATAGACAGTCGTTTTCCTCTCAATCTATCTGTGAGTGGAAGGAAACGGTTAGTTGTGGTAAAGAGTACCCTCCGTCATGCTCCGTACAGTGCCTTGTGAAATATGTATGTAGATGTAGACGTACATGTAGCTGTAGACTTTCAATTGTACAGCTAGGTGTTTGATTGTGATTCACTGATCTCCTCGAATGAGAGTGTCCGCACGTTCCAACCTTGCAGGTGCCACAGCTGCGTGTGGCTCGCCAGCACGCAGGAGATCGGACAGGTTTACGCGACCATGTTGCGATGATGATAGGCGACTCACCGTGCTTTTACTCACTACCATGTCTCTGTAGACATTCTATAAGCAACTATGAATATCTGGATTTCTCTAGTTTTATGTCGGAACAAACTAAATGACAGGTCTCTGTTTGGAGCGGACCTCCGTTACAGACGCCATTTGCAACGCTGCGTATAGCGCCGCCACCTATCGGTATTTTATGAAACTATAGGCGCTGAAGCAAGAATATTCGACGATGATCCACAGCAAATTCTGTATTTTTTCAACACAGATTGGCCGAGAAAATAATGTGTTGCAATACTCATTAAACGTCCCTCGCACATACTCCAACATGAAAATGTTTCAGTACTTCAGCGCAGACACGCTAGGTAACGCCATCTACACTCTGTATATAAGGAAAGATTAGAGACAGTATTCAGTTTATAAATCACATTTGAATGTACTTTTGTTTGTGAGAAAATCACGTTTTGCCTCATGTAAAACAAGAGAAACCTCTACTAGCATATGTTGGAATTCGACAGCAGCAGTATGGTGGCCAGTCGAGACTGAGGTTCGTCGTTCTACATCTACATCTACATCTACATCCATACTCCGCAAGCCACCTGACGGTGTGTGGCGGAGGGTACCTTGAGTACCTCTATCGGTTCTCCTTTCTATTCCAGTCTCGTATTGTTCATGGAAAGAAAGATTGTCGGTATGCCTCTGTGTGGGCTCTAATGTCTTTACTTTATCCTCATGGTCTCTTCGCGAGATATACGTAGGAGGGAGCAGTATACTGCTTGACTCTTCGGTGAAGGTATGTTCTCGAAACTTTAACAAAAGCCCGTACTGAGCTACTGAGCGTCTCTCCTGCAGATTCTTCCACTGAAGTTTATCTATCATCTCCGTAACGCTTTCGAGATTACTAAATGATCCTGTAACGAAGCGCGCTGCTCTCCGTTGGATCTTCTCTATCTCTTCTATCAACCCTATCTGGTACGGATCCCACACTGTTGAGCAGTATTGAAGCAGTGGGCGAACAAGTTTACTGTAACCTACTTCCTTTGTTTTCGGATTGCATTTCCTTGAGTTTCTTCCAATGAATGTCAGTCTGGCATCTGCTTTATCGACGATCAACTTTATATGATCATTCCATTTTAAATCACTCCTAATGCCTACTCCCAGATAATTTATGGAATTAACTGCTTCCATTGCTGACCAGATATTTTGTAGCTAAATGATAAATGATATTTCTTTCTATGTATTCGCAGCACATTACTTTTGTCTACATTGAGATTCAATTGCCATTCCCTGCACCATGCTTCAATTCGCTGCAGATCCTCCTGCATTTCAGTACAATTTTCCATTGTTACAACATCTTGATACACCACAGCATCATCCGCAAAAAGCCTCAGTGAACTTCCGATGTCATCCACCAGGTCATTTATGTATATTGTGAATAGCAACGGTCCTATGACACTTCCCTGCGGCACACCTGAAATAACTCTTACTTCGGAAGACTTCTCTCCATTGAGAATGACATGCTGCGTTCTGTTATCTAGGAACTCCTCAATCCAGTCACACAATTGGTCTGATAGTCCATATGCTCTTACTTTGTTCATTAAACGACTGTGGGGAACTGTATCGAACGCCTTGTGGAAGTCGAGAAACACGGTATCTACCTGTGAACCCCTGTCTATGGCCCTCTGAGTCTCGTGGACGAATAGCGTGAGCTGAGTTTCACACGACCGTCTTTTACGAAACCCATGCTGATTCATACAGAGTAGATTTCTAGTCTCCAGAAAAATCATTATACTCGAACATAATACGTGTTCCAAAATTCTACAACTGATCGACGTTAGAGATGTAGGTCTATAATTCTGCACATCTGTGCGACGTCCCTTCTTGAAAACGGGGATGACCTGTTCCTTTTTCCAATTTTTTGGAAGGCTACGTTCTTCTAGAGACCTACGGTACACCGCTGGAAAAAGGGGGGCAAGTTCTTTTGCGTACTCTGTGTAAAATCAAACTGGTATCCCATCAGGTCCGGCGGCCTTTCCTCTTTTGAGTAAATTTTAATTGTTTCTCTATCCCTCTGTCGTCTATTTCGATATCTACCATTTTGTCTGTGACGTCCTTAGGTTAGTTAGGTTCAAGTAGTTCTAAGTTCTAGGGGACTGATGACCTCAGATGTTAAGTCTCATAGTGCTCAGAGCCATTTCAACACTTGTCTACATTGAGATTCAATTGGCATTGTCCATGCGTCAACTCGTTGCACATCCTCCTGCATTTCAGTACCATTTTCCATTGTTACAACCTCTCGATATACCACAGCATCATCCGCAAAAAGCCTCAGTGAACTACCGATGTTATCTACAAGGTCATTTATATATATTGTGAATAGCAACGATTCTACGACTCTATCCTACGGCACACCTGAAACCACCCTTACTCTGGAAGAATTCTCTTCACTGAGGATGACATGCTGCGTTCTGTTATCTAGGAACTCTTCAAGCCAATCACACAATATGCTCTTACTTTGTTCATTAAACTACTGTGGGGAACTGTATCACACGCCTTGCGGAAGTCGAGAAACACGGCATCTACCTGAGACTTTTCTAGTCTCCAGAAAAGTCATTATACTCGAACATTCCGTGACACTGCTTCTCGTGTTGCTCGGGGTCCCACGACTGCGACGTGAATACGGAACTGACGGGTCCAGGAGATGCATACACGGACTCAGCAGCCCCGAACGACCAGTTGCTGAGAGGCTGGGTAAATTGTTCGCTTGGCTCTGCATTATCGTACCTGGAATCGGGAAATAGTCTGGTTTGCAGCAAGATAAGTGTCGACACCGAGAGTGCGAATGGAGCAGGGAATGTCAGCACGACGAGTAATGTCACGGAATCCCCTGGTGTAGCAAGAGAAAAAGGCACGCCCACAGCTCTCTGCCCGACACCCCTGGACGAATCTTGCTTCTGCACACAGCATCAAGAACAGACACACGCCTACGCATCTGCGGTGTGTCCGTCACTGAGGGCACAAGTAAGCAGCCCAGATATACAGAAGTATTCTCCGGAGTGCGACAAAGGAAGGTCTGTTCTTCAGTAAGTGAAACAAAATGGATGCTAGACCCCCAGTAATTGAAACAAAGCTAATGATGCTTCATAAGTAATGGAAGTTAAGTAAATGAATAATAAATAAGCGCCTTGATGCTTGAAAGACTTGCTTCAGTGAACACAATCCTCTTTTAGAATACTGCTGCGCGATGTGGGATCCTTACTAGATAGGACTGACGGAGTACATCGAAAAAGTTCAAAGAAGGGCAGCATGTTTTGTATTATCGCGAGATATGGGAGAGAGTGCCACACAAATGATGCAGGATTTGGACTGGACACCATTAAAAGAAAGGCGTTTTTCGTTGCAACGGGATCTTCTCAAGAAATTCCAATCACCAACTTTCTCCTCCGAATGCGAAAATATTTTGTTGACACCGACCTACATAGGGAGGAACGATCACCACGATAAAGTAAGGGAAATCAGAGCTCGTACGGAAAGATATAGCTGTTCATTCTCTCCACGCGCTATACGAGATTGGATTAATAGAGACTGTGCGGCTGGTCCCGGAGGAGGTTCGAGTCCTCCCTCGGGCATGGATGTGTGTGTGTTTGTCGTTAGGATAATTTAGGTTAAGTAGTGTGTGAGCTTAGGGACTGATGACCTTCGCAGTTAAGTCCCATAAGATTTCACACACATTTCAACATTTGATTAATAGAGAATTGTGAAGGTGGTTCTATGAACACTCTTCCAGGCACTTAAATGTGATTTGCAGAGTATCCATTTAGATGTATATGTAGATGTAGAAAGTTTTAAGAGCTTTACGGTAAACGGTGACTTAAGTTCCTGTAGTCATACACTCTTGAGTGAGCAGAGTCTTGAAGCTATAATAAATTTAGATTAAAACGGAAAAAAAGTTTCTCAATTCAAGTTTAAAAGTCAAGTCCAAATCCAAGCTCCATTTAAGAAGAATAAACACTTGACAACTTTTATAGTGTATTTTGCTGCAGAAATATTGAGGGGCAATAGTAATGAAATATCTAAATCTCGCATGGATAGAGACGCAATCTGGCACCATCTGGTCGGTCAGAAGGACAAAAGTGTGATTATATCGACCCTCAGGGAGCACGTCGGTGATCGCTGAAGAGTCCCAGCAGAGGAAGCGACATGCTGTAGACGAGTCGATGGCCCCCGTACTTGTGGAGTGGCGGAGAGCTTCAGATGGCTGGCCGCGATGGAACTGCGTTCAGCACCGATCTAAATAGCAACCTCGCATACAGATACATCCGGGCCTTTTTGTAGCACTTCATACGGTGGGCGCTCGAAAAGGTGTGTTTTGTCAACAATCTGTACCATCACCGTGTACGCCGCCTGGTGACCTGGCCACAGTGCTCTTCACGCCCTCTGCTGGTCTGGCAGTGGAGTTCTGGGCTAGCGATGTCCCATGTCGTCAGCACTGTAGGGGCTGAGCTCGCACTAAACCTCACGATGAACAAATTGTGCGTGGTGCTATCGGCGCCTCATGTCTAGGGCGCCACGGCAGTATGTATATTTCAGTGTGCGACATATAGCAAACCTGCTGCATGTCCTACCTCTCATTTCAATCTTCTTGGTGTAAAATTTCATTTTGGCAAACAAGGAAGCAATTTCAAAGGCTACTACAACAAACCTTACTAAAACAAGACTCAATAATACCGTCAGTGTCAGAACAAAACCTAAAAATAACTGTGGCTGAACTTTTCCTTTCCTGTAAGCGGCGTCTGAGATGTGACAGTTGTCGTAAACCATCGAAATGCCCTAACATTTCTCCCTTCGAAGCTGTGATCCAAGTTCATTCCAAAACGCTGGAAATCAAATGCAGACTGTAAAGATAACTATGACTTTGCGTGTAAAAAATCCACAGTACTTTTGAACGATATGTCTGTACTCGTGATGTAATAATATTTAAGATCTGCAGCGCGAATGAGGCGAAACGTCACACCGCACCATAGCTACGCGACTGTTTAAGTTGATATCTCTTGGCGACAAAAGTCCTCTTTTGCATATGTGAATGAGCAGTTGGCTGATTAGGGTACGGCATACGGAAGTTGGGTAAAAATATCGAAAGCCGCCAAACGAGCGTGCTTGAATGTATTCTGAAGCACAAGGAAACTGGTATAGACATGCGTATTCAAACACAGAGACATGTAAACAGGAAGAGACCCTGTGGTCGGCAACGTCCAACAGGTGTCTGGCGCAGTTGTTGCATCTGTTGCTACTGCTACAATGGCAGTTATAAACAAGGTTTAAGTGATTTTGAACGTGGTGTTATAGTCGGCCCACGAGCAATGGGACACAGCATCTCAGAGGTAGCGATAAAGTGGGGCTCTTCCCGTACGACAATCTCACGAGTGTACCGTGAATATCAAGAATCCGGTAAAACATCAAATCTCCGACATCCCTGCGCTCAGAAAAAGATGCTGCAAAAACGGGACCAATGACGACTGAAGACAATCATTCAACGTGACGGAAGTGCAGCCCTTCCACAAAATGCAGCAGATTTCAATGCTGGGCCATCAACAAGTGTCAGCGTGCGAACCATTCAACGCATCATCATCGATGTGTTCTTTCGGACCAGAAGGCCCACTCGTGTACCCTTGATGGCTGCTCGATACAAAGCTTTACGCCTCGCCTAGGTCCATCACCATCTGCATTGGACTGTTGATGACTGGAAACATGTCACCTGGTCGGACGAGTTTCGTTTCAAATTGTATCGAGCGGATGGACATACAGGGTATGGAGACAACCTCATGAATCCATGCACCCTGCATATCAGCAGGGGACTGTTCAAGCTGGTGGAGTCTGTAATGACGTGGGGCGTGTGCAGTTGGAGTGATATGGGACCCCTGATATGTCTAGCTACGACTCCGCAGGTGACACGTACGTAAGCATCCTGTCTGATCACCTGCATCAATTCATGTTCATTGTGCATTCTGACGGACTAGGTCAATTCCAGCAGGATAATGCGACTCGCCACACGTCCAGAATTGCTACAGAATGGCTCCAGGAACTCTGTTCTGTGTTTTAACACTTCCTCTGGCCACTAAACTCCCTAGACATGAACATTTTTAAGCATATCTGGAATGCCTTGCAACGTGCTATTGGGAAGAGACCTCCACGCCCTCGTACTCTTACAGATTTATGGACAGCCCTGGAGGATTCATGGTGTCAGTTCCCTCCATCACTAACTCAGACATTAATCGAGTCCATGCCACGTCGTATTGCGGCACTTCTGCGTGCTCGCGGAGGCCCTACACGATATTCGGCAGATGACCAGTTTCTTTGGTTCTTCAGTGTAAATGCAGCAGCTATCTAAACCTTCATGTTGCGCTACTGTATTTCAACACGGATGGCACCTGTTCTATGCCCTCAATACGTTGCAAATGTCAGTTGTGGTCGAAACACTATTCTGCGTAGAATTCGAACGTGGACAAATTGTTGGTGTTCTTATGATGGCTGCTTCCGTAATCGAGTTAGCAGAATTGTTAGTGTTTCAAGAGGCACCGTGTCGAATATTTATACAGTATACAGGGAAAGAGGAACATCATCCACAACGTCACAACGTGAGAAAGTGTGTGTTGAGTGATTGTGGTAGATGTTCATTGACGAGGATTTGATGAAAAATAAAAGGTCGACAGCTCCAAAAGTCACTGCAGAACTGGATGAAGCACACACGAAGGAAACTTCATAAACAGGCAATTGCAGAGCGAGCTGGAATTTGAAAGCCACTCATCAGTGATGCAAATGCACAAATGAAAACGTGGTATCGAAGCCATAAAACCTGAACTATGGACCAATGGAAGAAATTGACTTTTGTTTCCAATTTCTGACCGAGATTACACCCCAAGGATGAAACATGGCCGGGTTTCGGTGGTGATTTGAGCAGCCCTATAGCGGCATTCCATGGGCTTCGTGGTTTCTCGGCTAGAACGCGTTAAATCCGACGATTGCGTGACCACTTTCGCTGATCAGGTCCATCCTATGGTACAACGTTTGTTCCCTAATGACTATACTGTGTTCCAAGACAACAGAGCTCGTTTTCACACAGCTCGCACCTTCCAGGACTGGTTTTGCGACCGCGAGGATGAACTGTCGTATCTCCTTTGGCCACCGAAGTTACCACATCTCAGGATTATTGAGCCTCTGTGGTCTACATAGGAGAGAAGGGCGCTTGAGCGTTATCTTCCTCCATCATCGTTATCTGAACTTCCCATTATTTTGCAGGAATAATGATATACGTGCGACTGCTACGGTCGCAGGTTCGAATCCTGCCTCGGCCATGGATGTGTGTGATGTCCTTAGGTTAGTTAGGTTTAAGTAGTTCTAAGTTCTAGGGGACTAATGACCACAGCAGTTGAGTCCCATAGTGCTCAGAGCCATTTGAACCATTTTAATGATATAAGATTCCCATTAAAACCAAACAGCGCCTGTATTTATCCATTCGCAGACGACTGGTAGCTATTTTGTATTACAGCGGATGTTCTACACCATGTTAGGCATAATAATGTGTTGTGTTTTTGGTGATTCCATATTTAAGTCTCCGCCCCGCTCCCCCCCCCCCCCCTCCACCGCCGGAACCCTCACCCCCTCTCCCCCACCTCCCGTTAAGTGCCATACAGTATGCAGGCTTTATCGTGCAACATAACACCACTTCTCATGTATTTGCCATCGGTATCGCTTAATACATACAGAACACGAGCAGTAGCGGGGGCCGTACCTCGCGCTGTAGCTCGCAGCAAACGTGTTAAGGGCCCAACCTTGCATTGACCTGCAATGATAAGGGAAACTACGGATGAAACTAATGCTTGATTACTGGCTCGGAATCAGAATATCTGTTCTACGGAAAAAGGTAGTTGTAGTGTATTAGTACGATGACAGTTGTCACAGACCAATATTTCTTTTCTAATGAGAGCACTTTTGAAGCGATTACATTTTCCACTTAAAAAAAAAAAAAGAGCGACCTTCTGAAATTACAGCAAGATAAACACGCGCAGTTATCTACAAGCGCCCCTCACCGTGCAGACATAATTATCTCAAGTGTAGACAGTTATCAGAGGCGGTAATCCTTTGAGCGTTTGCAAGTCGGACAAGTAAAGACTCTCTGTCCTTTAACCTAACGGCATTCATCCACTGCATGTACGTGGGCTGCTGTGAGTAATCACTTAATGCCTGCTCAAAGATGATATGCAGTTGTCTACTCTCTTTGCTATTAGGTTAGAAACAGCAGTTGATGCAAGGTTTCTTCTTTGAACTTGATGCTTCACATTACGCTTTTGTCTTTATAACTCTTGATTCGCTGGTGGTTTCGGGGCAAACTGTTCTGTGTGTAAAAGTACTTTTGGAACAACCCAATGACGATATCCTTTCATCCAGATCCTGGGCTCACTGTGAATCATAGGCTACCACTTTTGGTCGATATTAGCGCGATTTTCGGCTTTTGCTGGGGATCTTACAAAAGAATGTGCACTCCAGGCATTTTTACATTTAATTAAAATAGAAGCGGATAAAAATATTCTAAATGAAAATGATATTTTGCAATGATGCATGACTCCCTTCCTTTCTTATACATAGAACTAAGGTCACAGTATAGCTCAACGTAAGTTCTTTGTAGATTATCTCTGGTGTATTATGGTTTTTGGGCGTAAGTTGCCACGTGAAGCCGTCTGTGTTGAAAAGTTCTGGTTATGGCACCGCTCGGTAGAGTCATGTTTCCAATCTGTTATGTAAAGTTATGCGTATGTGTGTTGCCTGTTGTTATTGTTAAAAGATACGAATCTAATTTGAAGAGCTATATGAATGAAAGAATTACTACGTGATAAAAACTGTGATATGAAATGATTTTGTATCCAAGAAAATGGCGAAATAAATCAGCAACAATAAACAGTTAGCACTGGGTCTCCATATTGCAAAGTAAATGAATTTCAGCCCCTCGACCATCAAAAATATGAGTTGACACTGACGTGTTATACAACTGACACTCAATGGACCAGTTTTATTTTGCAGGATAGTGATGATTCACTAAAGTTGCATGTTGCATATTTTTCCGATTTTTTTCAGTAACAGAACTGTAGGTAGTTATAATGTGCAGCGCAACGCTACATTTTCTTGCAGCAACCTATTAAAGAAGTGTTGTTACTGACCCATTCACCTGAGTTCTCATTTTGAAGAACTAGGATCCGAACCTCATCTAGGTTTTCTTCAGTTGTGGCTCCTTGATAAAAGGATTCCTACTTGCAGTATCTGAGTGGTTAAAATCTCAGTCCAGCATAAACCTTTCAACTGTAAGGGTGTCCTAAGACGTTAAGGTCAAAATTATAAAAGCAGAAGACGGCCCTCAATTGAATCATCGGAAAGGACTATTTTAAGTGGCACGAGGTCTTCAAGGATGAATGTGTGTGAGGTACGTGTGTGCAAACTGCATATGTTTCATAACAAACAACTAGCTGCAGAATGGACGTTGGTGGCGCTACCTTGAAAAACAATACACAAGCGTCTGTGATCTGTCCACAGTGAAGCTTACCGTTGTTTACACTTTGTAAAGTGCTGTCGAGATGGAGCGTTACTCCCTGCAAGAACTAACTGATAAGCACTTAATATACGAAGGGTACCCATAAAGTTTTATCATCTCGAAAAACATCAGACTTGGACCAAAAACTTGGTGATGATGTTAGTGCTTAGCTACATTTTCGCTCTTCATTACCACACATTTTCCCCAAAGGTGGAGGAACTGGGGCGACCTGGGTTGTAGAAGCTTGCATTTCCACTGTTCAGGAAACGTTCCACTTCGACAATGGCCCGATCAGCATTTCTCAGTATGCCTGTCACACAATGTTTTGTGTGACGAAGCTACGGGAGGTTGTCAAGACGAAGCGACGCGGGAAGCTGTACGATGTGATGTTTCTACTCCACGGCCGCATCCCATTTTATTCTGCACAGGACGTAGTCAGCCATACATTCTACTTCTTTGCGGCATCAAATTTTGCCTCACCCGCTTTATTCTCCTGACATGGGAGCTAGTGATTTATTTCCCTTTGCTCGGACTAAGAAAACATTGTGTGACAGCCATATATTAGTAGTATGCTCTTGTCTTGCCCTGCCTCGTCCGAGTGTAACCTGTAACGCCACACCACGGCAGGGCCAAAAAACACGAAGCGTCAACTTGGACAATGATAACTGAGTATTCGCCTTCTTCAACGTGGAGTCCATCACCTATCCGCTGCTTACTTTGCCAGTTTGTTTCATGGTCTAAGCGATACACCCAAATCATGTCAATGGTTATTGGGTGATTAAAGAGGTCATTTGGATCAGCCTGATACAATAGAATATTCCCACTGCTTGATCGATTCGATGGCTGTTTGAATGTTGAGCGCGGAACCTAGTGCGAGGTGACATTTGACATGTTCCAGAGGTGGGACAAGATGCTGAATACTGACCCATGATTGATTTTCATCTTTCCACAGTCGCCTCTATTGAGATATGTCAGTCATCGAGTACCAGTGCCTTTCATTTGGAATTCAGAGCTTTTCGCAGAAAGATGTCCTGCTACTTAGTTGTTCATCAATTAGGCTTGTTTGACCACCCTCAAACGGTCTGCACCACCTAACCAGTTTATCATAGAATGATGCATTCTTGCCCTACACTTCCACCACTCCAAATGGACTGTTGTAGCGCGGTTATCTTTGAAATGCAGAAAAGTAATTGTCACACGATACCCGATTTTAACAATAGACTGCGCCAGTTTGTTTTATCGCCTCTTCTGGCATGCTACGGTACTGTGGCTCGGGGATATCGTGGCTACAGACATGTACCTGCAAATAAACAAACAAATAATAATTACGTAAATATTGTGCGAAGTGATAATCAGGACTACATTAAAACCCCTCGTATGATCCAACAGATAGCAGTAAGTGCAAAACCGTAATGATTTACAGAGAAAAATTTGATAGTGAGCATCCTCCTAATACTAAGAAACCTATCGTCCTGGAGAGAAATGCACGAGGTATTGGGCCACTAATAATAATGGCGTGTGACGAGGGCCTTCCGTCGGGTAGACCGCTCGCCTGGTGCAAGTCTTTAGATTTGACGTCACTTCGGGGACTTGCGCGTCGATGGGGATGAAATGATGATGATGATTATGACAACAAAACACCCAGTCCCTGAGCGGAGAAAATCTCCGACCCAGCCGGGAACCGATCCCGGGCCCTTAGGATTGACAGCCTGTCGCACTGACTACTTTTTTTTAATTTCATTTTGTTCGTTTTTGTTCGTTGCATCCGATCGGGGCGGACGTTGTAACACACCCTTTTAATTTCTTTGTTGATCTATTAATTCAGTTTTTTTTATTACAGAGGTCAGCTAACCCTCTGACCGAACACGCTGAGCTACCGTGCCGACAGCCACTCAGCTACCGTGGGTGGAGATTGGTCCATTCAAACCACATGAAGATAACCAAGATTTAAAAAAAATGGCTTGTTCACCCATTGGGCTTTGAGGTGATGGTGCTGAAATATGCAGGAGGACATGCACCACGAAGCCCCCATCATTTTATCTGTAAAAGGCACACTTTGAATTCTATAATGTAGCAAGAACTGATGGAGTATCAATGACGCCCTTGCCATAAATAATGCATGCAAGCACTGTGGCCAGATGACATTGTGTTCAGCTCCGTCAATGGGTTATTGTATGTGCCGTCGTAATGCATACACTGAGCGTGGCTTTCGTTACTTTGATAAGTTGCTATTTGTTTATGTTGTTGCAGTTGTTGTGGAATCAGCTTTGGGCAGACCTTCACAAAGAACCAAGTGGTACGCGGGCCAAACACCAATGTAGTTCTGGAACTGGGTGCTGCAGCTTCAGGCAGCAGTCTAGCTACCGATGAAGTTCTGGAGATGATCGCTGTAGGGTGTGACACGCCTTTGCAATCAGCCAAGGGGTATATGGGTCATCCACCAATGTAGTTCTAGAGCTGGACGCTGCAGCTTAGGCATGTCTTTGCAACCATCCATGGGGTACAGGGATACTGATGCAGTTCTGGAGCTGGTTGCTGCAGCTTCAGACAGCCCTTTGCAACGAGCCCAGGAGTATGTAGGTCAGCCATCGATGTAGTTCTGTAGTTTAAAGCTACAGCTTCAGGCAGGCCTTTGCAATCAACCAAGTAGTAATATTGCCACCCAGCAATGTAGATGTGGAGCTGGGCACTGCAGCTTCAGGTCAGCCTTTGCAACCAGCCAAGGGGTGTGTGGACCAGGCACTGATGTAGGCCGGCTGGGGTGGCCGAGCGGTTCTAGGTGATTCAGTCTGGAACCGCGTGGTCGCAGGTTCGAATCCTGCCTCGGGCATGGATGTGTGTGATGCCCTTAGGTTAGTTAGGTTTAAGTAGTTCTAAGTTCTAGGGGACTGATGACCTTAGAAGTTAAGTCCCATAGCGCTCAGAGCCATTTGAACCATTTTGAACTGATGTAGTTCTGAAAGCTGGACACTACAATAGTGGTGGTATAGCACCATGGAATGAGACTATCTCCTGTTAATGGTGGAGTGGAGCGCGAGCATACTGTACATGATCCCGGCTCAGCTCTTAACAGGATTACTTCAGAACTGTGGATTTAACTGGCGCAGCGTCCACACCAATTGTCTATCGAATGCGCGAATTAGCTACTACTATAACATCGTCAACCAGCGTCACCAACTAGGCGGAGCTTCTGATACATGAGCAATAAGCTAGCCTGATGGTCCTGGAGTTTGAACTGGGAAAGCTGAGGATATTCCGCCTAATGTATGCCATCGCTTCACACTCCAGCGAGTCTGCAAGGACACTGGGTTCCACTCAGGGCGTCTTCACGTTTCTGACAGCTGGCTTGGGCGTGTGGAGTGTACGCTAGCCGAGCATTAAGCTTCACCGTGTAGTGGAAGTAACACCCAACTCACGTGAGCAAGGTCGCAGTCTTCGACCTCTTGTTTGGATGTTTATCATGATGAAGTATGTTGTTGCTGTGTAAGCATTCTTGAGATTGGGCTCTCTGTGGTATTAGAGAGTCTATCCCACAGCATGGAGCTCTGGAATCAGAAGTGGCCATCCTGCAAAACTGTTGCCCTGTGCGAATTGTAACGCTATAATGCATATGTTGTTTCTGTCAGTTAGTTTGAGGATACCCTATATAATCATACTCTTCTGGAGAATAAGTGGGTGTACATAGAATGTAATGGGTATAAGTGCTGATATTTTTATATGTGGTACGATCATATGCACACACATCAGTCTGTTGTTTTTTCTGTGTCGAACAGTCTTCCTACAAGCTTTACGATCTGATGTTTTCTGCACAATCGTAACTGTATCACTACGGCTGTCAGTATAGATTAACCATTTTGCATCCACGCATCCACACTTCAAGGGCTGACCTGCTGCCGAGGGAAAGCTAAATATAAATGGTTTGCTCTTACCACATTAATTTGGCTAAAAACATGCGACTTGTAATCATCATCATCATCATCATCATCATTTAAGTCTGATTATGCCTTTCAGCGTTCAGTCTGGAGCATAGCCCCCTTATAAAATTCCTCCACGATCCCCTATTCAGTGCTAACATTGGTGCCTCTTCTGATGTTAAACCTATTACTTCAAACTCATTCTTAACCGAATCCAGGTACCTTCTCCTTGGTCATCCCCGACTCCTCCTACCCTCTACTGCTGAACCCATGAGTCTATTGGGTAACCTTGCTTCTCCCATGCGTGTAACATGATCCCACCATCTAAGCCTGTTCGCCCTGACTGCTACAACTATAGTTCATTCCCAGTTTTTTTTTTTTTGGTTTCCTCATTGTGGACACCCTCCTGCCATTGTTTCCATCTACTAGTACCTGCAATCATCCTAGCTACTTTCATATCCAGCTATAATTATTAGTCTGCAGATTATATAAATACTGATGTAATGTTGTTCAGGACAACGTCCTCAGCCACCAACAGAAATATCTTCACTATAACCATTAAAATCTGCACGGTACTACTTTTCATGTCGTATTCACCAAAGTGAGTTCGTAAATTTGCTTCTTAATTTGACATGCTATTTTACAGAAAGTAACTACTCTCCTACCTTTCTTCCTCTCTCTCTGTCTCTCTCTCTCTCTCTCTCTCTCTCTCTCTCTCTCTTCCACCCTTATATAGTCAGAGGCTGAAACTGTCAAAGAAATTCCACAATATTGAAACTACAAAAAGAATCTTAATACTTCATTCAGTAAGCACCTTTGTACGTACAGGGAGAAGATGACAGATCACGCCTTATGAGAAATACGGAAACATGACATGCAATTATCGATTGTATTCCTATCTGCCTTTCATGACACAGCTTTATTCTAATTCATGACGTACGCTCTTCAGTAATTTTCCAGTGAATGGCGGTAGAGATAGAGAGATAATAAGCCGACTTGGCTTAGAAAGCTTACGGGAGAGTTCTCACTGTCTGGACCACAGAACGTTACCTGAACCTCAGTATCTAAATCCATCACGAACACCTTGAGAAGCTGCTGCGAAAATCCCTACTGCAACTTATCTTTCAAGTCGCCAATGCACGTCCGTTATCAACAGGTTCGACATCAGTGTATGAGTATTATCCATTGCTCCCCCTATTCTCTCTTCTTCAATCTCAATACCTTCTCTGCGGCGTTTAGTTTGCTACTATTGTTTTAAGGCCATTCCATCGGTTTATCACACAAGAAAGTCTTTAAGCCGTCATTATTTCTTTTGTCACATTTTCTTCCAAGCCAGTCTGAGTTACTCGTTACTTCAATTTCATAAAGACGTCAATTTTTTCCCGTTGATTTCTCCTGACCCTCTTGAAATTTCAGCTGTAATTTTGATAGTATCAAGTTATGGTCACTCCTTGCTTCAGCATTTAGATAACTATTCGAGTCCTTCACCAAAAATAGTAAATCTGACATCGTTCTTAATGCCCTGGAATCTTCCGGGTATAATTTCTTTCAGGGGTTCTCGGATAGTGTATCTAAATGAATACATCCTGGCCAGCACGGAAGTCATCGGTATTTCACCCCTCTTATTTTGCTTGTAAAGACCGAACTCTTTTGTTAGTTTCTGTTCCCTAGCTTTCTTAGCGCCTGAGACAGATGCACGGTGTGATCTCGCGCTTAACGGAATCATCGGCATGAGCGAATCCTACTGTACACGGAAGTAATGAGTCGGCGCACAGACGTACGACACCGCACTAGACGCGACGAAATAAAGTAGGTCTGTATACACTCTAACATAGTAACATACAAAAAAACGACGCATCGAAAAGGAACCATTCGAGTGGGACGTGATGTACATGGTAGAAACGATGTACACGTACAAACAAACAGCGCGGGCGGCAGTCAGGCTGGTATCCTATCGCTGCTCGAGGCATCTCCCGAGATGTCTTCGGCCTTTAATCTCATTGACTGGTGTAGAACTGTCGTGAGTAATGAGTTCTGCTTCGATATGAACCCCGATGACATCTACATCCATACTTTGAGTACCTCTATCGATTCTCCCCTCTATTCCACTCTCGTATTGTTCGTGGAAAGAAAGATTGTCGGTATGCCTCTGTGTGGCTCTAATCTCTCTGATTTTATCCTCATGGTCTCTTCGCGAGGTATACGTAGGAGGGAGCAATAAACTGCTTGACTCCTGGGTGAAGGCATGTCCTCGAAACTTCAACAAAAGCCCGTACCGAGCTTCTGAGCGTCTCTCCTGCAGAGTCTTCCACTGGAGTTTATCTATCATCTCCGTAACGCTTTCGCGATTACTAAATGATCCTGTAACGAAGCGCGCTGCTCTCCGTTGGATCTTCTCTATCTCTTCTGTCAACCCTACCTGGTACGGATCCCACACTGGTGAGCAGTATTCAAACGGTGGGCAAACAAGTGTACTGTAACCTACTTCCTTTGTTTTTGGACTGCATTTCCTTAGGATTCTTCCAATGAACCTCAGTCTGGCATCTGCTTTACCGACGATCAAATTTATATGATCATTTCATTTTAAATCACTCCTAATACCTACTCCCAGATAATTTATGGAATTAACTGCTTGCAGTTGCTGACCTGCTATACTGAAGCTAAATGATAAAGGATCTTTCTTTATATGTATTCGCAGCACATTACACTTGTCTACACTGAGATTCAATTGCCACTGCCTGCACCACGCGTCAATTCGCTGCAGATCCTCCTGCATTTCAGTACAATTTTCCATTGTTACAACCTCTCGATATACCACAGCATCATCCGCAAAAAGCCTCAGTGAATTTCCGATGTTATCCACAAGGTCATTTATGTATATTGTGAACAGCAACGGTCCTACGACACTCCCTTGCGGCACAACTGAAATCACTCTTACTTCGGAAGACTTCTCTCTATTGAGAATGACATGCTGCGTTCTGTTATCTAGAAACTCTTCAAACCAGTCACACAACTGGTCTGATAGTCCATATGCTCTTACTTTGTTCATTAAACGACTGTTGGGAACTGTATCAAACGCCTTGCGGAAGTCAAGAAACACGGCGTCTACCTGGAAACCCGTGTCTATGGCCCGCTGAGTCTCGTGGATGAATAGCGCGAGCTGGGTATCACACGATCGTCTTTTCGAAACCCATGCTGATTCCTACAGAGCAGATGTCTATTCTGCAGAAACGTCATTATATCCGAACATAATATGTGTTCCAAAATTCTACAACTGATCGACGTTGACCAGCGAAGACGTGTCTGGAGACACCCCGAACAGCGTTTGGACACCATCCGTCGCCCGCCATACGGCCCGACAATTAGGAGTGGCATTTCTTTTCATAGCAGGACTCTTTTGATTGTGAGCTGTGGCACCCTTACAGCACAGCGTTCACAGCGTTAAGGCAACGATATCCTTCGCCCCTTTTTGCTGAACTAGTCTTACACTTCAGCAAGATAATGTCCGCCCACACACCGCGAATGTTTCCACTGCTGGTCTTAGTGCTAACCAAATCCTACCTTGACCAGCAAGGTCTCCTCATGTCTCTCCTCTTCAGAACGTTTGGAGCATTATGAGCACCCCTCTCCCTCCCCCCCCCCTCCCATACCAGGTCGGGATTTTGACGGTCTAGCGCACCAATTGGTCAGAAATCGGCGTAATATCTCTCAGGAGGACATCGAACAACTCCATCAATCAATGCCAACCCTAATAGCTGCTTGCATAAGGGCGAGAGATGGACCAACGCGTTGCTGAGTTGCTCAATTTGTGTAACTCTTTCTCTTGAAAATATTATATGTAGTGTAATCCTCATCCTTCTTTTCGATTCGAACTTCGTGCTGGCGCTGGCTTAGTTTGAAGTTCTGTAGGTAATTCTGCTCATTGTTGGATGTGATGTCCGCCAATTACACAAAACACAGTTTTTCTCAGTACCCAAACATGTTTCGGCACCACTGTTCCATCATCGGTGGGTTTTCGTTGATAAATACCTTTACATTTGGTGCACATGAATTTTCTGGATCACTTGTGTGTTAATTACTGCAGGTAGCTTGTCATCGGCAACCAAACAATGTTGATGAGATTTTTTTTTTTGCTTGAGTTAAGCTATGTTTTAGAATGTAATTCAGTTTTTCGCGATTGTATTCGTTTTTACTTACGTTTTCGTGTGGCAAGTACTTACATTCTCCGCATAATGCTGAGGTGTTGTGATGCACATGTAACTATAACAAGTATTTTTCACAAATAACGTAGTAAAACACTTTTCATTTCACCAGAACACAGTGTGATTGTGGCTTGTTATTTGTCCGAGCCCAGTCAGTGTTCATTTGTTCACCAGAGAGTTTGGTGCCAAATTTGAATTTTATTTGCATTTTATCTTTGTGTGTGTGTGTGTGTGTGTGTGTGTTTTCTGCGCGCTTCTTAGCTGTGTGTGTTGACTTTTGTATGGTATTCCATTTGGGTGTAAATGGTGCGTCTTTGCAGATTTTAGTTTACCTATTTTTCGTGTGTGTGTGTGTGTGTGTGTGTGTGTGTGTGTGTGTGTGTGTGTGTGTGTGTGTGTGTGTGTGTGTGTAGAATTTATCCTTTTGTGCTGTTTTTATTCGTAAAGTTCCTTAATGTGTTAAATAGTGTGCCCTTGCAGAGTGTAGTGTATTCGTTTAAGACCTGTTTTCCTTCTGCTATTGCCTTCTGTATATGGAAGTTTTCCTCAATGGTCAGTTTGCTGTATATTCATTTACGTCATTATAAAATATTTCATTTACGGCATTAATTACACCTTCGTACATCGCCCATATCCTGCGTTGCTGCCTAGAGTAATCACACCACCCCAGTACTGTTCGAAGCTGCCTCAACAACTAGGCAAATTGTAATGAAATTCCCAAATACTTCACTAATTCCCTGTCTGTGATTGTATTTTCAGTCTTTTTTTTTCCATAGTCATTTGATCTACATTTTGGATAAGTTTCATCAGACAAACACACAATTCCGCGAGTTATTGTAAGTTTTGTGATTTTTTCCTTGATTTAGTGAAAACAGTGTAGCAGAGCGTCGTGCGAGACAATGGGCCTTAGTTGAGTATCCAACAATGCTATTGTAGTGATGGGACCTGGCTAGTCTAGTCTGTCCGTGAAGAACAGTTTGCTGCTAGGTCTGATTTATATCAACGTCTTCTCAGATATCAAACAAGACTGGTTGCGAGTAGAACCAATGATAATCAGTCAGAGTCATTAGCAGAAGGCACCTGGTTAGTTTGACTCAACCACTTACATGCATATAACTGTAATATTCTTGCCAATCTTTGGAGTGGTGCGTAGATCCCACGCAATAACCAATGCATCTTATCACATGCACGAAAATATCCTGGTAAATATCTGCCCGACAATGTTCTATTTGTCTCGATGTAAATCCTGTCATGGCCGCTCCAGCTGGAGGTTCGAGTCCTCTCTCTGGCATGGGTGTGTGTGTTGTACTTAGCACAAGTTAGTTTAAGTAGTGTGTAAGTCTATGGACCGATGACCCTAGCAGTTTGGTCCTTCAGGGATTCACACACATTTGAACATTTTTTTGAAATCCTGTCACCTAGGTAAGTGACCTTGCTAGAATTATTAATACAGTGGGCACTTTATTTTCTTCCACTGTACATTTTGTCGTCATTCCGTTCACTACAGACCAGGAGTACCCAAAAGCGTCAACATTTACCAATAGTAACACTTATGTAACGTCCTCATGCTTGCTGACATGCCGGAACGCTTGAACTGCTGGTGTATTCATCCTGAAGCAGCCACGTGGCAGCAGACATTAATCCGCCCACGCGCCGAATGCAGGGATCCATGAGTAGCTTAGTCATTTACCGAGGCCCCACCCATGACAACCTGCCCCCGCTATCTTCAGCTCTCCTACCGTGTGCTTATCACGATTCTTATCTACCACGCTGCTGCTGGACACGTAGACTACTTTGCGGCTGTTCGCTTTTAATTACGTTTCACACAGCGACATCAGGGGCGTAGATAAAGTGCACGACTTAGCTATCGTCGTCTCTGTCTTTCATTACTACCCAAAATTTTTCGGCTAAACTTTATATTTTACTAATGATGATTATTAACTTACAACAAGCAAAGAGACGGAACTTTTCATAACATGTGAACACACATGACTGTTATCAAAATAATCTGTATATCTCATACTATGCAAGATCTGTAACATGTGTTGAATATCAATTTTGAAACAATCTAGTACACAAAGGTCTAATAAAGACGAAAGCGATGGCGACTGGAATAGACGAAGACAGTGACTTGTTGTATGTCATACGTTGGGAGTACATTTTACTGACGGGAAAAAATCGCACACTAATGTGGAATAATGAAATTTCGGAAATACCTCTGCCTATGTAACATACATTTAAGCATCAAAGAAATTGGTATAGGCATGCGTATTCGAATACAGAGATATATAAACAGGCAAATATTGCGCTGCACTCGGCAACGTCCATATAAGACAAAAAGCGTCGGCGTAGTTGTTAGATCGGTTACTGCTGCTGCAATGGCATATTATCAAGATTTAAGTGAGTTTGAAAATGGTGGTGTAGTCGGCGCGCGAGTGATGGGAAACAGCCCCTCCGAGGTAGCGATGAAGTAGGGACTTTCCCGTACGACTATTTCACTAGTATACCGTGAATATACGGAATCCGTTAGAACATCAGATCTCCGACATCAGTGCGGCCGGAAAAAGATCCTTCAAGAATGGGACCAACGACGAATGAAGAGAATCGTTTAGTCTGCCAAAAGTGCAACCCTTCCGGACATTTCTGCAGATTTCAATGCTGGTCCGTCAACAAGAGACAGTGTGCGAAACATTCAACGCAACATCATCGATATAGGCTTTGGGAGCCGAAGGTCCACTGGTGTACCCTTGATGACTGTACGACGCGAAGCTTTACGCATCGCCTGGGCTTGTCAACACCGACTTTGCACTGTTTATAACTGGAAATATGTCACCTGGTCGGACGAGTCTCGTTTCAAATTGTGTCGAGGAGATGGACGTGTACTGATATGGAGACCATCTCATAAATCCATGGACCCTTCATGTTAGCAGCCGGCCGGGGTGGCCGTGCGATTCTAGGTGCTACAGTCTGGAGCCGCTACGGTCGCAGGTTCGAATCCTGCCTTAGGCATGGCTCTGTGTGATGTCTTTACGTTAGTTAGGTTTAAGTAGTTCTAAGTTCTAGGGGACTGATGACCAAAGCAGTTAAAAGTTAAGTCCCATAGTGCTCAGAGCCATTTGCACCATTTGAACAACCGAGCGAGGTGGCGCAGTGGTTAGCACACTGGACTCGCATTCGGGAGGACGACGGTTCAATCCCGTCTACGGGCATCCTGATTTAGGTTTTCCGTGATTTCCCTAAATCGCTTCAGGCAAATGCCGGGATGGATCCTTCGAAAGGGCACGGCCGACTTCCTTCCCCATTCTTCCCCACCCGAGCTTGCACTCCGTCTCTAATGACCTCGTTGTCGACGGGACGTTAAACACTAAATCTCCTTCTCCTCCTCCTCCATTTGAACAATGTCAGCTGGGAACTGTTCAAGCTGATGGAGGATCCGTAATAGTGTGGGGCTTGTGCAGTTGGAGTGATATGGGACACCTGGCACGTCCAGATACGACTCTGACAGGTGACACTACGTAGGCACCCTGTCTGATCACCTGCATCCGTTCATGTCCATTGTGCATTCCTTGGTCAATTCCTTGGTCAATTGCACCAGGACGATGCGACACCCAACACGTCCATAAGTGCTGCAGAGTGGCTCCAGGAACACTCTTCTGAGATTAAACACTTCCGCTTGCCGCTAAACACCCCAGACATGAGCATTATTGAGCATATCTGGGATGCCTTGGAACGTACTCTTCAGAAAAGATCTCCACCCCGTCGTACTCTTACGGATTTATGGACAGACCTGCAGGATTCATGGTGTTAATTCCCTCACAGTAGTCGAGCATATGCCACGTCGTGAAGCGGCACTTCTGCGTGTTTGCGGGGGCCCTACATGATATTAGGCAGTTGTATCATTTTTTTCATCTTCAGTGTATTTAAGTGATTAACAATGCAGTATAACATGTTAATGCAAGTGTTAGGTAAGCCATTGCAAATGCGAAATGCTGATACATTAATAACCGATCTAACTGTCAGAACGTTGAATGCAAGCGTGCAAACGTGCTTGTATTGTATTGTACAGGTACCAGATGTTGGTTTGTGCGATGGAGTTCCATACCTGATGCACTTCGCCTGTCAGTACACAGACAGTTAATGCTGTTTGTGATGACGCTGGAGTTGTCGTTCGATGATGTCCCATATAAGATCGATTGGAAATAGATCTGATGATAGAGCTGCACTCTGTAGAACATGTTGGGTTACAACAGTGGTATGTGGGAGAGCATTATCCTGTTGGAAAACACCCCCTGGAATGATTTTCTGGAATGGAATTATAATAGGTCAAATTAGCTAACAGATATACGAATCTGCAGTCAGAATGCGTGGGACAACCATAAAAGTGTTCCTGCTGTCATACGAAAACGCACCTCAGACTATAACTCCAGTTGCAGGTTCAGTGAGACTGATTGGTTGCCGGCTCTAAGCTGTAACCACCATACGATCAACAGTAACACTGAGCCAGAACCGGCTTCTGTCAGAAAACACAATAGACATCCTCCCTGCCCTCCGATGGATTCTCACTTGACACCACGGAAATCGTATATGGCGGTGGTTTGGGGTCAGTGGAATGCACGCTACAGGACGTCTGGTTCGGAGCTGTTCTTGAATTGACCGATTTATAACAGTTCGTTGTGTCACTGTGGTGCCAACTGCTCCTCCAATTGCACCATAGCCCGAACACGATGTTCTTCCCTTTCGGTAGTGGCATCGTCATCCGGATTTCGGTCTTCTTGCGACGTTACGTTCTCGTGACGACGTTGTAGCAGTCATGCACAGTGGCTACATTCCTGCCAAGTCTTTCTGCAGTATCGCAGAAGGAATATATAGCTTCTCGTAGCCCTATTACACGACATCGTTCAAATTCGGTGAGATGTTGATAACGGGATCTTCATCGCCTTAAAGGCATTCTTGACTAACATCAATTCAGCACGTCCAATCTCAAAGGTAAATAACGCTCACGACCATTACAATATATGTTTAAAGAAAACCTGATTTGTATCCACGTTGTGACTACTAGCGTCACTCTTGCGCAACTAATGCGAAATTTGAACGGATATCATCTTTCAGGCGTAGAAACACGCTTTCCAATTTTCGTTTATGTCGCACTACTGCTTTTTGATGTTGTGATTTTTTTCCCATCAGCCTAGTAAACCCTCTCTTGAATGAAACATTCCACTATAAGGCTGAGCGAAATCTAGAGAAGAATGTTGTCTTTAACAAGAAAGATCTGTCGGAAATTTCTTTTGTTGCCCCATATTTGTGAGATTACAGAAAATATCTGAAGCTGCGAGTGTTATCAGCTGAGAATGCTCTCATGTAGTCGTGCGCCAGTAGTGGGTATTACGCTGTGACAGCGGTCTTCGGCGTATCTGAAACCAACTAAGCCCATTAAGCACCAGCCGTTCAAAGATTACCACCCTTGATTTTTTTTGTCTCTTAAAGAATATGTATTGTGCTTTCCATGAAATGTTACTTAGATCGTCACCCTTATCGACGCTAAATCGATGTCAATGACAAATCATTTCTGTTGCGACATTATCCAGGACTAGGGCCATTGCATATTGTTTGTATTCGTTACTGTGCAATGCGTATTCCACGAGACTCGAAGTACCATTTCGCTCTTGTTAGGAACGTATCGTTACTCACATGTTTTCATCACGGCAAGCAGTCCGTAACCGACAGGGCCAAATCGTATTCGTATTCTTCCAATTCGTTATCATCAACCGAATCGTTCCCACCTGTCTTCTTGCTCACCATGTGAAAACTTGGCGAATGGCTAAATTTACTCGGTACTCTGTGTCACTAACGATTTTCTGCCATTTAATTCTTGTCCGCTCGGGAGGAGTCAGTGTTTGGAATTCTTCCGTTCCTTCGATCGACACGCTACAGCTTCCGCCGTACGGCAAATCGCCGGCCTTTTGACAGCCCACAGCGTTAAACCGTGTCCTTAACAGGTCTAGGGCAAGTGGCCGGGACGCCACTGCAGACGCACGGTGGAATTGC
This sequence comes from Schistocerca gregaria, assembly GCF_023897955.1. NCBI lineage: Eukaryota > Metazoa > Arthropoda > Insecta > Orthoptera > Acrididae > Schistocerca > Schistocerca gregaria. Next base: position 123,194,419 of record NC_064927.1, on the reverse strand, counting down.
CGCGTCCGTTTGCAGTGGGCTACGTGAAGCAGAGGCGTGAGATTCAGTTTGGAATTATTTCGGTTATCATTAAAATCACTGCTGTCATGTTGACTGTCCGTTGGCATGTTCATTCAACTGGGGCATTCAAAAACGTGGTTGTACACACAAGTTGGTGGTTTAGCATAAATGTATTTATTTGTAATGGTTACTTCAGTAACGACGATAAATAATGAAAGTGACGATTAACAACTGGTTCGTCTCTCGACAGTATCGAATCCACTCCTTAAAATGCTACTTGTACAGTCCTTCTCAGGACGGTAAACATGAAATACCAGAGTGATACTCTATCCTCATCCGTCCGTATGTACAATTGACCATTAAAGGAGAGGTGAAGATATAACATTTTGCCTTCACTTCTTCGGTCGCATAGGCATATTACATACATTAAAAAAGGTTTTGCATCACCCCAGTTCCCAGAACTCCTGAAAATAGACCTTGACTATGGATATTGAATCACAGTCACAGTCCCTTTGACTGTTCAGAGATGTCACTAAACCAGTCCACAGAGCTAAGCAACCATGCATGAGCAGCGCCTATAAGACGGAGGGGATCTGATAGCTGATCAGTTCCAGTCATTCCAACAGGAAGCAGGTAGACGGCACATTTGTCTGTATTTCAAGCAAGCCTAGACTGTCAATACCGCGGTTCGATCGAGTCCGCATTGTTAATTTTTGCCAGTAAGGGTTCTCAACTGCGGAAGTGTCCAGGCGTCTCGGAGTGAGCCAAAGCGATGTTGCTCGGAGGAGATATAGAGAGACAAGATCTGTAGATGACATGCCTCGCTCAGGCCGCCCAAGGGCTACTACTGCCGTGGGTGACCGCTACCAACTGATTATGGTTCGGAGGAACCCTGACTGCAACGCCACAATTTTGAATAATACTTTTCGTGCAGCCACAGGACCTCGTGTTACGACTCATACTGTGCGCAATAGGCTGCATGATGCGCAACTTCACTCCCTACTCCATGGTGAGCTCCATCTTTGCAGTCACGACACCATGCAGCGAGGTACAGATGGGCCCAACAACATGCCGAATGGACCGCTCAGAATTGGCATCACGTTCTCTTCGCCGATGAGTGTCGCATATGCCTTCAACCAGACAATCGTCGGAGGCGTGTTTAGAGACAACCCTGCCAGGCTGAACGCCTTGTTCACCCTGTCCAGCGAGTGCAGCAAGCTTTCACACCCCCATCGTGCACACCTTGTGAATGATTTCCTTCGCCAGACATGAACATGCCTAGGATAAATTGAAAAGGGCTGTTTATGGATGATGTGAGCAACCAACCACTCTGAGGATCTACACCGAATCGCCGTTTAGGAGTGGGACAATCTGGACCAACAGTGGCTTGATGAACTTGTGGATAGTATGCCACGACGAATACAGGCACGCATCAATGCAAGAGGACGTGCTACTTGGTATTAGAGGTACCGGTGTGTAGAGCAATCTGGGTCACCACCTCTGAAGGTATGGTGGTACAACATGCAATGTGTGGTTTTCATGGGAAATAAAAAGGACGGAAATGATTTTTATGTTGATCTCTGTTGCAATTTTCTGCACAGGTTCCCAATCTCTCGGAACCGAGGTGATGCAAAACTTTTTTTGATATGTATACTAATGTATGATTCTGTCAACATATGGCTTTCGTAAGAGTCCCACTTTTTTCTATACATCTGCATGCTCCATAACGTTTTTATCTCCACACTGCCCTCACCATCATCTCATACAATACCCTCGACTCACATACGTATAATTGTTTAACGGTCATATTTCTTCAATATTTGTTCCCTCCTTCTCTGACGTACATGACTTTCACTATATACTAAACTGACCGTCTTCATCACATAAGTCCTCCTAAATAGAACCGAATGATAACCTTTTTTAATACACACATTTTACATTTCTGTGATATTGATCTTTCGCTCCACATTGTTGGTCGTCATGTGCCTATGCCAGATTACGCAGATACTGTTAGCAAATTTCACGTGGCGGAGAAACAACATCGATTGGGGTCTCACCGCCAATAGTGCCGTAATGATCGCTTCATTTCCTCAATTACAAGGACGTAATATGGATGTCAGCAATCTTGCTTACTATAGTTTAAACAAAAATAACTTCAGATTCAAGATGACAGCCTTTAAAGTGTTAGTATTTCTTAGCATTTCAATGTTAAACAATATATTCGTCATAAGTCATTTTTCTCGTTCTTAAGACACAGCATTCCTGAACGCGACTAACATAGGAATCTTTCTTCAAAATTACAACTTCGTTAGGATGCTTACATTACCAGCTTCTCTTCATTTCATTTTTCGAGCCTTTCGTTTGTGTTTTGTGTGTTTGTGGACTTTCAACACGTGCTTTCTTTTGCTCGTTAGTAACAAGACCTGTGTATGTTGTATTTTGTCGTATGTCTTATCCTTGGGATCAAACCGAAGATTTCCTTATCTGACGGCGCGAACAATGTTATCGTCTAACACTTATATCACATATCGCTGTAATCAGTGTGAACATTAGCAGTCATTATGCACGATTACGTTACAGCAGAGTGGCAAGCCGCACAAGGGGGGCCCGTAAACGCCGTACACTACACTTTTTGCGCTTACTCGACTGCAATGTTGACTAAATTCTCAAGCTTTGATTTCTGCTAGGCTAGACAGTCCAGATGTTCCAAGGAAAGTAATACCACATGTATTCCGTTGATTCATTCTAGTTCGTAATAACTCGTTCGCGCATTAAATCCATTGGCTCAAAAGAATTGTAATATCACGTTTAACGCGTCTGTGAAAATTTGACAAGACTCACTCATTTCTGTTCGCTCTTCAGTTTCTTCCCTTACTTCGACAAATTGCCTACGTCCTGAGTGAGAATATCGATTGCTGAGACTTTTTTTGTTATTATTTTATTCTACGTAAGTGATCGTCTCATTCTTTTCGGTAATGTTACTGTTTCTGTTAATTAAAAACAATTTTGTTGTTACCAAATTTTAGTATTTAACAGCAATTGAAAACTGCCTAAAATTAAATAATAGAGGAGGGATACTACCAATAACTAAAAGCGTAAAGAGAAATACATTGATCTAAAGAATTAAGAGAGCACTTGTTTCAGCGTCCGTTATGTTAAATCTGTTTTGATACAGGCCGTCACTATGGTCCTACTGTATGGCTTGAGATCTTCGCTTTCAGAGGAAGCAACAATTGCCAACTATCGGCTGAGTTATGCATTACAGTGTAGGGTAAACCCCAGAAGGGAGTGAGTATCGGTGTCGCAGTATTACCTAGTGAGATACAAAGATGGCAGTTGTCATTTGTGGACTTTCATTGAACAAAGTATATGAACTGCGAGATCTTAATGCAGCACAAGTTGTAAGGGCAATCTGTTGGATCCAAAAAGGACAGACTTTCGGTCATGTGGCTGCAGATGCCATTGCCTCTCCACCATCCATAGGTTGCGGATACGCCTTAGGGAGACAGATCAGAACACGAGGCGAGTTTTAAAAGATCGCCGACGTATTTCAACACCACGTAAGACCGAAATGTGCCCATGTCTGCGTTGCGGTGTAGTATGCGTACCATCAGAGCAGCGAAGGTGATCTCAGGAGGGCCACTGGAGCCGCTGTGTGCGATCAGACTATAATGAAAATATTATCAGAAACGTCCTTACGACACAGACCGCCTCTGGCGAAATATATCATTCACAGACGAGTCTTGTTATCTTGTGACTAAAGATAGTGGTCGTGCTCGTGTGTGGATACACGCAGTGAGGGGTACCTGCCAGATGCTGTCCAGGAAATCGACAAATTTCCAAGGTTCTTGTGTAGGGAGGCTTCAGTGTTGACAGCCATACACATCCCGTCATTGTCCATCGTCGCCTTAACGCCAGCATCCTGTTGGACCATGTGGTTGACGCTGCATACGGCAATGGCCCTAAATTCCTTCTATTTCCAGGGACTATGTGGTGGGCGTGAACAGGAGTTCTTGCGAAGCCTGGACTTCAAAATAATGGAATGGCCGGCGGTGAGTCCCGACATAAACCCCATCGCGCATACGTGGGACATGTTTCACAGACGTGTTCGTTGTCGTCCTGATCCGTCAGACTCTCCAAGAACTCTCGTGGGCTCTCACTGAAGAATGGGAACGGGTACGACAGGGTGACTTCAGGACTTACACGCAGCATGTCACACAAGTGTCACACAGTGATAAACGATTATGGAGGGCACACATGTTATTGAATCTTTCACAGTCCAATGAAAAGCACCCGGGATGACGGGTGAATGATTGTTTTCGACACCTGTCGGACATTTCAGTTCTTTTTATGGAAACCATCGAGGATGCAATGATGTTCTGTTATGTTCTTAATTCATGAAAGATAAAAGTATAATTTGGTAACATAGCTATAGCGAAATTTAACCGACAGCAAGAAGAGGCTGTGATATGCAAAAGATTAGCTTTTCAGAGCATTCACACAAGGCTCGCGCCGATGACGACACCTAAAACGTGCTGACATGAGGAAAATTTCCAACCGATTTCTCCTACACAAACAGCAGTTGACCGGCGTTTCCTGGTGAAACGTTGTTGTGATGCCTCGAGTAAGGAGGAGAAATGCGTACCATCACGTTTCCGACTTTGATAAAGGTCGGATTGTAGCCTATCGCGATTGCGGTTTATCGTATCGCAACATTGCTGCTCGCGTTGGTCGAGATCCAATGACTGTTAGCAGAATATGGAATCGGTGTGTTCCGGAGGGTAATACGAAACTCCGTGCTGGATCCCAACAGCCTCGTATCACTAGCAGTCGAGATGACAGGCATTTTATCTGCATGGCTGTAACGGATCATGTAGCCACGTCTCGATCCCTGAATCAACAGATGGAGCCATTTGCAAGACAACAACCACCTGCACGAACAGTTCGACGACGTTTGCGGCTGCATGGACTATGAGCTCGGAGACCGTGGCTGCGGTTATCCTTGACGCTGCATCACACACAGGAGCGCCAAGGGATGGTGTACTCAACGACGAACCTGGGTGCATGAATGGCAAAACGTCGTTTTTTCGGATGAATCCAAGTTCTATTTACAGCATCATGCTGGTCGCATCCGTGTTTGGCGAAATCGCAGTGAACGCTCATTGGAAGCGAGTATTCGCCATCGCCATACTGGCGGAGTGACGGTATGGAGTGCCATTGGTTACAGTACAGCCAATATGAAAGCGTAGCTGCGATGCTTCACTTCTACATTTACATCCACACTCTGTAAAACACTGAAATGTGCAAGGTAGGCGGTAGTACCCATTGAATTATGTATTAAGTTTTCTAACCATTCAGTTCGCGTATGGAGCGCCGCTGCAGTGACTGCTTGAATGCCTTGTACATTTTGTAATTGATCTAATCCTATCCTCGGTGTCCTGCAGAAGCAATACATAGGATAATGTAATATATTCTTATATTCGTCTTTTGGTTATGGTTATTGAAACTCTATAAGTAGGCTTTTATAATATATTTATTTTTTTGGTTGTAGGCGGTATCCTCGAATTTACCAGCGTCATTTTGTTTGTACCTCTACATACACTACTTGCTATTAAAATTGCTACATCAAGAAGAAATGTAGATGATAAACGGGAATTTATTGGACAAATATATTATAGTAGCACTGACTTGTTTTTACATTTTCATGCAATTTGGCTGCACAGATCCTGAGAAACCAGTACCCAGAACAACCACCTCTGGCCGTAATAACGACCTTGATACGCCTGGGCATTGAGTCAAACAGAGCCTGGATGGAGTGTACACGTAGAGCTGCCCATGCAGCCTCAACACGATTCCACAGTTCATCAAGAGTAGTGACTGGCGTATTGTGACGAGTCAGTTGCTCGGCCACCATTGACCAGACGTTTTCAATTGGTGAGACATCTGGAGAATGTGCTGGCCAGGACAGCAATCGAACATTTTCTGTATGCAGAAAGGCCCGTACAGGACTTGCAACATGCGGTCGTGCATTATCCTGCGGAGGTGTAGGGTTTCGCAGGGATCGAATGAAGGGTAGAGCCACGGGCCGTAACACATCTGAAATCTAACGTCCACTGTTCAAAATGCTGTCATTGCGAACAGGTGACCGAGACATGTAACCATTGGCACTCCATACCGTCACGCCGGGTGATACGCCAGTATGGCGATGACGAATACACGCTTCCATTGAGCTTTCACAGCGATGTCGCCAAACACGGGTGCGATCATCATGATGCTGTAAACAGAACTTGGATTCATCGGGAAAAAATACGTTTTGCCATTCGTACACCCAGGTCCGTCGTTGAGTACACCATCGCAGGCGCTCCTGTGTGTGATGCAGCGTCAAGGGTAACCACAGCCATGATCTCCGAGCTAACAGTCCATGCTGCTGCAAACGTCGTCGAACTGTTCGTGCAGATGGTTGTTGCCTTGCAAACGTCCCCATCGTTTGACTCAGGGATCGAGACGTGGCTGCACAATCCGTTACAGCCATGCGGATATGATGCCTGTCATCTCGACTACTAGTGATACGAGGCCAATGGGTTCCAGCACGGCGTTCCGTATTACCCTCCTGAACCCACCGATTCCACATTCTGCTATCAGTCATTGGATCTCGACCAACGCAAGCAGCAATGTTGCGATACGATAAACCGCAATCGCGGTAGGCTACGACCTTTATCAAAGTCGGAAACGTGATGGTACGCATTTCTCCTCTTTACACGAAGCATCACAGTAACGTTTTACCAGGCAACGCCGGTCAACTGCTGTTTGTGTATGAGAAATCGGTTGGAAACTTTCCTCGTATCAGCACGTTGTAGGTGTCGCCACCGGCGCCAGTCTTGTGTGAATGCTCTGAAAAGTTAATCATTTGCATATCATAGTATCTTCTTCCTGTCGGTTAAATTTCGCGTCCGTTGCAAGTCATCTTCGTGGTGTAGCAATTTTAATGGGCAGTAGCGTATAATAAACTTTTAAAATTTACATATGATTCTTCATTTTCTCCCGACGTATTTGTTGATAGAACAGAGCACGATCTGTTCTGTCGCTTAAGAGTGTTGTAAGGGCGCAGTATTTCGGCGATGAGACATGTAGCCATCGTCAGATGCGCCGACGAACTGATCTTCTGGGGAGGACGATAGACTTACACCCCTCCCCCGCGTGAGATGATCTGTACGCTCCCGACGGCGCGTATCGGCAGGCGAGAAGCCTTCTGCAGACCATGGGGAAAATTCTAGAGAGTACCGAATACAGAACGCCCTCATCGATGATAACACTCTCCGGGCTGAACAGTTTCCAACGGAAAGTCTCTGAAGTACTTCGGTCGACTGAACACGTTTCCCAATATATGAATTATGAAAATTCCACAGCTGCTCGACTGGGAAAAGGATTTTGATAAGGTGTGGCACAGTAACCTAGTACAGCAACTACTTCGACCAACAACCATCCGAACCGTTTACACCAAACTCATAGACAGCTTCCTGTACAATAGAGACTTCGTGGTTGAAACTGATAGGAAGTGATCGTCCATGACACCGCTAAATGCAGGCATTCTCTTAGTGTCCGTGCTCTCTTGAAACCTGTTTAATATCTATGCAAATGACATCCCACTAGATCCAGGAGTGAGAACATTGTCCACATTGCCGACGATACTGTCTTCTTCACAAGTGGCAAACGACATCTCGTTAATATCAGAAGGCTACAGAGGCAAGTCTCTCAAGTGGAATGTAATTATGGCTGAATTCGGGGTAATCAGAGGTCGTCTATGGCACACGGAAAATTCTTGCCTTCGAGGAGAACCTAAGACTAAACGTGCAGGACCTGGAGGAATGAAGTTCCTGGGCGTCACATTGGACAGGAAGCTGCTCTGCAGCCAGCACATCAAGGAGAAGACGCAAGAAACCTAGAATCTCCACAAATACCTCTTCCCAATAATTAAGAATAAGAACCTCGAGCGAGAAACGAAAAGAACACTATACAAAACCACAGTACTGCCCACGAAAGCATATGGCTGCAACTCATGGGCACTGCCAGTGGAACCACCAGATACCAGTTGCAAATCGTCCAGAATAAAGTGATGCGCTGGATACTAGGCTCCTCGTCATGGACACGAGTTAAGGATCTTTACGAGATCACGGGAATGAAACAGTTCGGAAGTTAGCCGAAACAGTCTACAAGAAATTAGTCATCACTACGGACAACTGCAGGCAGTTGACTAACGCGGGTACTGGCAAACCAAAACCCTGACACAAGCAAAGAATGACACGCAGTGTGGTCGAAGAATCAAGAGAGTAAATTAGCGCTAAATAGGATAGATCACTTTCATGCCCTTTGCGCCGTTGTTTACACAAATGATACAGATAGATTACACCAATGTCATATCTGTTTTCGTTATTACATGACTGTCCCTATAGCGAAGATACTTGCCCAAAATTCCCAGTTTATTAGGATAGATACACAACATTCAAGGAACCAGGCCAGCTACGCAGATGTTATTTCTTACGTTATTTCTTACGTTATTTCCAACAAACCAATTTAGACACATGCTGCTGTGTTAGTAAGAACAAAAAAAGAAACGGTAACAGTACCTGATAACAAAAAGGACTATAGAAAGAGTACGGCAACGAGCAAACCAAACCGGCCCAATTTCTAAGCGCACAGAATGAACCTTCATCCAACGAGGCGGATTGGCAGACTTTTGTGTCAGAACCCAAATACACTCCTAGAAATTGAAATAAGAACACCGTGAATTCATTGTCCCAGGAAGGGGAAACTTTATTGACACATTCCTGGGGTCAGATACATCACATGATCACACTGACAGAACCACAGGCACATAGACACAGGCAACAGAGCATGCACAATGTCGGCACTAGTACAGTGTATATCCACCTTTCGCAGCAATGCAGGCTGCTATTCTCCCATGGAGACGATCGTAGAGATTCTGGATGTAGTCCTATGGAACGGCTTGCCATGCCATTTCCACCTGGCGCCTCAGTTGGACCAGCGTTCGTGTTGGACGTGCAGACCGCGTGAGACGACGCTTCATCCAGTCCCAAACATGCTCAATGGGGGACACATCCGGAGATCTTGCTGGCCAAGGTAGTTGACTTACACCTTCTAGAGCACGTTGGGTGGCACGGGATACATGCGGACGTGCATTGTCCTGTTGGAACAGCAAGTTCCCTTGCCGGTCTAGGAATGGTAGAACGATGGGTTCGATGACGGTTTGGATGTACCGTGCACTATTCAGTGTCCCCTCGACGATCACCAGAGGTGTACGGCCAGTGTAGGAGATCGCTCCCCACACCATGATGCCGGGTGTTGACCCTGTGTGCCTCGGTCGTATGCAGTCCTGATTGTGGCGCTCACCTGCACGGCGCCAAACACGCATACGACCATCATTGGCACCAAGGCAGAAGCGGCTCTCATCGCTGAAGACGACACGTCTCCATTCGTCCCTCCATTCACGCCTGTCGCGACACCACTGGAGGCGGGCTGCACAATGTTGGGGCGTGAGCGGAAGACGGCCTAACGGTGTGCGGGACCGTAGCCCAGCTTCATGGAGACGGTTGCGAATGGTCCTCGCCGATACCCCAGGAGCAACAGGGTCCCTAATTTTCTGGGAAGTGGCGGTGCGGTCCCCTACGGCACTGCGTAGGATCCTACGGTCTTGGCGTGCATCCGTGCGTCGCTGCGGTCCGGTCCCAGGTCGACGGGCACGTGCACCTTCCGCCGACCACTGGCGACAACATCGATGTACTGTGGAGACCTCACGCCCCACGTGTTGAGCAATTCGGCGGTACGTCCACCCGGCCTCCCGCATGCCCATTATACGCCCTCGCTCAAAGTCCGTCAACTGCACATACGGTTCACGTCCACGCTGTCTCGGCATGCTACCAGTGTTAAAGACTGCGATGGAGCTCCGTATGCCACGGCAAACTGGCTGACACTGACGGCGGCGGTGCACAAATGCTGCGCAACTAGCGCCATTCGACGGCCAACACCGCGGTTCCTTGTGTGTCCGTTGTGCCGTGCGTGTGATCATTGCTTGTACAGCCCTCTCGCAGTGTCCGGAGCAAGTATGGTGGGTCTGACACACCAGTGTCAATGTGTTCTTTTTTTCCATTTCCAGGAGTGTAACATTCCTGTCCCCCATAGTCAAATAAATAGATAACAACTACACACGCAATAAGACACGTCGAATAGGCAAAGCCGACGGGCGTTTCTTCGATATGAGACTCAACACAAAGAAAGGCTGCTGAGTCGGCGTCTCTGGCCGGCGACGCCCATCTGTGGGCACCGTATGCGGTAGCTTGGGTGTGGTTACTCTGTCCACCATGACTGCCAGAACTTTGTGTCTGCTGATTGTCTTCTTAGCTGCCGGCCGTGATGGCCGAGCGGTTCTAGGCTCTCAGTCCGGAGCCGCGCGACTGCTACGGTCGCAGGTTCGAATTCTGCCTCGGGCATGGATGTGTGTCATGTCCTTAGGTTACTTAGGTTTAAGTAGTTCTAAGTTCTAGGGGGCTGATGACCACAGATGTTAAGTCTCATAGTGCTTAGAGCCATTTTGTCTTCTTAGTTAGACCCAGTGCTGGTTCCCAAGCCTTGCTGAGATTATAACAGCAGACCCAGTTGATGAGATTATTCCTGGTGCGTAGTTTGATAGCCTCTCTAACGATCTCTCCCAGTATTTGGAGGTCTCTACTAACATTCTGGTACGTCCATATTATATCGCACGAGTTTCGGATAAACAATTCTCTCGACCGCCGACTTGTTGCCCTCACCATCGATCTTCATGGGTGCACACTGTTTGTCCAGTATACACTGAAGCGACGAAAGTCATGGGATACCTCTTAATTTTGTGTCGATCTTCCTTTTGCTTGGCGAATTGCAGCAACTCGATTTGAGCTGGCCGGTGTGGCCGAGTAATTCTAGGCGCTTCAGTCTGGAACCGCGCGACCACTACGGTCGCAGGTTCGAATCCTGCCCCCGGCATTTATGTGTGAGATGTCCTTAGGTTAGTATGTTTAAGTAGTTCTAGGTTCTAGGGGACTGATGACTTCAGATGTTAAGTCCCATAGTGCTCAAAGCCATTTGAACCATTTTGAACCAACCCGACCAAGCAGTGATGTAAGGCAGCAGTCAGAAGGTTTCCAGAATAAAAGATTTTGTACCCTCCTAGACGCCCGACTTAGCAAGCGACATTGCAATGCGACAACAGGTCGTTGGTAGTCCCAGCAGAAATACTGAGTCATACTGCCTCTATAGCCGTCTGAGTATGACTTTAACTACACTTCTTTTTAGCATATCTGGTCAGCTGTTTCGTTTCCAATTATGTCTGAATGGTCTATGATCCATACGAAGCTTAACTTAATGCTACTTTTTTCGTAGTATAAATCAAACTCAGTATATCTTCTATATAATCAGGGAAGCTCGCTTTCCGATATGTTGTTTCTGTATTCCGTAGAGAACTTTTAAGAGTTTGTTTAGATTTCGTGGGATAGTGGCATCTGTCTTCAAGTGGCTTCCAGATGAGCTTTCTGACAAGGGAACCTCCCCATCGCACCCCCCTCAGATTTAGTTATAAGTTGACACAGTGGATAGGCCTTGAAACACTGAGCACAGATCAATCGAGAAAACAGGAAGAAGTTGTGTGGAACTATGAAATAAATAAGGAAAATATACAAACTGAGTAGTCCATGTGCAAGACAAGCAACATAAAGGATAGTATGATCCGAGGAGCGCCGTGGTCCCGTGGTTTGCGTGAGCAGCTGCGGAACAAGAGGTCCTTGGTTCAAGTCTTCCCTCGAGTGAAGAGTTTTTTTAAGACAATTTTACCTGTCCGTCCGTCCGTCCGATAGGAGGTAACTGTGCCGTAGCATGAGGATGCTACACCTAAACAAGCATCGAAACACACGACGTCAGTAGACAACAGTGCACGGAAGAGAGAGTATTCATGCTAACGAGGCTCCTTGGTTGGCAGTTGACTGTTCGCTACTTTGGACGGTAGTGCATTAAATACGTGAGATGTATTCCGTGGGCAATATGAATCCAGCAAATATAGCTCGCAAATATAGTTTGCGGTGCTGTCGCAAAACACAGACACTAAACTTATTACAGTGAACAGAGACGTCAATGAACGAACGGACAGATCATAACTTTGCGAAAATAACGGAAGAAAGATCTTCAGACGAAGGAAGTCTTGAACCAAGGACCTCTCGTTCCGCAGTTGCTCACGCTAACCACGGAACCAAGGCGCTCCTAAGCTCACATTCTCCTTGATGTTACTTATATTGCACATGGACTACTCAGTTTGTATATTTTGCTTATTTTTTTCATAGTTCCACACAAATTCTTCCTGTTTTCTCGAATGATCTGTGTTCAGTTTTTCAATGCCTATCCACTGTGCCAACTTATAACTAAATCTGAGGGGGGTGCGATGGGGAGGTTCCCTTGTGAGCACTATGTGACGCTCTTCCGCGACTCTACAAACCTGTGATCATTCGTGCCAACCTTCTTTGTTAGTTCTATTAGGTACAGGTCTCACATACTTGAACAATACTATAGGATGGATCGAACTAGCGTTTACTAGAGTATCTGTTTAGTATACAGAGTGCATTTTCCCAGTATCCTACCCATCAACGGAAATCTGCTGACTTCATCTGCATTGAGCCTCGGCGATCGAATTTTTTCATATAACCAGAAATTTTTCAAACCAGCTTTTTTTTAAGTGGTGACTAATTCTAATTATGACTAATATGCATATGTGCAGAATGCAGTGACGAATGAAGATTTGTACCAAGGCCAGGATTTGAATCCGGGTCTCTTGTTCACTAGACAGATGTATAAACCACTATGCTACCCTGTCACTTTAGCTTTGCAGGGCTGCACGTACAACCCTAGCACGCCTCCCACCTCAATCCAAAATCCCATTCACGTATCGGACCACTTGTTACTCCCCGTAAACTTCAACAGAATTGCAAAGACACTTCAATTATATTGGAATAGCTTCTCAGCATCGAACGAAACGGAGTATACTACCTGAAAACCAGGCATAAGTGCTTGAATCAAATGAAAATAAATGGCTCCACAGACCTACTTAAGTCCGAAAGATCTATGTTGTACATATTCAAACTGAAGGGATGAAGGAAAATTTGTAGCGAGGCCAGGATTCGAACCCAGACCTCCTGTTCACTAGGCAAATATACTAACCACTACGCTAACCTGGCACAGAGGGTTCGCGCCAGTGCAGCGGCTATCCTAGTACGCCGTAACAGGTTTATTGCTCATGAAAACCACACATTGAATGTTGTACCACCATACAGCGATACCTTCAGAGGTGGTTCTCCAGTTTGCTTAACACACCGGTATTCGTCGTGGTATACTATCCACAAGTTCATCAAGGCACTGTTGGTCCAGATTGTCCCACTCCTCAATGGCGATTCGGCATAGATCCCTGAGAGTGGTTGGTGGGTCACGTCGTCCATAAACAGCGCTTTTCAATCTATCCCAGTCATATGCGATAGGGTGCTTGTCTTGAGAAGAAGCTGGCAACTCTAGTCGAACGATGTCGTTATCCTGAAGGAAGGCATTCACAAGATTTGCACGATGGGGGCGCGAATTGTCGTCTATGAAGACGAGTGCTTCGCCATTATGCTGCCGATATGGTTGAACTATCGGTCGGTGGATGGCATTCACGTATCGTACAGCCGTAACGCCGCCTTCCACGACCACCAAGGGCGTACGTTGGCCCCACATAATACCACGCCAAAACGTCACAGAACCTCCACCTTGCTGCACTCGGTGTACAGTGTGTCTAAGGCGTTCAGCCTGACCGGGTTGCCTCCAAACAAGTCTCCGACAATTGTCTGTTTGAAGGCATATGCGACACTCATCGGTGAAGAGAACATGATGTCAATCCTGAGCGGTCTATTCCGCATGTTGTTGGGCCCCTCTGAATCGCGCTACATGGTGTCGTGGTTGCAGAGGTGGACCTCGCCGTGGGCGTCGGGAGTGACGTTGCGCATCATACAGCCTATTGTGCACACTTTGAGTCGTAACACGACGCCCTGTGGCTGCACGAAAAGCATTATTCAACGTGGTGGCGTTGCTGTCAGCATTCCTCCGAGCCATAATTCGTACGTAGCGGTCATCCACTGCAGTAGTAGCCCTTGGGCGGCCTGAGCGAGGCATGTCATCGACAGTTCCTCTCTCTCTGTATCTCCTCCATGCCCGAACAACATCGCTTTGGCTCACTCCTAGACGCCTGAACACTTCCCTTGTTGAGAGCCATTCCTAGCACAAAGTAACAATGAGGATGCGATCCTACCGCGGTATTGACCGTCTAGGAATGGTTGAACTACAGACAACACGAGCGGTGTACTTCCTTCCTGGAGGAATGACTGATCGGCTGTCGGACCACCTCCGTCTGCTCGTGCATGGTTGTTTAGATCCTTGGGCGGGTTTAGTGACATCTCTGAACAGTCAAAGGGTCTGTGTCTGTGATACAATATCCACAGTTTCCTGGGCATGTACCCCGACATCAGTATGGGTATGATCACCATGCACACGTATACAGGCCGCACAAAGGGGTAGCGTACTCTGGATCATGTGGTCGAGCAGCTGCTATGGGTATAGCCTCCCATTCTTGCACCAGTGCCTGTCGGAGCTCCTGAGGCGCATAGGGGTTTGAAGGCGTGCACCGATACGTCGACCGAGAGCATCCCAGACATGCTCGATGAGGTTTAGGTCTGGAGAACAGGCAGGCCACTCAACTCGCCTGATATCTTCTGTTTCAAGGTACTCCTCCACGATGGCAGCTCGGTGGAGCCGTGCGTTATCATCCATCAGGAGGAAGTTGGGACCAACGGCACCCCTGAAAAGGCGGATATACTGGTGCAATATGACGTCCCGATACACCTGTTACAGTTCCACTGTCAAAGACATCCAGGGGTGTAAGTGCACAAATCGTAATCAGACTCAACACCATCAAACCACGACCTCCATAACAGGTCCCTTTCACGGACATGGAGGAGTTGGTATCTGGTTCCTGGTTCACGCCAGATGAAAACCCGGCGAGAATCACTGTTGAGACTATACCTGGACTCGTCCGTGAACATAACCTGGGATCACTGTTCCAATGACCATGTAATGTGTTCTTGACACCAGGCTTTACGGGCTCTCCTGTAACCAGGGGTCAGTGGAATGCACATTGCAGGTCTACGGGTGAATAAACCATGTCTGTTCAGTCCTCTGTATACTGTGTGTCTGGAGACACCCGTTCCAGTGGCTGCGGTAAGGTCCCGAGCAAGGCTACCTGCAGTACTCCGTGGCCGTCTGCGGGCACTGATGGTGAGAAAAAAATGGCTCTGAGCACTATGGGACTTAACTTCTGAGATCATCAGTCCCCTAGAACTTAGAACTACTTAAACCTAACTAACCTAAGGACATCACACACATCCATGCCCGAGGCAGGATTCGAACCTGCGACCGTAGCGGTCGCGCGGTTCCAGACTGTAGCGCCTAGAACCGCTCGGCCACACCGGCCGGCTGATGATTAGATATCGGTCTTCTTGTGGTGTTGTACACTGTGGACGCCCCGTACTGTAGGGCCTGGACACGTTTCCTGTCTGCTGCAATCGTTGCCATAATCTTGAGATCACACTTCGTGACACACGGTGGGCCCGTGCTACGACCTGCTGTGTTTGACCAGCCTCCAGTCGCCCTAGTACTCTACCCCACATAACGTCATCAATATGTGTTCTTTGAGTCATTTTCGACACACAGTCACCATTAGCATGTCTGTAAACGTCTGCACACTTACTCGCTGCACCGTACTCTGACATGCTCCAACACACCTCTGCGTTTGTGGACTGCTGCAAGCGCCACAGTGCGACGGCCGCTGGTGAAATGCACCGCATGGTCATACCCTGAGGTGATTTAAACCAGCAAACTGCCCACCAGAGTGTTGTTTCACCATGTATCAGGATTATCCTTAATTTATGAGCATGAGTGTAGTTTAATTCTGCACTGAGAAACATTTTCGTTAGAAATTATGGTTTTCGACTCATTAGAAAAATAAAAAACTGAACTTTAAACGCCTTCCACTCCCACCCTCCCACATAACCACGCTCATGGCGTTCATTTTCAATATGTTTTATATGGCACTCCTCCTACCACATTACAAAAATAAGGGACTAAAGGAATTTTTTCTCCTTATTTTCCTTCACTGACCGAACTAATTTTCCTAACAAAGAAACGACAAGTAACCCATGCACGAACTTTCGAGGAAAGCACAGACGCCAAACAAGACAATCCACCCAGTAAAGAGGGAAGGATCGCCAGATACCTCCTGTAATTAATCATCCCATCCTTCTTTCCACATGATTTAAGAAAACCACGGAAAGCCAAATCAGAAACACCAGATAGAGATTTGAACCCTATCCTCCTGAACAGTGTTGCATAGTCCTCGGTAATTGTCTTGCCTGGAGGAGTCTAAGGAGTCTAAAAAGTTATATCATTTCGATTTGGCAAACAAATTTAAAAGATCATTTAAAACATCAGGCGCTTTGTTAGCTCCCCAAAATCGTGACATAAATGTTCCAAAACTTAGTTACCCACTACTTATATCTTCCAAGAAGACACAATGAGAACATAATCGTTTGTTTTGAAGGAGGCACGTGTTCAAAGGAACCAACTTTTCAGGAGAAAAAAAAAACTGAGTGTGCTTCACATGTGATTACTTTTATATTATATTTGAGTTTTCCTAAGAAGATGATGAAACGTAAGACGGCCGAAGTGGCCGTGCGGTTAAAGGCGCTGCAGTCTGGAACCGCAAGACCGCTACGGTCGCAGGTTCGAATCCTGCCTCGGGGATGGCTGTTTGGGATGTCCTTAGATTAGTTAGATTTAACTAGTTCTAAGTTCTAGGGGACTAATGACCTCAGAAGTTGAGTCCCATAGTGCTCAGAGCCATTTGAACCATTATGAAACGTAAGCCTGTTTACCACATCATGTATACAAATATAAACATTTTTCTTCGCAATCAAGGGTAGTTGTTTTTCTGTATAGGAACAATAAAGAACTGTACTTAATAGGACCAATGTTCATCGTGTTCAAAATGAGTTGCTGGCCATGTGAGCATGTTCTTGCAAAACTCATTGTGCTTCAGACGGATATACTGCATCACCTTGCTGATGTGTTGCAGTTTCTTTGAATTAATAGGTATTTTCTGAGTGTAAGCTTTGGAGGCTGGCATATGTGTCTTGCCAGTAGACTCTTGAGTAATTTTAACAGACTGAAGGTGTTCCTTAGAAGCCCCCTGATGTACATGTGCGACACAGTTACTGCTGCTTTTAGGCTGTACACAAAGAATGAAAATTGGCTGACTGCAGAAGATTGTTTTCGATCCCTCCATAGAAAATGCACCTTATCATACTGTTTAGTATACCGTCGTTTGTAGTCTTCGGTTTTCATCAGTGTTACAATTTACCAGATTTACTTGATTCTGCAACCTCTCTTGTATATTCGTCTGGCGCGTAGGTCGATTTTTCGAAAATATCTTTTTATAACACCGAAAACTCGATCACAGGAAAGGAAAATATGTCCCCTAAGCAAAGAACGAAGGCAGATTGGGTTTAACGTCTTGTCGACATCTGAGTAACACAAGCTCGAACTGTGTCTAGAGTGGAGAATGAAGTCGACCGTAACCTTTCAAACGAACAGTCCCAGCATTTGTTTGGAGAAATTTAGGAAAATCACGGAAGACCTAAATATGGATGGTCGGATGTGTATTTGTTCCCAATGCCCCTAACTTACCTCTGAATAAACGCATAGCTGTCTTATTCTCTTCGTAACGTAATCGTTTATATGCTATGGAATGAAGGAACATTCTTTATTTGGACCTTTACAAGTCTGTCCTTCATGGTACACAAATATTGCAGTCTTAGCGGTCTTGAGTTTATGTACTCCAAACACATTCATCCACAGGTGCCAATGATAAAAAAAATGTCTGTATTGGAATATGTGGCAGGTGCAACATCTATATGTAGTTCAGAACAACCCGCACACATCACGGTAGTAGATCTGAGTTCTTCCATTTCTTTGATTCTGGTAAGGAACTTTTGAGAATGCTTCTTATGAACTTGTGGTTAACGTTTCATTTATTTCTTCACATTTCTAATAAAGGGTTTGTGGTTTTCCAAATCAGTATATGTAGCTATCTTTGAAATACTTGTGGCAGAAAACATAAGTTACTCTTATATCTGGATGTCGTGACAAAAATGGCTCGTGCAGTGTTCTGACAGTTAGTTTAGCAGGAAGGAATTTGATGAGTAAGCCATAATAGTGTTTCCTTTTTTTCTCACTGGAAAGCTTTCACTTTGAGCTTTTATGAGTTCACAGATTTTACCCAGCACTGCGTGACTTTTGATGTCTTTCCCCTTGTCATTCGGAGATTTATTGTGAAGCAGGAGTCTATACAATCGACGAAGTTTCTTTGTAGAAATGTCATAAGGCACATTATAGCTCGTTTATACACCTGAAATCTACACCCTTCCTTGGAAAGACAATAAAAAATTACAAGACTTAGATTTACGTAATTCTACATGAGTTTCTGAACGTGAAGTTTATGCTGAACTATTTGAGCAGCAGTCAAACTTTGTAGAAATATATATTGTTTATTTTTTATAGTCAGATCGTAGAAATAAGAAAACATTTGTAGTTGTTCATCATCACTGAATAGTTTGAAGCAGTCTTTGTTAATTTGCAAAGAAGAAACGTGAAACTTAATCTACAACACTTTTGCTTTTCACATGACCATGGAAAGGTTCTGATTGTAGATAGTACTTACTGGAATTCCCTGGCGCCTTCTCTGCGACCCATTTTCCTCTGTGACTAACGTACTCTGCACCAGATACTGTTGCTTTCTTTGCAACAGCCAGCTTAAAGAAGTCTCTGTTTCCAACACCACATTTCCTTTTCATTAAAGAATTGTTTCTATGCTGCGTTAGGCATGGAAGTGAACAGTCTTCAGCTTCACTACAGTCCGCCATCTTTACAAACACTGTTTCTGGTGGCAGCGTCAGGAACTAGTCTATCATTCGTTTGTTTTTACAACAGTTGCGTAGGAAGTACCCTTGTAAAAACTAACATCGTTTTGCTGGCGTTCACAAACACATAAGGGATGCAGGTAGAATGTGCCAGTTCTCCACAGGAGATGCTGATGGTAGTCTATCAGTTTCACAAAATTGAGAACAACTGACCTTAAAAACAAACAATTCAACTAGCGTAGGAATTAAGATTGTCTAGAAGCTCTTGTCAGCAGACTACGAGAAAAGTGTCGGTTCATTCGTATCAAATTATAGTGTTCAGTGAAGTAAAAGAATGGAATCTCGTGACAGATTAAAAGTGTGTGCTGGACCCGAAATTTAGTCTTTAGCGGGGAGTGCTGTTTTCCAATTTATTTTTTTGTCTATCTGTTTCTTTGCCATCTTTCTTATCTAGCTCTGTGCGGGTCTCACATGACAACTCTCAAATTCCATCGATGAAAGCTTTACTCTTTATTTTTTTCTTATTACAGAAGGTGGCCAATATCCTGACGTAGAAGCCGAGTAAGTGTACCAGCTTCAACGAGCTATCCAGACTCGATTTACAGCCGGCTCGCACCGCCTCACTTCCGCCAGTATCTCTCTCCTACCTTTCAAGGTCCAGGGTTCGAGACCTAGTCTGCCAGGAAGATTCAAAGCAGCGTACACTCCGCTGCAGAATGAAAGATTCATTCTGGAAACTAATTAATGCCTAATGAGTGGCGAATCCGCTGGTGTTACAAATATGTCTTGAGAAAGATGCAGGCAATCTTGTCATTGGCTCACAGACGAGGCACGTTTTCATTTATCGAGATGTGCTACTGTTAATACGAAAAAATCACCCTCTTCGTTGGGAAATACTGTTACGTTTGCACTTCGACGCTTTTGTCAATTGTTTTGTCATCTACACAACTAATAAATCCCTATCGATTATTTAGGCACGATGGAACATCCCCAGTCGTCTAACGGCGTTGACGTTTCGGAGGAACATTTGCCAGTGCTGTCTTATTATCATGCGATTATTTATTATTTGCGGTTTGTTTGAAAGGAATCCAGGTTGGAACTTAAATAGAGGCAACTCTGCTGTGGAGACACTACGAAATGGAATCTACTATTGTCGCTGATAGCACACGTTGTTGACATGTCTACCTTACCTCCGAGCAAATGGGTTTGCCCATCCCACGTCACCAGCGTGCGCACAATCGGGGAGAAAAAGTTACTTGTGAGCGAGCGGTCTAACGTAACGGTGTCATGATGTTTCCGAAACAGGAACAGTGGAGTTGGATCGAGATTGAATGTACCAGAGGTCGTACAGCACGACAGTGACATCAAGGTCTTTAAGAGGCGTGCGGGGAATCGTCATAGTCGTACAGAATAGTGGCACGGTGGGTAAAAGGCTTCAACGAAGATCGGCAAACTGTGGCAGACATGCATCGGGCAGGTCGTCCTAGCGTCTCTGAAGAAGAAGTGCAAGTTGTTGCCGTCGACAGTGATCGACGCCATATCATTCGTGAGCTCGCCCACGAAACCCAATTAGCGCATACGACTATGCTTTGCGTCCTGAAAGAATGCCTGGGTATGCGAAAAATTGCGTCACGATGGGTTCCGCATGACTTGACGCAAATGCATAAATGGATGCACTACGACGCTGCTGAGACGCAGTTTGAGCGTTATGAGTGCGAAGGAGAGACTTTCTTACGCAGTATCGTAACACTGGATGAGACATGGGCCACATCGTACGAGCCAAAACTGAAACGCCAGTCCAACGAATGGTGTCATTATGGGTCGCCGCGAAAATCCTTCAGATCCCCAATATCGTGAAAGTTATGGTGATTTTGGTGTACGACTGTGATGGTGTTATACTAACGCCGCCCGCTGTGGCCGAGCGGTTCTAGGCGCTTCAGTCCAGAACCGCGCTGCTGCTACGGTCGCAGGTCCGAATCCTGCCTCGGGCATGGATGTGTGTGATGTCCTCAGGTTAGCTAGGTTTAAGTGGTTCTAAGTCTAGGGGACTAGTGACCTCAGATTTTAAGTCCCATAGTGCTTAGAGCCATCTGAACCATTTGCTATTCTAACGCATTACGTTCCTTCACGGCAGACAGCCAACGTACAGTATTACTGTTCGTTTTTGGAGCATCACCTGCGACCAGCTTTGAGAAAGAAGCGGTGACACGTTCTGCGCAACCCACCCATCATTTTGCACGACAATACGCGGGCTCATACAATGCAAGCTGTGGCTGCTCTGTTCGGTCGATGGGACTGAGTAGTGCTGCACCATCCACCATACTCCCCGGACATAAGTCCATGTGACTTCGATTTTATTCCTCTGATGAAGGAACCACTTCATGGTATTTGCTTCAGGACTGTTCCAGAGATTCGACAGGTAGGAGACTACTCCATTCGCACCATCAACTGAACAAGCTCTGCTAACGGCGTACTACGCCTTCCACATCGCTGGCAAGGGGTTCTACACAACGCTGGTGACTGCTTTGAAGGACAGTAACAGGTGCAAACATGAAACTCTTTTGTATCGGTTGTGAATAAATAGTTGCCACTATATAAGTTCCAACCCTCATATCATGCGTCTACAAAGCGCGTCAGACAACGAGAAAACACACATTACGAAAGATAGTTTGGAATACAATGTGCGAGTTTAAGCGCATTTATACTAATTACAAGTTAAAGTCAGCCGCCATGTTTGTCTGTCTGTATGTGAAGGCTATTCTCAGGATCTTCTGTAGGAATTTTAATACGATTTTCACAAACAGGCAGACAGATTCATGAGGAAGGCTTTTGTATACAGTTTACAGCATCGCCGTAGACACAGAGTGCTACTCGTGCGAAACGTGAGCGAGTCGCTAGTTCTGTATGAAAATTGAGCCACCTGTTGTATGTGCTGCGGTGACACTTCAAGGCGAGGTAAATCAGCGTCCAGCTTCACTTCAGTGTCTTCATTTGCCTTGGAAAGACGGTGGGAATGCCGCTGCATCTAATGAGCGAGGCACCTTATAGCCGGCATGTGTCTCCAATAAAAGCTGCAGGGGCATTGACCACGCAGCGCGTGGCGCGTCCGATAGGCCGTAAGGAGCCGCTTACGAAGTTAATGCGACCTACAATGGTCGGCATTGTGTCTGCACATTACCGTCCCTGCTCTCCGCTGATGATTCATTGTCCGTCTGACATCTGTGGGTACCACGCCACTAGGTCGTTGTACACGACTTACGCGTCAAGCAGCACGAACTACGCGTTAGCAAAGGATCCTTCAAAAAGCGCGCCGGTTTTGAATAACGTGATATATTCTTGATCGTCAGTTGACCACAATGATGTCTGTCATTTCGGTTTTCATCAACATTCCGACTTCAGTTTGAATTTCTCACATTTCTTCATTGTATGTCTAACCATAGCA
The DNA here is from genome assembly GCF_023897955.1 of Schistocerca gregaria. Lineage (NCBI taxonomy): Eukaryota > Metazoa > Arthropoda > Insecta > Orthoptera > Acrididae > Schistocerca > Schistocerca gregaria. Next base: position 123,171,889 of record NC_064927.1, on the reverse strand, counting down.
CAGTTTACTATTGCAGAATGTATGATAATAGTGAAAACATTTTATCAGAACGGAGAAAGCTATGCAGCAACTGTGAGACGTCTTCGCGAGATTCTGACGTGCAATGAAGCACTGAATGAAGCTAAAATTGCCAGAAATATTATAAAGTTCAAATAAATTGGTTCAACAGCAACATTCAGAGTTCTGCGAACCCACGCTCTGGCCGATCTGTGCTATATATTGCGGTAGGGTAGTTCATGACAGAATTGTTGTCAGTCCTGTGAAGTCGGTTCTTTTTCACTCTCAAGAATTGGGCTTAGTAAATTCTACAATATGGCAAATTCACCGGTGTATTTCTCATTATCATCATTACGGAGTTCAGTTAACGCAGCAGATGAAACAAACCGATTTCAGAAAAGGCAACATTCTGTAGACTGGTTTCCTAGAAGACGACTCTTTTGAGAGGAACATCATCTTCAGGAACGAGGCGCATTTCCACTTAAACGGATTTTTGAATAAACGCAGATTTTCAACTACACATCTGAAAATCGCTGCCCAGTTCAATAGGGAGAAATACACTGATAAGCCGAAAAACTATAACCACCTTGTTCACAAATACCTTGTTAGTCCGTCTTTGGAACGAAATACATCACTCTTCTGTGTATCTGGGATCCAACAGCTTGCTGGTAGGTTTTCGGAGGTATGCGACATTAGATGTGTACGCATAGTTCATGTAATTCGCATAAATAATGGGGCACAGATTTGCATACATGGCGATGGCGGCTGATGGCGACCCAGATGAGCTCCGTAGGATTATAAAAAAATGTTCAAATGTGTGTGAAATCTTATGGGACTTAACTGCTACGGTCATCAGTCCCTAAGCTTACACACTACTTAACCTATATTATCCTAAGGACAAACACACACACGCATGCCCGAGGGAGGACTCGAAACTCTGCCGGGATCAGCCGCACAGTCCAAGACTGCAGCACCCTAGACCGCTCGGCTAATCCCGCGCGGCCAGTAGGATTTACATCAGGCGTATTTGGTCACCGAGCCGTCAAGGTGAGTTCACTATAATGCTCCTCAAACTACTGTAGCACGGTTCTGGCTCCGAGACTCGGACAATTATACTGATGAAAGATGACATCGCTGTTTAGGAAGACATCAAACACTAACGGATGCAGATGGTTCATATCTGTCAGCGTGTTTTTGTTTACTACCACAGGTCCCATGGAACTGCAGTAGAATGTCTCCCATAGCATACGATAGGACCCACCAGCTTCCATCAATGGCGCGCTGCGTGTTTCGAGGTGATGTTCACCTCGATGACTGCGTTTGTGGCAACGACCATCGACCTAGTGGGCAAAAACGTGATTCACCCGAAGAGCAGACACGTTACCATTGATCGAGAGTCGAATCCCGATGTTCCCGTGTCAACATGTGAACACTTAGGAGTGGCCTGCTGCTGAGTCCAAGTTCAACAGAATACGATGAACAGTGTGCTCCAAAACACTTGTGCATGCACCAGCATCATGCACTTCCAGCAGAGATGCCACAGATCACTATCTATTCTACTTTACAGAGCAGCCAAGGGTCCGAATCCCACGCTCTGTGAAGTGTAGTGAACGTTCGGCCTATTTAGCACCTAGTGGTAGTTTCACTGCCTATCTGTCTCTTTTCCAAATGCTCATGACAGTAGGATGTGAACATTTGGCCAGCTTCGCCGTTTTCGAGACACTCGTTCACAGGCTCCGCATAATAATAATCTTCCCTTTGTCAGAGTCGTTTATCTCAATGTATTTCCTCATTTTCAGACCATATCTTCGCCAGGGTGATTCCCCGTCCGCGTCTGCTCCCCTGACATACGTTTTTCAGCGCGTCACGTGCCCGAACGCCGCCTAGGCGGCATCCAACGTCGCGGAAGGCAGCGATCATAATGCTCTGGCTTATCAGTGTACATCCACATCGAGAGACTTTTGGTGTTGCTTTCGGGTGGACTGTATCATCGATACTCAGGACAATAAGTGTAAACCGTAATCATGCCATTATAAGAGGTTTATTATGGCCTCATTTCAGTGGATTGTACTTTCAAGAGTTGTGAGTTTAGCAGGATCGTGCTCCGTGAGCGGTTTTCGGATCACCTCATCACCAACAATGGCCATGGAAGTCATGTCATTTGACCCCTTGCGACTTTTTTCTTTGGGGTGACGTTAAATCATCTACATCTACATGACTACTCTGCAATTCACATTTAAGTGCTTGGCAGAGGGTTCATCGAACCACAATCATACTATCTCTCTACTATTCCACTCCCGAACAGCGAGCGGGAAAAACGAACACCTAAACCTTTCTGTTCGAGCTCATGATGTATGTGAATAAAATCTGGAATGTTGTCGAATTAAAGGAAGAAATCGATGTGTTGTTGACGATATAAAATGACGAATCGTCGAGCAGTCATAAAGAATTTCATATGCCAGACGTAATTTTCCTTACCTGAAATCGTAAGTTGTGACGAACATGTTTAGACATTTTGTTAATGTGTTCTGAAAAGATCAGTTTCATAAATCAAAATCGGCACGCCTCTTGAAAAACTCTGTATTATGGTGCAGAGCCCCTTATATTCATAGAAGACGCAGAGGCGTTTCCAGCCGAATTTTTCAGTGGGGAGACAATACGAGACCATTCAGCACATAGACATTTTTCACTGAGAAAGCTATTACATTTGTTAACTATTTGATGCATACCACATCACAGGCAGAGATTACTAATGTGATCCACAGAACATGTAAATAACCTGTGTGAGAGATGCTAAACTGGATTACGTTGGGAAGCATTTCTGCTTAGTGGGCCAGCTGTAAATTATACTTAAGATTGGAGCTAATTTGGTTGGTTGGTTGGTCATGGAGGCGGGACCGTACAGTGAGGTCGTCAGTCCCATCAGATTTAGGACTAATGTGGAAGGGAGTCAGCTGTGTCCTTTCACAGGAATCATCCCGCCATTTGCCTGAAGCGATTTAGGGAATTCCCAGAAAACCTGCATCAGGATGGCAGGATGTGGTTTTGAACTATTGTCCTCCCAAATATGAGTCCAGTGTGCTAACCACTGCGCCACCTTGCTCAGTGGAGATAATTTCCTAGGAAATGTTGTATGTTGCAAATGAAAAGAAAAGGCATCATTGATGACTTTTAAGTGATTTAATGTATATGAAATAGCTGATAGCAAAGACATACCTATCAGAAAAAGTAGTTTTCTAAATTTTATGTGTCTTATGAGTCAGATTTCTGCAAAATGACTGCTAGATTTGTTGATTTGGATGAAAACAAGAGTAAACTAACAATCCCCCATTAACCCTGAACTGCCCTCAAGTATTGTTGCATGACATAATCCAAATTGGTGCAATATTTTGGAAAAACTGGCTTTTTGCTATCCTCAGGAAGCGCTGATGATTGAATGAGGGGAGGGGAAGCGCATCTGAGGGCCATTGGCCGTTGCCCTCAATTGCAGTGCCACTGCCACCTTGGTCAAGACACTGCTGGAGTGATATGGGTATATCTCCATGGTAATATCACCGTTCTTCAGTTGGGTACCCTGGGTCAATTTTTGAACAGATTGGCAATGTGTGTTGAATAGCCCTAAACTTGGATCCCAGTTTAATAGTTTAAAAATCACTGCCTTTATCCATAAGCATGTTATGTAGCCAAACCTCAACCAATTCCTTTGTCTTAAGGTACTGGTTTGCTGTAGTAGCTTCGTTATGTTCAAGGCCGGTTAAAGAACATTTTTCCACACAAGTGACATATCATTCAGAGGCCCTATCTCCACATCCTCACCACCCCTCCAAGAGACGTATTATTTGGCTCACCCCCCCCCCCCCCCACCACCACCATTCTCTCCCTCATACATTAGTTGACCTATGTTAGGTTCTTGGTAAGACCCTTAAAAATAAATATAATCAGCATGGAAATAGGTTTTTTTTCTTGTTGTTATTATGATCTCTTCATACAAATTTTGCACTTGGACATCCTTCTCAGTTTGGATCCCAAGCAACCACTTGTGTTGCTTGGCCCTAGTTATGTTGTCCCTCATACTACATCCTTCTGGAGAGGCGGTGTTCTGCAGCAGATGCCTTTTGTTAACTATTTGCTTTCAGTGTGGCACCTATGCTCTGAGCAGCTTGCCTGTAAAATCCAGGTAGTCTAATCTAGATAATTTTTCCCAAACTGGCACAAGATGCAGTAAACACCATCAAATCTAACTGTCTTCTCTGGAGGTGCAGTGTCATGTATGTATTCCACCTGTGACCATAGAGAAAAGCTTCAGTGAGCTCTGTGAATGGTGTTAGAGTCCAGAAACCAGTTGTTTACCACATCCATGCCAGCATGGGAAATTTTATGTAGGTCAGATGGTCTGAAGTGTACTGAACGTGTGCCCAGAGCAAAGGTAACACACCATATAAGTAACAGCCAACAAAGTCATTTCCACAGGACCCAAGCAGGCCTGATGAATCAACAACAAGTTCTAACATGTTTGTCTATGTCTCAAAACTTTCCTTTTTTCACAGTTCCTGGGTTTAGGTTTCAGGCCCATTTCCTAATGTTACTCCTACAATGAAGCATTATACATGTAAAGAAATCCTCTATGTGTACAACTCTGCAAAGTCTTATGCAGGCCACAAAAGTAAAATAAAAAATAAAAAATAACAACTTCAAATTTAGTTTTTATAGAAGTGTAAATTTTTCCAGAAAAGTATAGTACACAGCACACGAACAATGATAATATTAATGTTCATTTCATGATAAGGGATCTATTTCCTTTCAGAATTGAAAAACCTATTCACATTTATAATTACTTCCTTACATGGAAATAATTATTTTCAAATCAAGCAGTCAAATATTTATAGAATTCAGGTATGTCAACTTCACTAAATTTTGTCTTCAAATCTTAATCACACATTCTCACCTGCCTCCACTTGCATGTGATTATGTTCTGATCCTATTGCACAAATCTAAAGAAAGAAAAACAAATAGCCTGACTGGAACACATATGGAAGTGACGTGTCTACAATACACCTGAGTGAAATCTCCTTTTATAGTCTTTGGATGTGGTATATGCTAGTCAAGTTTTGTGCGTTTCCATTAAGGTGATACGACATTTGCATACCATTATACATAGCAAAGAAAAATGCTCTACTTGGCAGTCGGCATGTGATTCTTCATGCCAGTTCAAGATAAAAGTGTATCAAGCATAACCTACACCTCCCAGTAGGTTTAATAGAAATGTGATTTAAAAAACAAGTCTCTGGCAATGCAGTGACAGAATTCAGCATGGTCAATGACAGGGAGTATGAACTCTGCATTGTGCCAGACCTGTCCTGGTAACTCAGTGAGGCAAGGCCATGCTTAGGGAATGGGTATGCAGACATACTGATGTTCGAATTGTGTTAATGAAAAACACTTTTCTTTCTTTTTCTAAAAGTTAAAGCATCAAATTATATCCAATTTACACCTCCTTGTGTTATCTTGTGCATTTCTTTCTGTTGCCGTTATCTTCATTTAAACATTAAGACATAACACGAACTTCTTACAGACATAAATGACCACTTTGTTTCATCCATGACACAATAAAACAAAAAAATTAATAATGAAAACAATAACATTATCTATATTCATTAGGTAGGGTACACTAGATTACACATCGTGCTAAGCTCAATAATCCCACTTTGTACATTTGACAGTTAGGCTTATCACCACAAACTCAGTACTTACATATAATGAGCAGTGTTCACTTTAGAGAAGATGCTCAAAGCACCAGCTCACATTTGCAAACACTTCATCACTCTGTGGATCAATCATACTTAACACGACTCTATGCAACACACCTGCATCGATTATTGCCGAAGTGACTTGTATGCAAGCTATTAGCTTGTGTACATCTATGGGTGGAGTGCTATAAACTTGTTGCTTTGAGTGTTCCCACAAATATAAATTTGATGGGTTAAGGTCCAGAGAACATGGAGGCCAGAACATTGGAACTCCATGACCAGTCTATTCCTCTGAAAGCACTTCATACAAATATTCATGCATATTCATTCCAAAGTGTGGTTGTGTCCCATCATGCTGAAACCATAGCTGTTGCTGAACAGCAAGTGCAACATTTTCTGATGCACAGGGCAAAGTATTGCAAAGAAGTATTTGTGGGGCCACAGGTAAGGCTGCAACAACACTCCTTGACTATTCCAACCTGTAGGTTTATGCCAAAGCATATGTGAGGGCCACATTCGTGGGTGATTTGTAGGCTGTGTTTTGACCAATAATGGCTGTTGTGGAGGTTGAAAATACCTTCATGAGTGAAGCTAGATTAACAGTCCATATATTATTATTATGTAATTTTCACTATTTTCCACTTGGTGCAAAAGCCATTCACAAAATTGTACTCATCAAATGCGGTCTTCTGGCTGCTAGTGTTGAGTTAACAAGCAATGACAGGTATGCAGTTCTTCATTGAGCAACATTTCAACAGCCAGTCTTAGACTTGAAATATCTTGCAATATCACAGGTACTTTTCTGAGGTGTTTGGTGAATGGTTTCAAGAATCATGTCCTACATTTGTCCAGTACTTGGATAACCCCTAGCCATTACTTATGGATTAAGATTATTGGTTTCCTGAAGGTGTTGGTCCAGGTGATGAGAAACATCGTTATCAGGATGGCACCTCTAAGGGTGTCATGCAGCCTACATACAAGCAACAGCAGCAACTTAGTTACTGGACACACCCAGCACCAAAAGCATATTGATGTATTCACTGTTCGTGTATTCCAGTGGTAAGCCACTCTGCATGAGCTTGACAGGGCCAGTTATGGGTGTGCACTGCGCAGTTAGTAGGCACATGCAGGCAGTTTAATGGATCCCACTGTCATGTGATAGGCTATTGTCATGTGACAAAATAATGTCCTGCTTATAAATGGTGAGAACAAGGGAAATGACATCTAAAAATTAAAAAAAGAAACCTGATGAAGATTTGAGCTGTAGCTCCACAGTGAATCTGGATTTGTTGTTCAAGCAATCTACCCAGTGAGTTACAACAGCTGTTATGGCAGCACAAGGTGATACACATTACTCTGTAAATTCTGATGCACTGCACAATGTGTCAGTGTTCCTAGCAACTTGTTTTCACACATATGTTTTCACACAAGTGTTTTCAAAATTACCCAACCTGATTTTTTATAGATAAACTTTAGTCTTGAGTATGAATGAAAAAACACATGCCATCCTCCAGGTGCAGCATTTTTCTTCATCCTCTATTGGCATGGTGGACTACACAAATAATCTTTAAGGACTGCATGTGAAACGTGAGTTTCACATACTTGGGATAGAATGTGTCATTGTCTCCATCTGATACTGCTTTTGGAAAGCTTTTTTGTAGACTTGTATCTTCCACCTTTGACTTCATCAAGTATTCTTAAACTTGTTCCTTCCTGTTTTCCTTTGTCCTTACACAGTATTTTTTACAGCCATTGTTATAATTCCTTTTCCTTGCAGTATAGGACCCATCTAGTCAGTTTTCCTTCTTAGTCAGACCTAGGGGAGTTCTTTGATCCCTTACCTTTCCAATTTTTCATTTTGTTTCCTCATTTTATTTTCTCCATCCCCATACAAACCCATATCCTTCCTCTTCAATGTCCATTTTTTACAGCTGCACAGATAAACTCTCCACACAAAGCATTTAGCCAATGTTTCTCATAGAACCAATCCCAATTTGCTGCATAAAGATAAATGTTTCCTTTTCTGGAACACTTGCTTTGCCACAACAGTTCTTGATCATATTTCTTTTTCAGTCTCAGTTATCAATTAGCATGCTCCCCAAATATCAGTACTGTGCAACCCGTTCTATTTCACATTCTGTTGTTTTTATTTTCATATCTTGTTTGCCATGCGCTATCATCACCTTAATTTTCTTTGTTGTGATTTTCATTCCCAGCTCCTGCACGCCTTTTTCAAGTCAGTATAGTTCTCTTTGAAGAGATATTGTTCTATTCATAAGCAGTATGATGTCATCAGCAAATCTGATGCAGTTGATATCCTGGCCTCCTTGCTTACTCCTTTCTTTTCTACTTCTAGTGCCTTCATTCTCAAGTCTTCAATAAATAGGTGACAGTGTTGGTGGAAGATAACAACCGTTTTTGACTCCTCTTCCAACATTAGACTAGTCTGTCTTACCATTTCTCATGGTTGGTTGTGTGTATCTCCTTAGTTTCCTTGCTCTTCCAGTTTACCTTCTTCAGTTTTATAATTTTCACCATCTTGTCCCATTTCACTAAATCAAGTAGCTTTTCTAGATTTATGGAGCACAGAATCACTCCTTTTAACCTTTCCATACATATTTCACAATAATTATTAAGGTAAAATGCCTTAAATTCATGTCTGAATACTCTTCATCAGTCTGTGAGAGATTTTGTTTCAATTGGCAGATTATGATAGAGTTTAATAGCTGAGTATTGTACTCCTTTTTGTGCCAAAGTTAGATTTTTTAGACAAGTGCAGATCATTCTTTCTTCTGGTACAGTATTGGTGGATATCATTATTACTCACAAAATGCAGTGGACTAGTGAAAACAAATTTTCTGTGTGAATAAAGTTAAAGTTCCCAATTGTTTAAACAGACACCTGGAAGATATACATGTGTTGATTTCATATATAATTCTAAGTACTTTCTTTTGTACAATCTACACTTTTTCCCTAAGTCAGAATCTATCCCACAGAACTAGCCTACAGGTAATCAATTAATGAAAGTATGCTAATTTAATGATTTCTATGTCACCAAAGTTGGCAATTATTTTATTACAAAAGCAGCTGAACTTACAACTTTTTAGCAGACCTATTACACTACTGGCCATTAAATTTGCTACACCAGGCAGAAATGCAGATGATAAATGGGTATTCATTAGACAAATATATTATACTAGAACTGACATGTGATTACATTTTCATGCAATTTGGGCGCATAGATCCTAAGAAAGCAGTGCCCAGAACAACCACCTCTGGCCGTAATAACGGTCTTGATACACCTGGGAATTGACTCAAACAGAGTTTGGATGGTGTACAGGTACAGCTGTCCATGCAGCTTGAACATGATACCACAGTTCATCAAGAGTAGTGACTGGCGTATTCTGACGAGACAGTTGCTTGGCCACCATTGACCAGACGTTTTCAATTGATGAAAGATCTGGAGAATGTGCTGGCCACGGCAGCAGTTGAATATTTTCTGTATCCAGAAAGTCCTGTACAAGACCTGCAACATGCAGTCGTGCATTATCCTGCTGAAATGTAGGGTTATGCAGGGACAGAATGAAGGGTAGAGCCACGAGTCGTAACACATCTGAAATGTAATGTCCACTGTTCAAAGTGCCGTCAATGCGAAGAAAAGGTGACTGAGACGTGTAACCAATGGCACCCCATACCATCACGCTGTGTGATATGCCAGTATGGCAATGACGAATACATGCTTCCAATGTGCATTCACCACCATGTTGCCAAATACAGATGCGACCATCATGATGCTGTAAACAGATTTTGATTCATCCGAAAAAACGACGTTTTGCCATCCGTGCACCCAGGTTCGTCATTGAGTACACCATCGCAGGCCCTCATGTCTGTGATGCAGCATCAAGGGTAACCACAGCTATGGTCTCCAAGCTGATAGTCCATGCTGCTGCAAATGTCGTCGAACTGTTCGTGCAGATGGTTGTTGTCTTGCAAACGTCCCCATCTGTTGACTCAAGGATGGAGACGTGGATGCATGATCCATTACAGCCATGCGGATAAGATAATAACATACATAAAGAAAATTTCAGAAACTAAAAACCACTTAGTATGTGCAAATCAAGCAGTCAACACACATGACACCAGAAAAATCAGTCTCCCACAGTGAACATGCAAGCATAACTCTCAGACAAAATGGACCACTGAAAACTGGAAAAAAACTTTATAATAAACATCTCCTCCACATCAAGATAATAGAAAAAACACAAAAATTCAAAGTGGCTTTGAAAACATATTTACAAGTCAGGTGCTCTTATCCTGTAAATCAATATCTGTTGACATAAATTTAAATTATCTCTTTTTTTGTATTGTGTATCTGAAACTGGTTTTGTTATCGATTGTACTCGATATTACAGTGGAAACAATCAATTATTGACAAAATTATATAGATAAAGTGGTGGCCGAACACACACATAAATGACTGTTGTAATTGATAAGGTTTTGGAACCAGTGGCTCCTTCTTCAGGCAGAAGGGTTGAAGGAGAAGGAAGAAGGGTGAAGGGAAAGAACTGGAGAGGTCTAGAAAAAGGGGTAGATTTTGGGAAAGTCACCCAGAACTGCAGGTCATGGGAGACTTACCATATGGGATAAGAAGGAAAGCTTCTGTAGACTGCACTTCCCCAGTATTCTACCAATAAACTGAAGCCTACCACTTGCTTTACCAATGACTGAACCTATGTGACCAATCCATTTCGAGATACTTGTATGAGTTGGTTGATTACAACAGTGACTCACTGATATTATAGTCATGGGATATTACAAGTTTTTCCTTGTTTGAAGGGCAAAAATTAACATTTCTGAAAATATAGGAAAGGCTGTCAATCTCCACACCATGTTGAAATCTTATTAGGATCTGATTAAATATTTATGCAGCTTCTCTCAGGAATGCTTCATTATAGATAATTGCATCATCAGCTAAAAGCTTGATTTTTCTATTAATTTGTCTGCAAGGTTATTAATATACAATATGAACAGCAAGGGTCCCAACACACTTCCCTGGGGCACATCTGAAGTTACTTCTACATCTGACAATGACTCTCCATCCAATGTAACATGCTGTGTCCTCTCTACCAAAAAGTTCTCAATCCAGTCACAAATTTCACTTGATACTCTATATGATTGTCCTTTTCACAATAAGCATAAATATGGTACTGTGTCTAATGCTTTTCAGAAATGAAGAAATACTGCATCTATATGACTGCCTTGGCCCAAGCCTTCAGTTTGTCCTCTGAGAAAACTGCAAGTTGGGTTCCACATGAATGATGTTTTCTGAATCCGTGCTGGTCGGCTTTGAGGAGGTCATTCTGCTGAAGATGCCTCATTATGGTTGAGATTGGAATATGTTCTATGACTCTACATCAAATCAGTGTCAAGGATACTGGATGGTAGTTTTATGGCTCACTTCAACTATCCTTCTTGCAGATGCGTGCAAACTGTGCTTTCTTCCAAGAACTGGCCACAGTATTTTGTTTGAGTGATCTAGAATAGATTATAGTTAGAAGAGAGGCTAACTCAACTGCAGTTCAGTATAGAATCAGATAGGTGTTCCATAGGGACCTGAAGCTTTGTTCAGTTTTAATGCACTAATACTTATTTCATTCATATTTTCAGTGATATGAGGATTAAATTGGGGTAATTCTCCTAGGTTTTCCTTTGTCAAAGAACATTTGCAAATGGAGTTAAGCATTTCATCTTTTGCTTTGTTACTCTCAATTTCAGTTCCTATCTCATCCACTAGGGATTGGACACTAACTTTGGTGCCTTTACATATGACCAAAATTTCTTTGAATTTTGTGAAGTATCATTTGACAATATTTTGCTACAGTAGTCATGAAAGGCATCTTATGTTGCTCTTTTGACAGTCAAATGCATTTCATTAGACATCTCTCCATCTATAGCTCTATGCTTTGTTTTACATCTATTATGCTTTGTTTTACACCTATTATCACACCCATGCAGTAACCTCTGTTTCTTTAGAAATTTATTTACAGTGGCTGTCTATTATGGAGGTTTCCTCCCATTACGAACTGTTTGTTCGACTGGGTACATATCTATCCAGTGTATGGTCAACTATTATTTTATACTTGAGCCAGAGTTCCTCTACACACTCCTGACTTGCACTGAAAGTTACAGGTTCCTCATTAAGACAAGACACTACTGATTTGTTAGCTAGTTTACTTAAAATATATATTTTTATGCTTGTTTTTAGTTGTTCTTTGTACTTTGGTAATCATTGTTGCCACAACCACATCATGGTAACTGATACCAGCTTTCATGTGGACATCCTGAAAGATGTCACATGTATTTCTTGCCATTAGATCCATTATATTTCTATCATGAGTGGAGTTCCTAACTATCTGTTCTAGGTAATTATTAGACACATGACATTTAGTAAAGTTTCACTGGATCTCTTATCACACCCATCACTAATGAACCTGTAATTTTCCCAGTTAATTGTTGGGTGATTAAAGTCTCCATCAGTGATTAACATTTTTGGTTACATCAAGAGATGAGTCTGGTGGGTGATAGAAGGATCCAGTTATAATTTTATGCCCACCTTCGATACTGAGTTTTGCTCAAACAGTCCCACATGAAGCTTCAATTTCTATGTTGGAGGATTTGAATTTCTTGTCTACTGTGACAGACACACCACCTCCATTTCCCATTTGGCTATCATTTCAGGGCACACTTAAATTTTCCCCAAAAATCTCATTGATATCAATTTCAGGTTTCAGCCAGCTTTCTGTACCTAGTAATATGTGAGATTCACTGCTTTTCATGATCACTTCAAACTCTGGAAATTTGTTGTGAATGCTTCATGTGATTTAATTTGGCTATCTTCTACTACACTTGTTCTACTTTTGATAATGCTTATTTTAAACCCTTTTTGTCAAGAAGATTCATTGAATTCAACAAATATTCCGAGTTACTTCATCAATTGATTCATTCACAAGTCATGTTCCATAAATCTCATCAAGAAGGAGACTGTCAGGGATGCAAAATACATTAATTTATAGAAAAAAGGCATGACTACGTAATCACTATAGGCTCCTTCTGTAACATACATTAAAAACAAATGGTGATTCGTGCTAATCTACTCAACTGATGATGATGGTAGTTACTTCTAGACTGCTTAATATATTCCACATCTGTCACCCTAGAGTCATCAAGAATATTTTCTCTAATGGTTTGGCAGATATCTGTCATTTTTTTGCAGTATATTTGTGGAGTCAGACCGAACAAATATTGCTCATCATGTCTTTAATGTAATGCGCAGTGTTGAGAGAATGTGTTTGTTTGTTTCTCACTACAAACAAAATTATTTTTAAAGTAGAATCATACATGTGCACTTGATAGAGTAGCCCTAAATTAGCGTAATGCAATATTTTTTTAATAAGGCCAATAAAACACAAAGAATAATCAGTACTCCAGTACACACTCATGGGTGCACGCACTCATGTGTGTGCATGCATGAGGGCACATTAGGAGGAAAACAGATACTATGCAAATTCCATTGCATCTCCTTCTATGCTACTGATCAACTGTATTTATATGATACTTCAAGCAAAACATCTAGGTAACAACACAGACCAATATCAGCTATCTAGATTCTTAGTTTGTTGCCTGATGTTCACTGGAAACTTGTCACAGACTTTTGTACCAAAATATAAAGCTTCATTCTGAACCAGAGAGAGGAATGCAGATTTCATATGGATATTACTTCTACTTCTACTATTTTGGCAGTGAAATGCTGAGTTCATCTCAAATTTACTATTGTTATTAACTACAAGTACCATTAGGGAGTATATGTATTGACATGCAAGTATAAGAGTCCCTAAATCCCTAAACAGGCTTCTGCAAAATGAATGTTTATTTGTCAACTTCATCCTTCTGCAGAATAAATACTTTTCCTATCTTAGCTGCAATGCCCCTGAAGGTTATGCCACAGGGCAGGACTGACTGAAAGTACGCAGCATATGCTAGCAATCCTGTCTGCAGGTCAAACCAGTAAAGGAGATTTATGAGTGCAAAGCAGAAAGAACTGAGATTTTTAATCAACTTATCCACATGATGGAGCCAACTCATTTACTATCCTCCTGGATACTCAGGAACTTCACACTTGGACCCTCATGCAGTATATGCTCATTGATATTTTCTCCAGGTATTTAGAAGTAAATTTTATTTGTCTGGAGGATGCTAACATGTCTGTAACTTGAAGGGTTAAATTGTAAGTTGTGAATCAGTTGTAAGCCTGATACACTATTGTCACAGTTACATTTGGTATGGATGTGTAGAGATTTTTATCAATATACTCGTGTCATCAGCAAACTTCACAGTTTTTGAGCAATCCTGCAATGTCCCATAGAAATCATTTATACAGACAAAATACAGGTGTGGTCCAAGAACTGGACCTTCTGACAAACCACATTTAATATTTTCCTACACTGAATTTAACCTTATTCCTGTCGTATCATTTGCAGGTGTAACCATTTGTTTCCCCATTGTTAAAATGTAGATTTATCAATGTAATAGGAATACTTTAATACCATACCATTTTAATTTATTTTATGAGAATTTTATGATCTATGCGATCATTGGCTTTCATAAGATCACAGAAAAGTGCCAACAGCATCATTTTTCTTGTTCAGTTCTGTTAGGATTGAATTTGTAGGGTCATACACTGCATTATCAGTACAGATGTCTTTGCGGAAGCAAAACTGAGCACTTGTTAAAAGGTTATTCTCAGAAAAATGCCTTAGTATTCTGATGTGAATTACCTTCTCAAAAATTTTCAAGAGCACAGAAAGAAGAGAGACTGGTTTAAGATTACAGATCACATACTTATCTCCACTTTCCTATATTAGTGTTACCAGTCAAACTTCAGTCTTACAGGAAATACTCCTCATTAAATGACTACAAAGGTAACTGGAGGGCTGAGTAAACAGCCAGCATAAAATTTTAGTCCTTTGGATGAGATACCATCATACCAGAATAAGTAGAACTTTTTCTGACTTTATGATTTTTGTGATCACTCTAACAGATGAGTATACAAAATAGATGGCTGGTGGTGGAGTGTGCTTTACCTGTTTAAGTAAGTTTATTGATTCTGCTTTTGATGGGCAACTTTCTGTCCTCTTTTCAGTTACTGTTAAGAAGAAATCAGTGAATTTAGTGCCCAGTGATTTAAATTTTATACCATATGTCTAACTGCTGCTGCCAACATGGAATTCAGTACCATTTGCCTTGTAGAGTTCATTCATTTCATATCTAATAAATGCTCAAAATTCTCCTTGCCTTGATCTTGATATCTTGAATTTTTTTTATAGCACATGATTTTTGTCTTTATGATGATGTACGGAAGACACTTTCAATAGTGGTTGAGGGGAAATACAGTGAGTTGTGGATGCTCCTCTCTTCTTTTTAATTTTTTGCTGCTCAAAACACATAATTTTACATGGATGGTCAATGCCAACAAAGTACAGTTATAGCATATTTGTACACGTATGAAAGTGTTTTACACCATTCCAATAGCATCCCTACTACTTCGGATTCTTCCTCAATTTTTTCAAGTATGTAATGTACAAACTGTGCTCTTGCTGACATGGTATTCCAATTGCTTCTGAAACTATGCAGGAAATCACCCAATACATCAGCATTGTTGTAATGTTTCAAGGTGCTTTTTAAAATTAACTCTGAATCAGTTTACTGAATGATAAGTTTACAGTTTTGAAAATGTCTTTTTCCCGTTATTGGTGTTGGTGATTGATAATAGCCACTTTCAACTTGTCAGGGAGCACACCTTCTTCAAGGACACAGTTCACTAGATGCAATAATGGGTTTACTAGCTTATGTCTACACTTCTTCAGTATAAATGGAAAAAATTTCATTTACTCCAACTGATTTTTTGTTTCTGAGGCTATCAATAAACTGCAGAACGTCACTAGGGCCTACAGTATGTAGTGTATTGCACTTCTGTTTGTTAGTAATCTCATATGTATGTTATGCATCCTGTGTCATGCAGACATCACTTTCAACAGTATCCATAAGGTTCTCATTAAAAATATTGCCATGTATACGGGGAACATGAATGTCAGCATTGTTCACAGTTAACTGTACATTGTTATTTTACTTTCCATTGCATCATTCTGTTTTTGTTTACAACTGACCAGCAATACTTCGAAATATTACCCATGTTTTATATCTATTGCCTAATCCCCTGTGCTCTTTGTGGAACTGACAGGGGTGCCGACATAAAAATTATTAGGAGGCCCATACTGGGGGTCTTGCTTCAGGAAATTTTCTAAATTTTAGATGAAAAATAGTGAGTTTTAAAGGTTTTGTAAGCATTTTAGAGTCATATGATCAACATTAGAACCCCAAAAGCTGGTCTCTCAATAACTGGACACTCTGGGAAACTCGGCAAGCATGACACATTTTTCGGCTTTGAAAAAAGAAACAAAACATAAACACGCATGGAATTTTTGTAAAAAGCTAATTTAATGTACAGTAATAATAATGCTTATAGTCTATTACATAGCAGCGAATATATAGCTCTGGAAAGACTGAAATTATATTTAAATAAATCCTAAACTATCATTAAAAGAATAAAACATAAAATATTGCTGTTGTGTCAAATAGCACTTTGATTAATAAGTGAAATAGCTAATTTAAGCTTACATTGAATAAGGCTCTGGGTTCATTAAATAAAATCAATATCTCAAAGTTAATGCTTTAATATAGTTAATGAAGTTAATACAGTATGCCTAATACTTTCAGTCAAAAAGTATGTAAATAGCAGGTTTTAATTGGATCTTACACCCTAAAAATATTTAAGTATTTGAAAATAACTAATACAGTACTAATATTTTGAAACTGAAAATTAAACATTGTATATGTATTTAATTCTCTATTTTATAAAGATTTTTAATATTGCTCTAAATGCCATTATTAGGGCTAGAGTGACTTTAGAAAGGTGCAAATGTCAACCGTCTGACTGAATTACTGAATAAGAAGTCATTGATGACTGGCCAGATATCCTATTCATCCAAAGTATCTTGGTGGGCCTGAAGAGCAGCCAAGTTGTTCAATCACTTCTGTCTCGTTGTTGATTGGAGATATGACTCCAGATGTCTAAGAGTGCTAAATGACCATTCTGCTGTTGAAGTTGTGATTGGAACAACTTGGAGAAGCTTAATGCACTTCACTACTTCACATAACATTTCTCCAACTGCAGTCTCTTGGATAATGTACATTTTTACATCTCACAGTTGTTTTTTATTAGTTATATTGGCTAACATATTCAAGCGTAAGCACAATCTCTCAATGTCTAGTCATTTTTGGAAAAACTCTGTTGATTTTTCCAAATTTGTTTCACCTCTGTTTACTAAAAGCAAGCACTCTTGTTTAACTGCAATGACCTGTGTGAGTCCAATTGAAGCAAATCACTCAGTAATGCAAGATTGCACCATTTCACAAACTTCAATGTAAATAGCTTTTTAGTATTTCTTTGCGGTTTTGAAAGTGTGCAGGTGAGCTGGCTTTGTTGTTTTCATACTTCTCTGGTATACTTTGACTCTGAGGAAGTGAAGGATCATCAACTTGTGAAGGTTTTTCTTTTAAACACAGTTCCCAAAAGTGTTCAAAACTATCACACCTTCCATACAAATCAAGCCCTCATATATTTTTTCCAGATCAGCAACACTTAGACGAGGGCATTTAATTTTTTCATTGACATCCTCTACTGGGTTTATTGCATGGCAATAAAGATGTGAAAAGAAATAAGTGTTGAATTTTAACATTGACTCAAGGTAGCCTGCACATTTGTAACCTGCCTCTGTTTTTTGTCCTTTGCAGAAAATGTTTCAAAAAAATCTAGAAGTTCTTCAAAGTTTTTCAATATTCTTAAGAGACTGGAAGCTCGCATAGTCCATCAAGTCAGGCAAAGGGGTCGTAGACCAGCTTTGTCATTGACGCTCTCACAGTGTATGTTTCTGAGAAGTCCTGTCCTGTTGTTAGGTTCTCTTACAGTGTCTATTAAGTCCTTGGCTAAGGCCATAATATCTCTCATAGACGTAAGATGGCGGAAACTTACTACAACTGCCAAGTCTAAAATGTGAGCAGTGCAGTGAACATAATGTGCGTTTGTTTGTATATCTAAAACTAACTTTTGTTAGTCCTTTGAACTCTCATTTTGAGGCACCATAAAAGCACAGTCCTCTTAAGTTATCCATTGACAAATGAAGACAAGCAAAAAGGTATTTTAAAATACTAAACAGAGTTTGTGATTTAGTGTTTAGGGTCTCATATAAGCCAATAAAGTCTTCATTGATAATTAAGGATTCATTGACAGTACGAATACAAAATGACACTTGTTCATGAATTGAAGATCACTTGTTTCATCAACCACAATAGAAAAATGTTCAGTCTTCTTGATTGAAGCCAATGCCTTTCTCTACACAGACTCTCCTACTAGATCAATGATCTCATTTTGAATATCATTGGACATCCACTTATACCCTGAATGAATCTTTAAACTCAGGTACGTCATTCTTTCAGAGTTCCAACACTTGAGAAACCATCATAAACACAACACAATTACATCAATTATGGTAAAGATTAAAAAATGCCTTCATAGCCTGCAAATATTGGTTACACTGGTGGGCTATGTTCTGCCTAACATTGTCAAAGACTGTAGGAGTCCTACTGCTGCTCCTGCTGCTGCTGCTGCTGCTGCTGCTATCTGGGCAAACAGATCCTTTTCTGATTGAACACAGTTTCGTAAACAAGGTTGCACATCTCTCCCCACTCGAAAAAGTCCAGAGGGATCAAATCAGAGGACTGAGTAGGGCATGGTACAGCATCATCTATGCCAATCCACTTTTCTAGAAACTGTCAGGTTCAAGAATTGGTGAACTGGATGACTGAAATGTGCCAGGGCCCTTTCATGCCAGAACCACATGCACTCTGTTGTAGTGAATGGCATGTCATCCAGGAATTCTTGTAACACTGTGGTGAAGGATCTGTAATAATGCTTGCAGTTTAATGGCCTAGGAAGGAGATATAGTCCTATAAACAGTCATCAACAACACCTTCTCACACGTTCACATAGAACTGTACTTGATTAGTGTAAAGAATGGAACATGTGTATTAAACTACCAGTAAAAATGTGAATTGTGGATGTTGAAGACCCCATAATGCCCCACCATTGTTTCATCTATAGCACAGAGGATGGAAATGTGGGATACATTTGACACTGTTACAGGTACCATTGCAAAAACTGAGCTATAAATGGAAAATCATTTAGTCTCAGGTTGTGAACATGTTGTTAGTGGAATGGATGTAGCAACTTTCTTACATTCATTTCATTCATCCCCATGTTACATGCAGATGCACAAGTGCTGCTGGAAAGATCTTGCTCCACATGCTGCAGGACAGTTTTCTCAAACTGTAGAGTTCATACTGGGTGACTTTGTTCTTGACCAAGTGTACTGCTAAGTGACCCAGTCTCATGCAGACATTGATATACAGCAGTAAACATAAAATTATATGTAGTAAGAAAATTGGGATATTGTTTTTGCTGAACCTGCTGTTCTGCTCATCTGTTGCTGTTCACTATTTAGTAAGCACCAACCATATCAGTGTATTCACTCCAGATGTATTGCTCCATTAGTAAGGAAGTACTACACAAGGCCCACACCTACAACTAAACATGAATGTAAAACAGCTATTACAACTGAAAAGTAAAGTATGCCCTCTACCAGTACAACAGGAACCATGCAATAACAAATAAGTCATTACAACTTAAGAGCAAATATGCCAGCTAACAGATTAAATAATACTCACAGGGCATTATGATATTACAGAAATATATTTGGTTTGCTATCATGTGCAATCTCCCAGAATTTGTCAGTTTAAATAATTTTTGCCCTTTATACCTACAACAAAGAAGGAAAACAGATTGAACGAAAATGATTTTTTCAAGCTCTGCAATAACATATTCCACAGAACACTTCTTCCTGAACTCATCCACTACTCAGATAATGATATGATCTTCATATTAGTGTGAAGAGTGTCCTCAGCAAACTAACTGATGTCATCCTCTCTATAATTGAGGTTGTGCTGCAAACTGCCTGCATTCAACAATATTATTACATTATCTTCTTTATCAAGATCTTTCCCTTGTAAAGGTTTTTTTAAACTTTTTCCAATCGTCTTTTCAAATGTCCATTTATTTTGAAATCTTGTGCAACCTAGTTTTCTATGTCAGTTTCAATATTAATCCATTATTTATTTATGTTAATCTCTCACTCATTCATTGCATTCAAGAGATCCAATCATGAAAGTGAACCTTCTGGTATGTGGAATATCTCCAAGTTAACACAGCAAAGCAGATATTACAAAATGGATTAGTAACATAACATATTTAAACTCCTACATAAATCTGCATTTGTTCAAGTTAAGTTTGTCAAGTAATAATAATAGCATAGGCACTAGTTTATGCCTCCAAAAATTTCTCAAGCATTCATTATTTGTAATTCCTCTTTTAGGAAGCAATAAACAGCATGGTTCTTTGTTTTTCTGGTCCAGAAAATCATTTTTAGAGCACTGTTTGTTCATATGGTATAGGAAAAGCAATAAATATAATTAATTTGTGTAATTATGTATATAGTCTTTGTCTCTGCCAATTTTATAATACCTGTAACTTAATATTACTCTTCATGACATGATGCTGTTTCTTGTTACTTACTTTTAATTCAATCTGGCCTTCCAATTTATGATAAAGAGTATGCTGCTCTAGTTATGTTCTGTAGCTGTGTGAAGTCGTTATCATCATCTGTTGCTGCAATCACTGTACTATATTTTCTAGTGTCCTTGGACATTTCTTGATAATTTTGACACTTTGTTTTATGTCTAGAAGATCTTGTACAATTTTCTTTCTTGGGACCCCCCTTTGGTTTTCTTGCTCAATTTATTTTACCAATATGTCTGTTATAACCATACTTTGTCTAAATAGAACCCAAAAATGTTTTATTTTCCTTTTTTTTCGATAGTCAATTGAGAGATCTTTGCTCATTGATCCACACAAAACATCTACACTGGATTTTTTTTCTGTGCACTTGGTCTCTGTCAGCCTTCTTCAAAATTATACACTCCTGGAAATGGAAAAAAGAACACATTGACACCGGTGTGTCAGACCCACCACACTTGCTCCGGACACTGCGAGAGGGCTGTACAAGCAATGATCACACGCACGGCACAGCGGACACACCAGGAACCATGGTGTTGGCCGTCGAATGGCGCTAGCTGAGCAGCATTTGTGCACCGCCGCCGTCAGTGTCAGCCAGTTTGCTGTGGCATACGGAGCTCCATCGCAGTCTTTACACTGGTAGCAGGCCGCGACAGCATGGACGTGAACCGTATGTGCAGTTGACGGACTTTGAGAGAGGGCGTATAGTGGGCATGCGGGAGGCCGGGTGGACATACTGCCGAATTGCTCAACAC
The DNA here is from genome assembly GCF_023897955.1 of Schistocerca gregaria. NCBI lineage: Eukaryota > Metazoa > Arthropoda > Insecta > Orthoptera > Acrididae > Schistocerca > Schistocerca gregaria. Next base: position 123,150,587 of record NC_064927.1, on the reverse strand, counting down.
GTGGGGCATGAGGTCTCCACAGTACATCGATATTGTTGCCAGTGGTCGGCGGAAGGTAAATGTGCCCATCGACCTGGGATCGGACCGCAGCGACGCACGGATGCACGCCAAGACCGTAGGATCCTACGCAGTGCTGTAGGGGACCGCACCGCCACTTCCCAGCAAATTAGGGACACTGTTGCTCCTGGGGTATCGGTGAGGACCATTCGCAACCGTCTTCCTGGGACAATGAATTCACGGTGTTCTTATTTCAATTTCCAGGAGTGTATTTCAGTTTTTCTCTGAAAGTCCACACCTTTCACAATTGTAGAGGAGAACATTTTACAATTTCTTCCATTTCTGTACTAAACAAATGTTTTGTTAGTAGTTTTCTTCTTTCTTTCATTGAAAGCATGCATCGCTGCTACAGTTTCTTTTCTGATTTCTATGTTGCATTTGTCTTCAGTAACAAAGGTATCTAAGTACCAAAATTTATAAACTTTTTCTATTTTATTTCTTTCAAATTTGATATCAGGCATTCTCTTTTCAATTTGTTTATTGTTTTGATTTTTAAACAATTAAACATTTATTCTTAGTTCAAGCTTTTTCATAATTGCTGAACATTTAGAAAGTATATTCTGCATTTGTTTTTCACTATCAGTTATAAAGGCAATATCATATGCAAATTTTATGCAGTGAACGGGTATTATGTTCACTTTAACTCCAGACATCTTCCCTTTGAAAGTCCTCAATGAGAAGGTCAACTAAATAAGGTTATAATGAGTATCCTTGTCTCACCCTTTTCTAATTTTGGCTTTACATTGCTCACCATTAGTCCCTAGCATCACAGTTTTATATTCGGATATATTTAAGATGGTTCTCCTATCTTTTTAGTCTAAGTGTATTGAGGATACTACTTTCTCCAAAAAAACTGTAAATATGTGATCAGAGGCTTTCCTGGCATATGTCTTATTTCCAGGGTCTCATATGTCCAGCTCGATGTGATCGTTGAAGTCCCACGATGTTTCAGTGAATAACCTTTCCACCATCATCAGGTGGTTCTGATGGGATTCCATCAGAACTCTGAAAGCAGCAAGGTTATTTGCCAAAATACAGTGGAACTTCAACAATCACATCCAGCTGGACACCCAAGAGCCCTGGAAACAAAAACTGTAAAATTATTTCTCTAGATCAGTAAAGGCTATTTAAGTATCCCTATTTAATTTCTGCCTTCTGCCAGAAAGCTCCTGAGAGCAATGATGGCATCTCTAGTCCCTATTTTTGGTATAGAGCTAAACTGATCCTCTTCATATTCCAGCTCTTTTTTGTGATGGGTGTGACTATTTTTCCTGTATATGAAATTAGACTTGTCACTCTGTAGTTGAAGTACTCTCGTCTACTCTGTTTTTCTGAATTAATACTGTCTTGCTTCCTACAAAATTATATGGAAGACACCATTAACCACAACAACAGTTCATAATTATGAAAAGCTCATTTTTCATTCCACCAGAGCTCAGTTGGCAGCTCATCAGATCTGGAGCCCACAACATCCATTCACAAGAGAACACAAGAAGAGAGACTTGATGACTCTGCTAATAAATATCTGTTGATTGCTCTGGCTATATGCAGTGATAGCTACAGGTATTTAATGTTCTAGGTGAGTAAGGCTTTTGCTAATTTTTATTTAATACCAATAAACAGTAAAAAATGTACTGTCTGAACAGAGGTCAGGATTACTTAAGTAAGATCAAATGGCTGAGAGCAGAACTATCAAAGTGATGAGAAAAAAATGAAGACCAAATAGAATGCAAGTAAGAACATAGACTCTTTCAAATAGAAATAGAGCTGGGAGGAAAATTAAGTGATGGCTTGCAGTAAGCAAGAATATTTAAAAAAAAATATTGCAAATTTTGAAGAAATCTGTGACAGACTGAAAATAAACGTAAGACATTCCAAGAAAATCATTTACATATATATGCCAGTGAACTCACATTCTGATTAGGATTTAGAAAACTACTACGAAGAGTTACAGAAAAGTTCTTGACCATTTATTTCAAATATTTACATGATGCTCAAATAAACATTCATATGAAAGTAAGCTACATATCTCATTATACAAAAAGGGGAAAATTTGAATAAATAATGAGAGAATGATACAAGGATAATAAATGGAACATTAAGGTTAGAACACAAAAAGATGACATAAAGCTTAACTGTTTAGTATTTACTGGTGACCTTGCTCTTCTCACCAACAACATTCAAGAAACCAAACAAAAAGTACAGTCAACACAGGTAATGGCCCAGAGTATTTGCCTTAAAATATCTTTCAAAAAGAACAGAAATGATGCTAATGGAACCACTACTGCTAACAAAATAAGAATTGAAGAACACAAGATAAAGATTGTTGAAAAGTTTAAATACTTCAGAGAAATAATAACACAATACCTAACTGAGAAATCCATCACGGCAGAGTAGAATAAACAAACTGATTAAAACACATCATGTTACCAAGAACACATATAAAAGAATTCCTCTAATTAACCACAAAACTGAAACACTAAAAAACAGCTGCACAGCCACAAATAACAGATGCTATTGAAAGTATAACATGTAAAAATAATATATACCAAAAAGACAGAGTTTGGAGAATAGCTTCAAATGAAACAGTTTATAGGACATTTGATGTGGACAACATAAAATAGAATTAGCAGGAGAATAACTGTGAAGTTATGGAATAGTAAGAGTGACATTAGATAGATAACAGAGATCAAAGGGGACATGATGAAATTATAGATTATGGTGGAGGATTTGAAAGGCAAGAGACATGCATTTCAAGATACTTCATGACAAACATGTTGTTGTTGTGGTCTTCAGTCCTGAGACTGGTTTGATGCAGCTCTCCATGCTACTCTATCCTGTGCAAGTTGCTTCATCTCCCAGTACCTACTGCAACCTACATCCTTCTGAATCTGCTGTATTCATCTCTTGGTCTCCCTCTACGATTTTTACCTTCCACACTGCCCTCCAATATTAAATTGGTGATCCCTTGATGCCTCAGAACATGTACTACCAACCGATCCCTTCTTCTTGTCAAGTTGTGCCACAAACTTCTCTTCTCCCCAATCCTATTCAATACTTCCTCATTAGTTATGTGATCTACCCATCTAATCTTCAGCATTCTTCTGTAGCACCACATTTCAAAAGCTGTATTCTCTTCTTGTCCAAACTATTTATTGTCCATGTTTCACTTCCATACATGGCTACACTCCATACAAATACTTTCAGAAAAGACTTCCTGACCTTTAAATCTATATTCAATGTTAACAAATTTCTCTTCTTCAGAAACGCTTTCCTTGCCATTGCCAGTCTACATTTTATATCCTCTCTACTTTGACCATCATCAGTTATTTTGCTCCCCAAATAGCAAAACTCCTTTACTACTTTAAGTGTCTCATTTCCTAATCTAATTCCCTCAGCATCACCCAACTTAATTCGACTACATTCCATTATCCTCGTTTTGCTTTTGTTGATGTTCATCTTATATACTCCTCTCAAGACATTGTCCATTCCATTCAACTGCTCTTTCAAGTCCCTTGCTGTCTCTGCCCGAATGACAATGTCATCGACGAACCTCAAAGTTTTTATTTCTTCTCCATGGATTTTAAAAACATATCACACTGCAAATAAAAATCAACAAAAAGAGAATGGGAAGAGTAATTTCGGATGAGAAGAGAAGGGCATGGTCTGAAAGAACGAAAAAGTATTCTGCCAAAAAAACAAGAACAAAAATCATAGTACTGACTAAAGTGGTCCAATGTTGGCAATAATAAAAAAAGAAAGGAAAAAGAAAAAGGGGAACGGGAAAATTGTAACAAATATCAGAAAATGCTTTTGATCTATTTCCTTGACATTTTTACACATTACTCTAATAAATATTTAAATGGACAAGGGATAAATCTTTTTTTAAACAACAATGTAGAGGTTTCCTGCTAAAATAGACTGCAAAGAAAGAAAATACTTTGCTGTTCTGTATTATGAAAATGTGCAGTTTTGCTTTCTTTCTTGCAGTCAGTTTTAACAACAATAGTGAAGGACTTAAACTTTAGACAAATTGTTTCTCCCATATGAATTCTTTCTACCTGTGCATAGTTTTTAACAAAAACGGTATAACAAATGTGTGCTGTTTCATTTTGTTCCTCACAGTCAGTTTTCACAGAAAACAGGAACATTGTATTTATGGCTTATAGGGTTATTATTAGAGTGCTACTATAGAATGTGAATCATCCATACCTTTAAGTCCTACAGACTTGCAGATTCAAACTATGGAAAATACTGTCAATGCAGCTGCTGTCCTCATAGCTCCTGCAGAAGGAGAGTTTTCTTTTACACCCTACATACTACTGGCCCCAACTGATTTACCCATTCATTTAAGGGACTTTGATTTCCAGTCAAGGATTCATTGGTAATAATGATAAATAAGATCAGTGAGAGAGAGGAAAGAGGAGGTGGATGGAAAGATGGGAGAACACTCATATAGAGAGGGGGAAGGAGGAAATGGGAAGGGAGAGGTGGGTGGTGGAGGTAGGGGGGCAAGAAGATGACATCGAGGAACAGGTGGTGATGGACAGCAGAGAGAGAGAGAGAGGAACAGGAGATGGACAAAGAGAGCAGGAGGACGAGATACATTGAGAGAGGGGAAAGAAGGAGGTTAGGATATATGGAGAATTTGCTTAACAGAGGTACATATGCCAATGGCAAGAACCATTGCAGGTACAAAGACAGGGGAACAAAAGAAAGTCTTAAATGGAATGAGGCACCTGTTAAAGAGATGCAGAAGCTCTGGCCACAAGGTAAGAAGAACACAACAGAATATGCTGAAATAAACAAAAGTACTGTACTCAGAAATGTCTTTGAGATGATGATAGAATATATGATAAAAATTTGACAAACTAAACAACTGAAAATAGTAAAGAGAAAACTACAAAGCATTTCAAGACTTTTTAAAATATTTTATAGTTTCAAGATAATTTAGAAACAAAGGTAGTTATGAAAGAACATGATGACATTCTGAGAATAATGCCAGATGAGGTATATGAAGTGATATGAGTTATGAAGAAAGGAATGGCAATAAGTGATGAGATATTTCAATATAATGTACTTAAAACTGAAATAAAGTAGCACAAATAGAACTTGTAAAATTACTTACACAATTTCATGGATGAAGGGTTTTTAAAAATAGAGACAAGAAAGGGGACAGACAAGATATAAAAACTGTAGACTCATCCCCCATTTCCTTATAATGTGCCAGGCAAGCAATTCAATACAATTTTTGCCAAATACATAGGAAAAAACATTTGATTTTAATCAAGTATAGGAAACAGCTGGTTTGGAAGTGACATGGTAGAAGGGACCATTTGCAAGTCACAAATGACCATCTGTATGAATTTCCATTTTCTCTGGAGTCATATTTTGTGAAATCTTATGACTCAGTTTCAGTAAAGCTCACACCTATTGTCAGATTCCACCCAGATAGCAAGAACTTCAACACTAAAATGGGATTCAAGCAAAGAGATTCCAAATCATCAAGACTATTTTCAGCTGCACAAGAGGAATTTTTCAGAATCTAAACTTATAAAACATTGGAGGAATACATGCTAATGGGCTTCATCTGCACTTTTTCCACCTCATGTGGCAAAGTGCTGTTTGTCTCTAGTGCACATACACTGCAGTTTTTGTATTCAGGCCATCTGAAGATGATGACTGGTTGTGTGGAAAAGACAAATACAAAATCACAAATAGCTTGAAATACTTTTAACATGCTAAGTGAGGCTTTAAAAAGTAAAGTTCTGATTTGTGTGAAAAGTTTACAGTCAGTATGCATTACCAGTTTTAACTTAAGGTGAAGGATACCTACTGTAAATTACTAGGACAGACAGGAAAACAAGTAAGTGGGCCAAGAAACAGGAGTAAAGATGTCATTATGACCACAATGAATCTGAAATGGAGTTGTTTCAGACAAATTGAATGATAAGTGTATCAATGAAATTCTTTTCTGGATTCCAAGGGACAAGGAAAGATCAAAACAATGATTTGATGGAAGGTAGGTAGTTGACACAATAAACATACAGCAGCTAGAGAGAATAATGCATGGAAATGTCAAGTGAAGGCTTTCTTCTCACATTGGATATTAAATGGCTGAATTATAGAAATTTAACAGTTTATGTTATACAAATTAAACTCTTAAGATAATCAAGCACAGAAATGTACTTTCAATTTGACTGTGGTATTTCTGAATGATTTATCTGAAACAGATTCCTAGATCACAAAGGTACTTAATATTGAGTTTGTGAAGCTGTTATTTATAGCAATCCAATGGCCTGCTTTCATTTTCATTTATTTATTTATATAAATGGAATTCATCACCAGAATTTAGCTGGTCAGATATGTTACTCTTCATTCAAACTGTCACAGTTTCACAGGACTCTCTTGGCTTAATGAGTTTTGGAAGTAATTTTAAATAGATCTTAATTTTAAAAAGTTTCTCTGACATTGCACAAGTAAATTGTCCCTTCATATTATTTACAATTTCAGACTTTTCTGCTTTTTCTTACAGTTTAAAAATTAATTGCATGGTCAGTTACTTAAGTTATATTTCTGGGTGTGGCCCAGACAGAAATACACCTGTCTATCCTGCTACTAGTGCATGTGAAAGTGAGTGTGCCAAGTGTAGTATCACTGCTTACGTGCACTTAAATCAACTGACAACTGTATTAGCATGGGCTGGCCACTGGAGGCTGCCTGTAGGAAGTGTGCACATGGCATGTTCTCCACTGTACCATCTGCTGGAAATTCACATGTACTTTAGTGTGGAGCAGTGCTGACTGGCTCCATTTTCTTCCAGCTTGTGCCTCACACATCAGTTGTTCTGTGTCTTGTTACACATGGAGTCATGAGAGGCTTATTTCTGTTATTCTTCAGAGGTTTATGAATAAAGCCATACTTGTGTTTATTGGATTGGATTTGTGTATTATTTGGTTACTACACGATTGGGGATGAGTTTGGAATGGTATCTGTGTGTCCAGTCTTTAAGTGCAGTTTCGTCAGGTTTAGTCATTATGGATGCCATGCGACAGGCCCTGATTGAACAATTAATTTTAGCAGTGACCAGTTTATCAGCTTCCATTGTCACACAGATTAGCTTTCCATCAGTCCATCAACCCACTACTGCTCTGCATGATGATTCAGTTGAGAATTGGGAAGCTTATAAATAAAAAAATCTCAGGCAGCATTTTTTGGCTTCAATTGTAACAGACTTACATTTGTGCAAAGCCTTCTTCCTGTGATGGATTCCAACTAAAGTGTATCAATTACTGTCAGCTTGCCCCTTTGCAAGAACTGACAGCTCTTACATGTGTAATTTATTGCACAACTACCATGTCATATTGATTTGAGCTGAATTCCACTGATGCTGCAAGATACCATACCAGTCATGTATGGCCGGGCCAGCCAAACTTCATGGCCTTAGCAATAAAAGTTAATTTGCTACTGATGCCCATAATGACTGTTATGCAGTTTCTGTGGTGCGTGACACAATTATCTGTTTAGCTCCATACAGGGAAGCGTGTCAGAAGACTTTACTTTGTGAACCCCCCATTGTCAGAACCTTTGCAAGTAGCACAATCATTTAAGCTTTTGAAGTTACTCAGACAGCAGGTGACCAAACTGAAGAATGGTGCAATGTGGCAGTAATGTCACAAGATGTGCCCACAGGATGACAGATAGCTTCTACAAGAAAGCAGCAGTGGTGACAGTAAAGATACAGGCTCAACACCAAACAGACCAAGGCCAGCCCAAGTAGGCATGGCTGCCACAGTACTAGTGTCAGCATTCTGTGTTTGCATCTTGTCCTTTCTATATTGTTCAGCATGAACATTCAGCATACCATAAGTGCTGCGCTATGTGTAATGCTTGCCAGAAGAAAGGCCACATTACCCCCTTGTGTTGTTCACTGAACGTTGCTCAGGATATGGACATGAACATAAAGTGTGAGACTCCAATACAAAGTTGTTTATTAAGTGCTTATTAAGTGTTTATTAAGCTGCTGCAGTGACATTATTGAATTCTCAAAGCTATGTAAGCTTAGACTTGCAACCATTGGCACTGGTAATGTGGAAGTCACTCAGTTTTAACCAACAGAACACTTTGCTGCTTGGACGATTTGCAGCATCTGCCTCTTGCAAGTCAGTGGTTCATTTCAATACATTTTTGGTGGTTGCTAATACTGGTATTGAGAACTCGTTCAGAATGGATGCATTTCAGGCATTTGGATTTTCTGTCACAAATGCAGTTCACCTTTTGTCTGATTGGGTATCATATTCTCAACCGCAAACACTGTATGAGGAGCTTTCAAATTAATTATTGGAAGATATAGGGTTGCTATGACCTTTTCTGAATATATTTCTTTGAAAGCCACAGATCAGCCTTGTTCTTGTCATACACATCCTACTCCTGTCACCTTGAAAGATCAAGTGAGAACAGAATTGGACAGACTTCAATCTCTAGGGATGGTGCAACCTATTATGACTAGTGACTGACCATCTCTGCTAGTGGTAGTTCGGAAGCCACTGGGGAAACTTTGATACTGTGGCAACTTCCTTACTACTACCAATGTGCATTTGATCGTGGATACATATCCTCTCCCATGCCAGGAAATACTGGGTGGCCATTAATTTTCTGAAATTGACTTGTCTGAAGTTTCTGTGTGCAAAGTGTCTAGGCAAGTTCTGATATTGAATATTCCTTTTAGTCTCTATTAATATTTTGGTGTGGTTAGTGGCCTGGCTATTTCCAAATGATTTTCAGAGCAACTGTCTATGCCTGTCCCAGGTGGCATTAATTAGTACTATCATACTGATATGCTCACAGCTCTGAATTACATATTGCTTTCACCTCTAAATCTCTCATTCTGACCCAACATGTTACTCTTAGGTGAAAGAAGAGGCTCTTTTCATAGGTTACACTCTCCACAAATTTTATGATTCTTTTTTGGTTCCAAATTTCATGTTATTTCTGACCGTAAACTGTTTGATTCCTTATTTAACACTCATACTTCCTTGCCTGACAAGGCAGCACATCACCTACAATGCTGGGCACTGTTCTCGTCATGCTACAATTACGAAATAAATTTTTGACCTATGCCTACACATCCCAATGCAGATGCCTTGTCCCACCTTCTTGTGGGTCCGGACCCTGACTTTGATCATGAAGAATCTCAATAAGAAATGCAGGCTGTGATTGAGGGCTTTCCGGTTATGAGGTTGGACATAGCCACTGCTGTTGCCTCAGATCCAGTGTACCTTAGTTTCCGACAATGGGCCCAGTTCATTCCTTACACCTTTCAGTTGTTTTATTCCCATCATGGCATTCATCATGCAGTATTACTAGTGCATACGTTCAAGTCCCAGATGAAGAAGTTTGTTGTGGATTCTTTGCCAACATGCCTGTGGGGGAGTTGAGCCTGGCTGAACTGCTCCAAGGCTGGCAACCAAGCATGCTCCTCCACCTTCTGTAGCCTGCAACACACCAGTCAGGGTCAGGTACGTCTGGCTGGGATTGCTGATGTGTGTGTGATGTTTTAGTCACTGACCCAAGTAGAAACCAGCCATTGTTGTCAGCTGTTGAGGATGCTGTCTTTGTGCTATCCATATGGCCAATGGACTGGTGGTGCACCACTTTTATCAGTTGCATCCCAATATGGCGCCAAAAGCTACCAGGTCACAAGGGTTGCCCCCATCACTGCAACCCAATCCAATACCTTCTGCCTTGAGCTCATCATCACCTGCTGTGGAGCTAACCCTGTCCCATTGGTTGCCTCTCCAAGTGCAGCCTCCTGGGGTTCCAGCTTCCTGGCACTGGCCTATGGTCTGTCTCTGGCTTCAGGTCTGTTGCTGCAGCCTGCTGTTCTGGTCAGGCTGCCTCCCCCAACCCCTTTGCCATCATTGCCTCAGCCACCATTGCTTGTGGGTCCAGCCCCTCCTCTTCCACACTGAAACCTTCCTGCTGCTGATGATGAAGAGATAGCAATGGCACCCTCCGTCCCAGTGTTGTCGTTTGGTTGCTGTGCAGGCCCACAGCCCTTGAGTGTGCCCTTATCCCATGCATTCTGGCTCTATGCTCCAGTGCCTGCCTGGAAAATCACCCCCCACAATTGGCACTGGCTGCTGCTGCCCCTCTAGATCCAATGGATGTGTCTTCTGTTGGGGTGACAGCACCTCCTCCGTCACCTGAGCACCCACTTTGCGCAAGGGTGTGTAGTATCCTGCTACTGGTGTATGTGTGCACTGAGTGCAGTCTCACAGTGCATGTGCAATTAAATCAACTGATAGCTGTATCAGCATATGCCAGCGACTAGGGGCCACCAGTAGGAAGTGTGCAAAGGGCATGGTTTTTGCTATGCCATCTACCAACAGCTAACATGTATATAAGTGCAGAGAAGTGCTGACTGGCTCTGTGTTCTCCCAGTTTGCACTACTCACATCAGTTGTTCTGTGTGTTTTCATGTATGGAGTCGTGAGGCTTATTTCCATTATTGTTCAGAAGTTTGTGAATAAAGCCATATTTGTGTTAATTGTATTGATTTAAGGTAATACTTGGTTATTTCAACATCCTTCCATCAAAAACTCTGGAACAAAAACACAATACTTTTATTAGCTGACAAACATTAGTGAGGTATTCACAGTGTACCTTTTCTCTGTTGGGAAGTCCTTTGTGATGTACAGCTGACATATTTCACTTTTGCTTTCATCCAAAGGAAGCATTTGTTCAGCCCAATTCTCAATTGCAAGTACTATCAGCTTGTTTCATTCATTTTACAACATTCTGTTCTGCCTCTCAGTAAGCTATTACAATGCTTTCTTCATTTGGTTTTTGTTGTTCCCTTCTTCAGATTCTACACTGATGAAGGTTCAAATATAATCACACTCTCCTAGAACACAACAATCAGCTTCAATGTCTGTTGTTCATATTCTTTCATTTTAATTCATATTACATTTGCAAATGAAGTGGATGTCAACTGCTAACGTCTATTGTTATATTTTTATAACAACAAGTATGCCACCATTGTATTCAGAAATAGGTGTGGACAAAATATTAAGGAGGGATTTTCTTGCTCTGACTTACTGAGTTCTTGCAGTTATTTATCCATGAGCCAGGTGTGGTTCCACTTGATACTTGACTTATGCACACAACAGTATTATAAAAATAGCAGGTACAATTGCACCAACCTACTCCCAATACTTTTGTATGTCTGTCCTTTTAGCAGGACGTCTCTGAGACGACGGCCATTTACTATCATGACAAAAAACAAAAACACCTACAGCCTTCCTAATTATTTTATTTTATGTGACTGATGGGTTATGCAAGGGGATCGTATCAACCTGTACCACATCAAAACAGCCTGAAGATGATGCAATGAAGCGTTGAAACTGGTAGCGCCAAAATAAAATAAAATCATAAGGACAGCTGTAGGTGTTTTTATTTCTTGTCACGATACTCCTAATACAGTGAACTAAAAAGCTGTAACCTCCTACACTAAAAGAAAACAACTCATACAGAAAATAGCCAACATCTTTACCTAAGTGGCAGAGAGGGTGCTATGCCCTCCTTTCCTCTGACTTGGTGCTGCACCTACACCAACACATATTTTTCTTTAGGTGAAATATGTGAAATGTTCCTGGTTTAGTCTGTGATGTTCTTGCAGTTTTATTCATATATATATGAAGAGACAGATATGAAACAATGGAATATCAACAATGTAGGAAAAGACAGATTGATTCTTATCATAAAGAACACACATTAAGCTGCAGAGAGGCACAATTAAAAGGTAACCCAGATTCTAGACTTGGTTGTCATGTGTGCACGAAATGTGCTTGCTTGCCCATATAAATGAGTTATGTTTCCCTGTTTCTCTTTGCTGATCAAGGCTGTGACCAAAAGCTTTGTGTACTTTGTGTAAGTATGTTTTAATTATGCTGTCCTATTTACAGTAAGTAGAATCCAACTCTTTCCACATTTAAGAGACAGATATGGTTTGAAAAAATACAACACAATTTTAATGGTAAAAGGTAAGTAAATTTTTATCTCATCTAAGTAACTGTAAATTCGGTAACCAGTATTGACATTCTTTCTGTAATCTATTAAGATAAGCAGAGTAATCACATTTCTGGACTTTTCTTGGGATTTTATGGTGCCTTCCCCCTTAGACATTTAAAAAATTTCCCAGTTATCTTTGGATACAACAATAATACTACTGAGTTTAGGACAGCCCAAATCACAATACAAAAGTGCCAAAACAGTGTCTGTATATGTAAAATCATGACAGAATGAGGCTATATGACATCTTAAATTTATAAATTAAAAATTCAGTATAAAGTACTGTATATTTTTATTTGGTTAATGTGAGTAACTATATCTGTAGGCTGTAAGAGTGGATTCATGTTTGACCTCTCACTGTGAGCCGGTAATGTAAGTAGTAATGGAATTTCTAAAGCAAGGTTGGGATTATTAGTTTATTAATCATAATCTGATTGCAGCTGAATGTGGCATTTGCAACTTAATGAAAAATAATAGTTGCAAATAGATTGTATTACAATAAACAAAAAGAATAGACAATTACTCAGTACACAGAGTGGGCAGACAGGCACAATGAAAAAGACTGCTAAACATTTAAGCTTTTGAACAAAAAGATCCTTCTAAAAGAAAAAAAAACACAAAAGCACAATTTACACAAACATGGCCATTGTCTCCAGACATTGGGGCTGACTGGAATAACAACAATATGGAAATATTTGATTGCTCCTCACCACTCTGAGGGAGCACTGACTCACAGACAGGTACAGTGAAAAGACAGCTCATTTATGCTTTCAATGGACAAAAAGATCCTTCGTCAAAACTCACACACACATGTGGCCACTGTCTATGGACACTGGAAACTAACAGCAATATGAAAGGAATAGATTGCTACTCACCATACCACTCTCAGCAAGCAGAGACAGTGGCCATATGTGTATGATTAGTGCTTTAGTAACTGTATGTATGTTTTCTATTTCATAAGAAGTATCTGTTTGTCTGAAAGCTAGAATGTTTGGCAGTTGTTTTTCATTGTACCGTTTTGTGACTCAACATCTCCTCTATGTGGTGAGTAGCAAATTATCCTTTTTATATTGTTGTTATTCCTTCCTGGACATCCCATTGTTTTACGTCATAATAATTTCTTTCACAAAAATCTGTTGGGCAATGAATATTAACTTCAATTAGCCTTTAAAAATCACAAAATTAACAAATTATTGATAAAGATTATCAGGGTTGTTTCCAGGGTTTTCATTTATTGTTGGTCAGAGGCAAATGGAGCATTGACAAGCTGACTGAGATGGGAGTGCTTAAGTCTAGGTCATTACCAGATGGCACATGGGGATGATTTGATGTTGCGGTGGACATCAGTCTTGTGTAGCAGCTCTTGTGATTTTTATTGGTCCTGTAAATTACCTTTCATGCAGTTATGTCCTTGTAATATAGGACCCATCATTTTGCTTACATCTACACAGTATACATATAATCGATTATGCAGTAAAAACAAACAACAGCTTGCGCAGACTGTACATAATACTAAATAATTTACACCAGAGTTACAAATGCTTTTTTGTTAATCTTATATGTGAGTAGTTTAAATTCTAGTTTAGTTCCTTACACTGATTTCTAATTCTACTTTTTCTTAATATTGCACATAACTATTATCACTCACAGAACAAACTTTTTCTCACTATCTGCTCATGTACTCCATGACATTGTAGAATTGTTCTTCTATTAAAAACTTTTTTAGTGGTGCAAGGAACATCTTCTCAGTTTTGAGGTTCTGTAAGTGCCTTGGCAATGCTTGTATTAATTTTGCAGCACAGTACTTAGGTCCCTTCTCACAAATCAGAAGCCTGTGTGAAACACACCACAATTGTTTTCTGTTTCTTGTGTTATGAAAATGAACAGTCTCACTGGACTTCAGTATTACATTATCTCATAATGCAATAAAAATGGTCTTGAATATTGTAATGGAAACATCAAAGCATTAAGATCTATGAAACAGTTCGTAAAAGATTCCTTTTTTTCCCCCCTGTAGAATTCAAATGGCTTTCTTCTGCAGGATGAATATTGCTTTCATTCCCGTGATGGTTGAGTTCCCCCATACTGCACTTCCATATTGCATGTATAGTTCAAAAAGTCCATAACAGACAGTGCACAAGTGGTTTTGATGTGCATACTAAGCCAGTTATTTCATTACAAGTATCACTATACTTAGCTTATATATGTTTCACTTTGTCATGTTGTCAGGCTTAGCTTGTTGGATACTGTATTTATCTGCTGTTCCCAAATTAGCTCACTGTCTGATGTTATGCCTCAGAAATTAACTGAAGCTATTTTTCCCAGTTCAGTTCTTTTTCACCTATAAGATGATCTACATTTTCTTCCTTTTGTTAAGTACTGAAAACCATGTATACTTTTTTCAAATTAATAATTAAGTCATTGTCTGTTGTGCTGTGTTATTGACTGATATGAAAGTGTTTTTCTCAATTGCTTCCAAATTGTTGGAACCATTTGGCACAGTCATATCATTTGCATACAATCTCTTATTTTCATTTTTATATGTTTTACGTTATTTACTAATAAATTTAACAGGTAGGTCCCATAACAAATCCTTGAGATACACCATGTTCAATGCTTCTAACTTATATGAACTGTATAAGTTGTTAATGGTTACACATTGACTCCTGTTGCTGAGATATGAAGTTATCCAGTCTGCTGCTTGTCCAAAAATATCAGTATTCATTAGTTTGATTACTAGGAACGCATGATTAATTGCGTCAGATGCCTTGAACAGGCCAAGAAAAACCCTAGACACTACAATTTGGTAGCCCAGGGTCTCTACAATAAATTCTGTCAATGGTTAAATTGTTTTTTCCATTGATTTCCCTTTCTGGTATCCATGCTGTGCCAGAGTGAGCAATTCTAATATTTTGGAAAAGCCTGATACTAAATATACTAGTTGTAATTATTATGATCATCAGCTTTCCCCTTTTTGTATTTGACAATATTTAGCACTGGTGTAATTATTCCTGTTGCTGCCTGCTTGATTAGATTGTCTGACACATCATCAAGTTCAGCAGACTTTTTTCCCTTAAGCTCCTTTTTTTACCTTCATCACTCTTTACCCACTGGTTTCAGGAACATTAAGTGGGTTGGCTAATCTTTCGCAATGATCTGACAAGTAGTTTAGTTATACTGTATCTCTGCAATTCTCATGTTCTCCAATTCTAATTTTATTTGGCAGTGGTGGTTCCATAGCATCATTTCTGCTCTTTTTGAAAGATATTTTGAGGTGAATACTCTAGGCTATTTCCTGTAATGATGCGGGTATGATGTTTTAGTCACTGGCCCAAGTAGAAACCAACCATTGTTACCGGCTGTTGAGGATGCTACCTTTATGTCATCCATACGGACAATGGACTGGTGGTGCACCACTTTTATCAGTTGCATCCCAACATGGCGCCAAAGCTACCAGATTGTAGGGGTGGCCTCCATCACTGCAACCCAACCCATTACCTTCTGCCTTGAGCTCATCATCACCTGCTGTGGAGCTGACCCTGCCACATTGGTTGCCTCCTCCAAGTGCAGCATCCTGGGGTTCCAGCTTCCTGGCACTGAGCTATGGTATGTCTCTGGCTTCAGGTCCCTCTTCCTATTGGTTTTTGGACATGCTCTGTTGAAGCAATTTGTTAACGTTTCTTGAAAGAACTACATTTTCCATTTCTTTCAACAGTTTGAAAAGTGTCTTCCAAATTTTATTTTCTCAACATTATTTTAAATATATAGACGTTTTGTTGATTAAAAAGCCTAATCTCTCTTCCTATATTTTTATCTTCTGAGTTTAGACTTCCATGTTCTCAACGCAGCTGTCCAAAATGTTCAGAAAGTCCTGCTTGTAGGAACTTCCTTGTATATTGATATCCTTATTAGTGATAGTATTACCAACAATTGACTCTGGTTCTAAAGTTACTGTTGCAGGTTTCATTACAGTTGCCTCCATGTTGTACTGTATTAGCAGCTCCTCAAATTTCTTCTTTCTTTCTGTCTCTCTTTCTATGTCAATATTAAAATCATACCATGTTACACAAGTTTTCATTTTTTTCTCTAATTGACTGAACCACATTTTTTAAGGAAATTATTTATTTTACCAACTGGTGATCAATACACACAGAATACTCTTAGCTCATTGTAATTTCAAAATCTTTTTCTTTACTTCTGGGTAACTTTCTGTAAAATCATTCATACTGAAATCATAATTATCAGCTGTTTTAACAAATATTGTTACTCCTCTGCCCTTATATTCCAATCTGCAGAATAATGTTTTGTAGTAAAACTACATATTTCATTATCTTCTAATCCATGTTCACTTACACATGTTATACCTGGACATGTTTCATTTATGAGTCCTTCCACATCTAACCTTTTATTGCTCATGAATTTTATATTTTGATGCAGAATTCTGAGCTTTATTTCTTTTCCCTTACTGATAAAATTCTATCTGTTTGATTATGATGTGCATATTTATTGCCACTGATATTTAACTTCCAGATTTTTTCTTTCTTTACTGTACTATAAAAAAATTCACTGGCCAAATGTTGAGCTGCCATCTTTTTCTCACTGAAACTCTTGTAGGCACTGTTTCACTTGGCCTTTCTTTTTTCCTTTATGCAGTAGCTGTTTGCTGCTGCCCATCAGCTTCGTTAGTTTTATTTTTAGACTTGTTCTATTGAAATGTGCTCTTCTTCTACAGAGAATTTTGGGTTTTCGTTTGCTGTCTCTGTTTCTATTAAGAATATTTTACAATTCAGCTCAGTCTCATTATGCCCAGCTAATTGTTACTGCTCTTCATAATTGTTTTTGTCTATTGGATTAATGTGCAGTGATACTGTTTCTTCCTCTAGAGTAGATTTTGGATTTTTGTTTGGGTTTATCATTTCTACTATGATCTCACAGATCAGCTTATTATTCTCAGACAAATATTGGATAAACATTTAGGCTTGCATATATAAGTTTGTTGCTCTTGATTTCATAACTGTTGCACACTACCTTCATTTCCCAGGCCAAAAAAGAACACACACTCACCAAGCAGGTTTCCCTTGGAAAGATTCTTTCTTTATGTTAAGCTGTACTTTTTCTAAGAATTGCAAATTGCATGAAGTCCTATATCAAGCCAAAAATGGGCTGCACATGTCTCCATCATTGTTTACAGACTGGCAATTTATGAATTATTGTAATGGCTTCAATTTAATCAAAATTAAGATGCTGCCCTTTGAAACATCCTTGTATATTCAAACTGTGTCAAGCATGAACTTTAATCCAGAACCCTGTCTTTTTCAGCAGTGCCCTTACCTAATTTGCCGTCTCAGTATGTACTTTTTGTGAGTATTTCTGGAAGAATTAAAGCTTTGAGGACAAATTTGTTGGTAGTATTTGGATAGCTGGAAAGATAAGAGTATTGCCCATATAATGTGAGTTTCTAGATTCAAGTCTTCATCCAGCATATAAGCAGGAAGTTTGAAGAAAGAGAGAACTGTGAGCTTCTGCCAGGTAGAGAGTTATGTCAGTGGTAGCATAGCTGCCAGCAGAGTCCAAGCTGGATATGACTCTGCAGAGGAAAGCTAGACTGTGAGTGCCTACAATAATGTATAATATGTGATATAGTAATTTTTGAAAGCATTTCTTATGGAGAGTCGAACAGTGATCTCAATGAACATTTTAAAATTATAATTAACTGTGTAGGTACAGACAGATTCCTACTTACTGTAAAGAGGACATGTTAAGTTACAGAGAGGCATGATTAAGAAACCTGCGTAATGCTTTTGATCACATCCTCCTTCAGCAAAAGAGAGATAAACACCATTCATACACACAAGCAAGCACATAACATACACACGACAGCCAACTCCAGCATCTCAAGTTGAGATGCTGGAGTTGGCTCTCATGTGTATGTTGTGTGTTTGCTTGTGTGTATGAATGGTGTCGAGATGCTGGAGTTGGCAGTCATGTGTGCATGAGGTGTGCTTGTGTCTCTCTTTTGCTGATGAAGGCTGTGGCCAAAAGCTTTATGAAAGTGTCATTTAATTGCACCAGTCAGCAACTTAATGTGACTTCTTTATTGTAAGTAGCAGTGTGCCATTTCCTACATTGTTAATATACCTACCTGGAATTTACAAAGTTACGATTAAAACAGTCTTTATTGCAAAATAACTTTTATCAAGAATAGCAGTCTGTTTTGGTGAAACAGTGACCATATTCAGACTCATTCAAACAGGTGATGTTTGTGCACCCATGATACCTACTCCATTCACACCACCACCACCACCACCATTGGGAGCACCACCTACTATCACAGTCTAAAGATGTTGGCTATTTGACCAAAACTGAATACCATTTTAATGTGTTCTTTTGCAATCAAGATTGTTTTAATTTTAATTTTTGAATGAAGTTAACTTATCTAGGAGAAAAACCAGATCGTCCAGAGATGAGGAAGAGGGCTGCAGCATATCACATTGCTATCTATGCAGCATAAAAGTAGTATCAAATGAAAAACAACAGATCAAATGGTACTGCATGTATTTACAGAACATGCAAGGCATAAATTCAATGGTACCTGCATACTAAAAATGAGAGAGTTCTCACTGTTTATCAAATATTATTTTAATCAATGTGGTTAATAGTTGTTGACACAGCTAGTTCATTCAAAATGGCCTTTTTGTCCATTTTTTGTGGGCAGTTATATTACTGAGAACTTTTTTGGTACATGGATTGGTATGGGGTATCTACTATTAACTTCCCAGTGATAATGTTTTATGGAACATGCTGAGTAGGCTGGCAATGAATCATAGTACTACTCCCACAACTGGAATACTCCATGTTGTTTCAACAACTATATCTCAGTGCTCTGCCCAACTTCTGTTCGACCTTTAGAAGAAGCAACAAATAGCTCAGTTATAGTTGAGAGATGACCATGCCACTTATAAAGACAATTGAACAGTTTGAGACACTGTCTGAATGGTGAATAACTGTAGGGACCTTGGTAAATAGTTATAAGACACTATTCTCTGAAAACAGACAATTTTTAAATGAGTACATAGGACAGGAAAGATAGGCCTATGGGACAAATTACACTAAGTGAAGTCAAATCTATGGATAAAAAAAGGAAAAGAAGGAAACTGTATTATTGGCAATGAAACTACATTATATGTATTTACAGAAAAACAAATTTCAACCTAACAGAAGAAAACTTATTAAGTAACAACATCAAGAAAGGGAATAGACAGAACAGTGTGAGCAATAGGGTAGAATGGACAACATTTTCTAAGAATTATATAAATCCTTTGGAGACTCAGTCATGAAAAATCTATTCAATCAGTGTGCATGATAAATGAGAGCAACTGGAACACAGTCAGAGTGTGAGAGTAATCTAATAATGGAAATGGAAATGAAGTCCCATGCTGCATGACAGAGCATAGGGGAGTGATGCGGGAGACCCGCACCGCTGTACTAGGCAAGGTCCTAATGGAGGTGGTTTGCCGTTGCCTTCCTTCCAACCATAATGGGGATGAATGATGATGATGAAGGCAACACAAAAACACCCAGTCATCTCGAGGCAGGTGAAAATCCTTGACCCTGCCGGGAATTGAACCCAGAACGCTACTGCTAGACCATGAGCTGTGGACAATCTAATAATAAAAATAATCTAATAATAAGATCAATTTAAGGAGAAAAAGACCAGGTTTCAGTATTACCAAACCAGGAATCAAGTGCTATAAGTAATGGTGACAAAATATTAATACATCTTATCTACCAAGGAATGGCAAACTGTTACAAGGCAATCTAGGGCAGGATCAGTTTTTATTGTGGAGAAATATACAAACGTGGATTGCCTTATTCACTCTATGATGTATTTTAGTAGATAGAGGCGAGAAAAGCAAATCTAAATTTATAGGACTTGTAACTTTAGAGAAAGCTTTTGTCACTGTTGACTGGAAGACTCCTTGAAATTCTGGAGATAGCAAGGATAAAAGGCAGATAGTAAAAATTTATCTGTATCTTGTACAGAAACCAGATTACAGTTACAATAGTTAAGGGACATGAAAGGGAAGCAGTGGTTGTGAAGGGACTGAGACATGGTTGTAACATATCCTACATGTTATTCAATCTGTTAATCAAGCAACCAGTGAAGAAAACAAAGAAGAAATTTGGAAAGGAAATTAATAATGAGGAAGTGGAAATGTAAACATTAAGTTTCGCTGATGACATTGTAATTCTGTCTGATGCAGCAAAGGACTTGCAAGATTATTTGAATGGAACAGACAACTTATTGGAAAAACATTTTAAGACGTGAAGCTTTCTGGAAGATTAAAACTATGTGCTGAACTGAAACTTGAATCTAAGTTCTTTGCCTTTTGTAGCAAAGTGTAAAGGCAACAGTCTCACATTTGAGTCCTAGTACAGCAGACAGTTTTAATTCAAAAAAGTGCACCCTCCATTGCAGAGCAAAAATTCATCCTGGAAACAATATCCGAAGCTGAGGTTAAGCCATATTTCCACTGTATCCTTTGTTTCCAAAGTGCCACTCCTTAAAGTATACAGGAGAACTTCAGTAAAGTTTGGAAGGTATAGGACAGATACCTGAGGAAGTGAAACTAGAAGGTGAGTTGCAAGTCATGCTACAGTAGTTCTGTTGGTGAGGGCTTGCCTGTGAAAGGCAAAGGTCCCAGGTTTCAGTTAACCTTTCAGGCAGTTTCAAATCAGTCCACATTGCAGCAGACTGGAAATTCATTATGGAGGTTTTGTAAAATGGACATAAATAATAATACAGCAAGGGCAACGGAAAGAAGTCAGATCAAGTCGGGTGATGCTATAGGAAGTGAGAGTGAAACATTAGTTTACAACTTTCAATTTTTGGACAGTAAATAACTGACAGTATCAGAAATAAAAAGAATATGAACTGTAGATTGGCAACTACAAGAACCGCTTTCTTTAAAAAGACAAATGTTATTAGCATGTAACATAACATTTTAGTGTTGGGGAATCTCTTCTGAAAGAATTTTGTTGGAGTGTAGTGTTGTATGGAAATTAGAGTTGGGTTATGGACACTATAGATAAGAAATCATAGAAATTGTTGAAATGTATCGATACATAAAAATGCTGGAGATTTGATGGGTAGAACAGAGAGCTAATGAAGAGCAGATGGATCAGATTGGGGGAAAAATAAATGTACTGCAAAACTTGATTGATGATTGAAGGAAGCAACAGACTGATAGGACACATTCTGATGCATCAAGGAATAGTTAATTTGGTTATGGGGAAAGTTGGAAAAGATGAAAAAACTGTTGACACAGGTCACTGGCTCAAGTTGATGTGGGATGCAGTAGTTACATAGAGTTGCTGAGAGTTAAAAAAATCACGATGGAGTACTTTGGGGAAGAGAACAAAATCAATCTTTGGAAAGAAGACAACAACAGTATCATTATGTAAATTATTTTACTAAATGCTGCAACCTTTGTAGTTGTAGTGCAAAGCCACAGCGCTGAAAAATATATTAAGATAGCGCCATGACTTGAGTAGATATCCTATACATCATGCTATGTCTTGCTACCTGTCAACTCACTGAAACCAGTAAACATAGTACCACGAATCGGTGAGTGGATATAGTTAGTGATGCTGACATATTCAGTTGCTGTGTACTAAAGCACAATGAGAAGCAGTTTAGTGACAACAGCTGTAATGATTTTACACAACACTAATTACATCAGTTCCTCTATGGAATGAAGGTAAGTATGACAAGGATACAGGCAAAGTGTACATCACACAATACAGATTTTAGGGCTTCTTACTGCATACCAGTACCTACGAAAGTAAACACTGACACAGTGACATAAAAAAGCATTGAGAAACAGAAATTGACAGGTTCATGTTGAATGAATGTGCTTAATGCTACCAATTCATCACTCAAGAGATACAGTAATTTGTGACACAGCACAACACACAAAACAATAAGTTCGCAATGGCTATACACGCAATGTTATGTGTTATTAGATTGTCTGGGCACAAAATATTGTTGTAGTAGTTGTAGTCTTCAGTCCAGAGACTGTTTTGATGCAGCTCTACATGTTGCACTATCCTGTGCAAGCTGCTTCATCTTCCAGTACCTACTGCAGCCTACATCCTTCTGAATCTGCTTAGTATATTCATCTCTTGGTCTCCCTCTACGATTTTTCCCTCCACGCTGCCCTACAATGCTAAATTGGTGATCCCTTGATGCCTCAGAATCTGTCCTACCAACCGATCCCTTCTTCTAGTCAAGTTGTACCACAAATTTCACTTCTCCTCAATTCTGTTCAATACTACCTCATTAGTTATGTGATCCACCAATCTAATCTACAGCATTCTTCTGTAGCACCTCATTTCGAAAGCTTCTATTCTCTTCTTGCCTAAACTATTTATCGTCTATGTTTCACTTCCATACATGGCTACACTCCATACAAATACTTAAAGAAACGACTTCCTGACACTTAAATCTATACTCGATGTTAACAAATTTCTCTTCTTCAGAAACGCTTTCCTTGTCATTGCCTGTCTACGTTTCATATCTTCTTTACTTCGACCATCATCAGTTATTTTGCTCCCCAAATATCAAAACTCCTTTACTACTTTAAGTGTCTTATTTCCTAATCTAATTCCCTTAGCATCACCTGATTTAATTCGACTACATTCAATTAACTTCGTTTTGCTTTTGTTGATGTTCGTCTTATATCCTCCTTTCAAGACACTGGCCATTCCTTTCAACTGCTCTTCCAGGTCCTTTCTTTTGTTTCCTTTCTGCTTGCTCAATATACAGATCAAATAACATCGGGGTGAGGCTACAGCCCTGTCTCACTCACTGCTTCCCTTTCATACCCCTCGACTCTTATAACTGCCATCTGGTTTCTGTACAAATTGTAAATAGCCTTTCGCTTCCTGTATTTTACCCCCGCCACCTTCAGAATTTGAAAGAGAGTATTCCAGTCGACAATGTCAAAAGCTTTCTCTAAGTCTACAAATGCTAGAAACGTAGGTTTGCCTTTACTTAATCTATTTTCTAAGATACGTCGGGACTTATTAAACTGATAGTTCGGTAATTTTCATATCTGCCAACACCTGCTTTCTTTGGGATTGGAATTACTATATTCTTCTTGAAGTCTGAGGGTATTTCGCCTGTCTCATACATTTTGCTCACCAGATGGTAGAGTTCTGTCAGTGTTGGCTCTCCAAAGGCTATCAGTAGTTCTAATGGAATGTTGTCTACTCCAGGGGCCTTGTTTCAGCTTAGGTCGTTAAGTGATCTGTCAAACTCTTCATGCAGTATCATATCTCCCATTTCATCTTCATCTGTATCCTCTTCCATTTCCATAATATTGTCCTCAAGTACATCGCCCTTGTATAGACCCTCTATATACTCCTTCCAACATTCTGCTTTCCTTTCTTTGCTTAGAACTGGGTTTCCATCTGAGCTCTTGATATTCGTACATGTGGTTCTCTTTTCTCCAAAGGTATCTTTAATTTTCCTGTAGGCGGTATCTATCTTACCCCTAGTGAGATAAGCCTCTATATCCTTACATTTTCCCTCTATCCATCCCTGCTTAGCCATTTTGTACTTCCTGTCGATCTCATTTTTGAGACGTTTGTATTTCTTTTTGCCTGCCTCACTTATTGTATTTTTATATTTTCTCCTTTCATCAATTAAAATTCAATATCTCTCCTGTTACCCAAGGATTTTTACAAGCCCTCGTCTTTTTACCTACTTGATCCTCTGCTACCTTCACTATTTCATCCCTCAAAGCTACCCATTCGCCTTCTACTGTATTTCGTTCCCCCATTCCTGTCAATTTTTCCCTTATACTCTCCCTGAAATTCTGTACAACCTCTGGTTAAGTCAGTTTATCCAGGTCCCATTTTCTTAAATTCCCACCTTTTTGCAGTTTCTTCAGTTTTAATCTACAGTTCATAACCAATAGATTGCAGTCAGAGTCCACATCTGCCCCTGAAAATGTCCTACAATTTAAAACCTGGTTCCTAAATCTCTGTCTAACTATTATATAATCTATCTTAAACCTTCCATATCTCCGGGCTTCTTCCATGTATACAACCTTCTTTCATGATTCTTAAACCAAGATTTACCTATGATTAAGTTATGCTCTGTGCAAAATTCTACTGCGCAGCTTTCTCTTTCATTCCTTACCCCCATTCCATGTTCACCTACTACATTTCCTTCTCTTCCTTTTCCTACTATCGAATTCCAGTCGCCCATGACTATTAAATTTTTGTCTCCCTTCACTACCTGAATAATTTCTTTTATCTCAACATGCATTTCATCAATCTGTTCATCATCTGCGGAGCTAATTGGCATATAAACTTGTACTACTGAGGTAGGCGTGAGCAATAATGCATTCATGATGCTGTTCGTGGTAGCTTACCCGCTTTCCTATTTTTTTAAATTCATTATTAAACCTCCTCCTGCATTACCCTTATTTGATATTATATTTATAACCCTGTATTCACCTGACCAGAGTTCTTGTTCCTCCTGCCACCGAACTTCATTAATTCCCACTATATCTAACTTTAACCTATCCAATTCCCTTTTTAAATTTTCGAACCTACCTGCCAGATCAAGGGATGTGACGTTCCACGCTCCGACCCGTAAAACGCCAGATTTCTTTCTCCTGATAACAACGTCCTCCTTAGTAGTCCCCGCCCGGAGATCCGAATGGGGGACTATTTTACCTCCGGAACATTTTACCCAAGAGGACGCCATCATCATTTAACCATACAGTAGAGCTGCATGCCCTCGGGAAAAATTATGGCTGTAGTTTCCCCTTGCTTTCAGTCGTTCGTAGCACCAGCACAGCAAGGCCGCTTTTGTTAGTGTTACAGGGCCAGATCAGTCAATCATTCAGTCTGTTGCCCATGCAACTACTGGAAAGGTGCAGCCACTCTTCAGGAACCACACGTTTGTCTGGTCTCTCAACAGAGCTTCCCCACCAACGGCGAGGTCCATGGTTCATGTAGGGGGGAGGCACAAAACATTAGTAGATTTAAATCGATTGGGTTTTGTTGACTTTTGCTGATCCAAAATTAGTGAGCCCTGGTTTAGGACGTCGTGAACCAGTAATATGGCTCAAAGAAAGCAGCAAATGGAAACTGACGTAATAAGACTTGGGCCTACATCTCAAGAGGGCACAAAGTTTCCAGATATCGGAGAAACTAAGCGTTACTAGAGAATGGAATGTTTTTAGGCAAGTGTGTACTCGTATATCCTTTAATGTGGGAAAGGTGGTATAATGCAGTGGTAACATAGGTTGCTAACAAATAATTTTATTGGCGAGACGAAGAATCTGACTTCGCCAGTCAGATGTGAGAACATGCCCATAGAAGATTTTAGACAATGACATTGATAATCCTACAGCGGTATTTATACAACGCACCTACGCATCTACTGGCTCATAACACTGGTTGTAAATATAGGAGTCATTGTCTGTCGACTCCTGCCTTAGTTTCACGAGGCAGTTGTTGGCACATAGTTGCCGTCATTGTGTAGCCACTGCCCAGTAGATGCCGTCCCACGAGTCACTCAACATGACACATCGCAATATAACCCCCGATAATGAAATACAAATAATACCTCCAAGTAAGTGCCCGCCTGTCATTGTTTCGCTGGCCTCAAGTTAAACACTAACGTTATGAAAAGTTACCCTAAGAATGGAGTGGGTATTGATATGTGCGTCGAAGACGGCACGGGAAAAATACCCAGGTAGGAACAGAGTATGAAATTTACTGCAACACATTTAAACAATCTTCTCCAGTGAGATATAGTCTGGAACATAACAACTGAAAACAAGTCACTTCTTGAATATGCAAAGAATAATAATAACATCGGAAGGCTTAAGGCCGGAAAATGTCACAGTAAAATTTAAGTTCCAAAATCCTGTGCCCAATCGCTTAGCGCACCACAAAGTCCGCGAGGGACGTACAACATTCATTTTCGTTTTTAATCTTAAGTGAGTGATGGAAAGATGTTAAAGCTCAATTGTTTCAGAGTATATTACGCAAAGAATAACTGCAATCGATCTAGTCACAGTGGAAGACAGATATCACGTAAATAAAAACATCTCAATACACTTTAAATAAATACCTGCAACTGGCGCCAGTAAGCGTTTTTAATTTCGTATTGATTGTAAATACCGTACTCTAGTGCAAAAAAAATTGATAAATGTAATTAATATGATGTAGCTAATCGATGATCTTGGCGAAGAAATACTTAAAACTCGGCGACAGGAACTTCTGGATGACTGATTAAATCTTACTGATTGAGTTGTCGACTCAGTAAATTTATTTAACTAAGCAAACATATTTAATACGATTAGCCTTCCTTCATACAACCGATTTACATACAGTAATAAACTTTATATGCTCACCGTTATTCTGGATTTGTGTTCAAGTCGATAATTATGAACCAAAGATCGCTAAACTAAACTTGTACATCGTTTACATCACAGTGCATGACGTACCGTATGAACATTATACAACACTCCTCAATATCATTTGCATTTGTTCTAAGTATGGTGTCTTCCTAACAAAGTAATGTAGGTCGAACTATTGAACTTACACAACATTAATCTTCCGATGGCGGACAGTTGGCACAAGATAGATTCTGTACCACTAGTTTGCATACTGTTTTCTACCAAACTTCTATTTAACAGAGTACGTATTCTTGAAAGACATACTTTTCTACATGGCGGCCTTTCTACATCTGTAGGGAGAGCTGGGGCACAGTGAACACAAAACTCACTTCATACTGTTTTGCACCTACGGTAAGTGCAGTGGAAATTTTAAATTGGACTGCAATAGATAAGTAATTGAGCTAGTTGTTTCCATAATTTGTCATTTTACCCTTATGCTAATCATTTTGAGACAAAACTGGAAATATAGTTCTCTGTTTCTCGTACTGGTATGCCCCATACAGGATCAGAGTGAGCAATTGTTGGGGGCACTACGAGTACACATATGGGAATTTCAATTATAAGCATAAAAACTTCCGTGAATATAATTAACAATCAGACAAATATTTTATTGCACATTATAATGACACTAGGAGAACAGAAAAGCAAGAACATTATTACAACTCGTAGTAGCTCCAATAGGCTGTGGCTTGGGTAGTTTCCACTTTGTCACTAAATTTGACATAGGCGTAGCTGGTGGGAAGTTGGTAGGGGAAGAGGGTTAGGGGGTTCAAACTCCTCCCGAAATGTTCACAAAGATGATGTGATCTTAAAATTGATTGCAATGTACTCTTCATATCAAAATAATTTTTATTTCAAAACTACCTCGTTTTCAAACGGCACCTACTGTCAGCGTAACGCACTAAATGTTTATTTTAAGTTACGTTACGTAGGAGGGAGGAACGTCTAGTCTGCACGATATGATTATCCCTGCTTTTTTTTTCTTTTCTATATTTTCATGATATGTGCAATATCTGAGAACTGAACGATAAAATGACGATAAACAAAGTTGGATAGAAAATATTGCCATTTATCAAGGTAATAGGAATCACTGACATAAAAATCATACAATGGTGTGCAAAAGTTAAGGACGAAACAAACTTCCGCATGATGCGTCACTGCTAAGTAACATAACTCGATGAAACTTGGGCCATACACAAAACGGCTACTACAGTGTAGTAGAGAAGACAGCTGAAAGAAATACACCATGAGACGGACAGAAATGACACTTTTATTCCAAGACAGTAATTACACTGAAGTCACCTCCATCTAGATTAGGAAAGGTAGGATAAGGGTCTTAATACGATGTATGATCCCCACAGACTGCAGTGCATGGTCCGGAACGTGTTCCCACGCTGGCCACGAGGGTCATGTGGAGTTCTTGTGGTAGAGCGTTCCAGTCCTCGAACACTGCAGCTGATAACAGCTAGGTGGTCGTTGGTGCACGTAGATGTGTTGCAGTACGTCTCTCCAATGCATCCCATAGCTGCCAGATGGGATTTGAGTTAGGGCGGCCGAAAAGGGCAGCCCATTCCCCGAATATCATTGATGTCATCAGCGCTGTTCGATGCTGTCGCGCCTTGTCATCCGTAAAAATGAAGTCAGGTAGGAAGGCATCCTTGAAAAGGCGCGCATTGGAAAGTAGTGGTACCATAATAATGTTTGCCGTAGAGTGTACCGTGTACAAAGATTTGCAGATCAGTACACCCGTACAACATTATACCTCCTCATACCTTAACACCTGGACCATCAAACGATCATGCTGGACGTACCTTCATATGGCGAGAGTTGGGAACATACAGGGTGGGCCATTGATAGTGACCGGGCAAAATATCTCACGAAATAATCGTCAAACGAAAAAACTACAAAGAACGAAACTTGTCTAGCTTGAAGGGGGAAACCAGATGGCGCTATGGTTGGCCCGCTAGATGGCGCTGCCATAGGTCAAACGGATGTCAACTGCGTTTTTTTAAAATAGAAACCCCCATTTTTTATTACATATTCGTGTAGTACGTAAAGAAATATGAATTAGTTGGACCACTTTTTTCGCTTTGTGATAGATGGTGCTGTAATAGTCACAAACGTATAAGTACGTGGTATCACGTAACATTCCGCCAGTGCGGACGGTATTTGCTTCGTGATACATTACCCGTGTTAAAATGGACAGTTTACCAATTGCGGAAAAGGTCGATATCATGTTGATGTATCGCTATTGTGATCAAAATGTCCAACGGGCGTGTGCTATGTACACTCCTGGAAATTGAAATAAGAACACCGTGAATTCATTGTCCCAGGAAGGGGAAACTTTATTGACACATTCCTGGGGTCAGATACATCACATGATCTCACTGACAGAACCACAGGCACATAGACACAGGCAACAGAGCATGCACAATGTCGGCACTAGTACAGTGTATATCCACCTTTCGCAGCAACGCAGGCTGCTATTCTCCCATGGAGACGATCGTAGAGATGCTGGATGTAGTCCTGTGGAACGGCTTGCCATGCCATTTCCACCTGGCGCCTCAGTTGGACCAGCGTTCGTGCTGGACGTGCAGACCGCGTGAGACGACGCTTCATCCAGTCCCAAAGATGCTCAATGTGGGACAGATCCGGAGATCTTGCTGGCCAGGGTAGTTGACTTACACCTTCTAGAGCACGTTGGGTGGCACGGGATACATGCGGACGTACATTGTGCTGTTGGAACAGCAAGTTCCCTTGCCGGTATAGGAATGGTAGAACGATGGGTTCGATGACGGTTTGGATGTACCGTGCACTATTCAGTGTCCCCTCGACGATCACCAGAGGTGTACGGCCAGTGTAGGAGATCGCTCCCCACACCATGATGCCGGGTGTTGGCTTTGTGTGCCTCTGTCGTATGCAGTCCTGATTGTGGCGCTCACCTGCACGGCGCCAAACACGCATACGACTATCATTGGCACCAAGGCAGAAGCGACTCTCATCGCTGAAGACGACACGTCTCCATTCGTCTCTCCATTCACGCCTGTCGCGACACCACTGGAGGCGGGCTGCACGATGTTGGGGCGTGAGCGGAAGACGGCCTAACGGTGTGCGGGACCGTAGCCCAGCTTCATGGAGACGGTTGCGAATGGTCCTCGCCAATACCCCAGGAGCAACAGTGTCCCTAATTTGCTGCGAAGTGGCGGGGCGTTCCCCTGCGGCACTGCGTAGGATCCTACGGTCTTGGCGTGCATCCATGCGTCGCTGCGGTCCGATCCCAGGTCGACGGGCACGTTTATCTTCCGCCGACCACTGGCGACAACATCGATGTACTGTGGAGACCTCACGCCCCACGTGTTGAGCAATTCGGCGGTACGTCCACCCGGCCTCCCGCATGCCCACTATACGACCTCGCTCAAAGTCCGTCAACTGCACATACGGTTCACGTCCACGCTGTCGCGGCATGCTACCAGTGTTAAAGACTGCGATGGAGCTCCGTATGCCACGGCAAACTGGCTGACACTGACGGCGGCGGTGCACAAATGCTGCGCAGCCAGCGCCATTCGACGGCCAACACCGCGGTTCCTGGTGTGTCCGCTGTGCCGTGCGTGTGATCATTGCTTGTACAGCCCTCTCGCAGTGTCGGGAGCAAGTATGGTGGGTCTGAGACACCGGTGTCAATGTGTTCTTTTTTCCATTTCCAGGAGTGTATACTGCTCGGTATCCTGGACGCCATCATACAAGTGTCCGGACCATTCGCCGGATAGTTACGTTATTTAAGGAAACAGGAAGTTTTCAGCCACATGTGATCGTCAGCCACGACCTGCAACAAATGATGATGCCCAAGTAGGTGTTTTAGCTGCCGTCGCGACTAATCCGCACATAAGTAGCTGACAAACTGCGGGAATCTCAAAAACGTCCGGGTTGAGAATGTTACATCAACATCGATTGCACCCGTACCATATTTCTATGCACCAGGAATTGCATGGCGACGTCTTTGAACGTCGTGTACAGTTCTGCCACTGGGCACAAGAGAAATTACGGGACGATGACAGATACTTTGCACGCGTTCTATTCGGCGACGAAGCGTCATTCACCAACATCGGTAACGTAAACCGGCATAATACGCACTATTGCGCAACGGAAAATCCACGATGGCTGCGACAAGTGGAACATCAGTGACCTTGGCGGGTTAATGTATGGGTCGGCGTTATGGGTGGAAGGATAATTGGCCCCCATTTTATCGATGGCAATCTAAATGGTGCAATGTATGCTGATTTCGTACGTAATGTTCTACCGATGTTACTACAACATGTTTCACTGCATGACAGAATGTCGGTGTACTTCCAGCATGATGAATGCCTTGCACATAGCTCGCGTGCGGTTGAAGCAGTATTGAATAGCATACTTCATGACAGGTGGATTGGACGTCGAAGCATGTTCACCGGATCTGATGTCCACAGATTTCTTTCTGTGGGGAAAGTTGAAGGATATTTGCTATCGTGCTCCACCGACAACGCCTGACAACATGAGTCAGCGCATTGTCAATGGATGTGCGAACATTACGGAAGGCGAACTACTCGCTGTTGAGAGGAATGTCGTTACACGTATTGCCAACTGCATTGAGGTTGACGGACATGATTTTGAGCATTTATTGCATTAATGTGGTATTTACAGGTAATCACGCTGTAACAGCATGCTTTCTCAGAAATGATAAGTTCACAAAGGTACATGTGTCACATTGGAACAACTGAAATAAAATGTTCAAAGGTACCTACGTTCTGTATTTTAATCTAAAAAACCTACCTGTTACCAACTGTTCGCGTAAAATTGTGAGCCATATGTTTGTGACTATTACAGCACCATCGCCCGTTTGACCTATGGCAGCGCCACCTAGCGGGCCAACCCCTTCAAGCTAGACGAGTTTCCTTCTTTGTAGTTTTTTCGTTTGGTGCATATTTCGTGATATATTTGGCCCATTCACTATCAATGAAGCACCCTGTATAATGCACTTAGGAACATTGTCTAATATTAAATATTTTCGTGATTCAGGTGTCATGTTATGGGGAGGATAATGTTTTACTGAACCTCCAAATCTTTGAAACTGGTACACCCACTGGTCAACGTTATCGTGACTCAGTACTCCTTACTCTTGTGCATCTTTTCAGGTTTGCATTGTGATATTTCTGGCTTTAGGAGCCAAGATTCTTTCCTCAAAGCAGTAATGGTTGCAACACTGGTGTGAGCAGTAGCAGATGGTACCTTTCTCATGGGAATGCCGGCCGCTGTGGTCGAGCGGTTCTAGGCGCTTCAGTCTGAAACTGCGCGACATGGCGGTCACAGGTTCGAATCCAGCCTCGGGCATGGATGTGTGTGATGTTCATAGGTTAGTTAGGTTTAAGTAGTTCTAAGTTCTACGAGACTGATGACCTCAGGTGTTGAGTCCCATAGTGTTCAGAGCCATTTGAACCATTTCATGGGAAAGATGGCAAAAAATTTAGTTTATCAATGTGATTAGCTGATACGTTCAGGGGCTGCTCGTCAAAATGCCAACTTTCTTTCATTGATTTTTAAATAACGGCGCAAAAAACTTGCTTAACATTCTTAAATAAGTCCTTCCAAAAGCAAGCTACCGACTCGTTATTTAGAAAGTCGTAATTACATATGAAACTAAAAACTAAAGCGAAACGGAAAGGCAGACGAAGCTCTTCGAGTGTCTTCGGAGCTCCGTCTAGACCGGGTTTTCAAGCGAAGTAGCGGCGCTGACTAATCGTATCGGAAAGAGCAGTCATGATGGACAGATTGTCGGCTATATCTTTGTTTTACATGTAAATGTTAATCAGATCAGTTTAAGAAAAAATAAAGTATAATCAGTGACTGGTGTCGCAAGATGAAGTTATCAAATACCGAGAGCGCACATAAAATCGGTCCCTGTGCTGAAAGGAATATGAATGAAGAAAATCAACGTACATCATCGCTTTCTTACATTTTTATTGTACAGTTTCACTATTAACTATATAATTGACAGTTAAGTAAGAGATTTACTTTTATTAATTTAATAAGCATATTTTACGAAGGAATTGAAGTCTGTGTTCAAAATGTTCTCCACCAACATCCAAGCAAAGTTGTACACATCGAAGCATGTTAAGGAAAACACTTTTCAGTACCCTTTGAGGAATGTTCGAAATTTCTTCAAATACGTTGTTTTTTAATATGTCAAGTGTACTGGGATTTTTGCGGCAGACTCTAGCCTTTAGAAATCCCCAGGCGTAAAAGTCACATGGTGACAAGTCGGGAGAGTGGCGTGGCCACAAGCCCTTACTAATGGTCCTCTCTTCTGTAAAATCAGTATGTATACGAGCTAAGGACAAATCCGACGTATGAGAAGTTGCCCCATATTGCTGCAAATAAGCACAACATTTTTCGTTTGGTGTTAACAGAGCCGAAAATTCATTGTAGAGTTGCAAGTAAACATGTGTGTTGACAGTTTCGTTGAAGAACAGTGGCCCTATAATTCTGTTACCAGGTAAATCACACCTTACATCAATTTTTAAATCGTGTAACGGCTTTTGGAGTATGCCATGGGGATTCTCTGTAGCCCAGTGTCTTGTGTTTTGTGAATTAACGCAACCCGACAGATGAAGCCAGGCTTCATCCGTCGAAAGGAGGTGGAACGGCTCAAGATGTCCCCCAGCGACATTTTCCAGCAACCAGTCACAGTAATGAGTACGCTTACCCTTGTCCTCTCCTGGGGACCGTCATGAATCGCAGTGACTTCAGTATAATTATTTTCTTGCAATAGAAATGTCATTTCTGTTCGTCTCATCGCGTATTTCTCTCGGTTGCGTTCTCTACTATACGGTAGCAGTTCTTTCCTTGTATGGTCCAAGTTTTATCGAGCTGTGTTACTTAGTAATGTCACATCATGCGAAATTTACTTTCGTCGTTAAGTTTTGCACCCCAGTTTCGTTTTGGAAACAATAAAATTAACAGAATAAGATTAAGTAATGACAGAAGGTTTGTTTACGTGCGTACTGGTTATGTTCATTAATACTTTTGTCAGTATGGACGTCCACATTTTTGAACACAAACTGTATACGGGAATTACCTTAAGAGATGAAAAGTCTCTGTGAAGTCGTTTCAGAAGACGTTTGACGAATTCGGTACAACTTATTCACTTTACTACCTGATTTTAGCTCAATTCATTAACTCTTCCAGAAAGACTGAGCACTCAAATAAGGCCTATTGATTATTATATGTGTGTTTTAATGTGGGGTTACAGTTTTGTTTTGAGAGAATCTCTGAGTTGGTCATCGTCTGCTGGGAGCAAACGATGTTGCTTCTCGTTCGAAGGAGAGCACAGGATGACCAACTTTAGATTTCCAATACCTGAACAGAGAGGTTTACCCATCTTAGTCGAAGGCTGTTTTGTGTGTTGTTGACGGAGGGCTACCCCTCGGGCAGCTACCGCTGCACGGGGAGCTAGGTAATCTCGAAAGAGAAAGGGGCACTCTTCAGTGAAAGCTTGGTGAGTACGGATCGTAGCTCTTAAGGGGGGTTTCAGGTGCTACGAGGCAGGATGAGTTAGGACTTCGTTATGTTTAACTGTTGAAATACTTAAAAGGTACTTAACTGAAGCGAGTTATTTTTCCGAATGTGCCATAATTATATTGCTTTAAATAGGAGATTTTTGGGTGTTGGAGTTGAAAGTGTGGAAGTTACTTTGTTCATTTTGAACAACGATGAAGTAGAATTTCAGACGGTAAATCCGATTAGGAAAAGCTGGTTAGGATCACTTCAGCCGTACGTGAGTGTAATACTGCGTCGAAGCGAGTATGATTTTTAATCTTATATTTTGTGGAAGTTGCTTTTGTCTTTGTGTGTAGATTTTGTGCCACATGTTTGGTAATCGATGACCCTTCTGGTCCACCACGACACCGAAATAGGCTTTATTTTAACAGTTTGCTTATTTAACGAGCTACTATTTCTGCTTTCTGAAAAGCAGCACTACAGTTGATTTCGAATGCACCACGTGCTCTAATTCGGTCGTTTGCAAGTAGCAGACGCAGTTAGTATGTTGAACAATTATCGCACAATCTAGTGCATTGGTTAAACCTCTGTCCAGAATAGCGCATGCGTAGAATCGTAATGCGAATCACACTGAGACATTTTTACGGTATGAATGCAGAGGAGATGAGGAAGAATTCCACTGAAAATGCAACAGAAGCAGTGATTTCTTTTGCCTGGCTTGTAAACATTTTTAATTTTCAAAGAAGCGTCGTAAGTGGCAAGTGGTGAATTTTGAGTAAAGCCTGCATTTATCTTGTTGTGGTGTTAAAATTTGCTTCTTTTGCCAAGATACTTCGGAATTTACACAATGTCACCTCACTAACAAATTATGCAGATACAACTGCGTGAGAATCCTGAAACAGTAATTTATTCACTTTATTAAATGAGGAGCTGAGGAAATGTAAGGTCGGCAGCTCATGAAAAAGCACATCCTCTGTACAAAATAAAAGTGTAATGTCTTCAGTTACGTTTTTCACAAACCCATAGCATTTCTCGTTTCACCAGTTACCGATGGATCTTCCAAATTACATTCTTCAATTAAAAAAGTATGTAGTTAGTGGAATAACGTGGTAGATAATGAAGTTTTTCATAATAAATATATGGATAAATATTCTCCTCTTTGTGTACTATCATTTCCCAAAATCTCTTTTCGATATCTCAAATCGTTCATGAAATATGAGGAGCGTTGTGAATATTTCGCTCTGGTTGTATCGCTAATGCAGCGCGATCACAAATGTGTGTGATACATCACATCAATTTTCTCGAAATTACTGACCTCTACCCAAGACTAACGAAAAATTCGACGTGTTACCTAAATGTTATACGCAGCAACATATTATGTAATATGCACCAAACACAAAATCATAACGACTGCTATTTTTCATTGAAAAATGGTTTCGCAGGACAGAGCGGATCAGGTTGTGGAAAGGGGCCAAAGTCAATTATTGTTAGTGATACAAGAACACACACAACTTTATTACTTAAACCAATGCACAGTTTTCGCTTTAAATTAACAAAGATCAATTCACGTCTGAGGGCCCAAGTAACTTCTCCAGAATAAGTTTACATGATTGCTTTTAAAACACCAGGATTTAGAGTAACAGCTGAAGGCCTTATCTAAGTAAAATTACAATATCTTCGGGCGAAAAGCCGTATTAAGGAAAATTCAAGTTAATTCTTCGTCTGAAAGCCCAATAAAAAAAATTCTTTGCATAATAAAAGAGGGACTTTAAGTATAAGCCTTCACACAATACAACAGAAAACATCTTAAGAAAACTTGAAGTATCTTGTCGGCTGAAGGCCAAAGCAATTACTCAAGAATAATTAAAGACAACCTTAAGATAAACATTTACAGAACACCGCTGAAAGCCGTTTCAAGAATTCAAAATAATGAAAGAGAAGCCTTACAGACCAGAATTTACATATTAAAGCCACAGATTTCGAAACAAACGCACCTGAAGGCCTAAATACAGAGCAACAAGAATTGTAAATGAAACACAGCTGAAGGCCTAGTCTTAAGGTTGTTACGAAGCTCGCCTGAAGGCCATATAGTAAACATAAAACAGACAATATTAGTACACGGCTGAAGGCTTGGCACAGTACCTGCGATCAAATAAAACGACAGTCACAAACAACAAACAGGGGTGATCATAAGTGTTCCAAGGGTCGGCCTGGGGAGGAAACTCTAACAACAGTTTAGGTGAGACAGGCAGCCAAGCGTAACACTAAATAATCGGGTGGCAGCACGACCTAGGGACGGCTGAAAGACCAACCAACAACCTAATCAATTCCCTTCCATCCGACGAGCGGAACGAGAACCAAAAATATCAGCGAGGACGAGGATACCAGCAGCATTATGTCTTGAAAACTGGCGTCTAAATACAGTTAAGGCCCAATAAATAACCACCGAAAAATATGAACAAACACGAAGGCTGTGGGACTACACGCCGAGCCAGACAGCATCAGCACACACTCGCTGCTCTGTCGCAACCGACCCGACCCACTGGCTACGCCAGTACGCAGACAGCATTCCTCTGCTCGATAAAAATCATAGAAGCTATACACAGTTCCACGTAAACACTTGCACCAAGAACTCCGGCAATCGTAAAACTAATCGCCATGGAACAATAAAGAGAAAGGTGAAGTCGACACACACAGAGTTTCCATAAGCGGTCTATGACCAAATACACATCGTGTGATGAGACGACCGACCGAACGACCAACCACGGTCGCCCCCACTCAAGTTACACTACTTGCCATTAAAATTGCAACACCAAGAAGAAATGCAGATGATAAACGGGTATTCATTGGACAAATATATTATGCTGGAACTGACATGTGATTACATTTTCACGCAATTTGGGTGGATAGATCCTGAGAAATCAGTACCCAGAACAACCACCTCTGGCCGTAATAACGGCCTTGATACGCCTGGGCATTGAGTCAAACAGAGCTAGGATGGCGTCTACAGGTACAGCTGCCCATGAAGCTTCAGCACGATACCACAGTTCATCAACAGTAGTGACTAGCGTATTGTGACGAGCCAGTTGCTCGGCCACCTTTGAGCAGACGTTTTCAATTGGTGAGAGATATGGAGAATGTACTGCCCAAGGCAGCAGCCGAACATTTTCTGTATCCAGAAAGGCCCGTACAAGACCTGAAACACGCGGTCGTGCATTATCCTGCTGAAATGCAGGGTTTCGCAGGGATCGAATGAAGGGTAGAGCCACGGGTCGTAACACATCTGAAATGAAACGTCCACGTTCAAAGTGCCGTCAGTGAGAACAAGAGGTGACCGAGACGTGTAACCAATGGCACCCCATACCATCACATTGGGTGATACGCGCGTATGGCGATGACGAAAACACGCTTCCAATGTTCGTTCACCGCTATGTCGCCAAACACGGATGCGACCATCATGATGCTGAATCAGAACCTGGATTCATCCGAAAAAATGACGTTTTGCCATTCGTGCACCCAGGTTCGTCGTTGAGTACACCATCGCAGGCACTCCTGTCTGTGATGCAACGACAGGGGTAACGGCAGCCATGGTCTCCGAGCTGATAGTCCATGCTGCTGCAAACGTCATCTAACTGTTCGTGCAGATGGTTGTTATCTTGCAAACGTTCCCATCTGATGACTCAGGGATCGAGAAGCGGCTGCACGATCCGTTACAGCCATGCAGATAAGATGCCTGTCATCTCGACTGCTAGTGATACGAGGCCGTCGAGATCCAGCACGGCTTTCCGTATTGCCTTCCTGAACCCACCGATTCCATATTCTGCT
Source organism: Schistocerca gregaria (assembly GCF_023897955.1). Lineage (NCBI taxonomy): Eukaryota > Metazoa > Arthropoda > Insecta > Orthoptera > Acrididae > Schistocerca > Schistocerca gregaria. Next base: position 123,112,617 of record NC_064927.1, on the reverse strand, counting down.
AACAGTCATTGGATCTCGACCAACGCGAGCAGCAATGTTGCGATACGATAAACTGCAATCGCGATAGGCTACAATACGACCTTTATCAAAGTCGGAAACGTGATGGTACGTATTTCTCCTCCTTACACGAGGCATCACAACAACGTTTCACCAGGCAACGCCGGTCAACTGCTGTTTTTGTATGAGAAATCGGTTGGAAACTTTCCTCATGTCAGCACGTTGCAGGTGTCGCCACCGGTGCCAACCTTGTGTGAATGCGCTGAAACGCTAATCATTGGCATATCACAGCATCTTCTTCCTGTCGGTTATATTTCGTGTGTGTAGCACGTCATCTTCGTGGTATAGCAATTTTAATGGCCAGTAGTGTATGTGTGTCGGCTACGGTCGGGCGAGTCTTGGCTGTCCGGAGCTCACTACAGCTCCAACCCGACTCAACTCGATGTCCGTTGTGAACTCGGAGACACGGAGACCCGGGCACAATGGCTCGGGCCCAACCATGCATACGTTGCTCTTGTCCATTGGCCACCTCCGGCAAGATGACCAACTGTCGAGGCTCTGAAACGGTCAAAAATTCAAATACACATCTCCCGGTGAGTCGAACGACCGAACGACCAACCAACGCTCGTTCCCGCTCTAGTCTCGTTACGTCGGACAGTTCATGTGTGCTGCTAGCGGCCGGCGAGTACTGGCTGTCCGCACCTACCGTCCCCACTCAATCCCCGACAGACGACGACCCGGGAACACTAGCGGTCGCTCCAGCGATAGTACGAGAGTGCACTTATCGATAAGCGTTGCTGCTGCCACTCACGGGCAAGCAAAACAGCAACTTAGTGACGACAAAAAAGTGAATAAGAAAGAGGCGACAGAACAAGATGACGAGCCACTCACGGCTCATTCATGGCAAACTTTTTCGAATTTCTCGCAGTGTTTTATCCCATATAAATATCACAATAACTATGACCATCAACGAAATGATGGACATAGCATCAGGAAGCCATATAAAGCTATAAATAATGCACAAACGAATTTTTTGCTTAACAGTTTCTGTAAAATCATTTGAGACACTCGCCAAGATCCTGTCATCGTAGCCCGTAGCCAACTGGCCGAAAGCTGGGCAAACAATGTCGGCCATCCCTTCCAAAGAAAAGAATGAACTTGCCCGGCGTTTCGTCACCGTATCGTACGCGCACTCTACGTGTCTGTCGTACACTGTTTGTTTTCCCTATGACGTCGTCGTATCAGTGTAGTACATGTGCGTGATTAATATTGATTAGTTTTATAAAAAGTTATAAATTGGTGTTGTGCGGAGACGCGTTTAACTATTATACTGATTCGGATATCATTGTGGAGAGCTTGCGGAACACTACCAGGTCGCAAAGTGTGATAATAAAAACACTCGCAGGAATATAAGTGCAAACCGGTATGAAAGTGAAAGTTACAAAGTAATGAAAGATATCATATGACTCGTAAATACGCTCAGAATTGTAGAAATCACAAGTCAGAGGAAAGCCTAAAAAGTCGGGTGCTGGGCGATTGTGAGATCTATGACAGCATAAAAAAAGACGAGAAAATGGTTCAAAGCTATTACGTAGTTGGCCGATGTGAGCATATGGAGTATTATATCGAGATCACCGAAGCTCATGTTATGTATGCTTCAGGCAATTGTCGGTTTTAGGCATCTTGTCACTGCTGATCATGCTGACCTGACTTTGCCGTTGTGAGAAGTTTAACCCTATCTCGCTGGTCAAAGCGAGAAAGCGAGGCTGGCGACCCTTGATGATTAGTGATGTAGCTGAGCAGGTAATTAATTCTGGTCCCCCGGAAAACGTTTCCTACTAAATTCGCGTGTATGCAGGTTTCTTGTACCCAATGTGTATGGATCAAAGCAGAGATAGATGGTGAATTGCTCTTCCTTGATGTCTTCGTTCGCCGGAAAACCAATGGACACTTCAGCCACAATGGGTACAGTAAACCTACACTCGCGCAACGGTACCTGCATGCTCTTACCCCTACCATCCGGTACAAAAACGTGGTATTCTGAACACTTTCGTCCGCCGTGCTAAGGTCGTCGTCTCAGACGCTGAAAATCTGTCACTGGAACTAAGCCACCACCGAAAAGTCTTCTGTGGAAAACGGCTACAATCACCGTTAAATATCACAGGATATTTCTAGTGCGACACGCAGGAGAAATACGATCGAAGAAGAAGGAACTTGTGTTTTTGCATTTCGTGACGCAGTGGCGGGAAAACTTAGCTGGCTCCTGAAGAGACACGACATCTCATCAGCGTTCAGGACCTCAGGAAAAATACGACGGCTCATGAGGTATGTGAAGGACGATCTAGAGCTAAGAACACCTGGAGTGTACAACACAATATGTCAGTGCGGCTGCTACTACGTCATCTAAACAGTACTCACTGTGGAGCAACGCCGGACGGAACACGAGAGATGGTTACGCCTAGGCTATCCTGAAAGATCAGAAGCAGCCGTGGCAGAAGACGCTTTAGAAATCGGACACCGAATTCTACTCGACATAACATCTGTCATTATGAGGACGAAACAACTGTCAGAAATATAAATATCTGAAAACACCATCAACAAAGGCGGCGGGTTGCAGCTCAGGAGCCTGAGACCGAGCCATCGCGATGTTGAAGTCGGCGCAACGCACGCGGGTCGAAAACATGCCCGAAAGAACAGGTACCACGCAGAGTCTGCAGCTGTTATACATTACATGTAAATTGAAGGTGCAGAGGGGAAGAAAGGAAGGGAAAGGGTAGGAAAGGAAAGGAAAGCGAGGGGATGACTGCTGTCAGCTGCATCGGGGCGCTACCAAGAATCAGCGGCAACGAGTGAAAATGCACAAATACGTCCAACCTCCTGTGGGAATCTCAGAGAGTGGTAGTTGGCGCTCAGTGGGAGTGTGGATCAGCCGTGAGGCGTGGCGAGATGGTCTGCGCCTTTTTGGATAACGCTGCATCACGGATGGCGCAGTCGTTAACGCACCTGCCTAACAAGCAGAAGATCCCGGGTTCGAATCGCGGTCCGGTACATATTTTCACTCGTCGCCGCTGATACCGCGTAAAGTTCCGATGCAGCTGACAGCAGTGAGCCCCTCCCTTTCGTCTCCTGTGTCCGCTCTGTACCTTCAATTTACCGCATTTGGCGAAAAGTGAGCGCCTGTGACGTCACAGCCATCTGTGTGGCTATATTACTACGAGGCCATGGCGACATGGCAGTCAGTTACCAAAAATGGTTCAAATGGCTCTGAGCACTATGCGACTTAACTTCTGAGGTCATCAGTCGCCTAAAACTTAGAACTAATTAAACCTAACTGACGTAAGGACATCACACACGTCCATGGCCGAGGCAGGATTCGAACCTGCGACCGTAGCGGTCGCTCGGCTCCAGACTGTAGCTCCTAGAACCGGACAGCCACTCCGATCGGCAGTCATTTACCACTTGACAATGCTTGAGGAGAGCTCGGCTGAAAGCTCGTGGGATTTTAACGACTTGGCGCGACTGAAAGCCCGAAAAGATTTTATTAATTCATATCGTCGGGAGGCCATCCATTCACACAAACATAAAGATGTCCAAGTGAACAAAGCTACGGATAAATATATTACATATCGCTCCCCGGAAATTTGCACTTGTGTGTATAACCATCCTGTGGGAGAAACGAAAAGATTTGGATACGTAGAACACGTTGCATGACGAAGGGACGCACATTTAGCAGAAGAGCTACCCTCTGACCACTTCTGAGCATAATATCATTGGTGATCACACACTGGAAATTTTGCTGATAGCTTGTGAAGTGTCTTGACATTTACCCACTGCATTAGCAAGAACAGCGATTACTCGCACAGTGGCAAACGTCACCTGTATCAGATAAGTCGTGAACAACTCTTATCGAACACAAATTGGTCTGGTATAATAAGAGACTAACAGGAGATGTGTCAATAGCTGTTCAGGACTCACCTTGTGGGCTATTACTGTACCATCTCCAGTAACGAGTCTCATCTCTGCACTTGTACAGAGACTTTTATTTTACGCATGTAGGCCGTAGCTTTGTACAGTCGGAAAAGGCGTTGCCTAAATTGTTTCAACAAAATGCAAGTTCTCTACAAGAGGGTGGTGTAAAGGTCTAGGCGACGAGCACAGAGGGGAAAACGGTGCGATGGGAACTGTGCATCGAGCTGTTTTTGAAACGCAGTTTGATAGCTGTCCGTGTCTTATAAAATAGCTAAATGGCAAATAGAAAAATTGAAACAACTTTTGGATAGATTAAATTCAACTTTTTTCAGCCAAACCCTATGATAACGCTATATGACTCGAAGGTTTTAGCGACAAATGGTTAGCTTCCTCAAGCAGAAAGTAAATATCAGTGATGTGTTTCCGAAGGAAACAATGTTAGCTAGTACTTCTGCAAAGGTAGTGTCGCTTAGTGTAATAAATCCCACCTCATAGACGAAGATTCGTTCAATGCAAATGTCTTTGCCTTTGGTACGAGCTGAACTCTTAAATCCTAATGATTATCGACGAAATTACTCAGGAAACTGATCTGAAATCGTCACTGCCAAAAGAACTGCATTGAGTGACAAACTGACACACCAATACTTACTGTGGATCTGAAAGTATTACGTGAGATACAATAATAATGCATCGTGGTACAAAGTGTGTGTATTTCTTTTTCCCCAAATGAGCCCTTAAATGGAACGAAGAATTTGAGAAAGATAGTACTGGTTGTGAATAAAGGAAGTCACGTGGCTTCATGCGAAGGGAAATTTTAATATAATAAATAGACGAAAGTTGATATTTTGTAAAGGCGGTCTTATATAAGTACTTTGGATACATGGTACGTAACCCTATAAGAGCAAATCATCTCAAATGCTGCATACATGAACATGAGCTGCTAGGGTCGCAGGTTCGAATCCTGCCTCGGGCATGGATGTGTATGATTACCGTAGGTTAGTTAGGTTTAAGTAGTTCTAAGTTCTAGGGGACTGATGACCTCAGTTGTTAAGTTCCATAGTGCTCAGAGTAATTTGAACTATTTTGAACCTCCCGTTGGCGTTGCTGGCACTTGTCGCGGTAACAGAAGTATGTAAGCGGAGCGTCTCGGAAACGGGATTACCCTAGCGAAGACATGAGCTGCAAATGGGGAAACTGATTGAGGCAAGTGACTTTGATAAAGGGCAGATGATTATTACGCAGAGCCTGTGAATGGGTTTATCGAAAACGGCGAAGTTGGTCGAATGTTCACACGCTGCTGTCGTGAGCATCTACGGAAGGAGGTAGAAGGGCAGTGAAACCACAATTAGGCGCTAAATGCTTGGATGTATACGAATCTTCATAGAACGTGGGGTTCGGAGGTTTGTCTGCTCTGTAAAGTAGGATATATGGTGATGTGCGGCCTCTCCGCCGTATGAACAATTGTGGTGCAAGCACAAGAGTTTCTGAGCACACCGATCATAGTACACTGTTGACAATAGAGCTCCGAAGCAGACCACCCCTACATGTACACATGTTGACCCAACAACATCGTCAATTACGATTGCAGTGGGCAGGCGACGATCGGGATTCGACCACCGATGAATGGAAACGTGTCGGCTCTTCGGGTGAATCACATTTATGCAACACTAGTCGATAGTCGTGTCCACAAATGCTGTCATCGAGGTGCGAAACGTGCAGCGCGCCAAGGACGCAGGCTGGTGGGAGCAATAATATGCTGTGGGAGACATTCTCCTGCGCTTACACCTGACAGGTTAGCCGAGAGCGCTAATGCGCTCTTCCTGGACTCGTGAAGGCGCGCCGACCCCTGATCGAATCAGCCTTGCGGATTAACAACGCTGGCCGGCGTGCCAGCCAACCTGGATGTGAGTTTTAGGCGGTTTTCCATATCCCACTATGTGTATACTGGGCTGGTCTCCACGTCCCGCCTCAGTTACACGGCTCGCAGACATCTGAACACAACCGCACTATTTCTTGGTTTTCACTAGTCACAGAAAGTTGGGGTACACTAATTCCGTGCCGGGGGTACGAGGTGGTGGCAGGAAGGACATCCAGCCACCCCTTAAACTAATCTTTCCAAATCCGATTAACTATGCCGACCCTGCGTAACCGCGGGAATAAGGCGCAAGAGAAAGAAGAAGAAGACATTCTCCTGCGCTTACATGGTCCTGCAGTAGTAATAGAAGACAAGCTGACAGCTGCGAACCACCGGCACCCCTTCATGCTTGATGTCTTCCCCGATGGTGAAGTCATCTTTCAACAGTATAATTCTCCGTGTTTCGGAGCCAGAACCGTGCTACAGTGGTTTGAGGAACATTATAGTAAATTTACGTTGACGTCTCGCCGTCTCGGTGACCAGATTTGCCCGATGTAAATCCCATGTAACCCATCTGGGTCACTATCAGGTGCCATCACCGCGATCAGAAATAATGGACCGTTATTTACGCGAATTACATGGCCTGTGCGCAGACGTCTAATACCACATACGTCCACAATCCTACCAAGAAACGGTCGGATCCCTGATTCACATAATCGGTGATGTATTTCGTTCCAAAGACGGACAAACAATCTATAAGCAGGTGACCATGCTCATCCCTGTATGTGCAACAACATTAAGACCTGCACACCAGTGTTCAGTGGAAAATAAAAAAAAACGGTGATTAAGTTGAAAAAGATGACTTATGCCTCGTCCAAACTTCCCTCTGACTGGAATCCGTGGCAAGGCCTCTGATGGGCTCTCATAAGATAAAGTTCCACGAGACACACCATGTGCGAGTACTCAGAATGCAGCAGCCTGCTAGACATTGCAGCATGCGAGAAATGCTATACTTTGGAAAGAAACAGCAGTCTGGCGAGCGGTGTACTTGCGCACCAGGCCTGGCTGTTGTGACCGAGCGGTTCTAGGCGCTTCAGTCTGGGACTGCGAGGCCGCTGCGGTCGCAGGTTCGATCCGGAATCGGGCATGGATGTGTGTGATGTCCTTAGGTTAGTTATGTTTAGGTAGTTCTAAGTGTAGGGGACTGATGACCTCAGATGTTAAGTCCCATAGTGCTCAGAGCCATTTGAACCATTTTTTGACACACACCAATACACCTCTGCGTATGTCGGCTGTTACCAGCGCCACCGGGCGACGACCGCAGGGCAAATGCACCGCATGGTCATACCCCGAGCTGATTTAAACCCGCAAACCGCCCACCAGAGCGTTGTTTCACCATGTATCAGCGTTATCCTTAATTTTTGAGAATGAGTCTACATACTGACCTCTATCACTGTTGCCGCGTGGGATAGCCGCACGGTCTACAAACGCCATGCCATGGTTTGCGCGGCTCCCCCCCCCCCCCCCTTCCCCCCTCGGATGTTCGAGTCCTCCCTCGGGCATGGGTTTTTGTGTTGTCCTTAGTGTAAGTTAGTTTAAGTTAGATTTAGTAGTCTGTAAGCCTAGGGACCGATGACCTCTGCAGTTTGGTCCCATAGGAATTTACCACCACTATCACAGCGAAGGAGAGGGTTCTCCATGTGTGGAAGAAGTCATAGAAATCGAAACTCGATAACAGCAGGCGGTTTCTCAAGCACCGACATAGTTACGTTACACACCACCATGTTACACTCTACAATTCTGAGGACTCTAGCGACAGAGAGTAGCAAATATGTAGACATTAAGAATAGAAATGAAGGATGTTATTGACTTTTCTTTTATTTAAAAAGCCTTAAGAGTGTCGACATAAAAAATTCGGAGGCATTAGTTCTCAGCACTCCCTCGTACACTCTGTGATAAAAGTATCCGGACGCCTGCCTGAAATTGACTTACAAGTTCGTGTCACCCTCCATCGGTAATGCTGGAATTCAATATGGAGTTGGGCCACCCTTAGCCTTGATGACAGCTTCCATTCTCGCTCCAACACACAATACACTGTTATGACCTAGGGGCATTGGGACTCCTCGGACATTAAAATGGCTCATATGGTTCTATGGACTATGGAACTTAACATCTGAGGTCATCAGTCCCCGAGACTTAGAACTACTTATACCTAACTAACGTAAGGACATCACACACATTCATACCCGAGACAGGATTCGAACCTGCGACCATAACAGCAGCACGGTTCCGGACTGAAGCGCCTAGAACCGTTCGGCCACAGCTGCAGGCCGGATAGAGAAAAAGAAGCAGTTATGAAGTGAGAAGAAATTATTATTTCTCTTTGTTTAGTTGATGAGAAGCAGATTGTGATGGAAAGAGACACATGAATGCTGATATATTTACTGAATCTGAAGTCTAACTGCTGGGCAGCAACCCTGTATACTGTGTAGCAGGCTGGATTGTAAATTGCTATACCCTTTCTCGCTTTTAACGGCGGAAGTTCGCCTACACAGTCACTGATTGGTAACAAATGATCCTCCAATTCTGTGCGCAGAGATCAGAATATGTTTTCCATCATTTGCAAGTTTTCTAGCCTTCTTGATCGTACAAAATGCTGGAGTGTAGTGATGTTCCACAATTTATCACTGCGAACTGTTACCTCAACTTCCATGATCTAGGTGAGTCTAATGAAATAGTCTCGCACTCATTAATTGGCGAAAATTAGATTCTTAAAACATTTTCTGTAAGATTTTAAAAATTGTTTGTTGAACAGGATCCCCTGCTCCGCCTAAACGTCACTGACATATCCATAAAGAAATCGTATTCACTGTTTGCTGACAACGTTGCGAAACTACTGACGAATTCACATCACCGTGCTGACGAATCGTTTAAAACACTTGACGCTCGGAAAGCCAATATTTGACCAGGCATTGCAACTAAAAGAAACACGTAGTAGCTTTTCAACATAAATAGACATATTCAGTTAACTTCCCAGGACTACTATTCGTTTTAGACTTCCAACAATTTGAGCAGCTGACGCATGTCTATGGGACTGTGAACATACTTTTTAAAAATTAAAGCGCCCCCCCCCAGCCCCTCCCTCCCCCCCACTAGCCGCGTTTTTCTTTCTTTATATGAAGGCTAATATTAGAATATACTACTGGGATTTTGACACGGTTTGCACACACAGATAGAGTGAGACGTAGAGACTTTGACTGTGAATGGCAATTGGGCCTCCTTTTCAAACTTCAGACACACGCACTTCCAATTAACTGTGTCCGCCATATTGCATCCTTCCCATCTAATCCCCCATCCTTTGTCACTATTAACAATACCAATTCCTGTACCTTCCGTCATACTGCAATAGTGCCTCAAGGCTTCGTCCTCTCTCCTCTCCTTCAACTCCTCTACACTGCTGATAAGCCCAAATCACCCCCACTAGTCCTCATCCTTCAGTATGCTGATGACACGGCTTTCCTTGCCCTCTACCCTACACAACAGAAATGCCGACGATTCCCTCAAATTCTCTTCAGTCAGTTTACCTCCTGGTGTAACCAATGACTCCTCAAGATCAACCCTTTCAGAACACAGGCAATAATGAAAGCACAATTCACATGCGCCTTCCTCCTCCATGACTTCTACCTTACCATTTGAGACTGTCCTGTCCAGTCAACTAACACAGTAAAATATCTTGGACTAACCATTGATCAGCAACTAATACGAAAACCGCACCTACTAATCATCCAGCAGAAAGCCCAGGATAGAAGAAAACTACTAACAGGCCGACCTTGCAGATTACAGCCTTCCACTGTTCTCTGCATCTCTAAAATCATGGTCTGACCCATGTTCTTTTAAGCCAAGGCTGCATGGATATCTGGCCCACCTAAGTTCTACAAGTCCCTCCAGATCCTCGAACACCATAGAATTCGCTCCACTTTTTGCATCAGTTTATCTTCAACCACATGCATTCTCCACGATCTTATCAAATTTACGCTCCTCCTCACCCACATTGGCCACCTCTGCATCTCCTATACTATCCATAAACTAGATTCCGGTAACCCCATTGTCTCGCCTCTGATCATAAGCCCTGGTATGCTGCCGTGCCTTCCCAAACACATCTCTCCATCCCTACATCTACACACACTCCATGTCCTACCTCAACGCAACTTCAACCAGCTTCCTCTCCCAGACAATGAGATACGCCCTTATATTTATATCACCTACCAACTTTAACCCTTCCCCACGTATCACACTCCACATCAGGGCTCTTCTCTCCTTTTACCTCTACACCCACCCCTGTCCCTTTCATCTAGTGCCCGTCCCCTCCCCGCACACAATTACCCCTCCTCATCATCTGTCCTCCCCACCGTCTGTCTGTCTATCTGCTTCATCTCCTATGTATCATCTCCAGAGTTTCCCCAACTAACAGAGCCTATCTTCATATCCACACACCCCAAACCTCTATAGAAGATATTTCTACCAAGTGCAGGTCCTTCAGATGTTTAGTGATCCTTGAGCATTGTTTTTAAATTATATATATTCTTTGTCAAAATAGTTCAAATGGCTCTAAGCACGATGCGACTTTACATCTGAGGTCATCAGTCCCTAGACTTAGAATCACTTAAGCCTATGGACATCACACACATCCATGCCTGAGGCAGGATTCGAACCTGCGACCGTAGTGTTCGCGAGGTTCCGGACTGAAGCGCCTAGAACCGCTCGGTCACAGCGGCCGGCTATTCTTTGGTCTTTTAGGTGTCCGTCACTAATCTTTGAAACTTAAAACGTAAACAGTCCTCATATTTATTCTTTTATCGCTTTTGTTATCTTTTTATGAATATTTTTGGCTGAAGAGAGGAGTACTATACCGCTGTCAGCCCGTCTCCGCCCATGTGGGGCATGGAGGATGAAATAAAAATAAAGTAGATAGACAGAGAGACTTATTCCCGAGAAAGATATTCGTGTATAATTCACAAATAATGTGTGCAGGTTACTAACTAAGATGAATTTAAGTACCCTACCACGTATTCTCTCTGTATGTGAAGGCTAATTTCATGAACTTCTATAGGGATTTTGATAAGTTTTCGCCAACAGATAGACTAATTCACGAGGAAGGTTTGCGTACAGTTTACTACTGCTACTCAAGACAGGTCATCCGACCAAAGACGCTGAGGCCACGACGTTGGAGTCACAGATTTACTTCAGACTTTGTACACCGTTAGGGGGCAGTTAAAACAACATAATGTGCAAGTAGGAAGGTGCACTATTGTGTCGACTCCGAGAAAATCGCGAGAGAAGTTTTCCGCTTCTATTATGTAAATGATGTATCTGTGCAAAAGCGATGTCTGTAAGATGTGATTGTGGTCAAGTGGTTAGCATTCGAGTCTTACACGTTGACTGTGGACCAGTCGGCCGTCTGAATCTCTCTATCACTTACTTTTTTAATCAACAATTTTTACGTTACCAGTCACATTATTTAATTCATATGACGTCTGAGAAGTGATATAATAAAAAAACCACATGCATTTTCATGAAGTTGTAGTAAATTTCATACGTTATTTGACTATTTAGTATTTGTAAGTAAATTTTCAACGACAAGGAACAGGCTTGGAAAGCCCAAGTCAAACTGCGATAAATAACCATGCGAATGACGTTATTCACAATCATTAATGTAGTAAGTCACAATGTGCCAGACCACAAGAATAAAGTGCAATTGCTCATCGTATGTGCTCTCGACATCACACGTTGCATAATGGCATTTGTCATACAGACTTCGAAAACACGCATTGAAACTTCATGCAAATACAAGTGTTTCTTTTTGTTTATTATGTTACCTCTCGAATGTCATATAAATTAAGTAATATAACCAGTGATTAAAATTAGATTAACAATAAAGTTTGAGCGTGATACACTTTCGTCTTATGAACTTCGGACGCTAATCACTTGAGCACCACGAACTCTACCGTCCAGCACCGATTCACTGATACATAAGCCACATAACAGACGTGTAAAACTTCTCTTCCAATTTTCTTGGAATGTCAGACTAGCGCACACTACTACATGCACTTTATGTGTTTTCAATGGCCTGCAAAAGGCGTACAAAATTTGAAGTAAATCTGTGATCCCAACATTGTGGCCTCCCCTTGTTAGTGCTACATGTGCGAAGCTGGGGTGGGTGGCTAGTTAAAGCAGCCGTGTTATATACCAGCTGTGCTGCAACCTCTGCACAGCGTTTTACATTGATATGACACCCAACAAGCTCTCAACTAGGAAGAACGACCACTGTCAAACTGGTGCCAAAAACACAGTCGACCACCCAGTGGCAGAATATGCAGCTGGGCACAACTTACGAGATTTTAATGGCTGCTTCACAACCTATGCCATCTGGAATCTGGATACTCCCCCTACCCCCCCCCCCCCCCCCATACCAACAGCTCTCCTGAGCTGCGGAGATGGGAGCTATCCTTACAGCACATCCTTCACTCCTGTAATCTCCCTGCCCTAAACCAGAGGTAACCCTCTGTCTCCCCAGTAGTAGCGTGTGTGTGTATATGTGTGTGGTGTGTGTGTGTGTGTGTGTGTGTGTGTGTGTGTGTGTATGAACCCCCATCTCCTACCCCAGTATCCCTGCCCCGTTTGTCAGCTAGTTGCGTGCTGCCGTCTCACGCCCTAGTCTATGAAATCACATGTCCAGCTGTCTACCATCTGCCCCCTCTACCTGCACCCCTAGCTGGTTCACAGATGGCTCCCCACTCCTCCACGAGCCGCTAGACGCTTTCCCCCAACACTGTCCGTGCCTCACGCCTCTCTCTCTATCCCTCACCCCACCCCACCCGTAAACCATTACACCACTGCAGGAAAGAGTTGGCAGCTGACTGACCACGGTGTACGGAGACATCTATGTGCATGCGAGTGTGTGTGTGTGTGTGTGTGTGTGTGTGTGTGTATTTTTTTTAAAGGAAGTTCATTGAGAAAGCTAGAAAAGCTCTGTACCTTTCGTTTGTGTACTTATCGATGACCCTGTGTTTCTGCTTCTCGGTGAGTCGACTTCTTTGTTCCTACACTCCTGGCGATTAAAATTTCTACGCCACGAAGATGACGTGCCACAAACGCGAAATTTAACCGATAGAAAGAAGATGCTGTGATATGCAAATGATTAGCTTTTCAGAGCATTCACACAAGGTTGGCACCGGTGGCGACACCTACAACGTGCTGACATGAGGAAAGTTTCCAACCTATTTCTCCTACATAAACAGCAGTTGATCGGCGTTGCCTGGTGAAACGTTGTTGTGATGATTCGTGTATGGACGAGAAATGTGTACCATCACGTTTCTGACTTTGATAAAGGCCAGATTGTAGCCTATCGCGATTGCGGTTTATCGTATCGCGACATTGCTGCTGGCGTTTGTCGAGATCCAATGACTGTTAGCATAATGTGGAATCGGTGGGTTCAGGAGGTTAATACGGAACGCAGTGCTTGATCCCAACGGCCTCGTATCACTAGCAGTCGAGATGACAGGCATCTTATCCGCATGGCGGTAACGGATCGTGCAGCCACGTCTCCATCACCTAGTCAACAGATGGGGGCGTTTGCAAGACAACCATCTGCACGAACAGTTCGACGACGTTTGCAGCAACATGGACTATCAGCTCGGAGACCATGGCTGCGGTTACCCCTGATGCTCCATCACAGACAGGAATGACTGCGATGGTGTACTCAACGACGAACCTGGGTGTAAGAATGGCAAAACGTCGGATGAATCCAGGTTCTGTTTACAGCACCATGATGGTCGCATCCGTGTTTGGCGACATCGCAGTGAACGCACCTCGGAAGCATGTATTCGTCATCGCCATATTGGCGTATCACCTGACGTGATGGTATAGGGTGCCATTGGATACATATCTCGGTCACCTCTTGTTCGCATTGACGGCACTTTGAACAGTGGACGTTACATTTCAGATGTGTTACGGCTTTACCCTTTATTCGATCCCTGCGAACGCACGACCACATGTTGCAGGTCATATACGGGTCTTTCTGGATACAGAAAATGTTCGACTGCTGCCCTGGCCAGCACATTCTCCAAATCTCTCACCAATTGAAAACGTCTGGTCAATGTTGGCCGAGCAAATGGCTCGTCACAATACGCCAGTCACTACTCTTGATGAACTGTGGTATCGTGTTGAAGCTTCATGGGCAGCTGTACCTGTACACGCTATCCAAGCTCTGTTTGACTCTATGCCCAGGCGTATCAAGGCCGGTATTACGGCCAGCGGTGGTTGTTCTGGGCACTGATTTCTCAGGATCTATGCACAGAAATTGCGTGAAAATGTGATCACATGTCAGTTCTAGTTTAATATATTTTTCCAATGAATACTCATTAATCATCTGCATTTCGTCTTGGTGTAGCAATTTTAATGGTCAGTAGTGTAAATAATTCGTAATTCTGAACCAGAGCTTTCCAAACAGAATAAATTGTAAGTATGCTGTTTAGGTTTTATATTGGCAACGCCACGTAGCACACTGTATGAAAATCACTGGCTGTGCTGTGCGCAGTCTGTGACTGGGTGGCATTGTTGTAATATTCGCTATTGTAGTGTTGGGCAGTTGACTGTTAAAGCGCGTAGCGTTGCGCAGTTGGAGGTGAGCCGCCAGCTGTGGTGGATGTGGGAAGAGAAATGGCGGAGTTTTGAGAGCGGATGATCTGGACGTGTGTCCATCAGAGACAGTACATTTGTAAGACTGGATGTCATGAACTGCTGTATATATATGACTTTTGAACACTATTAAGGTAAATACATTGTTTGTTCTCTATCAAAATCTTTCATTTGACCACTATGCCTATAAGTAGTTAGTGCCTTCAGTAGTTTGAATCTTTTATTTAGCTGGCAGTAGTGGGTCTCGCTGTATTGCAGTAGTTGGAGTAACGAAGATTTCTGTGAGGTAAGTGATTTGTGAAAGGTATAGGTTAATGTTAGTCAGGGCCATTCTTTTGTAGGGATTATTGAAAGTCAGATTGCGTTGCGCTAAAAATATTGTGTCAGTTTAAGCACAGTGATGTATAATTGTTCAAAGGGGACGTTTCAAAATGAATGTAATACCATTACACACATATAAACATTTATTTGCGTTAAATCTGAAACAGCATTTGGTTCACATCTTACCACATTTCGAATGGGCAAGACTTGAAGCAATGACACTCAAATCACATATACATAATATGAACATAACAAAACGACTAGATACCAGATGCCATGCAGCCAGTTTCTGGTGTGTCTAGGAAGACTGTTCATCTCTGAACAGCAGAAGACAGCATTTCAAGGAGTACAAATTTGGAGCTTTTCAGGAGACGAGTCCTCGTACCTTACACTGATTTGTAGACTTTGGTGCAGATAATGTCATCTACTTGCATTGTCTGAAATAAAACGGAAATAGTTATCATACTGAGTTTAAGGATACTGTGTCATTATGTCCATATTTCCAAGATACAGTGCCCCTTGATAATAAAATAAGAGAAATCAGAGCTCGCACGGAAAGATACTTTTTTTTCATAGAATAATATATAGAATTATTGTGAAGATGGTTCGATGAGCCCTCTGAAAGACACTGAAGTATCTTTTTAGATAAACATGCAGATTAATTGAGAACGAAATCTTCCGCGATAGCACTGATATGTAAAACGTCGGTCTTCTTGCCGAGTGAATTCGGGATAAAACCTCGAGCTTTCGACAATAGCCTCCATCATCATCGTCAGGAGCAATTGACAGCAACAGTGAAGACACTCAGTTGGTCCTGAGAATGACGATGGGGACTATCGTCGAAAGCTCGAGATTTTATCCCAAATTCACGAGGCAAGAAGACCGAGAATATTCCACTTATGCACATGAATTGCCGTTATTTATTATTTATTCGTTCGGCATATACAAAGGCAATAATTTTTACATTAATTACTATATGCTTATACAACTATGGTAACAATACTCTTTACCGGTGCTCTTATAATACTATACAACATTACAAATACTCTCGAGCGACTTTAAGGCCGAGTCACTGCGTCTGTATATGTCTTTCAAAACACTATCATACCCGTACACTTCACACACGGGTAAATTGTCCGTTGTTAGGATTTCAGCACACTCACATTCAGAGCTGTCTGACAGGCCCAATTTCCTCATTAGTTGCTTGCATCTGCCGACACCTGTTCTTAGGCGGTTCAAAGTTGTCCACAGTTTTCTTGGGAAGTGGAGTCCTTCAGTCTTCTTGTTGGGGTCGTCCACCAAATTATAGTTCTTGTGTGCACTTGCAACCCATAGTTCTTTCCAGGTTGTATTTTAGTCGAAGCGTTGAAGCTCTTCCCCGATTTTCCATAAATCTGTCCTGGATTTAAGCCTGTTTGTAGCTGTTCGATAATCGTAAATAGGGAGGTCCGGGTTGTCTGGGATTTTTTTTGTATATTCTTAGGGCCAGTTGTGATCGCCTGATTCAGGCGGCTCTATGTTGGCTAAGACAGGGAGACAGGTACAGGGTGTGGTCCCTAGTGTTTCTGAGATTATTCGCATTGTTTCCCTCGGCTGGGCGTCTACTTTAGCTATGTGTGCTCATCCAGACAGGTGAGCAGTGCTCAGCTTCGCTGTAGACAAGAACTAGTGCTGATGTTCTCAAAGTCCTCTCCCCACATCCCCATCTCGTTCCAGCTAGTTTCGAAAAGATAGTATTGCGGGATTTCAGTTATTGTTTTGTGTCTTCTAGGATTGCTTTGTATGTTAGAGGGCGATCTAGTTCCACACCCAAGTATTTAGGTTTATGTCTGATCTGCTGTCCATTCATAGAATGCTGCCAATTCATGAATTGCTGTAACCTGGTGGTGCAGCATTTTGCTACACCACCTGTCTAGGTACCACAGCATGGTTGTGTGATCAATGAATAATGAACTTACTGTGACGTGGGACGCAACGATAAGCGGTGTATGTGATACCTGGGGCAGCCACTCAACAATAAGACTTCCCTGGCACGTATAAATACTACCCTTCCAGCCAGGCTCGGGATGGAATCAACGTCCACTGTAGTGTGGGCTTGCGCTGTGTGGTTGCATCGGTCACCCAATATCCTCGTGGGCCTGCCTTTTTGCACCTCTAGCCACAACACTCATAGACCGACAGTCGAATTGCAGCCTTCACAGCCTCCGAGCCACACGGTATCTGCCAGTTCCAGACACCACCAGCCAGATGCACTTCTTGAGTTCATACCCGGATGCCTCTGACCTCACACGCCAGGGCTGTCCAGCTAGCATCGCCTATAGTATAGTGCGATAACCAATCTCACCCGCATCTGAATTAGCATAGCTAGCCACCTGGGATAGTAAGCATTTCAAGGTAGCTTCGGCACTGTGTTGAGCTGGAAATTTTTGGAAATTTGTGATAAGTTCCTATGGGACCAAACTGCTGAGGTCATCGGTCCGTAGGCTTACACACTACTTAATCTAACTTAAACTAACTTACGCTAAGGACAACACACACACCTGTGCCCGAGTGAGGACTCGAACCTCTAACGGGGTCAGCTGCGGAGACCGTGGCAAGGCGCCCGAAACCGCGTGGCTACCCCGCGCGGCAAGTTAAGCTGGACATGGTGGCCACTGGCCAAGTCTTTGCCTGCAGCGTGCACCGTGATCCGTGTAAACGACGCATATCCGGAGTCAATCACCTGATTTTCGCAAGATTCTTCTGTAATAAACTATTGGAAAATAAAGTTTCCAACTGTGTTCAAACCGGTTGTGACTCATCCTGCCTCCCTACCTTGACCAGAGAACTATGTCGTCAGAACAGTATATTTTTTTTCGGGATAATATCACCATCATCGTGTGGTAAGCACCGGTGTTTTTAATTGAACATACAGTGCTTACAGACATGCAGCTCAACACATTACTCATGGCCAGCCGGGGTGGCATAGCGGTTCTAGGCACTACCGTCTGCAACCGCGTGACCGCTACGGTCGCAGGTTCGAATCCTGCCTCGGGCATGGATGTTTGTGATAGGTTTAAGTAGTTCTAAGTTCTAGGGGACTGATGACCTCGGACGTTAAGTCCCATAGTGCTCAGAACCATTTTAACCATTAATTTGATCATTGCTCATTACTTGTACTACCCAATGTATTGATTTTCGGCTATTAATTCCTTTATAGCGTATCATTTCCTGCCTGTGCCTATGCGTTCTTTCTCTTTGTTATGCTGGACACCATGTGTGATTTCTTGTATCCACAAGATGGGGGCTTTCGTTGCATCTTGGAGATGATGACTCGGCCTCTCTCTAGACTTCCTGAATGAGTTTTTGTCCAAGGTTTCTAGGCCGGCTTAAGGGCTTGTGATTTTCCACGGCGGCAGGTGTTTTCCAATATCTGTTGGGAAATTTTTTTTTGAAAGTTTTGACGCGAAGCAGCTCCTTACAGAAAGCGCTATTAGCGGGAGCAGGAAATAACCAGTGGAAGTAACTCAGTTCTGTTTTTGAGACTGAAAGGAGAAGGAAAGGAAAACCCTGCCATTCTGGCCACAGACAGGCCAGTTTAGCCAGACCGTCTACCGTGTTATCCATCAGCTAACGGCACCACTTGGGTGTGATATGGAGTACCATGTGATCAGCTCGCAGTTCTCCCGGCCGTTTTCGGGTAACAGATCTGCAGCCGCTACTGCTCGGTCAAGTAACTCCACAGTAGGCATCAAGGGGCTGAGTGAACCGCATTCCGGTTCTCCCACCAAGGCAAAGTCCCTGGCAGAAGTTGGAATGGAACTCAAGACATCCACAGGACAGCTATCCACACTGACGACTCGACTACGAAGGCCGACGAAGCTAAAAGGCCTAACTGTTACATAATTTCGTGAAGCAGTTTTGGAGCCCACGAAATCTGTCAGCAGCCCTTTGGGGCGGAGGTGGCAAGTCAAGAGCCCTGCGACTTCAGGCGTTTAACTGGAGTGGTGAGTTAGTGATCCTTCGCAGTCCACGAAGCTACTTTTCAAATACGGAAAGATACAAGAATCGGATTCGCGTTTCCGCGTGCGGTCGTGGAATTCTGCGTAGTCCTTTACCAGTCTTCTAGTCATGTGTTGTGTTTTAGTGAGCCTGAAAATGCTCGATATGAACAGGCGTCTTCTATCAGAGTGTGGAGCCATTAACTAGTCACAACTAGTGTTTACTGAGAGAAGCGGAATTGGCGAGTTTTAATTGAAACAAATAAATACCAATTGTTTCTGTGGAATTTTGACTCCACTCTTCGGTGTCTTTTGACCTGTTGGCCCGTTGAAAGATAAGGCTGTTTTGTTACTGTGGAGATTATCTGGGGAAGTTTGGAGGATCCAGTTGAGGGTGGTGTATGAACCATTAGAAGTGAACATATTCAAGTCCAGTGTTCGTAACTCGGAATTTTACTGATGGCTACACAGCTTTTAATTATTAACTTTGGAGGTTTAACCCTGTCTCGTGGGACAAATAAAGCCTGTTGACCCTTATTTCGACTTATTTAACGGTGTGGCAGTGCAGAGGAAGAATCCAGATACGCCAATACTTGTTTCCAGTTAACTGTGCTGATCACTGCGTCGCGTAATTTGTATCGCACGCGGCCATGAGTCGGACTTTGCGTTATGCCACAGAAGCTCCGAGGGACGGGCAATAGAAACCTTCCGCCTCATCCAGAAACTCAGTTCAGGAGTTTTTACCCAAAAGGTTTAGAGCAACCTTTAGCTAACGAACTATACAGGAAGTCTGGGTGTCAGCGGTGTAAGTGCAGATATATCTTGTGATGACTGAGGACAGTGTATTAAAGAACATTACATCAGTATTTATTTCATTTGCATACTAATAATTATAGCTATTACGAGTTGTATGTTTTTAGGTTGTTTATTACCTCCAAATACCCTTGTCACAAGCAAGCCATTAAAGTTAATTTTCCCCTGGGCAGTAAATTAAGTATTGAAGTGTGGCTGCAAGGAGGTAAAAGGACAGTTTATACTGGCAGGTGTAGTTCATTCCGCCGTGCATTTAGGATCGTGCAGGAAACATTCAAACATCCAGCAGAAAAGTACATGATGTTGTTGGTTGGGAGACTTTTAGATGCAGGGAAAAACAACTTACATACAGAAGTTGCTACATATTAAGATACCAATGATGATTATACCTGTATATTTATCCCTAATACACTGTGTGAGATCATGGAGTAGCAGCGCTAAATCGATGGAAGAGAAAAATCTTCACAATAAATACTTAACTTACCATTTATTATAGCCAGTTAATGTTTCACAATCGAACTTCATTGGTCACGCTCGCTAGATGACCTTAAGGTGTTGGTAATCTACCCAAGGATGGCCAGCTCGCAGCGATAGTGCTGTGCACGTAACATGGCGGGTGGTAGGGCAATGCGCAGTGGCAAGTAGCAATGTACCACGTAACACAGCAGCTAATAACCCTAGTGTCACGCCGGCCGGTGTGGCAAAGCGGTTCTAGGCGCTTCAATCTGGAGCCGCGCGACCGCTACGGTCGCAGGTTCGAATCCTGCCTCATGAATGGATGTGTGTGATGTCTGTAGGTTAGTTAGGTTTAAGTAGTTCTAAGTTCTAGGGGACTCATGACCTCAGATGTTAAGTCCCATAGTGCTCAGAGCCATTTGAACCTAGTGACACGTCTGCCTGTAAGGTGTGCTTTGGGGTGCACATAGAAAATTTGGCGTCGATTTCCATGTCAGTTAAGGTACTGGGCCACGGTAATGTTAATTATGGGCGGGATAAAGTGAAAACGACAAGCATTATTCAAGGAGTAACAGCGAGCCGGCCGCGATGGTCTCGCGGTTCTAGGCGCGCAGTCCGGAACCGTGCGACTGCTACGGTCTAAGGTTCGGGCATGGATGTGTGTGATGTCCTTAGGTTAGTTAGGTTTAAGTAGTTCTAAGTTCTAGGGGACTGATGACCACAGCAGTTGGGTCCCATAGTGCTCAGAGCCATTTGAGCCATTTGAGTAACAGCGATAGTTTTCCGAGCATATAAATTTATCTGTGGAGGGTCAGGAGCAGAATCAGTGCACTATGCGTCCCTGCTCCCTGTTGCCAGTTATCAAGGTAGGCAGCGGCTGGAGCTTGTGCTTTCTGGCAACTGTATAACGTAGGCTGTTTCAACACTGTCTCACGTGACATATGCGCTGCGCCATTCAGCACACTCGCGGGCAGGCACAGCCGTACTTCACACGCATGCACGAACAGCTTGGCCAACCCTGCCCATGGCCGTGAGTCAGGGCAGTACGGTCGCCGTCACATACGCTACAACTTGGCCGCATAACTGCCCACATCTCAGCCTTTTGCCTACCCCTGCCAACTGCAGGGGCAAGTGCCCATCAGTCTGCGGACGGGTGCTCGAGCTGGAACAGCCTACTAGAAAGTATTCTCCATCATTGTCTGCGCATAATGCATACACTTCCGGCTTCTTACTATCAGTATAATATGGCGTCGTATGGAAAGTACTCACTATTGTGACTCGCTCTGGAGTGAAGCGCCTGGTGATGGTGGTGTCCCGGTCACCGCGCTGCAGGTGGAACAGCGTGCTGTCGTCCTGAAGCTGGATGACTGACTTCACCTGGACGCCGTCGTGGCGCTCCTCTGAAAACTCCTCACCCAGCTTGAACTTGAGGACACTCGTCTTGAAGGGAGACACAGAAGTGAATGTGTACGTTTCGCCATCCCGTGTCAACTCCACCACTGGGGTCGCTACCTGTACCATCTTCCGGACCAGGTAACTCGCACCTGTCGAAACATATTTCTTCAAAATATTTCCTATAAATTGTGCTACACAAAGTTTTTTTTATTAAAGATTGGCATCAGGGAAAGCGCTAAAAATATGCTGTGATATGTACTTTTCAAGTCAACCAGTTTCACTCAAGCCACCTTCGCCAAATCACCTATACATTAATAAAAAGTTATTAGAAATATTATATGCCAAAATAATTAGGGCATCAAAAACATAATTACTGTTAGCTGCAGCAAATAAATGAAATAATTAAAAATATAATCTTCATAAAGTCATTAAATTTCGTGGTATACGTGGGTCTTCACAGTGCAGATATGCGAATATCTAACGTCAGTGCGTCTTGCTTATACATGTATGCATTATCTTACCCATTTCTGTGTCAGTCACTAAGTGTACTGCGCTGTTAAACATGTCTCTGTTAAGACAAGTATGATTGACATTGTAGCTTCATTAAAGGCAGATTGTTTTATATATTACGATTTTTTTTCTTTTTTACGAAAGACTAAAATGTCGAAATGATTTTAAAAAGGCTGTCAGTACATGGCACGTTTTTAACATATCATCTGTTTTTAGAATATTTGATGCACAGATTGTTGTAAGTTTTGGCAGTTTTTATTATGAGGTAAAATTACCAAAGTTGTATCTTGTAATACCGTGTAAGATGAACTATTATGTAGACAAAATTTACGTTCACTGCATCCAAACATATAATGTGTGTATGCTTTGATGTACTATTTGGCACCAGATAGTTATACTAGTCTAATTTACCCTTTAGTATGTACATTTTAATGTTTGACCCTCCATGTCGCTTCCTCCGTTTTTCAAATTTCCTTTACTGCGCACAACCAAGGAAACACATATTGTAAGCTACATCTATCTCTCTTATGATGTTACTATCGACTATCTAAATATCTTTCCACATCCTACCCAGTAATCAAAATCACTGCTGTGGCATGAAAACAAGTGTTAGCTGATTAAGTTGTCAGTATATGATATGACTTTCGTCAGACAGTATGATAAACATTGCAACGGACTGTCGATTTGTGTACTTAGTGACTGATGGAAAAATGTATAAAGACAAAGGGTGCAACAATAAATGACAGGTATTCATGTTACATGAATACAATATGTATACATTTGTACACAGTACATTTTATTGCTTTTCTGCATAAAGTAGTTCTATGTTTTTCATATAGTTACTGCACCTAATAATAACTGTATATAAAAATTATATATCTGACAATATTTTGACCTGTAATATTTCTTAGACATTTTCATTAGTATGTAGTATTAGCTGAAGATTTTGGTTTGACTGAGGGTGGTTGTCCATGAAGAAACACACTTTCCCACAGCTTTTGGTGGCTCCTATTTTGTCATTCCTTAAATGTATTTCTCCATTCAGTATGGCCCTTGATACGCATGTAGAAGGTGCATGTCAAAAGAAGTTCAGCGCCCTGTCGACACAAAATTCATAAGGAACATGGTACTAGTTTGGATTCGACAAGGAATGGGGAAAGAACACTCTGTGACCTTCAACAAGGAACCATCCTGAACTTTTCCTAAAGCTAACTGAAACGGATAGGGCTGTTGCTCAGATTCATGGAGATGAATACTACTGTAAGTTCGATTTCCGTTAGTAGCTTTTACTTAAATTTAGCTTTACATTTACTTAAACGACATAATAATTAAAAAACAGAGACGTTAATTAAAAAATACTGAAAAGCAACATCTCTTTTACTTTGGATTACTGGTCATACAAAAATAAATTAAAATGTCATAGAGACATGTGGAATGACTTGTTGTGAAATGAAAGAAGGTAAAGTGCGTCATTAATACTGCTCATTCTGTAGCTACAAAAGAAATTAAATTTTCTGTATGATGTCACACATTTTACACTAACTTTTAGTTTATTGTGACTACTGGAATTTTCACGTAATTAATAATTAAATATAAAAGAATGTTGTTTTTATTAAAGTTGTGTTTCGATATTTGTTAATGAACATCTATATATGTAATTAAATATGGAATTCAAATGAAGGTAAACAAGTTACTATTACCAATATTGGAACCAGCTTAGGATTGTTTTGTGGCTTGACCTTGAAATCATATAAGTATATAGAAAATCTAAGAATGCCACACTGGAAAGTAACCTTGTCAGTGGAAAAACTTGAAAAAAAATCTGTCACCAATATTGACATTAACAACAGAATATCATATATCTTGAACTCAAAGAAAGTATTCCCGTTTATATACCATCTGCCAAAAAGTTCCTGGAGTATAGGGGACAACAGCGCAGTGCCGTAGGTGGCACTTTGAACTAACAAATGTAAACAACTGAGATTCGACTAGTCAGTTGTGAGCAGGCAGTGTTAAGTAGTGGATGTGTGGCAACAGTGCGTCAAAGATGTTCTTTCTCAATTCACATTGGAGCAACGAATTTAACATGTCTAAATCAAGTGCTTCTCCAGAATGTTTCGAAGAAAAGAAAAGTGTGTGTAAAGTTTGTCCTGCACGCCTTCACTCTTTAAAAAAAATAACGACGCATGGATACCTGCCCTGAGTTGATTAAATGGCAAACGGAAACAAGTCTTCTCTGCAAAAAATCATTTTAGCTGACGGCACTTGGTTTATCAATACGAACTTCACCAAACTATAAGGTGCCAAATGGATCAGTGTCAGTTTCCCAACACAGAAGAAGATACGAATGTCTTGCGTGAATTGAAAAACATCCCAAAGAAGAACTTTTCTGACTTTGTCACATGGTTGTATGCACTTTCTGTGCATTGTACGCAAGTGATGGGAGACTATGTAGAATAGATGGGACATTAAAACTATCATCTTAACTTTTATCTATTTTTATTAACCCAGTCTCGAAACTTATTGGAATGAAGGAGTGCCATAAGAATGCCATAACCGGTAAAGGCAGTAACGTCCTGCTGGAAAGCTCCTGATTTGCATAACATGGATTCACTTCTCTAGTTTAGTTTGACTAATTTCGTTTTCTGTTACGCAGGTTAAGAAAATAAAGACATACTTCAACAGGAAGACTCAAATGGTAGTATGTTAAAGGCAAGGAGGGGAAATAAAAGTAAATGCACGGCAAAAACTTACGAAGACACGTAAAAAATGTTGAAAAATGTTGCAATTGGACATGTTATTGAATGACAATATTGAAACGACAAGAATGAGAAAATTCAATTTCTGTTGCATTCTCAATAGCAGTATCTAATAATAAATGATAGTAGATACCGATATCAGTACCCGAAATTTATGTGGCTACCTGTATTAACAAAACATAAATTAATGGGTAATAACCTTTGTTGGTTAAGTTAAACTAGATGTGTAATTGAAACTGGGACAAATCTGCCTTTTCTCCCCAAAGGCTGCTTCAAATGTTCCCCAAAGACCAAGTGAGAGACTCGACTTACCGTTGGCGCCTTCTTATTCCTCTGAAATTTCACCTATGTCTTCCTGTGTGAAAGACACTGACAAGAGACAATCGCAAGCTGGAGCTTTTAAATACTGTACGGTTTGTAAACGGAAGTAGTCCTACCCACGAAACGCAAGTCTCTGGGATCGAAGCTTAGCGAAACATCTACTCATAGATTTAATTCACCATAAATAATCAAAACAGCTTTATGTCATTCCTGCTGGGCTGTGGTTAGGAACATGCGACAGTTTACTACAACAGAAGACAAAATAAAACAATTTTTTATTTCATACCACGATACTTTTACAGGACTTGCACCCTGATCTTCGTGTGACTCAGTGGCTTACATTACATTTTTGTTTGTGGTTAGCCAGGCGTCTATTTTGAGTTTTATTTCAGTACAGTCAAAGTATAATTAGTAGTTGTTAAAGTGATACAACACTGATCCCACGAATTTTAAACAATAATAAAACCACTTACAAAATATTCCAGTAGAAAGAAACCTGCAGGTGGTCATAAATATACATTGTCATCTTTAGATATCACAGAAACACGAGCCAATAACACAAAAGGTCCCGAGATTCTACAGATGAGGAGCTACAGTGCCTTTTAAGTCAAAGAGCATTCATCACTGGCTTACACTGCGAATCAAAGATGCAGGGAGCAAATGTGTAATTGTTTAGATCTATAAAATAATTATATTTACGAATATCATTATTGGAAAAAATAAAAATATGAAAAATAAAACAGTTATAAACTTACTTTCAATATATTTATCCCTCACGCTTCAGATTAATGATTTGGAAATTATTTTGTGATTTAGGCCGCTCAAAGACAGATGATGCAAAAGTTATGGAGCATCGCCTAGCTTGTTTAAGAAGCGCCTAAATAAGTTCACTGCCACTGTCTCATCTTTGTCATTGAGTGTGTTTTGCCCATGCCTTCCGTTATGATTAAATATCTCACGTTCCTCGTAGTGGTTCAGTCTGTGACCATAGTTTAGCGTGTGAAGGTTTTAACTGTGTTGTCAAAAACATGTTCTGTGTCGCAGTGCTACTATCTGGTTTGGAGTGATGTAACCGATGAAACAATTACCAAATCGCCAAAGTAAAAAATAACAAATAAATAAGATGAAATTGGGTTTGTAAGTTTTTCAGTTTTTGTATTTTTATTTATTCCGATAATAATATTCGTGAGCAAAAAGTTTGTAAAGAACTAGAAAGTAATATATTTGTTTTCTGTGTCTTTGATACGCAATGCAAGCAGTAATGAATTCTCTTGGACGTACAAGGTGCTGTATCTCAATGTCTGTACAATCTACGAGCTGATTATGTTACTAGTTCGTGGTTATTGACATCTAAAGATCACAATGCATATTTATGACGAACCTCTGTGTTATTTCTGCTAGAAGATGTTATAAGTAGCTTCATTACTGATTAAAACCTGTAATCCTAGTGTTTTATTACGTTAACGACTGCTGATTACACCTTATTTGTAGCGAAATGAAACTCAAAAGAGGCAGTTGACTCCATCTAGCAAAGAAAAATGTAATGCAATCCACTAACCATCAGAAGACGAGACTTAAAGCCGTCGAAAAGCATCATGGGATAAAATAAAAAGTGGCACAAATAATTATTTTAATTTAGCGTTTATCATCAACGAGGACACACGGTGGCAAGAGTACAACTGCCCTTAAAATGGTATGGCGCAGAATAATGTGTTAATATCTCAAATATGAATTTTGTTTTAACAGGTTAACACTCGGTTTCCAGAAACATAATTTTGTTTATGGCACGTCTACCAACCTAATCTTCGTCACTTCGCTAGACTCTTACTCCTTCTCTTCCACTCAGAAAAGTAGTTCATCCAATACTCACACACAAATACGAAACGAAATCAGTTCAGGGTGGCTAAATTACAGACCAGTACTAAATGCTTCACGGAAGAGAGTTCAGTCAGATTACAAGTTTTACGTCTGAAATAATCGTGTGACACCTACTGCATCTTACCGATTTCGCTACGTCCCTGATAAGATCCGGCTGAATTCCGATATAGATCTTACGGCTTTAACTAAATAGCACAGAGCATCATCCAGAGGTTGTTTCGGATTAGCTGAACAGCTTATCAAAAGATACAGGCAATGTCTGACAGTATCACAATTGTTTCTATCGTGACGTCAATCATGTGCAGCGGATGTCAGCAGTGTTTTGGTTCAAGTGGGCCACCGTGTCAAAACTTGAGTATCTTGTGAGACTCACGTATTTCCTGTGTAATATTTTAAAGATGTTTCATTAAGAAAAAGTTAAAATTCAAAACCTCTTCCGTTTCACCAGTAACTTAACTAGACATACTGTTGGAGAGCTTCTGGGAGATAAACATAAAGACCCTTTTATACCTGAGCTGTATTGGAATCTGAAACATGATTGAGAAAGGACTGTTCTGATAAAAAACAACAGATGTCACATCTACAAATGCACGAGAGACTCCTGATTCAAGTTTATTTTTAATCTTCGAAAAAATCATGTTAACCCCTTGAGCTGCTGATAAAATTCTTTATTTACACAATCAGTTGGGCAGAGTGACCGCCACAGGTTCTCACATACAAGTATTTACAGCGTCATGCTGGGCGAAGTATAACATTATTAACGTCAGATGATAAAACCATGAATTAGACACTATTGTCGTATTGTAATACAAATTACATCGTCGTCTATAACAACTGCGCACTCTTCCATGTTATAACAGCAGTCGCCATTAACGCTGTAACAATCATCATTTGATGTGGTATGAATCTGTTTAAAGCGCTGACGCCGATTGCACATGTAACATGAGTGAATGTATTGTCTTGCAAAGTTTTAGAAACTGATGATGTACTTTGTATTACAATACGATAACAGTGTCTAATTCATGCTCTTATGCTGTGCGGTTAATTATTTTGCTATGCATTTCTTCGCAAATGATGTGAATAATATTATGTGAGAATCTGATGATGGTTAGTTGACCGAAACTGGTTGTGTAAATAAAAAATTTTAGCGGCGGCTCAAGGCGGTAACACGAAATTTTTCAAATATTGACGAGCTGCAGGGCACGGCCTACTGAAAATTTATTTTTAATTGTCCCAAATGAAGGCAAGATGTCGGCGGACGTTAAGGAAGGTGGGATGAACGCATTCATTACTTAGCATTGCACGGATAAAGACATTTGCTTCGGAAAAAAATATTCACGAACGTCTTTTCAATCTACCTACATAACAATAACCTTCTGAGTTTCGACTTTACGTCACTTTAAAAGGCTCACTGGATTTGTAGAGACGTGGAATTGCGGCGTCCCGGAAACAAGTGTTCAACCTGTAACAGCCGAGAGATATCATTGCCCTACAACGAGCTTGGCGGGCAAGAAACACTATTTTCGCAACGCCGTTTTTCCACGCTTGTTCGATGGTGTGAGCCTTTGAAAATGATGTAAAGTCGAAACGCGTAAGATTGTTGGATAATTAAAAGTGTAGTCAAAACATAAGAAAAGTTACCAGGAGTGCATCCAAATGGCCACATCATCTCACAGCATTTTCGTGTAAACTGCAACCATCTACATCATTTATTGTATTCCAGACTTTTGATTGCAGATACGGTCTTCCGAAAAAAAAAAAAAAAAGATTGCTATGCTAAAGGCGTTTCCGTAGCGGACGCAATCACGTGGTCGCTGTGATTTTCAGCGCTGTTATACAGTGTATACAGCTGCACTAGAGGTACGCAGACTCACCGAAAGCCTTGAGGAACTCATCGAAGTTTTCGGTCTTCTCGAGTTTGTATTTGCGACCCAGACACTGCTCCAGAGGCATGGCGGTGGGGCGCTGGACTGAACAAAGAAGCACAACGGACACAAGCAAAAGCGCCACTTCCGACTGCTGGCCACCTTACATTAGTCGTTTGAGTGGAGGCGGCGGTTTAAGCACTCCATCGAGCAGACACGAGTGCACAACTGGTCGGCGAGCTCAGCGTAACGCCAGCTTCAAATTTTCCCTCGTTTATCAGCACGCAGGCCCTCATCAATTGTCCTATGCGTCCTACTCATCCTTTGCCCGAAGCGTGAGAAACAATGTCGTAATTGTGTACGGGGTAAGCCACATGGAAGAGGCTGATAACGTATCTTCTGAAGCTGAAGATAGCGGCTGTTGAGTGTATTTGTGAGCGGCCACAAACTCTCATCTAGCGGCGAAGTGTGCCTTACATTCGGCAACACTGTTCAACAGCTAGCGTCGTACAGGAAGCAAGAAACAGGATCTAACAAACTGTGACAAACGTCCAAGCAAGATTCCTCACACGTAGAAGTTTAAAATGTATTATATAGACATGGGTCTGGAAAAGCCATTTGCAAGTTAGAGCTCATTTTCAGCTTCTCTTGACAATCACTTTGCTCATGGGAAGCACACAGAAACAGAACGTACCACTATTAAGTGAAACGTTGTGTTACACGAAATTTTCAAATTATCCTTCGGAAGTAGGCTGTTTAGGTCTTTATATTGGTAACGCCACGTAGCGTTCTGTATGAAAATCACTGGCTGTGCTGTGTGCAGTCTGTAGCTGGTTGGCATTGTTGAAATATTCTCTATTGTAGTGGGCAGTTGGATGTGAACAGCGCATAGTGTTGCGCAGTTTTAGGTGAACCGTCAGCAGTGGTGGATGTGGGGAGAGAGATGGCAGAATTTTAAGAGCGGACGATCTGGACGTGTGTCCGCCAGAAAGAGTAAATTTGTAATACTGGATATCATGAACTGATATATTCATTATGACTTTTGAACACTATTAAGGTAAATACATTGTTTGTTCTCTATCAAAATCTTTCATTTGCTAACTGTGCCTATTAGTAGTTAGTGTCTGCACTAGTTTGAATCTTTTATTTAGCTGGCAGCAGTGGCGCTCGCTGTATTGCAGTAGTACGAATAACGAAGATTTCTGCGAGGTAAGTGATTTGTGAAAGGTATAGGTTAATGTTAGTCAAGGCCATTCTTTTGTAAGGATCACTAAAAATATTGTGTGTCAGTTTAAGCATAGTCATTTACAATTTTTCTACGGGGACGTTTCACGTTTTGCATACGTTTGGTTAGAATAATCAATGAGGTGTAATTCTTAGGTTCACCGACGGTGTTCTTATTCCAATGGAACGAAGGTGATGTTGACATGTGACTCACTTCACTGCTTGTATTGACATGCGACAAACCTTATTCCTCTGCTAGCACCAAACACGTAACGTCGACTGTACAGTGTTCATAACGGACTTGTTTCTCGGTACATTGTAATGAAAGTATACTCAAATGCGATGTCGGCATATTCCCATTTGCTGTACTGTTTGGTCGATGGCAACGTTTGTATAGGGAGACATTTCCAGAACGATAGTTCTCCGACAATAGGACATTTGAGGCAACTGATTGTTGTCTTTTTGAGAACGGGAACGTTTAAGCCCAATACTGGTGACTGGGGAAGGAGGCCTAAGACAAGAACTCCTCAAGCAGAGGAGGAACGTCTTCTGCAGTTTGACGACAACCGTAATATCAGCATAAGCCAATTAGTTTCAAGTGATGTCAATTGCGCGAGTGTTATATGGAAATCTCGTTTACCTGTACTATGGTTCAAATGGCTCTGAGCACTATGGGACTCAACTGCTGTGGTCATCAGTCCCCTAGAACTTAGAACTACTTAAACCTAACTAACCTAAGGACATCACACACAGCCAAGCCCGAACCTGCGACTGTAGCAGTCTCACGGTTCCGGACTGCGCGACTAGAACCGCGACACCACCGCGGCCGGCACCTGTACTAGGTGCAACGTATGTAGGCACAATCAGCAACTGATTTTTCTGCAAGGGTACACTCGTGAAATGTTTCATTCAACAACGTGTCGATCATTATTTTACTGAAAATGGGCTGTTTGCGGATAAGTCTTTGTTTCACGTGATACAGGTATCGCCACTTTTGGGTTTTCGATAATCCTCACGAAATTATGCAGTCACGCCGGCGACAAAGATTTCCAGTCAACATTTGTGCCGCCGTTGTCGGTGACTTTTGTTGGCTCGGGCCTCATGCTCTTCCGGCCAGGCCGAACAGAGTTTCTTAGAGAATGTACACTACTGGCCATTAGAATTGCTACACCACGAAGATAACGTTCTACAGACGCGAAATTTAACCGACAGGAAGAAGATGCTGTGATATGCAAATGATTAGCTTTTCAGAGCATTCACACAAGGCTGGCGCCGGTGGCGACACCTACAACGTGCTAACATGAGGAAAGTTTCCAACCGATTTCTCATACACAAACAGCAGTTGACCGGTGTTGCCTGGTGAAACGTTATTGTGATGCCTCGTGTAAGGAGGAGAAATGCATACCATGACGTTTCCGACTTTGGTAAAGGTCGGATTGTAGCCTATAGCGATTGCGGTTTATCGTATCGCGACATTGCTGCTGGCGTTTGTCGAGATCGAATGACTGTTAGCACAATATGGAATCTGTGGGTTCTGGAAAGTAATACGGAACGCCATGCTGGATCCCACGGCCTCGTATTATTACGAGATGACAGGCATCTTATCCACGTGGGTGTAACGGATCGTGCAGCCACGTCTCGATCCCTGAGTCAACAGATGGGGACGTTTGGAAGACAACAACCATCTGCACGAACAGTTCGACGACGTTTGCAGCAGCATGGACTATCAGCTCGGAGACCGTGGCTGCGGTTACCCTTGACGCTGCATCATAGTCACGAGCGCCTGCGATGGTGTACTAAAAGACGAACCTGGGTGCACGAATGGCAAAACGTCACTTTTTCGGATGAATCCAGGTTCTGTTTACAGCATCATGTTGGTCGCATCCATGTTTTTCAACATCGCGGTAAACGCACATTGGAAGCGTGTATTCGTCATCGCCATACTGGCGTGTCACCCGGCGAGATGGTATGTGGTGACATTGGTTACACGTCTCGGTCACCTCTTCTTCGCATTGACGGCCCTTGTAACAATGGGATTTACATTTCAGATGTGTTTCGACCTGTGGCTGTACCCTTCATTCGATCACTGCGAAACCCTACATTTCAGCACGATAATGCACGACCGCATGTTGCAGATCCTTTACGGGCCTTTCTGGATACAGAAAATGTTCGACGCTCTGGCAGCACATTCTCCAGATCTCTCACCAATTGAAAACGTCTGGTCAATATTGGCCGAGCAGCTGGCTCGTCACAATACGCCAGTCACTACTCTTGTTGAACTGTGGTATCGTGTTGAAGCTGCATGGGCAGCTGCACCTGTACACGCCATCCAAGCTCTGTTTGACTCAATGCCCAGGCGTATCACGGCTGTTATTACGGCCAGAGGTGGTTGTTCTGGGTACTGATTTCTCAGGACCTATGTCCCCAAATTGTGTGAAAATGTAATCACATGTCAGTTATAGTATAATATATTTATCCTATGAATACCCGTTTATCATCTGCATTTCTTCTAGGTGTAGCAATTTTAATGGCCAGTAGTGTATAGTGCTTCACGCGTTACGCTACAATCTGTGTCTTTGCCAGTGCGACAAAACGTGTACTTCATGCATGATGGAGGTCCTCCTCATTTCATTGTTAGTAGTCGTAGACTTCTAAATAACAGATTCCGTGAGAGAAAGATACGTAGAGTTGGACATATTTCTTCAGTCTCTACGCTCTCCAGATCTAAACCCATTAGGCATTTATTCGTGTTGTTGTTGTTGTCTTCAGTCCTGAGACTGGTTTGATGCAGCTCTCCATGCTACTCTATCCTGTGCAAGCTGCTTCATCACCCAGTACCTACTGCAACCTACATCCTTCTGAATCTGCTTAGTGTATTCATCTCTTGGTCTCCCTCTACGATTTTTAACCTCCACGCTGCCCTCCAATGCTAAATTTGTGATCCCTTGATGCCTCAGAACATGTCCTACCAACCGATCCCTTCTTCTAGTCAAGTTGTGCCACAAACTTCTCTTCTCCCCAATCCTATTCAATACCTCCTCGTTAGTTACGTGATCTACCCATCTAATCGTCAGCATTCTTCTGTAGCACCACATTTCGAAAGCTTCTATTCTCTTCTTGTCCAAACTAGTTATCGTCCATGTTTCACTTCCATACATGGCTACACTCCAAACAAATACTTTCAGAAACGACTTCCTGATACATAAATCTATATTCGATATTAACAAATTTCTCTTCTTCAGAAACGCTTTCCTTGCCATTGCCAGTCTACATTTTATATCCTCTCTACTTCGATCATCATCAGTTATTTTACTTCCTAAATAGCAAAACTCCTTTACTACTTTAAGCGTCTCATTTCCTAATCTAATTCCCTCAGCATCACCCGATTTAATTTGACTATATTCCATTATCCTCGTTTTGCTTTTGTTTATGTTCATCTTATATCCTCTTTTCAAGACATTGTCCATTCCGTTCAACTGCTCTTCCAAGTCCTTTGCCGTCTCTGACAGAATTACAATGTCAATTTATTCGTGGGGGCATTTGAAAGTTCTTGTGCACGGAATTGTGTTACAACATATAGAGAGTCTTTCGCTCGTATTGTGTTCTGTGAAACAATATGAAATTCTCTAGGAATTTATCAGTGCTATACAGATTCAACGCGACGGAGAACTGAAACATGTATCCTTGCTAACGGAGGTCGCTTTGGACATTTGTTCATGAAAAATGAAATGAACACATGGCATTGTTGGCCGGGAGATGTCATTCGGGTAAGTTCGGCTGCCGAGTGCAAGTTTATACTACGACACTTGTGTGCAAAAATATTCTCGGACCGGCCCTTCGTAGAAGAATGTCGAGCCAAGCCGATACCAATGCACTTTACAAGCATGCAGTCCCATACGTTCAAAAAGGAGATGTGATGACTATGACTGAGTTAGTATCGTGTACGGATGTCAGGCGCCACTCATCGCTACTGAATTTTGAGGACTGTGCAGTATCGGAATAGAACCCTGCAACGTATTACCGTCCCCTAAAGCTAGCGTTTCGACGATGCGTTCGTCTTTTAAGACCATAATGCAAGAGCACACGGCATTCACCTGGTGAACGCTGTCATCCAGCAGGCAGGGATGAACCGGAATGAAAGGCCTGTGCTATCTGTTGGTGTAGCCCCGATTCACTCTCTCTGAGAGCAGCTGAAACTTGCGTCATCGCAGAATCTCTTCTGACGCGCTTGATGACCATAGGAAGGCCACCATTGAAGAATGGGACAGGCTTGTTCAGACGCGTTGACTGACCTGCGGACAGCATATCACGTAGGATACAAGCATGCTAAAATGCAAAGAGTGGAGCAACACAATACTGAAAGTTACCCAGCACCAGATTTTGATTTCACAAATGTGCGCTTTCGAACAGCCTGCCTTTACTTTGGATGTTGTTTTTATTTGACAGTGAAGTTCACTTTCATAAGTGCTGTTCTTTCATTCTCTGCTTCCTTTGGCTCTAAGGCAACACACATTCTCAGATACGCAGGTACTGTAACACTTTGTTTAACTGTCTCCGAACACATCGTATCCCGAAAATTTTCAGGTTTTACACTGTGACTGAATACAAATTTATGCTGGGATAATCACTTCATTCTGAGAAAGGTGTTACATTACTCGCTTTTTCGTAGTGATGAGGAAAAGATGGAAGTATTGCGTAGTAATTTCCAGTGAAGTGAACAAATGTGAAACCAATATTTTCAGTATAGTAGATAATTTTAAGAGAACTGGTGTCACAGGATATGAGGCAGGAAGATACATGCTGTCAGATACTTGTAGATCTAATCGAGTTATATTTCGATGTTTATCGATACTAAAAACACTAAAGCACCGCTAGGCGAACTTGACATTCTTATTAGTTTCTTGCTATCTGTGCTCAGAACGAAGTAGACTCTACGTAGTAATCTTGGGACAAATATTGTGGATCCTCGTTTGGTAAGATATGTTTATATGCAACTTTCAAGGTGTAAGATAATATTTAAAGGCCGCGCCTGTGTGTTCATCCCATTCCGTATTGGATCGCCAGGACCAGTTTTCGATTTAAAGGGAATGGGAGTTTTGTTCAGCTTAGAGATGATTGGTCTATCTTGCCCTAGTCCACCTAAATGGATGTTGGTTGGAGTCGACTGCGTTTACTTCGCAGGCGAGTTACGTTCCCGTGATGGCCCATGTTTTGCAGTACCTCTTGCAGAGAAACGTCTCAAAGATCGGGTAGAAAGCAGCAGCTTACAGAAGCGCTATAAGCGGGAGAATAAACTGCCCAAAGAAAACGCCTACATTCTGCTCCAGATACTGTGGAATGCCTAAATGTTACCGTGTCCTAGCCGAAAGCTGTTCCTTTCTGTCTCCCGGACATCCGGGACGGGAAAAACGTGAATTACATTCTCAACTACCTGTGCTGAAAGTCGGCCTTCGACTCTAACAAGTTTATGACGTCCTTCCCTGTTTTTTTAAATAACTTAACTTGTGCCATCCAGTTTGGATGCCTTCCACTCTACAGAAAAAAAAAAACCCTCATCGTAGTCAAAGAAAATCTAAGAGAAGAAGAAATAAGCTGGGCAGTCACTGAAAATATAAAATATTGTCCGAAAATGTGATGCAGCATAAGAGTGCTATTACGTTGAGCAAACAGATGAGCGTATTATGTCATGAACTATGAAGTATGTTGAATGGCAGTTTTGGGAAAAACAGACATTTCACATACGGAAATTGGTCTTAGTGTTTTTATGTGACTACTTCCGTATTGACTTCCTACTTTATTCCTGTTTTGTGTTTGTGAAGATTACCAGTGCAACTTCCTAGGCACCAGCTGGAGATGGCGTGTGGGCGATGTTCATACTGAAGCCCAGCAGACGAATCTCAGAATCTTCCTGAGGGTAGTTGGAGAGCAACAGGGCTCCCAGGTGTTGAATATGGAGCAGCGAGAAAATCCACTCTGTGTCACAGGTTTTTGATTTTGGGTAAGTCCGTATGGGACCAAACTGCCGAAGTCATCGGTCTCTAGGCTTACACACTGATTTTAATCGAACGTAAACTAATTTACGCCAAGGACAACACACACACCCATGCCAGAGGGAGGACTCGAATCTCCGACGGGGGAAGCCGCTGGAACCGTGGCAAGGCGCCCTAGACCACGCGCCAACCTTCGCGGCTGTGTCACAGGTCAAAGCGAAGCTGGCGACCCTAATTTATTTATTTATTTAACCTGGCAAGATCAGGGCCATCAGGCCCTCTCTTACATCTAACCAGGCATTCTACTTATTTTACATTCATATGTTTTAGTAGGCATGTTAAACTACATCTAATACAAAAAGTGAGATACACAATTAGCAAGGTGCACCTGGAAAAATACATTATTGAAGAGAAAGATTTTAGATCGGAGTGCTGGCAGCAGGGAGTACGAGGGAGACTCATGGTGAAGGGAGGAGAAGAATAGAGAGACATAATGAAACATAATTAAGGAAATACACTCCTGGAAATTGAAATAAGAACACCGTGAATTCATTGTCCCAGGAAGGGGAAACTTTATTGACACATTCCTGGGGTCAGATACATCACATGATCACACTGACAGAACCACAGGCACATAGACACAAGCAACAGAGCATGCACAATGTCGGCACTAGTACAGTGTATATCCACCTTTCGCAGCAATGCAGGCTGCTATTCTCCCATGGAGACGATCGTAGAGATGCTGGATGTAGTCCTGTGGAACGGCTTGCCATGTCATTTCCACCTGGCGCCTCAGTTGGACCAGCGTTCGTGCTGGACGTGCAGACCGCGTGAGACGACGCTTCATCCAGTCCCAAACATGCTCAATGGGGGACAGATCCGGAGACCTTGCTGGCCAGGGTAGTTGACTTACACCTTCTAGAGCACGTTGGGTGGCACGGGATACATGCGGACGTGCATTGTCCTGTTGGAACAGCAAGTTCCCTTGCCGGTCTAGGAATGGTAGAACGATGGGTTCGATGATGGTTTGGATGTACCGTGCACTATTCAGTGTCCCCTCGACGATCACCAGAGGTGTACGGCCAGTGTAGGAGATCGCTCCCCACACCATGATGCTGGGTGTTGACCCTGTGTGACTCGGTCGTATGCAGTCCTCATTGTGGCGCCCACCAGCACGGCGCCAAACGCGCATACGACCATCATTGGCACCAACGCAGAAGCGACTCTCATCGCTGAAGACGACACGTCTCCATTCGTCCCTCCATTCACGCCTGTCGCGACACCACTGGAGGCGGGCTGCACGATGTTGGGTCGTGAGCGGAAGACGGCCTAACGGTGTGCGGTACCGTAGCCCAGCTTCATGGAGACGGTTGCGAATGGTCCTCGCCGATACCCCAGGAGCAACAGTGTCCCTAATTTGCTGGGAAGTGGCGGTGCGGTCCCCTACGGCACTGCGTAGGATCCTACGGTCTTGGCGTGCATCCGTGCGTCGCTGCGGTCCGGTCCCAGGTCGACGGGCACGTGCACCTTCCGCCGACCACTGGCGACAACATCGATGTACTGTGGAGACCTCACGCCCCACGTGTTGAGCAATTCGGCGGTACGTCCACCCGGCCTCCCGCATGCCCACTATACGCCCTCGCTCAAAGTCCGTCAACTGCACATACGGTTCACGTCCACGCTGTCGCGGCATGCTACCAGTGTTAAAGACTGCGATGGAGCTCCGTATGCCACGGCAAACTGGCTGACACTGACGGCGGCGGTGCACAAATGGTGCGCAGCTAGCGCCATTCGACGGCCAACACCGCGGTTCCTGGTGTGTCCGCTGTGCCGTGCGTGTGATCATTGCTTGTACAGCCCTCTCGCAGTGTCCGGAGCAAGTATGGTGGGTCTGACACACCGGTGTCAATGTGTTCTTTTTTCCATTTCCAGGAGTGTATAAAGGAAAAGAAGACTGCGTGGCTAATAGAGATAGATGAAGAGGAAGGCATCTCAGGAGCAAGATAGGAGACGGTAGCTTTGCTATTTGACAGATGAGAGGATTGGCCTTGCACATTAATTTTGTGGAGAATTTTATGCGGATGATAGTAGGAAATGCTTCAACTTCTTGTTAAAAGCAACAGGAGATTGAATTTTCCTCAAGGTAAGGGGCAGTTTGTTCCAGAGGCGGACAGCGACAACTGAGAAGGAGTTTGCAAAAGTTTTTGTTTTGTGAGTGGGCACAGTTAGGATACCAGATATGAGTGACCTCGTGTTTCGATTCTGATGGCATGACACGTTTTTAATCTCTGAAGCTAGGTACTGGGGTGCTTTCGCGACGAGGAGTCGGTGAAGTAGACATAGAGTGTGGTAGTCCCGCAGCCACCCTAGCTCGGAGTATGAAGCACTAACATGATCATATCGGCGAATTTTGCAGGTGTAATGCACACAGGCATTCATGGTTAGCTCTAGCCGTCTTTTGTTTTCACTACTCATGCCTTGTTGAATCACATCACAATAGTGGAGGTTCGGTAGAACGAGTGCTTGCACGAGCTGGCGTTTCAAGTCCTGTGGGAATATGTTCCGAAACTTTTTGAGAGCATAGAGACAAACAGACGTCTTTCGGCACACTGCGACTGTATTCTCCGCCCAGTTGAGATGCTCGTCCAAAGTTACACCCAAGTTCTTCACTGTTTTCTGATATGGTATTGGAGTACCGTCGTGCAGAATAGGAGGTAGCCGTTCGCCGAAATCTGAACTTATTAATTTCTGATGGGCTATTAAGATTACTTGCGTCTTTTTTGCATTTAATTTAAGCCCCAGGTTTTTCGCCCATGTCACTACTGAAGACAGATCATCATTTATACAGATTTTACGTATGTATCAGTGCAAAAAATTAATACAGGTCCGCTGGTAAACGATCCAGTTAATGTACAGCATTGCATAACTTGTCTTGAATACTGCATACCAGCAAGAGAGCGTGGATTCTGGCTGTCGCTGGAAGTATCATTTCGCACGACGCCACAGGAGATCCGAGTCGCAGATGTAAGGAACGTTTGAAAGCTACTTTAGTTCCAAGAAAGTATGGTTTTATTGAATCCTCTCCAGAGAAACTAACACCAAAGTGTATATATATTAGTTTATGTTGTGTCCCTAGCCACTCACCGTGCCGGGTAGTCCACCGTTCAATCACAGTGGTATATCAGTGTAACCAACATCTAGGTGAGGTCAAGAGTGGCGAGCACTTTGGCAGCTGTCCACAGAGGTCGCCAGCAGTGACCGCACTAGGTTTACGCATCTCGTCACAGACACCAGTCGGGACAGGCAATGATAGCGGTCCACTTGGGAAATCAACAAGTGGGATGCGGGTTGTCGCCAGCGGCCTCAGCCACTCAGGCGGAGTGGGTGTATCGATTTATGTAACCTTATTAACACTATGCCGTGCGGTGACACCACAGTGGTGTCGTCTGCATAGTATGGCTCAGTGGCCGGCAACATCACAGTGGTGTCGTGAGCAAAGTGGCCGGCGACAGCACGTTAGTATCTTTTGCATTCTGTTGGTGTTTTGTTTAGGTAACAGTAAGTTACACACGTCAACATGAGCTGTGCTTTTATTTCTGCCCTTTCATCGTGGCGGACGAAAGAGGCAATAGGATTATTTACGATGAATGCTGCAGTCGTTTTGTCTTACGTTCCGGGCGACTTTGCCGGTTGGGAAGAAGACAATGGATATAAGAAAAATGAAAGTGAAGCAGAATCGTAGGGAGATAGTGAAATACGTCCAAGAATAATTCGGCGAAATCTGCGGTTGCCAACTAATTCGTCTGAATCAGACGAAGAAGACAGTGCCCAGTGGTCAGACTTTGATTTACCGAGGACCAAAAATAAATTTGAAGGATCCCCGGGTTCAAAAATATTTCCCAAAGATACACAGGGCGTCGTTGATATAGTGGAAATTATACATTGGGAACGATCTATTTGAATATATTAGCAACGAAACCAACAAGTACTACAGACAAAATTGCAATATAAGGAAATTAGATTTAAGAAATGCCAAATTTGTCGACGTTCCGGTACCCGAACTTAGAAAATGGTTTGGGCTTGCTATCCTTATGGGAACTGTAAAAAAAAGGAAAGATCGATGATTATTGATCAACTAATCCGTTGATAGACACACCGATATTTCGCAAAACGATGTCCCGCAACCGATTCAGACAAATATTATCATTTTTACATTTTTCCGACAGCAACAATAAACCAGATAGTGCTGACCGGCTTGTCAAGGTGCTATTTGTAATTGATCAAATGGATGTTTAACCTAAGTCAGAACATCTCAACTGATGAAGGAATGATACAGTGGCGTGGACGGTTAAATTTTAAAGTTTACAATCCGTCGAAAATTACGAAATACGGCATACTGGCTGGCTCTGAGCACTATGGGACTTAACATCTGAGATCATCAGTCCCCTGGAACTTAGAACTACTTAAATCTAACTTACCTAAGGGCATCACACACAGCCAAGCTCGAGGCAGGGTTCGTTCCTGCGACCGTAGCGGTCGCGCAGTTCCAGACTGAAGCGCCTAGAACCGCTTGGCCACACCAGCCGGCTACCCTATACTTCTTCGGATGCTGTATGACTGGAGTACAGTATACATTTCAAGATATATTCCGGCGGTGGACAGCCTATAGCATAAAAAGTGATGGAACTATTGACACCTTCTGATGGAAAGTGGCTTCACCTCTGCATGGGTAATTATTATAACAGTGTAGAACTTGCAGAGAAGTTACTTGAAAAGAAAATTCGATTTTTTGGAACGATACGGCAAAATAGAGGATTTCAGGAAAATTAAAGCGCGCAAAAGTCAATGTGTTTGATCTTGCCATCAACGGAAAGGTGACATGCCGCCGGCGACAAGCCAAGTAATCCGAATTAGCGCTGCCGGCGCCGAGCGAATAAATTTGTACGAGACGTGCGGACGGCAAAGTGTTAACACATGACCTACTGAGTCAAAGGCAGTTACTCACTCGTAGCATAGGAATTCATCATGCAGCGAAGCCAAGAGTTGACCATCCAATGTAGCCAAGAGTTTGCGTTTAGCAGCAGTTAAAATGACACAGTCATGAGACGGAATCAGCAGGCTGCAGCAAGCATCGCACAAGGATACGCACCACCACAGCAACCATTAGTGCAGCGATGTAGGTAATGAAGTTAGTCTCTGGACGAGTGTTACTTTTGCCTTGTTATCATGACAGAAGTGCCTGCTCACATACAGTGGCAGAGTCGGTTGGATATCAAACCACCCTACGTCAGTTTACACGCAAGATCATTCCGGTTATAAATGTGCTATGTTGCTAAATCGTCGAAGATGATTTCAATTTCATCATCCACGTCCAAACATCCATGGGCGAAAATAATCGACCCTAAAGCTTGGATGTTATCACGTTGACGAATATATAGATTGACATAAAGAAACTACATACAAATTGGTCTAATGTTTAATTTATCAATCGTGAAATAACATATTCCAAAATTCTTTTCTCCTGTCTTATTCTTTCTGTCAGCTTTTACACTACCTAGTACAGTCTCTTCGGTACTCACGTTTTGTCAAACTGATTTCATTTAACTTTGCACAAATGCTCAGAACAGTGCGCTTCACAGAACGAGAGAACGTAGTCTAATACACTCCTGGAAATGGAAAAAAGAACACATGGACACCGGTGTGTCAGACCCACCATACTTGCTCCGGACACTGCGAGAGGGCTGTACAAGCAATGATCACACGCACGGCACAGCGGACACACCAGGAAACGCGGTGTTGGCCGTCGAATGGCGCTAGCTGCGCACCATTTGTGCACCGCCGCCGTCAGTGTCAGCCAGTTTGCCGTGGCATACGGAGCTCCATCGCAGTCTGTAACGCTGGTAGCATGCCGCGACAGCGTGGACGTGAACCGTATGTGCAGTTGACGGACTTTGAGCGAGGGCGTATAGTGGGCATGCGGGAGGCCGGGTGGACGTACCGCCGAATTGCTCAACACGTGGGGCGTGAGGTCTCCACAGTACATCGATGTTGTCGCCAGTGGTCGGCGGAAGGTTCACGTGCGCGTCGACCAGGGACCGGACCGCAGCGACGCACGGATGCACGCCAAGACCGTAGGATCCTACGCAGTGCCGTAGGGGACCGCACCGCCAATTCCCAGCAAATTAGGGACACTGTTGCTCCTGGGGTATCGGCGAGGACTATTCGCAACCGTCTCCATGAAGCTGGGCTACGGTCCCGCACACCGTTAGGCCGTCTTCCGCTCACGCCCCAACATCGTGCAGCCCGCCTCCAGTGGTGTCGCGACAGGCATGAATGGAGGGACGAATGGAGACGTGTCGTCTTCAGCGATGAGAGTCGCTTCTGCCTTGGTGCCAATGATGGTCGTATGCTTGTTTGGCGACGTGCAGGTGTGCGCCACAATCAGGACTGCATACGACCGAGGCACACAGGGCCAACACCTGACATCATGGTGTGGGGAGCGATCTCCTACACTGGCCGTACACCTCTGGTGATCGTCGAAGGGACACTGAATAGTGCACAGTACATCCAAACCGTCATCGAACCCATCGTTCTACCATTCCTAGACCGGCAAGGGAACTTGCTGTTCCAACAGGACAATGCACGTCCGCGTGTAACCCGTGCCACCCAACGTGCTCTAGAAGGTGTCAGTCAACTACCCTGGCCAGCAAGATCTCCGGATCTGTCCCCCATTGAACATGTTTGGGACTGGATGAAGCGTCGTCTCACGCGGTCTGCACGTCCAGCACGAACGCTGGTCCAACTGAGGCGCCAGGTGGAAATGGCATGGCAAGCCGTTCCACAGGACTACATCCAGCATCTCTACGATCGTCTCCATGGGAGAATAGCAGCCTGCATTGCTGCGAAAGGTGGATCTACACTGTACTAGTGCCGACATTGTGCATGCTCTGTTGCCTGTATCTATGTGCCTGTGGTTCTGTCACTGTGATCATGTGATGTATCTGACCCCAGGAATGTGTCAATAAAGTTTCCCCTTCCTGGGACAATGAATTCACGGTGTTCTTATTTCAATTTCCAGGAGTGTATGTGTGGTGTCGTCCGAACAGCGAGGTGCGAAAGCAAGGTTAATACCTCTCAACGCAACCACAAGATCTCTAGTCGCTCCAAGAAGCATCGACTGGTGACTAACACCGGCGTAGTCACACCCACAAACGTTTCTCTACGCCGAAGCGTTCGCTAGTCTAACAACGGTCGAGCACAGGACCGCTCAGCCATAGTCTGCGATCATCGAGCAAGACGACAACATCCGTCTTCCAGTAGTCCAGCTGTGTGTTCATTATCTTGGGTGGAACTCTGAGACAACATTATTGTTATATGCATTCTGATGGAGCGACTTGAATTTTGTTTGTATCAAGCGATACTTTGATTTTCAGAAACAGCTGAAAATACTTACGAAATTTCTGAGTAAATGAATCGCACTGGGCTAGGTAATTCTTCTTATCTACACTATGTGGTCAAAAGTGTTTTCCATATGAGGTGCATTTTCTGCCACCTACTGCCAGGTACTCCATATCAGCGGCCACAGTAGTCATTAGACATCGTTAGAGAGCAGAATAGGGCGGTTTGCGGAACTCACGTACTTCGAACGTGGTCAGATGATTCGGTTTCACTTGTGTCATATGTCTGTAAGCAAGATTTCCATACTCCTAAACATCCCTAGGTTCACTGTTTACAAAGTGATACTGAAGTGGAAGCGTGAAGGGTCTCGTACAGCACAAAAGCGTACAGGCCGACCTCGTCTGTTGACTGACAGAGACCGCCGACAGTTGAAGAGGGTCGTAATGCGTAATTGGCAGACATCTATCCAGACCATCACACAGGAATTACAAACTGCATCTGGATCCACTGCAAATACTATGACAGTTAGGCGGAAGGTGAGAAAACTTGGATTTCATGGTCGAGCGGCTGCTCATAAGCCACCCTAAATGCCAAACGACGGCTCGCTTGGTGTAAGGACCGTAAACATTGGACGACTAAACAGTGGAAAAACATTGTGTGGAGTGACGAATCACGGTGCACAATGTGTAGATCCGATGGCAGGGTTTGGGTATGGCGAA
This sequence comes from Schistocerca gregaria, assembly GCF_023897955.1. NCBI lineage: Eukaryota > Metazoa > Arthropoda > Insecta > Orthoptera > Acrididae > Schistocerca > Schistocerca gregaria. The sequence continues at coordinate 123,068,470 of NC_064927.1, read as the reverse complement.
TGCCCGGTGAACGTCATCTTGCAGCACGTGTAGTACCAACAGTAAAATTCGAAGGCGGTGTTATGGCGTGGTCGTGTTCTTAATGGAGGGGGCTTGCACCCCTTGTTGTTTTGCGTGGTACTATCAGTGCACAGGCCTAAATTGATGTTTCAAGCACCTTCTTGCTTCCGACTGTTGAAGAGCAATTCGGTTATGGCGGTTGTATCTTTCAACGCGATCGAGCACCTGTTCATAATGCACGGCCTGTGGCGGAGTGGTTACATGACTATAGCATTCCTGGCCAGCACAGAGTCCTGGCCTGAATCCTATAGAACACCTTTGGGATGTTTTGAAACGCCGAATTCGTGCCAGGGCTCACCGACCGACGTCGATGACTCTCCTCAGTGCAGCACTCCTTGAAGAATGGGCTGCCATTCCCCAAGAAACCTTCCAGTACCTGACTGAACGTATGCGAGAGTGAAAGTTTGCATCAAGGCTAAGGGTAGGCCAACACCATTCTGAATTCCAGCATTACCGATGGAGGGCGCTACATCTTGTAAGTCATTTTGAGCCAGATGTCCGAATACTTTTGATCACATAGTGTATGTCATAATAAAGTGAATCAATATTTTCTGCGTTATAGTAGCTAATCAGTCGCCTCCCAGACAAACCAAAGTACGCGCCATTGCACCGGTGAACGTATTTTCGTCCGGCACAGCAATATGATTACATCGTGACAATGAGTCACATAACTGGAAGCAGAAAAACCTATTTGAAACAATTTACACGGATATGAAAAGGAACTATTACATAGGCTAAATCGTAGGTAAATCTGACGAGAAACTTCGGTTCATTGGTAGGATGTTGTAAAAAAACAGTCAATCGACATAGGGGATTGTTTAAAGAAAGACGTGTGCGACCCATTGCTGAACTGTGTGGGACTTTTATCAAATATGACTAACAAGGGAAGGGATATTGGACGCATGCAAAGGATGGGAGAACGGGTGGTCAGCGGTGCGTTAGATCCATGGGAGAGGGTCACGGAAATGCTGAAAAACCTTAATAGGCATACTCTTGAATATAGATGCTAACTATCCCGTGAAATCCTACTCACGAAGTCTCAAGACCAGTTTTAAGTGACAGGTCCAGGAGTATATTACAACCTCAGTCATATCACTCCCGTAGCCATCGTGAAGACAATGCTGCAGGCTCCAACGCAGGCGTGGATCGAGGGGGATGAAGCTGTCAAAGGCTCATGAATCTCCCTACTCATTTCGTCCCCCTCACAAAATCTAATAAAATCGTTTACATTTTTACATAGACAGCATTACTTTCCAAACTTTTCAGTTAACTTCCAAATAATAAAATAGCGTGAACACTAAGAATCTTGAAAACGACAAGAAATCTTGAAAATTACAATTTACGTTTAAAACAGGATTATTTTCAGTTGCTTGTGTGAGAGTGCCCACGTGGGAGAGAGTGTGGCCTGAACATCTGCTGAGACCATTCCAGATAGGAACAGGTCTCCACCCACAGGATGACCGTACCTGCTGCCGACATCCAATCCGACACCGTTCGTGAATCCACAGACAGAACCGGCAAACCGCGGTGAGTTTTGTAAGGCAAGACAGAAAGGGAAAGGCCCTCTAGAACGAAAAAAAAACATACACACACAAATACTCATTTCCCGAAAGAAGGCAGAAACGATTGAGAGAAACGGAATTCCCACCACTTACACGCTCACAAAGCCACACCGTACAAAGCAGGTTACAACTGAGAGCTGAATCCTGTATCTGCACCTGATAAAGCGAGGCATTTGTGCAGACAACGAGAAGAAGCCTTAACATCTGGTCAAGTAAGAAGCACGTCTGCCATGCACTTCACATTATTTTGCAGAATGTCGGTGTCAGTGTAGTTGTAGATTTTTTTGGGCGTTTATCGTCAAAGCAAAGTAAAACATTGATGACATTCCACCTTGTGCAAGGAACCGTTTTATTAGTTTTGTTTCGTCACTTTCTACTCTATTTTCAGTGGGCTTCTATCCATTTTCTGTCTGTAAATTATTATTACATCTTAACATCGTGGAGATGTTATACTAACATTTGGCTTACATTTATTTGCGGATACAATGAAATAGCAATAAATATTACACGTCAAATTTTACCTCAGTTTATATATCATACAGTATGACGTTAAAGATACATGTTATAAAGTTCAGGAGTTGTGTGTTGTACGTTCACGCTATGCTGAGAAATTTAAGTCTAGGATACTAATTTTGAAATAAGATGTTTATACTCTTATTCACATACTTCACATGACACCGTCAACTATGTAGGTTTGTAGTTTCATAACTAGTGTTCTTTCTTTCTAAACGAGCTTAAGTATTCTATTTTTCTGCTAATATTGAAACTCTCTGCATTATATCGTCTTATGTAGCATATTACTTATGATTCTCGTGTTTACGACGTTTTAAAATGCTTATTGAATTATTTCTATTGTCATTTGAGGCTATTACACAAGCAAATTTTCTATCGTCAAAACATAAGGCTTCTGTCACCATTTCAGGCGTTGTTCATGTGACTTTTATCTCTCTCGTTCGTTTTTATTTGGAGTGTGTTACGTGACTTCAAGGTGCTGTTGACGTTTGAGATGTTTAGCTTGGTGTGTGTGTGTCTATGAGGCAGAGAGAGAGAGAGAGGGAGGGAGAGAGAGAGAGAGAGAGAGACAGAGACAGATAGAGTGAGTAGTTTATAGAAATGGTATGCGACCTAAAGGTGTACAAACTAATTATACGTTGTTATTTATGTAGTTCTTATTTTGTGGCAAATAATAGTTTATTGCAAAGTAATGTCTATTCGTTTACTAAATTCTCTCATTGAGCTATTGATTTGTGTATGTCGTACTCCTATTCTTGCGCAAGCTGTTGCTAGTTTTAAGAATCTATAAATCATTTTCTGTGTTCGCTGAATGGTGATCCTGTTCCATTAGGTGATCAGCTAATACTGTGCGGCAGTTATTGCTTTTCAATATTCTGGGATATTCTGTAAATCGGTTCTGAAATTTCTACGCAAGTAGCAATTTCTCTTCAGTTTTTCTTAATAAGCGCTGAAGGAGGAGCTGAAACACCCAAAACATGTAAAAGTCGTCGTGAGACGGACGGAAGGGAAGAATACTGAGAAGCAAAATCTCCCTTACCAGCCCTCGCTTGGCATGTTGTAATGAGATACGTCACCAAAGTGTCCTCCAGAGGTGCCCTGTGGCTTGCATACCAGAGCATCTACGCTGCTTCCTTCTTAAGGTGGAAAAAAGGGAAGGAGAAACCTGATCAGGTGACCACCGCCTGTGGTCGAGCAGAAACCTGATCCTGAGCCAGCACCGCGCAGTCTGCTCGTGTGTGCGCTCTGAGCTGCGACTCGTCCATCCACGCGCTACTGGATTTTGGAATGCTACGATGAGGTATTCGCGTGATGTGTTGATGAGTGCCACGGAAACGTTGCCGAAAGAACGTGTGCGGGAAGAGTGTTAAACCTCTGACGCTTAATGGAATTAGATTATGACACAGTTGGCAGCACAAGGAGTCGGCTGCATACTCGCTCGTTCCGTTCAGTTGGCTGAAAAACTTGTTGTAGTGTCGTGTTGAAATGAGTGCCGCTATTACGAATCATGTCAGCTGTGACGTGAGTAGAAAAACACAGTTCGGTTTCCTCTTCCAAAGGGATACACGCCATCCAGATTTTTAACGAAATCAAAACTTTTTATAAGGAGACTTTGATGAATCCTACTAATGTGTACATGTGGGGCCGTGGGTCTGAAGTTGGCAGATCGTATGTTGATGACGAAAAAGGGGGCGGGCATCCGTAATCGTGAATGTTGGTCCGTGGTGAGCGTCGATTGAATATGGGTGAGATGAAGTAATGTTTCCAGAAGTCTCTAGACATGGCCTACACCTCAACAGGAAAGGGAAGGGTAAACTGGCTGGGCTGATAGCAGGAAATTTAAAGGGGGGAGGAACTACATCTCATGGTGGAAACTCTTTTTTAGTGTAAGATCAGTGTCCAGTGGGAAACTCAGCCATGCAAGTACTAAAGATGTCAAAAAAGTTCAAGATAGTTGCAAAAGTAAAATGAAAAATGTTAGTATATTTCATCAAAATATTGGGGGATTGAACAATAAAATTGATGAGCTTCTGCTTTGTTTAGAAGATATAGAAACTGAGAATGTAATAGATGTACTATGCCTGTCTGAGCATCACATTGTCACTGATATGCAAAAGGTTAGCATCAATGGGTACAAATTAGCTGCACATGTAAGTAGAGATAATATGATGAGAGGAGGAGTTGCCATATATGTCAAAAGCTTCCACAGTGCAAAAAATTTAGAAACTAAAAAAATTTGTGTAGAGCAACATATGGAAGCATGTGCCACTGAACTTAAACTAAAGGATGGCACTTTCATAATTGTAACAGTGTATAGGTCCCCCTCAGGGAATTTCCAGCTATTTCTGGAAAACTTGGATGCTTTGTTGTGCTATCTGTCAGACAGGGGGAAGCAAATTATCATTTGTGGGGATTTCAATGTTGATTCCCTGAAAGAGTGTAATAGGAAGAATGACCTTTTAGTATTACTCAGTTCTTTCAATTTGAGCTCCGTCATTGATTTTCCTACTCGGATAACAAAGAACAGCAGTACATTGATAGATAACTTTTTTATAGACCAAGATAAGTTTAAGGACATAAATGCTTATCCTGTTGAGAATGGTCTTTCAGATCATAGTGCACAGCTTGTTACAGTACATGACATAGCTCCATGCAGTATAATAAATCAGACTTTCAAAGCAGTGCGTTCAATTAACGATATAAATATTGCAAACTTTAGGGAAAGCCTACAGCAGCTAGACTGGGATGAAGTGTATAAGGAACCCGATGCAAACTTGAAATATAACTTATTTCACAATACATTTTTAAGGGTATTTGAAAATTGTTTTCCCAAGAAAATAGTTAAACATAATTCCAAGAAAACATATAAAAAACCTTGGCTAACTAAAGGAATAAGAATATCTTGCAACCGCAAAAGAGAACTGTATCTAACAGCAAGATGGAGTACTGACCCCGAAATTGTTCAATATTATAAAAACTATTGTGCGGTACTAAGAAAAGTTATTAAAAAGTCCAGAAGCATGTGTATCATGTCTGAGATCAGTAACTCTGATAATAAAATTAAAGCAATTTGGAATATTATTGAAAGGGAAACAGGGCAACCAAGAGCACAGGAAGACTTTAGTGCAATAAAATTGAATGACAAGTGCACTAACAAACAATCAGAAATTGAAAATATTTTGAATAATCATTTTTTAAATGTTGTGGAGAAAATAGGATCTAGATCTTCACTAGAAGAGGCAAGGCTATTAATAGAAGAGGCCATACTTGCACAGTTTGAAACAGCTGTAATTCCACCAACCTCTCCCTCTGAAATCAGTAAAATAATAAACTCACTGAAAAGTAAAAGCTCTTACGGAATTGATGGCATTTCCAGCAAAGTACTTAAAGCTTGTTCCCCACAGATAAGTAGAATTCTCAGCCACGTATGTAATAGCTCTTTGGAGCAGGGTGTTTTCCCTGATAGACTGAAATATGCCATTGTAAAACCATTGCATAAAAAGGGGGATATGTCGGATGTCAACAACTACCGCCCAATCTCTCTTCTGACAGCTCTATCAAAAATTTTTGAGAAAGTAATGTATTCAAGAGTAGCCTCCCATATTTGTAAAAATAAAGTACTAACAAAATGTCAGTTTGGTTTTCAGAAAGGCTTTTCAACAGAAAATGCTATATATGCTTTCACTGATCAAATATTAAATGCTCTGAATAACCGGACATCACCCATTGGTATTTTTTGTGATCTCTCAAAGGCCTTTGATTGTGTAAATCATGGAATTCTTTTAGATAAGCTAAATCATTATGGTTTGAGTGGGGCAGTGCACAAATGGTTTAATTCATACTTAACTGGAAGAATGCAGAAAGTTGAAATAAGTGGTTCGTGTAATGTTAAAACAGCTGATTCCTCAAACTGGGGTGCTATCAAGCACGGGGTCCCACAGGGTTCGGTCTTAGGTCCTTTACTGTTCTTGATATACATTAATGACTTACCATTCCACATTGATGAAGATGCAAAGTTAGTTCTTTTTGCTGATGATACAAGTATAGTAATAACATCCAAAAACCAAGAACTAAGTGATGTAATTGTAAATGATGTTTTTCACAAAATTATTAAGTGGTTCTCAGCAAACGGACTCTCTTTAAATTTTGATAAAACACAGTATATACAGTTCCGTACAGTAAATGGCAAAACTCCAGTAATAAATATAGAATTTGAACAGAAGTCTGTAGCTAAGGTAGAATTTTCAAAATTTTTAGGTGTGTCCATTGATGAGAGGTTAAACTGGAAGCAACACATTGATGGTCTGCTGAAACGTCTGAGTTCAGCTACGTATGCTATTAGGGTTATTGCAAATTTTGGTGATAAGAATCTCAGTAAATTAGCTTACTATGCCTACTTTCATTCACTGCTTTCGTATGGCATCATATTCTGGGGTAATTCATCGTTGAGTAGAAAAGTATTCATTGCACAAAAACGTGTAATCAGAATAATTGCTGGAGCCCACCCACGGTCATCCTGCAGACATCTATTTAAGGATCTAGGGATCCTCACAGTAACCTCACAGTATATATATTCCCTTATGAAATTTGTTGATAATAATCCAACCCAATTCAAAAGTAATAGCAGTGTGCATACCTATAACACCAGGAGAAAGGATGATCTTCACTATGCACGGTTAAATCTGACTTTGGCACAGAAAGGGGTAAATTATGCTGCCACAAAAGTCTTTGGGCACCTACCAAACAGCATCAAAAGCCTGACAGATAGCCAACTAACATTTAAAAATAAATTAAAAGAATTTCTAGATGACAACTCCTTCTACTCATTGGCTGAATTTTTATATATAAAGTAAGTAAAAAAAAAAAAAAAAAAAAAAAAAACTTAATCATTAGTGTCATGCAATATTTTGTGTAATGTAATTTCTTGTACAGACATCTTTTATTAACCTGACACGTTCCACATCATTACGAAGTGTCGTATTCATGATCTATGGAACAAGTATTAATCTAATCTAATCTAATCTAATCTTCTGCAGGAAACTGTAACAGCGCTTCACAGGCACTGTTGCAAAGTTTGGTCTGCCACGGGATCAGCGAAACCCGTACTTTGTTTCCGAGTGTTAGTGCTCAAAACGACGATAACACTCATCTTGTCTGGCTGAAATTGGCAATGAAAAAGATTCTGATTATAGCAAGCTTTAATATTCGACACATGTAGGAGCTTCCTGTATCATCAAAATAAAATTTTGTCTCAAAAGCGACTATGAAACTCTGCCGTCAGATAATATCACGTAACTGCACATGACATTTACGTTTATGCAACTTTCCCAGATTATCTCTTCCCTGTCTTAAATGTTTCAGTGAGGAAGATAAGTAAATAACTCACTCGGACAGTTAATAACGGCTATCTGTGATTTTATTCTGAGTAAAACTTAGATCGGTTTAGAATGTGTTCCACACAGCTACGTCGCAAAGATAAACTAAGCATTTGTCTTGAAATAATTCTCAAGATACGTATTACCTAATCAGTCCAGCAAGCTCAAATACCCAGATAAGGCCTAGACAAAATCTACCGTTGTGATGTCCGGAATTAAAAAAAAAAAGGTGAAGGGAAGTGGTTCTATTTTTACTGGAATGAACTTATTGATGGACATCACAAAAATTTATTTTGCCTATATTTTTTTTTACTCATCGAAGAAGACAACACAACACATATAAAAGAAATCATCACACTAATATTATCCACAGAATGATCGTTTCACAAGACACTTTCTAGCTCGACTGACTCTTAAGACTGAACAAGACTCGACTGACTCTACTCTCTCTCTGGCCCACAGCCTCTTCACGTCCCTCTGGACCAGAGATTTCAACTGTGATTAGCACGCTGATTATTTAATTAATCGTACAGCCGCTGGGCGCGCGCTTGGCGCGTCATTTAAATGGGGTTAAACGCACACCGCGAGAGGCGTGGGCTAGCGGTGTCTTACAGGTATCGCCACACCGTACAAGTGACGTTCATAAAATGGGGGCTATGCCTTTTATATTTTATATTAGTGAACGAGTGGAACGAAAATGACTACAACGATGTTTGGATTGTGCGCGGAAACGTCTCTGAAATTTAACACGACCAATAGTCAAAGACGTTTAAAATGACTTGAAATGAAATGATATATTGTAAAATCGTTCCTGAAACAAACGTAATACTTTTTTATCTTTGTTTTATAAACCTTTTTATTAGTTTATGAACTAGGTTTCGGATTATAAGCCTATTTTCTGGCACGTAACTGATCCACAATATTGCTTCCTCGTTCGTATATCTTGCGAAAAGACTCCTTCTTCTTTTGCTTTCGCCTTTTTCCTTCATTTTTCGCAGGGTTGGCGTGGATACAATCGGATTTGACATGGTTAATTTGAAAGGGTGGCCGGATGCCCTTCCTGGCACCACCCCGTACCCCCACAGACGGAATCAGTGTACCCCAGCTGTCTGCGTCTAGTGCAACGTATGAAGGAGTGCGAAAATGTTTCAAAAGTCTGCGAGTCGCGTAACTGAGGCGAGACGTGGGGACCAGACCGGTATTCACCTAGTGGGATGTGGAAAACTGCCTAAAAACCACATCCAGGCTGGCGGGCACACCGGCCCTCGTCGTTAATCCGTCTTGCGGATTAGATCCGGAGCTGAGACATACCCCAGTCCAGGAAGCAGCGCATTAGCGCTCTCGGCTAACCTGGCGGGTTTGCGAAAAGGCTATGAATGAAAAATGAGAGAGATTCGAGGCCACACCGAAGCTTACCAACAATCGTTGTTCCCGCGAACCACCTGCGAGTGGAACTAGAAAACGGCGATGTGACGCTGGTGCACAATGTAAACTCTGTCACACACCGTAAGATGGCTTGCGAGTTAAGCTATAGATGCAGATCAAGAACTGCATCTTCATGGGAATTCGAACTGAATGAAGGACAATACCTTCTATATTCTGACTGACGACGAAGCATTGGTCCAAGACACAGTTGAAATAAAAAGACGATTAATGCATGGCAACCGCACAAAAACACAAAACTAGCTCTCAAGAGGGGTGCCTCAAAGGCCATAGGTAAGGTAAAGGCGCCAAAATTCGTCTCCCTAAGGTTCTTTGTTCTGCCGGTAGGGGCGCCATCAGTGATAACGCCCGTTACTTGTGATCATGGCCATCAGTTAGTTGTGAAAGTTTCATTCGACCAGTTCTCTGTGTGGCCGTTTGAGAAAACGCATTCTTATCTGTCAACAGGTGAGTTGTCGAAATACTACACACATCAAAAAAAGGTTTGCATCACCTCAATTTCGAGAGTTCCGGCACCTTTACAGAAAACTGAAATAGAGATCAACATAAACATCATTTCCACCCTTCTTATTCCTCATGAAAACCACACATTGCAAGTTGTACCACCATACAGCGAGACCTTCAGAGGTGGTGGTCAAGATTGCTGCACACACCGCTCCTCTAATACCCAGTAGCACGTCCTCTTGCACTGATGCATGCCCATATTCGTCGTGGCATACTATCCACAAATTAATCAAGGCACTGTTGGTCCAGATTGTCCCACTCCTCAACAGTGATTCGGCGTAGAACCCTCAGGGCGGGACACGTCGTGCATAAATAGCCCTTTTCAATCTATCCCAGGCACGTGTGATAGTATTCATGTCTGGAGAACATACTGGATACTCTAGTCGAGCGATGTCGTTATCCTGAAGGAAGTCATTCACAAGATGTGCACGATGTGGACGTGAATTGTCGACAATGAAGACGAATGTCTCGCCAATATGCTGCCGATATGCTTTCACTATCGGTCGGAGGATGGCATTCACGTATCGTACAGCCCTTACGGCGCCTTCCGTGACCACCAGCGGCGTACGTCGGCCCCACATAACGCCATTCCAAAACAGTATGGAACCTCCACCTTGCTGCACTCGCTGGACAGTGTGTCTAAGGCGTTCAGCCTGACAGCGTTGCCTCCAAACATGTCTCCGTCGATTGTCTGGTTGAAGGCATATGCGACACTCATCGGTGAAGAAAACGTGATGCCAATTCTGAGCGATCCATTCGGCATGTTGTTGGATCCATGTGTACCGTGCTGCATGGTGTCGTGGTTGCAAAGATGCACCTCGACATGGACGTCAGGAGTGAAGTTGTGCATCATGCAGCACATTGCGCACAGTTTGAGTCGTAAGACGACGTCCTGTGGCTGCACCAACAGCATTATTCAACGTGAGGCGTTATTGTCAGGGATCCTTCGGGCCATAATCCATAGGAAGCGCTCATCAACTGCAGTAGTAACCCCTGGTCTGCCTGAGTACGGCATTATGGACAGTTCCTATCTCTCTCTGTCCCCTCAATGTCCGAACAACGTAGCTTTGATTCAGTCCGAGACGCCTGGACACTTCCCTTGATGAGAGCCCTTCCTGGCACAAAGTAACGATGCGGACGCGATTGAACAACGGTATTAGCCGTGTAGTCATGGTTGAACTATAGGCAACACGAGCTCTAACACCTCCTTCCTGGTGGAATCACTGGAACTCATCGGCTCTGACCCCCTCCGCCTAATAGGCGCTGTTCATCCATATTTGTTTACATCTTTGGGCGGGTTTAGTGCCATCTCTGAACAGTCAAAGGAACTGTGTCTGTGCTACAATCTCCACAGTCAACGTCTACCTTGAGCAGGAGTTCTGGGAACGAAGATGATACAAAACTTTATTTTAATGTGAAATTTTCGTTACCGCGACAACTTTCGAAAGAAAGTTTAGAGGTTCTTGAAGCACTTGTTTATGTTCCGTGGATGCTCTGTTTCTTCTAATCGTCTTGAAGCAGTCGTGTCACAAATGTCACTACAACTGATCCACCTGACGGCCACTGATGACATGTTAATGTGCTGCAGCACATAGTAAATATCACACTAAAATTACGCTATTTCTCTTCGAATTCGAGGCAGAAATATCATTAAAATAACAGTTTCTTTTCAAATGCGTACTGGTATGCGAATAAAATTGTTAAAATTATGTTTCGTAACACTCTGTCCGCGATAGTTAGAAACCAGTGTTGAGTTTTGACATGATGGTCAGCCATATTACGATCAACTCAGAGAAGGGACGCAGCTGTCTATTTTCAACTGCGCAGGCTCTGATACGACGTCATTCCTGCCAGCACGAAGAGAGCTGCGTTGCTCACAGCGTCAGATCAGTACTTTTCTTTGAAAGCGCGTATAAAGTATTGTGCAAACAACAAGGCGAATTTTGTAGACGATCTGCTAAAGATGGCCTTTTGCAGTAGATCTTTGGAGGAGAAAGTGAGAGTTACTTACTCCACAAAAGCCATGGGACGGGGCTCACCGATTTCACTGTAACTGTGTCAGTAGAAACAAATAGAAGCTCCTTACAAGTTTCCAGAATATTTCGCCTGAGTGGGTCTTGCGAAAAGATAAAATGGTCTCTAACAATTTATGAGTAAAGTTGAAGGAATTTTTGAACAGTAGCAGGTGTATCGATGCTGTGGTGCAGTGGTCCGTCCTACCGACTGGTAATTTGTCAGCTCGGATTCGGTTCTCACTGCTACTTTTTTTCATTTAATTATGTTACTGACAAAGTTAAATTATTAATTACAAAATTTAAATACATTTAAACTGTTCAATTTATCACACAAAATTAATATGTTCAATTTAGTTATGATTGTTACAGTTGTAAGTCAAAAGGCTATAGGAAATGAGGACGAAAGCGAGTATATGAGGAAAATTTGTATAAAAGTGTTCGAAAAGTCTTGTATCTGACGATATAATGTTCAGAATGCACATTTTTGCTTTTCACGTTCGGTATTTGGGAACAGTGGTGTGTGAGTTAGAGGGCGAGTGAAAGATCTAGGATATTTTAATGCATTAATAAAAATACAGATCAAATTTAAGGATACAGACAATATACTTGAGCTTAGTGCAGTAGGTAAAGCTCATGTCACAACAATATTAAGTCTCGACGTTCATGATGATATAGTGAAACATAATCTGATCATTTTTCTAGTACTGAAGGTCGTCTGTAAAATTTTTTAACAGCTGCCACTGGTGTCATATTCAGGACTTCTGATAGAATACGTTCACATGTACCATAACTTACTCACAGGTTGTCGTAGAGGTCTTGCACGGTCTGTCTACAATCTTGAAGAATCGAACCCCTTACTTTCCGAACATTTTCTGGAGTGATTCCAGCTGACGGCCGATCGGAAGGGGCGTCACGATCAGTTGATGTTCGGCCGTGCCTGAAACTTTAACACCAATCCTAAGTCTGTGTCTGACCTAAAGTGTTGTCCCCAAACGCTTGCTTCAACATTTGGTACGCTTCTCCAACCGTTTCCCCAATTTCAAACTATGAAGAGACACTCTGCTCTTTCTGGTCAGCCGTAGCAAACCCGTAAACTCAAGGAGACGCAACAGTGGGACTATGGCCACCAACAAGTAGCAAAACTATTCAGCTTGCAGCCACTCGTCACATTGATTCGCGAAGGAAGTGTGAGATCATCCACATGAGTGCTAAAAGGAACTCGTTAAACTTCGGTTACACGATAAATCAGTCTAATCTAAAAGCCGTAAATTCAACTAAATGTCTAGGTATTACAGTTACGAACAATTTAAATTGGAAAGAACACATAAAAAATGTTGTGGGGAAGGCTAACCAACGGCTGCGTTTTATTGGCAGGACACTTAGAAAATGCAATAGACCTACTAAGGAGACTGCCTACACTACGCTTGTCCGTCCTCTTTTAGAATACTGCTGCGCGGTGTGGGATCCTTACCAGATAGGTCTGACGGAGTACATCGAAAAAGTTCAAAGAAAGGCAGCACATCTTGTATTATCGCGAAACATGGGAGAGTGTCCCAGAAATGATACAGTATTTGGGCTGGAAATCATTAAAAGAAAGACGTTTTTCGTTGCGACGTAATATTCTCACGAATTTCCAATCACCAACTTTCTCCTCCGAATGCGAAAATATTTTGTTGACACCGACCTACATAGGGCGGAACGACCGCCACGATAAAATAAAGGAAATCAGAGTTCGTACGGAAAGATATTCTTTCCGACGCTATACGAGATTGGAATAATAGAGAATTGTGAAGGTGGTTTAATGAACCCTCTGCCAGGCATTTAAATGTGATTTGCAGAGTGTCCATATAGATGTAGATGTAGAGACACAAAGCGAAATTGTAATGAATTTATTGGAAACCCTTTTCATGCAAAATTCAAATTCTGGGAGTTACTGAAAAGCACTTCGTAATTAGGTTTCTTTGTTGGAGCATACTTGAGCTTCGTTTAAGATTCCTGCATGTTTCAGTGGGCGATGTATCCACATTCCTCAGCATAGAAACAGAGCGTCACTGAACATGCAAGAACTGTTGGAAGATGTGGGGAGGCAGAGGAAGACTCAATAACACTGTTAGAGTAGATGAAGTAGAATTGCTCCATTAGTGCAAGCGCTAGCGTGTCAACAACTGGTTTTGAGCATCATTCTTGGAACTAAGCAGAGGAAGGTGTAATGGTGAGCCACCAGACTTGCATTCCAGAGGATAGACGCTCAAATCGCCTTTCATGCTCTCAGATTTGGGCCTGCGGTTTACCTAAATCAAATAAGGCTAATATGAGATGGTTTGTCTGAAAAACACATAATAAATTTGCATTCCAAATCTTCCTAAATCCGAACTTGATCTCGCCTCTAATGATTTCGTCGTCGTCAGGGCGTTAAATTTTAATCTACGTTTCTTATTGGGCCCCAGCGACTAGTTTGAAGCGTCACTGTGTTAAGCATGAGCTCTAGGGTGTTCATGTCACTTTGTTGACAGTGCCCAGGTGGCCACTATAAAATCAAATGAGTCTTTTTATAATTGCAAAAACCGGAAAAAATTAATGTTGCCCATTAAAACTACGTCTACCACGAAAATAAAGAAATGGTTCTTGTTAAATCCTAGACATTTTTGGGCGTAGAATTCGAACTGGAGGGAGGAGGATGGAAAGGGGGATTCCCTTTCGAAAATAAAAGGTGGGCGGGTTAGGGGGTGGCCACATTTATCAGAGACAAAAGCCGCCTTGAAAATATTTTCATCCATAAAATATTTTTCGTTTGACGTGTAATTCTGAAGATATTTAGTTATTCCAAGTTAAAGTAAGTACCCTGTACATACACAACTGGCCATTAAAATTGCTACACCACGAAGATGACGTGCTACAGATGCGAAATTTAACCAACAGGAAAAAGATGATGTGATATGCAAATGGTTGGCTTTTCAGAGCATTCACACAAGGTTGGCGCCGGTGGCGACACCTACAACGTGCCGACATGAGGAAAGTTTCCAACCGATTTCTCATACACAAACAGCAGTTGACCGGCGTTGCCTGGTAAAACGTTGTTGTGATGCCTAGGAGGAGAAATACGTACCATCGCCTTTCCGACTTTCATAAAGGTCGGATTGTACCCTATCACGATTGCTGTTTATCGTATCGCGACATTGCTGCTCGCGTTGGTCGAGATCCAATAACTGTTAGTAGAATATGGAATCGGTGGGTTCAAGAGGGTAATACGGAACACCGTGCTGGATGCCAATGGCCTCGTATCACTAGCAATCGAGATGACAAGCATCTTATCTGCATGGCTGGAACGGATCGTCCAGCCACGTCAGCAGATGGGGAGGTTTGCAAGACAACAACCATCTGCAAGAGCAGTTCGACGACGTTGCAGCAGCATGGACTATCAGCTCGGAGACCGTGGCTGCCGTTACCCTTGACGCTGCATCACAGGCAGGACGGCTGCGATGGTGTAGTCAAGGACGAACCTGGGTGCACGAATGGCAAAACGTAATTTTTTCGGAAGAATCCAGGTTCTGTTTACAGCATCATGATGGTCGCATACGTGTTTGGTGGCATCGCGGTGAACGCACATTGGAAGCGTGTGTTCATCTTCTCCATACTGGCATATCACCCGGCGTGATGGTATGGGGTACCATTGGCTACACGTCTCGGTCACCTCTTGTTCGCATTGACTGCACTTTGAACAGTGGACGTTACATTTAAGACGTGTTAGGACCCGTGGCTCTACCCCTCATTCGATCCCTGCGAAACCCTACATTTCAGCAGGATAATGCACGACCGCATGTTGCAGGTCTTGTACGGGCCTAGCTGGATACAGAAAATGTTCGACGCCCTGGCAGCACATTCTCCAGATCTCTCACCAATTGAAAACGTCTGGTCAATGGTGCCCGAGCAACTGGCTCGTCACAATACACCAGTCGCTACTCTTGATGAGCTATGCTATCGTGTTGAAGCTGCATGGGCAGCTGTACCTGTACACGCCATCCAAGCTCTATTAGACTGAATGCCCAGGCGCATCAAGGCCGTTATTACGGCCAGAGGTGGTTTTTCTGGGTGCTGATTTCTCAGGATCTATGCGCCCAAATTGCGTGAAAATGTAATCTCATGTCAGTTCTAGTATAATATATTTGTCCAATGAATACGCGTTTATCATCTGCATTTCTTCTTGGTGTAGCAATTTTAATGGCCAGTAGTGTATATAAGGTGAAATTAATTTTAGCCATGTCGGGTTATGTTGCATATTGATACACGCTCTCTATATAGATATTTCTAACTGGCTAATTATTTTTGTTCAAGTTTCTTCTAGGGTACAGTTGGAGTTGTTAAGTAGAAACAATTTCAATTTAGATTTGAAAACAGTTCTGCTGTATGTCAGTGATTTATTCAATGGAGAGATTATAAAAAAAGTTTTGTAGCTGGGTGTTGCATTTCATTCCCTTCCTAAGTTAGAAGTGCAGAGAAAATAGTAGATAACTTTTCCTACTAGTATTGTATTGATGAATATATCTATTGCTCTCAAACTGCAATGTGTTGTTGATATTTCGTTCCCTGTGAATGACTTACTCGGGATGTGTGTGTGTGTGTGTGTGTGGGGGGGGGGGGGGGGGGATGTCCACTGCAATAGAAATGCGTGAACAATCCTTTTCGTCGCGCCTTTGGGTTTGTATTTCAGTGTGGCAGCTTTGGGTCTTGTGATGCTCCCAGGATGCTGTCTTAAGGTCTCTGTGCCAGGGGATAGCTATCGATCCTCACTCTTGCTGCTATATAGACAGGGGTGGAGGGCGGAAGGTGGGAAGGTGGAGGGGTGCCCGCAACGTAGGAAGGAGGCAGCAACTGAAGGCGGGAGGGCGTCACGCCGCTACTTGAAGGCTGAGGGGCCGGCTACTGGCCAGCAGTAACAGGAAGACGACTAACGCACCGTGAACACCTCAGAGTTCAAGGAAGCTACAGGCTTTTTACGTAGACGAAACAATCATAACCTCACCGGACAAAAAATTAGTCTCCCCAAGGATAAGTCACATTAATTTTGTGCAACACCGCCTCTAGTGTTGATAATGCCCTCAGTTGGGTGAAGAGTAGTTTACAAGTTTGTCAGTTAACGCCATATCCACTTGAAACCACTCACTGATGATCCTCCAGAGCAGTGGTGGTCAACCCGTTCCATATTTTATGGTAGGCAGTAAGTAGTTGAAGGTTAAATATATTTTCATAAGATTTCTACAAAATTTTGACATAAATTATGTGATAAGTAATTATTATTACATGATTTAACTAGCTGCAACCATGATTTACGAATTTTATAACGTGATGTTACTTCCATGTTTTAGAAATCACCATTATTGAAGAACTGATGGGCGGTTACAAAATTTTAGTACTAGTAAAGATACAAAAGCAAGCTGCAGGTAAAAAACGTTGACTACCCCTGCTCTACAGAGTACAGTTGTATTGAGTGCTATGTTTCATCCGCTGTCACAAATAATTCAATACTTCCAGAATGAGATTTTCGCTCTGCAGCGGAGAGTGCGCTGATATGAAACATGCTGGCAGGTTAAAACCGTGTGCCGGACCGAGACTCGAACTCGGCACCTTTGCCTTTCGCGGGAAAGTGCTCTACCAACTGAGCTACCCAAGCACGACTCACGACCCGTCCTCACAGCTTCAATTCTGAAAGTACCTCGTCTACTACCTTCCGAACTTTACAGAAGCTCTCCTGCGAACCTTGCACAACTACCAGCCCTGAAAGAAAGGATATTGCGGAGACATGGCTTAGCCACAGCATGAGGGATGTTTGCAGAATGAGTTTTTCACTCTGTAGTGGAGTGTGCGCTGATATAAAATTCCGCAATATCCTTTCTTGCAGAGGTGCTAGCCCTGCAAGGTTCGCAGGAGATTCTGTGCCTTGTCAGTTGTTTGTGTTGCCTAAAATCGTCTTCTTGCACACTAGCGTCTTTTGTTAATGATAGTCATTTGTTACCTGATCATAGTCTAGTATGCCGTAACCGGTGTAGTAAGACACAGATCTTAGTGGAAACATTTGCAGTTTTTTTCCTTTTCAGCCTTAAATGCTGACATTCATTTTAAGTCTCATATAGTAGAATCCAGACAACTGAATTCAAACGCAGTAAACGTACAACTATGAAAATGAACTTCAGCGGGTCGATGGAGATGATCATAGAAAATATCTACTGCCTGTCGACAACGCATAGTTGCACTACACATGTCTTTCTTACAGAATATGCATCCAAGTATGCATACTGAGTTATGTGCAAGTAAAGAGATGACTGAAGAACGTATTGCATTCAGTCTACGCGTCTTTTAGATAGCTATGCGTTCTGTTTACAGTTGGAATGAATCTTCTTTGAAAACGTCATACCAGATAAGAATATAACAATAACGAGAAATTCTCTAAAACAATAATATACTATAATACATCTATATCTACATGTATACCACTGTGACGTGGACAGCGGTTGGTAATTCCAATTGTATAATTTATTAGGGCTTCTTTCCGTTCCGTTCGTCTATCGGGTGTTGGAACTTTGACTGCTTAACTGCCTCTGTACCCGCTGTAATTGCTTAAATCTTGTCTTCTCCATCCTCTAAGGGAACAATAAGTAATGGTTCTAGTTCTCATATACTCGTATCCATAGGTTCCTCACTTAATATTGCTTCTTGAAAACTTTAAGTGGGTTCTTGTGTAATAGCTGATGTCTATTTTCAAGCGTCTGACAGTTTAGTTTCTTCAGAATCTCCATGACGCTCACCTATGGGACAAATAAACCCATGACTATACCTGCTGCCTTTCTTTGTACACAATCAGTATCTTCTGTTAGGCCTCATCAATATGGATGCCACACACTTTTCTTATGTTCTACGATAGGCCGCACGGGTATTTTGTAAACAGTCTCATTCGTAGACTGACTGCATATTCCCAGTATACGACCAACGTATCGAAGTCTGCCACCTGTTTTACCTTCGAGGGTAATCTATGTGCTCGTTCTCTTTCATATCCTGCAAGTTGTTGCACCCACGAATGGGCTGACTGATTCCAACTGAAACTCATTGATATTATAGCTACAGGATAATAGTTTTCTTTTGTCGTTTTGTGAAGTGCATAATTTTACAATTTTAAACAAATCTGAACCACTTAGAAATGTTATTAAAATCTGACTAAATATTTGTGTAGTTCTTCAGACAGTTTTTTATGGTGAACAACTGCGTCACCTATGGAAATTCTGAAGTCATTAACTTACAACATGAACAGTAACGGCCCAACACATTTTCCTGGGGCAAACTTGAAGTGTGCTTCCTGCAAAGATATTCTCAATGCTGTCACAATTTTCGCTGGATACCACTTATGATCATACTTTCATTGAGAAGAAGTGGTGTGGTACTGAGTGAAATTGTAACCTCACCCACTTATTCTCTAGCCATACATTTAATAACGTAAATACCTCGTATAACATATCCTGCGCCACTACATATAATTCTCTGTTTAAACCGTTACGTTTGAGTTGATTATTTGCTCGACCTCTAAACACGAATTCGACTTCCGGGTGCATCTTAATTTTCACATTCGCAAAAAACCGCAAATTTAGACTTTGGCAGTTTCGATTAAGCATGCGAAGACAGGTTATTTATAGCAATATTGGACACTTGTAACCGTGTGTAAGCCTGTACTGAAACTATTATTAAAGGCAATCATATGTTCAGTTAAGGCAATCGTATGTTCAGTCCCGAAGCGTCGAGTGGATACGGGGTTCGGGCTTTTAACTACAACACACATCTATAGAACACTTCGCTGCGCTTCCAAACTGCAGTATCGTTTTACCTATATCCACCAAGCAAACAGTAATTATTCAGCGACATGATGAGAGCAACAACTATCTTACCGTGAGTGTATTGGAATATGGTTCACCTGCTTGCGTGAGTGTTTTTTTTCTTTTTTTTTTTCTTTTTTTCATATGTGAATCTAACGTAATAAATTATCATGGGAGCTGAACAGTCATTTAGAAGTAGCAAACTATTCTACATTACTTTCCAACTAACGATTTGTATACATTATTAAAACATACAAATAGTTAAGTTCAAAAATAATACCTTGGCTGGATAAGGTTTCTTTATAATTCAGTATCGATTCAACATGTCAACTTTTAGCAGTATGCAATTTTATAAAAAGTTTAAATTTTTCAAGATGTATTTACGTATTTTGTTGTTGCTACTTTAGAAAATGATTTTCGGACGCCAAGAAATACGGCATCTACTTTACAGCGTTGATCATGTTTCAGGATGTCATGTGAGACAGCAAGTATTGATTTTCTCATGACCGATGTTTTCGGAATACATGCTGGTCGACATAAAGGTGTTATGACCTTATAAAGACGTATTATGGCGTATTCCTAACCTTCTTTAGTATAGACAGTGTAAGGAATCTCAAACTGAGTATTTTGAGGTAAAAAAGGGCTTACTCTTTTAAAAAACTGACAGCCACATATATAGACCACAGAAATTATTCAAGCAACTGCTGTTCGAATTACAGCAGAATCCTTTGACAGAACTGATCCTTCCGTTCAAATCGTTCGACTCCATTGACGCACACGCTGTTTATGATCAAGGTGTATCTCCTTCTCCGGCAGTAGTACTCTCACTGTATTGTAAAGAATGTTCGTGGGGGGGGGGGGGGGGCAAGACGAGTGGATGTATGCATATAACCACACCCTGAGACGCGCACACCATGTGCACGTTCGCCATGGAATCCACACAGCTTCAGAGTGTAGCCTAGGCTATGTCAATATGAGTGGAGGGGGTGCAAAGGGGACGAAGGTACTCCCAGAGGGAAAGTTACATGACAACAAAGTCGTGGAAACGATGTGGTCAGTTGTTTGCTTTAACTTGATCTGATGTATATGCTGATGACACAGCTGTGGTGATCCAGGGGTCCAATTTTGATGCAACATCTGGAAATCTCTCTAGAGCGCTTGAAGAACTGGCTCAATAGTGTGACGCCAATCACCTCAAGCCAAACCCTGACAAAACCCAAGTATGTGCTTTCCACCTGCGCAATAGAGATGCTGGAGTTGAGCTCGACGTTACATGGCAAGGTAAGAAGCTAAAGCACTGTCCAACACCTAAATATCTTGGGGTTGTACTTGACAGAACGCTTTCCTTCAAGCAGCATTGCCAAAACATCAAGGCTAAAGTCTTCTCCAGGAATAACATCATCCGCAGGCTGACAAACTATGAATGGGGAGCTCAACCATCAGTACTGAGAACATCAGCACTTGCTCTGTGTGTTTCTGCAGCAGACTATGCAGCGCCAGTATTGGAAGCGTCTGCACATGCTAAACAGGTTGATGTAAGTGTAAATGAGACAATGCGAATTGTTACAGGCTGTCTCAGACCCACACCGAAGGGTAATTTGTACCTACTTGCTGGAATTGTCCCATCCAAGATCAGAAGGCAGGTGACAGCAGACGCTGAGAGAACAAAGAAAGAAACAGATTCTCGACACCCACTGAATGAGCACGTCACTCAGACCCGGAGGCTTAAGTCTAGAAAAAGCTTTATTGCAAGAACCAAGATCCTTGACGGTTCACAGGAAGATAATAGAGTCCGTAAATGGGAGAACGAACAAACCGCACTGCAGATAATACCAAAAGAGCAAATGGCACCTGGATACAAACTTCCTTATACAGTGTGGAGAACACTAAATAGGGCGAGGGCTGGTGTACGCAGATGCAAAACTAATCTGACTAACGATGACGACGTTCTTTGCGGATGCGGAGAGGTACAAGACGAGGTACATCTGCTCATGTGCCGACTACTGCCGGAGCCCTGCAGTTTTAGTGACCTGCTACAAGCCAACGACAAGCCGTAGCGGTGGCTAACTATTGGAAAAATAAAATTTCATCTCGACACGGAAAGTAAGTAAGTAAGTTGTTTGCTGAAAAGTGTACTGGTGTCGAAGTGCCAGCAAAGAGTGCCATGCTACGCTTAGTCCAAAAATTGCGTCAAACAGGATCTGGTTTGAACAAGTAAAAAACATTCCGAATCGCTCCCGCACACCACAGAATGTGTCTCCAATTCAGCAGAGAATGCTTCGGAGTACTACCAAATCAATCTGACGTCTGTCGCAAGAGACAAGCATATTACGTCGATCATACGGACGAATACTCCAGCTGGACCTGGAAATACATACCTACCTCATCTGTCGTTAAGCATGAAAACCACCAGATGCTCCTCAGCGTCTCCAGTTTTACGAGTGCTTGTTCACTGAGATAGTTCGGAGGGGAACTGTTCTTTATATGTGATCAACCCTGGTTTCACCTGAGTGGTTATGTCAGATCACAGAACTGTATGATTTGGACAGCGGAGAATCCGCATAACTCCCACAAAACTCCATTGCATATCGGAAGGTTTGGCGTTGGTGAGCATTGTCTGCACGCCATGTTCTTTAATGAGAAGCTGACTTCGACGCACTACGTTGCCAACATTTTGAAACTATTTTGGACAGCATTAACCGAGGAAGAAATGACCTACACTTGCTTCACGCAGAATGGAGCAACTACCGACCGAACCTTGGAGGACATTTATACTGTCTTCACACCTTACAGAGTTGTAAGCAAAGGTCAGTCTGGTCGCGGTCCTATCAGGTCAGTCAGTTGATCTGATTTGCCAATGTGCGATTATTTTGTATGAGGGGCCCGCAAGTATGAGGTGTATCGCAACTGTCTTCATAGTCTTCAAGAACTGCAGCAGAATATTTGGGATGAGACTGCGGCAACTCCAGCAGTCCAGCTTTGATCCACCTTCAGCAAATTGTTGACCAGGGCCCAAAATTGCCAAGAGATGAAGGGTGGACACTTTCAACATCTGCTATAGTCAGATTAGTAGTGTATTTCCTTCCCTCTGCTGTGTTTCTTTGTTCCCTGGAACTCTGTTCTCTGGGCCACTTTTATTTGCCCCACTGTGTACCTGTCGTGAGAAAGTTGACGAGTGCTTATGGATGAATCTTGTCCATCGCAGTCAAACACTGTCTTCTCAAAATCTTCTGTGTAAACTACACTGTTGATCCAGAACTGTATGACCACTCCTCATCGCGATATTGAATGCCGCCTGGTGTCGTTGCGGACATGTGACGCGAAAAGAGAAAAGAGTGAACGTGGACGGAGAATCATTGTAGTGACGATACAGGCCGCAAATAGGTAAATCCACTGACGTAGGCGACTTTGATCAAAGGTAGGTAGTTATGGCCCGAGCATCTCGGCAACGGCGGAGGTGGTCGGCATTTCGCGTGCTGTTGTCGTGAACTTCTATCGATAATGTTGGAGGACGGTAGAACAACAAGTAGGCGACAAGGCGACAAAGTGTTGAATGTCCATGCCTCGTCAGAGAACGTGCAGATGGGATGCTTGCCTGTTGAATAAAGCAGAACAGGTGACGATCTGTGATGGGTTTGACGGCAGAGTGCGAGGGCGTTTGATAAGTGATGCAACACATTTATTCCCGGAGTGCTTCGAGTGGAAAAACGCGGAATTTGCTGTGGGGCATGGTGGAATATTCCCGCTTCAGCCCCTATAGTTTCTTGAAGTTCCAAAACGTGGCGGCGCTATATGTAGCCTTCAAAGTGGCTTGTGTAGCGGAGGTGTGTTCCAAGCTGAGAGCTGTCATTGAGTTTGTTTTGACAGAAAACTAGAGCACCACGAATGTTCATAAGCGCTTGCAAAATGTGCACGGAGACCTGGCGACCAACAAAATCATGTTGAGTCGTTGGGCGAGGCATCTGTCATCTTCGTGTGAAGATCACGCAGACCTGTCCTATCTATCACGCGCGACGCCGCCGCACACAGCTGTGAGTCGTGCAATGTTGGAAGGTGCGGACACTCTCATTCAAAGTCATAGACAGGCCAGAATCAAACACCTCGCTGCTCAGTTGCACGTCTCTGTCCGTGCTGACACACTTGTCCACCAGTTGGGGTATCCAAAGATGTGTACTGCGGGCTTCCACATAAAATGAATGATGTGGTGTGGTGGCCCTCAACTACGTACCCTCTGACTCACAGTTGAAATCTTAAATGTTTTGGCTTGTTTCTTTGTCTAGGGGCTGGGATATGTAGTTGTCGCACTAAAAGACAAATACTGCTAAGTCTGTGGTATACAGTATGAATATACACATGAATCTAATGGTCGTGGGTTCCTATCACTCGGCAATTGCGAATTTTGAATGTTACGTACAAATTTATAAATGGAAAATTGCAATTAAATAAAATTTGCAGTTACTATTTTAAAGAATTTAAATGATGAGTACGATAGCAGGAGTACCTTTAAGAATCCGCTTTATTACTGTAAAAAAACTGGTGTCGATTGTCAAGCAATTAAATAAAATATAAGTTGAGTAACAGGAAACAACAGATTCCTACTTCCGGTAATCAGTTATGAGCAACAATATTGCTTGTGAAATATTTCTATCTCCTGTGGCAACATGAAAACTGCTCCACTGTCCAAGTCTTTCACACAACCGTGCATCTGTCGCGCCTGACTCTCCTGGACTCTCCCATATCCTCTCCTGTACTCTCCAAGCCAACACACACTCACAAACATAATGAAACACATTCGAAATACTGGATTTACATTTAAATAACTTGAAATTAAATAAATATTCCTATGGCTGGACCATAAACATGCTGTAACGCACATTATGAAATACAGGAACAAATCAAATTGTTGTGTACATAGTTCCGCATAGTCAGCACTTACACAACTTTCCCACTAGAGCGTGTCCCGCTAAGCACAACAGCCCAGGCGAAGCGCTCGTCCATCCCCGCACTACGAGATGGCGCTGCCTTAGAGACAGACCATATTCTGCTTCCGCCGATTCGCGTATTAATATGTAACGCAGCCAATGAGATTGCTGCTGACGTAGAACCTTTTCTCCTTGCAGATCACACTCGCGCAGTGATACCTGAATGCTTGAGTTATTATAACGAGTATACAGACCACCGATTACTCAGTATGCATTTGTCCGCAGCAGTCTGTACCAGTCTGTATTAGTCTGTACCAGTGTATAGTCAAGTTTCAGTCTGCGCCGAATAAGATTATCATATTCCTGTACATAGCCATGAAGATAAATGTATAGACACTTAGTCAAGTATCAGAGATATGTGAGAATAAGATTAACGTACCAAGACCAAAGGAACTTCAGATTGTCAGCTGTAAACAGCATCCAGAATCAAGTTACATAATGTCTATGCTTTTTATTATTTTAATAAATGTGTGTGAAAATTAATCAAGTTCAGTTTAAAGTTGGTCACCGTCAATCTGCTACTCTAAGCGTGCAAGTGGCATTTCTATCGTCTGACCCAACGGTAGAAGATAAACACGCCACAATAAGACCACAAGACATATTGCTGACACTCGCCTACTTCGTTAGAACGACAAGTAAAAGAATCTGATGGTGTGTGTACCGAAGGTCTTAAAACAGTACGCACACCCCACAGATAAACATATGTCACAGGAATAGAAACAAAAGGTAGGCTATTACCCTAATGTCTTTGTCCTTTCTAAAACACAGCAAATAACTGACCAATTTCTTTGTGAACAGTATATATCGGATATAAACAAAGACATGATGAATAAAAATACTTATGGCCTGACGCGATAGACAGTAATCGGCCACATTGACCTCCAATAACTCATGTACTATTCAAGTTAGATGCCTGTAATTTATACCAGTTTAGGCTTACACTAATAGCTTTCTAAATACATGTCGATCGACAAAATCGGATGAACTGTTTAGATTTTTGGAAATTCGTTGCTCGGTGTTACTTGTATAATTTATAGTCAGACGCTAAATTTTAAACTAATAAAGATATTGAAAATCTGATTACACCATCAGAATCATCGTGCAAATAATGATAATGTACATATTTCTCTTTAAGGTATCATGATTCATCTGGCTAATATTAATATCTGTACGAACTGTGAAATGTCTGTCCTTAAGGTTTCACAAAGTCTGGCATCTTTGGCAATTCCGGCATCTCTCCTTCTTCGACACAGCGTCACCATGGAATTCCCAGCCACACGATCCCTGGATACTGGCTAACGTTCGGCACCACGTGACCGCCGACAAACCGCGGCCCGCTGAGAGGCCTCAGTGCGGCCGAGTCAACTCTAAACTTGGAATATTTTCAGGGCGCCACAACTCGTCCGTTACCTCACAGTACCGACTGGATCTCTTGCCACCTAACAGAAGATTTCCAACTGTTTGGCCCAATGAAGGAAGCACAACTCGGGAAGCAGTAAGTGGATGATGTGGAGATTATTGATACATGAAGACGTCGGATCGGTTGCCGACCAATAGACCAATGCCACGCTGTGGGGAGCATTCACCTGTGCCTCTGTGACACCTGTAGTATACTCTGTTCATCATAAGAATAAACACGATGTAAACGTTACACCGTGTACTGTTCCGCGTTTGCTTGAATCTCAATGGATTTCGTTTCACGTGGAGCAGAAGCTAAGCTGTGACCAGTACAGTGAAGTACGACGATAAGGATACGTTTTAGGCCGTGTTACCGGCGTTGGTGTTACACGCACATAGACTGAGAGATAATGCGGGACAACAGGTTTACTGTCGCATTGAACTTGGACAGCACTGGCCAGCCAGCGGTTCAACTAACCTGCAATGATGTGTGCAGCTGCAGTTCAGACGTAAAAAAAGGCGAGCTAAGAAACAATCTAGCTTCGAATGTCATTTAATGTTTAAAGAGATTGAAATAATATTTGGAAAAACTCCAGCACTATCGCGCGCTTTTTAGGTCAAAAGACGGAAAGCATAAAATGCTCTCGTTCTCACCTGACAGAGTATTCTAATTACAAAGAAGAGTGGTGAAAATTTCAAACTTAAACACAGCGTAATTTTTCTGAGCGAGCTGTGTATGATGCAAAAGCATACTGCAGGGATTTCACCGTACTGTTGAATAATGAAGCAAATGAAACGATTAATTACACTCAGTGGCCTGGTAATCTCTTAGCTCCTTCCTTATCCGAATCCGAGAAATACATTACATTTCTGGAAGTGTGACCTGCTACTTCGATAACGAGCCTATCAACCACAGAACCACGAAGCCCACTAGGTGCCGCATTTTCTTCTCTTCTTTTAAGACAACTCGTGAGCCCCGCCAGCGTTCGGCAGTGACGTGTGAAAAAACTGCGTCAGTTAGTTCCAGTACGTCTGTCAGCTTAATACTCTTGTTACTTCTCGGGCCAAATCCAGCAACTTGTCTCCAGATCAGTTCTATTGGGTTCATAATGTAATCGCACAGTGCCAAATGTAAAAATTCAGCATTTGTGTGGTGTTCCAATGTGTGTGAATTCCTATGGGACCAAACTGCTTAGGTCATCGATCCCTAAGCTTACACACTACTTAATCTAACTTAAACCAACTTACGCTATGGGCAACACACACACCCATGCCCGAGGGAGGACTCGAACCTCCGACGGAGGGAGCCGCGCGCTCCGTGACAAGACGCCTCAGGACGTGCGGCTACACCGTGCGGCTTGTATGGTCGGCTCGATGCTTTGAAAATGATTGTTTCTCATGTTTCTACAATACTTATCTACATATGCGGTATAAAACGATGGATACAGTAGAAATAAAGAGTATTTGGTTTTTCGTTTTTTGCCTTACAAATTAAATTGCTATGTTCTCTTAATTTAAGCAACTTTTATTAACAGTCTTTCATAAAATATCGATAATTGAGAATTTGTATTTGAAATGAAAACAGAAATTTCGCGTGCTATGTATAATTAGAAACAAGAGGACGTACATTAATCACAAAACACCCATGATAAGTTTTACAATTACGAGATGTAGGTATTTCAAATTGAACGAGAAAAAGAAGGAAATCAAACCAGATTTGAACCAGCAAACTATAAACTGCAGTTGGTTATCGAACTGTTACGCTACCGATTCCGCTACACATCCGTTACGCAATTTTGTGTCAACTGTACATCATACAGTGCATCGAAAAATATCAAAGCCGATTTATGATAAACATCATGAAAATCTTATTCCTCGTCACTTTTTAATGGTGTTTCACTACGGAACGAGAAGCAGCCTCCACCGTTTTCATACTGCGCAATTACAGCGCGACAATCAGAGCACAACATTGCAGAGTCTGTGACTGTACACGATTTTTGAAATAAAAACTACGCAGCTACGACGTGATTAAGAAAAAGTGGTTTGATGCAGCTCTCCACGCTACACTATCCTGTGCAAGCGTCTTCATCCACAGTACCTACTGCAACCTATATCCTTCTGAATCTGTTTAGTGTATTCATATCTTGGTCTCCCTCTCCAATTTTTACCCTCCACGCTGCCCTCCAATACTAAACTGGTGATCCCTTGATGCCTCAGTACATGTGCTACCAATTGATCCCTTCTTCTAGTCAAGTTCTGCCACAAATTTCCCATCTCCCCAGTTCTATTCAATACCTCCTCATTAGTTATGTGATCAGCCCATCTAGTCTTCAGCATTCTGCTGCAGCACCACATTTCGAAAGCTTCTATTCTATTCTTGTCTAAACTATTTATCGTCCAAGTTTCACTTCCATACAAATACTTCCATACAAATACTTTCAGAAAACACTTCCTGACACTTAAATCTATACTCGACGTTAGCAAAATTCTCTTCTTCAGAAACACTTTCCTTGCCATTGCCAGTTCAAAATGGTTCAAATGGCTCGGAGCACTATGGCACTTAACAGCTATGGTCATCAGTCCCCTAGAACTTAGAACTACTTAAACCTAAGGACATCACACAACACCCAGCCATCACGAGGCAGAGAAAATCCCTGACCCCGCCGGGAATCGAACCCGGGAACACGGGCGTGGGAAGCGAGACTCTACCGCACGACCACGAGATGCGGGCACCATTGCCAGTCTACATTCTATATCCTCTCTACTTCCACCATCATTAGTGATTCTGCTTTCCAAATAGCAAAACTCATCTACTACTTTTAAGTGTCTCATTTCCTAATCTAATTCCCTCAGCGCCACCTGATTTAATTCGACTACATTCCATCATCCCAGTTTTGCTTCTGTTGATGTTCATCTTTTACCTCCTTTCAAGACACTGTCCATTCCATTGAGCTGCTCTTCCATGTCCTTTGGTGTCACTGACAGAATTACATTGTCATCGGCGAACCTCAAATTTTTATTTCTTCTTCATGGATTTTAATTCCTACTCCAAATTTTTCTTTTGTTTCCTTTACTGCTTCATTATTTTACAGATTGAATAACATCGGGGATAGGCTAAAACCCTGTCTCACTTCCTTCCCAACCATTGCTTCCCTTTCATGCACCTCGAATTTTATAACTGCCATCTGGTTCCTGTATAAATTGTAAACAGCCTTTCGTTCCCTGTATCTAACGCCTGTCACCTTCAGAGTTTGAAAGAGAGTATTCTAGTCAACATTATCGAAAGTTTTCTCTAAGTCTGCAAAAGCTAGAAACGTAGGTTTGCCTTTCCTTAATCTATTTCCTAAGATAAGTCGTAGGGTCAGTATTGCCTCACGTGTTCCAACATTTTTACGGAATCCAAACTGATCTTCCCCGAAGTCGGCTTCAACCAGTTTTTCCTTTCGTCTGTAAAGAATTCGGGTTAGTATTTTTCAGCTGTGACTTATTAAACTGATAGTTCGGTAATTTTCACATCTGTCGACACCTGCTTTCTTTGGGATTGGAATCATTTTATTCTTCTTGAAGTCTGAGGGTATTTCGCCTGTCTCATGCTTCTTGCTCACCAGCGCTAGCTCTCCCAAGGCTATCAGTAATTCTGATGGAATGTTGTCTACTCCCGGGTCCTTGTTTCGACTTAGGTCTTTCAGTGCTCTGTCAAATTCTTCACACAGTATCATATCTCCCATTTCATCTTCATCTACATACTCTTCCATTTCCATAATATTGTCCTCAAGTACATCACTCTTGTATATACCCTTTATATACTCCTTACACCTTTCTGCTTTCCGTTCTTTGCTTAGAACTGGGTTTCCATGGGAGCTCTTGATATTCATACAAGTGGTTCTTTTTTCTCCAAAAGTCTCTCTAATTTTCCTGTAGACAGTATCTATCTTGCCCCTAGTGAGATATGCCTCTATCTACCACTGCTTGGATATCTCCCTTCCTGTCGATCTCATTTTTGAGACGTTTGTATTCCATTTTGTCTGCTTCATTTACTGCATTTTTATTTTTTCTCCTTTCTTCCATTATACTCAAAATATCTTCTGTTACCCAAGGATTTCTACTAGCCCTCGTCTTTTTACCTACTTGATCCTCTGCGGCCTTCACTACTTCACCCCTCAGGGCTACCCATTCTTCTTCTCCTGTATTTCTTGCCCCCATTCTTGTCAACCGTTACCTAATGCTCTCCCTGAAACTCTGTATAACCCCTGGTTCTGTCAGTTTATCCAGGTCCCATCTCCTTAAATTCCCACCTTTTTGCAGTTTCTTGAGTTTTAATCGACAGTTCATGACCAATAGATTGTGGTCAGAGTCCACATCTGCCCCTGGAAATGTCTTACAATTTAAAACCTGGTTCCTAAATCTCTGTCTTACCGTTATATAATCTATCTGAAACCTTTTAGAATCTCCAGGTCTCTTCCATGTATACAATCTTATTTCATGATTCTTGAACCAAGTGTTATGTACGATTAAGTTATGCTCCGAGTAAAATTCTACCAGGCGGCTTCCTCTTTCGTTCCATACCCCCATTTTATATTCCCGTATTCGCCTGCTACGTTTCCTTCTCTTCCTTTACCTTCTACCGAATTCCAGTCACCCATGGCTATTAACTTTTCGTCTCCCTTCACAATCTGAATAATTTTTTTTATCTCACCATACATTTCATCAATCTCTTCATCATCTGCGAAGCTAATTGGCACATAAACTTGTAGTATGTGGTAGGCGTGGGCTTCATGTCTTTCTTGGCTACAATAATACGTTCACTATGCTGTTTGTAGTAGATTACTCGCGTTCCTATTTTTTATTCACTATTAATCCTACTCCTGCGTTACCCCTATTAGATTTTGTATTTATAACCCTATATTCACCTGACCAGAAGTCTTGTTCCTCCTGCCACCGAACTTCACTAATTCCCACTATATCCAACTTTAACCTATCCATTTCCCTTTTTAAATTGTCTAACCGACTTGCCCGATTAAGGGATCTAACATTCCACGCTCCGATCCGTAGAACGCCAGTTTCCTTTCTCCTGATAACGACGTCCTCGTGAGTAGTCCCCGCTTGGAGATCCGAATGGGGGACTATTTTACCTTCGGAATACTTTAACCAAGAGGACGCCATCATCATTTAACAACTTAGTAATAATGTATCTAATATGTACAGTATGCAGGACGTACTTCGAAGTGCGTAACAACATCATTGTACGTGTACTACGGCTTCTGACGAATCATCGCGTTTGTGTTTGTTTACATCAGGTTTATTCTTATGATGAACAGAGTATAGTAACCGAAGACATCATGACAGCTGTGACCCTTGTGGACATTACTGCGGACCATCTGAAACTCATCATACTTGAAATATATCCTAACGGGATCATACACTACTGGCTATTAGAATTGCTACACCACGAAGATGACGTGTTACAGACGCGCAAGTTAACCGACAGGAAGAAGATGCTGTGATATGCAAATGATTAGCTTTTCAGTGCATTCACACAACGTTGGTTCCGGTTGCGACACCTACAACGTCCTGACATGAGGAAAGTTTCCAACCAATTTCTCATACACGAATAGCAGCTGACTGGCGTTGCCTGGTGAAACGTTGTTGTGATGGCTCGTGTAAGGAGTAGAAATGCGTACCATCACGTTTCCGACTTTGGTAAAGGTCGGATTGTAGCTTATCGCGATTGCTGTTTATCGTATCCCGACATTGCCGCTCTCGTTGGTCGAGATCCAATGACTGTTAGCAGAATATGGAATCGGTGTGCTCAGGCAGGTATTACGGAATGCCGTGCTGCATCCCGACGGCCTCGTATCACTAGCAGTCGAGATGATAGGCATCTTATCCGCATGGCTATAACGGATCTTGCAGCCACATCTCGATCCCTGAGTCAACATATGGGGACGTATGCAAGACAACAACCATCTGTACGAACAGTTCCACGACGTTTGCAGCAGAATGGACTATCAGCTCGAGTCCATGGCTGCGGCTAACCTTGACGCAGCATCACAGAGAGGAGCGCCTGCGACGGTGTACTCAACGACGAACCTGGGTGCACGAATGGCAAAACGTCATTTTTTCGGATGAATCAAGGTTCTGTTTACAGCATCATGATGGCCGCATTCGTGTTTGGTGTCATCGCGGTGAACGCACTTTGGAAGCGTGTATTCGTCATCGCCGTACGGGGGTAGCACCCAGCGTGATGGTATGGGGTGCCATTGGTAACACGTCTCGGGCACATCTTGTTCGCACTGACGGCACAATGAACAGTGGACGTTACATTTCAGATGTGTTACGATTCGTGACTCTACCCTTCATTCAATCCCAGCAAAACCCTACATTTCAGCAGGATAATGCACGACCGCATATTGCAGGTCCTGTACGAGTCTTTCTGTATATATAAGATGTTCGACTCCTGCCCTGGCCAGCACGTTCTCCAGATCTCTCGTCAATCGAAAACGTCTGGTCAATGGTGGCTGAGCAACTGGCTGGTCACAATACGCCTGTCACTACTCTTGATGAACTGTGGTATCGTGTTGAAGCTGCATGGGCAGCTGTACCTGTACACGCCATCCAAGCTCTGTTTGACTCATTGCCCAGGCGTATCAAGGCCGTTATTACGGCCAGAGGTGGTTGTTCTGGGTACTGATTTCTCAGGATCTATGCACCGAAATTGCGTCAGTTCTAGTATAATATATTTGTCCAATGAATACTCGTTTATCATCTGCACTTCCTCTTGGTGTAGCAATTTTAATGGCCAGTTGTGTATAATCCAGCGGGATAATTGTCTATGTCACTACGATAGAATCATTATTCAATGATTTGAGGATCATGATAGTGAATCCATGCTGATGTCTTGGTGCCCATATTGTCCTGATATGAATCTGAACATCTGTCAAATTTACGAAAAGACCTAAAAATATCAGTCAGTGAATTTCAACACAATTAAATTCTCTGTTGTATATGAAATATCTTGTCAGATCAGATCATGCTGGATAATGTAGATATCACAATTAAGACAAATGTTTTTTATGCTCTTACTGTGACATACTACAGCGGTTTGTAATTACAATTGTGACATGTTTAACACATATATTAGCTACAGCTAAAATGTGATGACGTAAATAGAACTTTTTACACAAAATATATCGCAAATACAACATACGTAATCACTTACCACTCGGATCAAAGTATCGCTAGTACCTTTATTACCCACATACGACGCATCCGTTCATAAATAACTTTATTCTCTGTGATAGGTGTCTTGTGTAAACGGCGAAGCACTAAACTAATCAACCAATAAATAAATATTAGCTCTGGCGTAAATAATTAAAATGACTTTTCTTCATTGAGAAATGCATCTCTTGTCTGTCATTATCCAGAGAACGCTCTTATAAGAAAGCGTTGCCTTTCCTGTCACGGTATTAAGTGCAACCAGCACAAGTTCTCCCCACCAAGATAAAGTTCGTGGCAGTATTGGGAATCGAAACCGGACCCGGTGGACAGCCTCTATCTAGGCTAACTGCTCAACTACGCAGGCGGACCTATAGAACAACTGCAATTAATAAAAAATATTGTGGCATCGGAAAAAGAAATAAAAACTTTGAAGCCTATCGGTGATATTGTAATTCTATCAGAGACAACAAAGGAGTCGGAAGAGCAGTTGAACGGAATGAACAGTGTTTTGAAAGGAGGATATAAGATAAACATCAACAGAATCAAAAGGAGGAGAATGGAATGTAGTCGAATTAAATCAGGTGATGCTGAGGGAACTAGTTTAGGAAATGAGACCCTTAAAGTAGCAGACGAGTTCTGCTTTTCGAGCAGTAAAGTTACTGATGATGGTGAAATAGAGATGATATAAAATGTAGACTACAATGGTATGGGAAGCCTTTCTGAAGAAGAAAAATTTATTAACATCAAATATAGACTGACTGTGTTAGAAAGTCTCTTCTGAAACTATTTGTATGCAGTGTTGTGACTTGTGCAAGTGAAGCATGGACGATAAACAGCATAGAGAAGAAGAGAACAGAAGCTTTTGGTATGTGGTGCTACAGAAGAATGTTGAAGATTATGTGAGTTTATCACGTAACTAATTAGGAGGTACTGATAAAACTAGGGAGAAAAGGAACTTGTGGCACAACCTCACTAGACGAAGTAAAATTCGGAGTCGGTGGTGTTATGGCGTGGTCGAGTTGTTGTTTTGCGTGGCACTATTATAGCATAGGCCTACATTGACATTTTAAGCACCTTCTTGCTTGTCGCTGTTGAATAGCAATTCGGGGATGGTGATTGGAACTGTTAACACGACAATAAGACCCCTGTAATGAACTGTCCTGCAGAGTCCTGACCTGAATCCTATAGAACAGCTTTGGGATTTTTGGAACACCAACTTCTTGCCAAGTCTCACCGACCGACCTCGATACGTCTCCTATGTATAGCACTCCGTGAAGAATAGGCCGCCATTCCCTAAGAAACCTTCCTGTACCAGACTGAACTTATGCCTGCGAGAGTGGAAGCTGTCATCGAGGCTAAGAGAGGACCCACTGAATTCCAGCATTACGGATGGAGGGAGCCACGAACTTGTAAGTCATTTTCAACTCGATGTCCGGATACTTTTGATCACATAGTGTACAACAAGGTCTTGCTTGATGTTTTGAAAGTGATAATTAAGATCTCATACCTCCTCACGTATTTAACACCTCTCTTGTCAGTTACTGCTAGTGCCACACAAAAGAATACCAACTGAAGCCGTTTCTCACTGACAACTGTCTTCTGTGAAAGATATGTATTCGGCCCCATTTATTTTATTTTTTCGTAGATTAATTAAAAAACCAGTTACGTAAATGAGCGGCGTGTAGCCATGTTTTCACAGAGGAAGCACATTTTATTTTTGGACGTACTGTCGTGTGTCTCATCATTGTGAGCTGTCACAAATGTTATATATGGAACGTGCAAATAACTGACTGCCATACTTACACACAGCACATGAGGCATCTGGTGCTGAAAAACTTGTTTCCACACACCGTAGTTACAACATGCGCACGTGTTATACAAGCAAATAGCATTTAAATTAATGTATTATATGAAACTTTCTGACAGATTAAAACTGTGTGTCGGACCGAGACTCGAACTCGGGACCTTTGGTCTTGCTCTTGCCCGCGAAAGGCAAAGGTCCAGAGTTCGAGTCTCGATCCGGCACTTTGTCTTAATCTTCCAGGAAGTTTCATATCAGCGCACACTCCTCTGCAGAGTGAAAATCTCATTCTGTAAATGTATTATATGTTTATACTACAGAAAATTATCACTTTAGACAAAACAAAAAATGAAATCTCTTCACACTACGAAAAACAAGCAAAAAAATGGTTCAAATGGCTCTGAGCACTATGGGACTTAACAACTGTGGTCATTAGTCCCCTAGAACTTAGAACTAGTGAAACCTAACTAACCTAAGCACATTACACACATCCATGCCCGAGGCAGGATTCGAACCTGCGACCGTAGCGGTCGCGCGGTTCCAGACCGTAGCGCCTAAACCGCTCGGTCATAGCGGCCGGCGAAAAAGAAACACTTCGGTAAAAAACGAAACTTGTCGCTGCAGCAGAAACTGATCTTCCGGTATTTGAAGACTATTGTCCTCTGCAAGTTAATTAAATGGCACTGTATTAAATTATTTCTTTACGAAAGAAACTTGCAACCATGCGATTGCAGGCTTTCTCGGCGTATTTTAGCTGTGAAATCTTCACGGGTTATCAGCCGAGTGGCATCGTCTTCTAGTCGCAACGTTTCAATGGATTGCGTATCTCCCACGCCCGGGTTCACGGGTTCGATTCCCGGCGGGGTCAGGGATTTTCTCTGCCTCGTGATGGCTGGGTGTTGTGTGATGTCCTTAGGTTAGTTAGTCCCCTACGTTCTAGGGGACTGATGACCATAGATATTAAGTCCCATAGTGCTCAGAGCCATTTGAACCATTTTTGATTGCGTATCCATCATCTTCAGGCTAAGTTGATGAATACGAAATCCATTGAAACGTTGCGACTAGAAGACGACGCCACTCGCCTGATAACCCATGATGATTTCATAACTTGTAACCAGTGACATTTCACTTACCTTTGTAAGTCTTTTCAAGTTATAAGCAATACCAAAATTTTAAACAATGTTGTTTGATGTCATAGATTCATATTGTATATTATTCCTAACATGTCTCATTTCAAATTGTAAAAATATTTCTCACTTCCTTAGAAACTTTTGAAACATGAGAATATTTCATTTTTTTTTTTTTTTTTTTAGGTGCTAAGCACTGTGATTAGCAGTTCTCTTGCTATCAAAGATGTCGATCTGTTCTGTTCGGTCGGGGTGAGATACGGCATTGCACTCATAACTTCAATGACTGATCCATGTTTTGTAGTATAACGCAATGCCGAATGACCACGATGTTACGAGTATAACTTGCTACAAAATCATAATTTTCAGTGCCTACAATTAATCGTAATTAATGTTTCTGTCCCCTTTCTTCGCAGTTATATTTGTTGTTGTTGTTGTTGTCTTCAGTCCTGAGACTGGTTTGATGCAGCTCTCCATGCTACTCTATCCTGTGCAAGCTGCTTCATCTCCCAGTACCTACTGCAACCTACATCCTTCTGAATCTGCTTAGTGTACTCATCTCTCGGTCTCCCTCTACGATTTTTACCCTCCACGCTGCCCTCCAATGCTAAATTTGTGATCCCTTGATGCCTCAAAACATGTCCTACCAACCGATCCCTTCTTCTAGTCAAGTTGTGCCACAAACTTCTCTTCTCCCCAATCCTATTCAATACCTCCTCATTAGTTACGTGATCTATCCACCTTATCTTCAGTATTCTTCTGTAGCACCACATTTCGAAAGCTTCTATTCTCTTCTTGTCCAAACTAGTTATCGTCCATGTTTCACTTCCATACATGGCTACACTCCAAACAAATACTTTCAGAAACGACTTCCTGATACATAAATCTATATTCGAAGTTAACAAATTTCTCTTCTTCAGAAACGCTTTCCTTGCCAT
Source organism: Schistocerca gregaria (assembly GCF_023897955.1). Taxonomy (NCBI): domain Eukaryota; kingdom Metazoa; phylum Arthropoda; class Insecta; order Orthoptera; family Acrididae; genus Schistocerca; species Schistocerca gregaria. The sequence goes on along the minus strand of NC_064927.1, from coordinate 123,031,678 downwards.
TGCCAGTCTACATTTTATATCCTCTCTACTTCGACCATCATCAGTTATTTTACTTCCTAAATAGCAAAACTCCTTTACTACTTTAAGTGTCTCATTTCCTAATCTAATTCCCTCAGCATCACCCGATTTAATTTGACTACATTCCATTATCCTCGTTTTGCTTTTGTTAATGTTCATCTTATATCCTCCTTTCAAGACACTGTCCAGTCCGTTCAACTGCTCTTCCAAGTCCTTTGCCGTCTCTGACAGAATTACAATGTCATCGGCGAACCTCAAAGTTTTTACTTCGTCTCCATGAATTTTAATACCTACTCCAAATTTTTCTTTTGTTTCCTTTACTGCTTGCTCAATATACAGATTGAATAACATCGGGGAGAGGCTACAACCCTGTCTCACTCCTTTCCCAACCACTGCTTCTCTTTCATGCCCCTCGACTCTTATTACTGCCATCTGGTTTCTGTACAAATTATAAATAGCCTTTCGTTCCCTGTATTTTACCCCTGCCACCTTTAGAATTTGAAAAAGAGTATTCCAGTCAACATTGTCAAAAGCTTTCTCTAAGTCTACAAATGCTAGAAACGTAGGTTTGCCTTTTCTTAATCTTTCTTCTAAGATAAGTCGTAAGGTCAGTATTGCCTCACGTGTTCCAACATTTCGACGGAATCCAAACTGATCCTCCCCGAGGTCTGCATCTACCAGTTTTTCCATTCGTCTGTAAAGAATTCGCGTTAGTATTTTGCAGCCGTGGCTTATTAAACTGATAGTTCGGTAATTTTCACATCTGTCAGCACCTGCTTTCTTTGGGATTGGAATTATTATATTCTTCTTGAAGTCTGAGGGTATTTCGCCTGTGTCATACATCTTGCTCACCAGCTGGTAGAGTTTTGTCATGACTGGCTCTCCCAAGGCCGTCAGTAGTTCTAATGGAATGTTGTCTACTCCGGGGGCCTTGTTTCGACTCAGGTCTTTCAGTGCTCTGTCAAACTCTTCACGCAGTATCGTATCTCCCATTTCGTCTTCATCTACATCCTCTTCCATTTCCATAATATTGTCCTCAAGTACATCGCCCTTGTATAAACCTTCTATATACTCCTTCCACCTTTCTGCCTTCCCTTCTTTGCTTAGAACTGGGCTGCCATCTGAGCTCTTGATATTCATACACGTGGTTCTCTTCTCTCCAAAGGTCTCTTTAATTTTCCTGTAGGCAGTATCTATCTTACCCCTAGTGAGATAAGCTTCTACATCCTTACATTTGTCCTCTAGCCATCCCTGTTTAGCCATTTTGCACTTCCTGTCGATCTCATTTTTGAGACGTTTGTATTCCTTTTTGCCTGCTTCATTTACTGCATTTTTATATTTTCTCCTTTCATCAATTAAATTCAATATTTCTTCTGTTACCCAAGGATTTCTAGCAGCCCTCGTCTTTGTACCTACTTTATCCTCTGCTGCCTTCACTACTACATCCCTCAGAGCTACCCATTCTTCTTCTACTGTATTTCCTTCCCCTATTCCTGTCAATTGTTCCCTTATGCTCTCTCTGAAACTCTGTACAACCTCTGGTTCTTTCAGTTTATCCAGGTCCCATCTCCTTAATTTCCCACATTTTTGCAGTTTCTTCAGTTTTAATCTACAGGTCATAACCAATAGATTGTGGTCGGAGTCCACATCTGCCCCTGGAAATGTCTTACAACTTAAAACCTGGTTCCTAAATCTCTGTCTTACCATTATATAATCTATCTGATACCTTTTAGTATCTCCAGGGTTCTTCCACTTATACAACCTTCCTTCATGATTCTTAAACCAAGTGTTAGCTATGATTAAGTTGTGCTCTGTGCAAAATTCTACTAGGCGGCTTCCTCTTTCATTTCTTAGCCCCAATCCATATTCACCTACTATGTTTCCTTCTCTCCCTTTTCCTACACTCGAATTCCAGTCACCCATTACTATTAAATTTTCGTCTCCCTTCACTATCTGAATAATTTCTTTTATTTCATCGTACATTTCTTCAATTTCTTCATCATCTGCAGAGCTAGTTGGCATATAAACTTGTACTACTGTAGTAGGTGTGGGCTTCGTATCTATCTTGGCCACAATAATGCGTTCACTATGCTGTTTGTAGTAGCTTACCCGCATTCCTATTTTCCTATTCATTATTAAACCTACTCCTGCATTACCCCTATTTGATTTTGTGTTTATAACCCTGTAGTCACCTGACCAGAAGTCGTGTTCCTCCTGCCATCGAACTTCACTAATTCCCACTATATCTAACTTTAACCTATCCATTTCCCTTTTTAAATTTTCTAACCTACCTGCCCGATTAAGGGATCTGACATTCCACGCTCCGATCCGTAGAACGCCAGTTTTCTTTCTCCTGATAACGACATCCTCCTGAGTAGTCCCCGCCCGGAGATCCGAATGGGGGACTATTTTACCTCCAGAATATTTTACCCAAGAGGATGCAATCATCATTTAATCATACAGTAAAGCTGCATGTCCTCGGGAAAAATTACGGCTGTAGTTTCCCCTTGCTTTCAGCCGTTCGCAGTACCAGCACAGCAAGGCCGTTTTGGTTAATGTTGCAAGGCCAGATCAGTCAATCATCCCGACTGTTGCCCCTGCAACTACTGAAAAGGCTGCTGCCCCTCTTCAGGAACCACACGTTTGTCTGGCCTCTCAACAGATACCCCTCCGTTGTGGTTGCACCTACGGTACGGCCATCTGTATCGCTGAGGCACGCAAGCCTCCCCACCAACGGCAAGGTCCATGGTTCATGGGGGGAGGCAGTTATATTTATGATCATTTATTGTTTTGACCGTCATGTGCCATTGTTTTTCAGTAAGTGGCTTGAAACTATGAAAGTCATATTACTTTTGAAAAATTTTGGTTTTTACTGTTCTTAAGGTTGATAGAAATTTTCATACTGAATATTCCTATATGTCCTGTATTTTTAGGTTCAATTCCAACAGCATGACGCGTTACAGCTTCGTCTTTTGGGTACAATTTCGTAGCTGCAATGATCGACAATTTTTTTGTGGAGTTACGATCACCAATCTCTTTGCTGCGGGCATTATTCACTGCTAGGCCATAAAAGGCTGTGGTTTAATTTTTTCGTAATAAGTGTCCCTATTCCCTTCTTCCCACATTCTAAAGTTTTATATTTATTGAGCCATTTGTGATTTTGATTTTTGCGTGTAATACTGATTTTATAGTTTTGTATGAAAATTATATACGTCTACTGAGCTACTTCGATTTGCGTCATTTCGTATATTCGAATTGTAACAGCTTTAGAATGTAGCAGCCACGGGCTTGTTGCAGATATTTTAACATAGATTACATAGAATATTTCGGATGGAATTATGTAAATGTTATTCCCAAGAAACATTTGAAAAATATTGACTTTTCATTAAATACTTTTCTTTCTAATAGGACTAATAAATCGCTAAAACTTTTATAAAATTCGTTTTGTGAATATGATTTGTACAGTGAGGTATCAAAAATAGTGTTTCGTATTGCTTCTACGATTCGTCAGTACGTTTCGCGAACACAGTACATAAATGATCAGATTACTAGAATGTTATTTGTGTGTGTATGTAGCTGGAAATTTTGGAAATTTATGGTAAGTTCCTATGGGACCAACTGCTGAAGTTATCGGTCCGTAGGGTTACACACTATTTAATGTAACTTAAACTGACTTACGCTAAGGACAACACACACACCTCATACTCTAGGGAGGACTCGAACCCCCGACGGGAGGAGCCGCGCGAACCGTGGCAAGACGCCTGAGACCGCGTGGCTACCCCGCTATGTAGTTCAGTTTGTCTGCGTTTTAGGAATTCCTCCCTTTGAATCTGCTTATAAAAATAAAGTATTTAAGAAGATTTCGTATAGTGAATAGAAAGAGAGCCAACAGAAAAATATACGTGATATCCGACGTATAATAAATCGTAGTTACATAAAAAGGGCTTTGCATTGAATGAACGTTCATATATTTGACTTGGCGATATGTTTTACGATCCCGATTCGAGATAATTACAAAATCACATACAGATAGTTCATTATACTGTTAAATACAGACGACACATTTTACATTTACAAGTTTTCCGTTAGCATATTATGTTAAAGCGTTCTGACGTAAGATGAAAGCATCTTAGAATATTATTGAGAGATCGGGTGTTTTTTTATACAATAAATACAAATATTTTCAAACAATGGGCTGTTTGCAGAAAATATCATCCCACCGTTTTCCAGGTCAACCTTTGCGCTTCTAGACTGCCTTGTATATTTTCTTGCATATAACATCATTGAGCTGCATAGTCTGAAACAAAGGTATCAAAAGTTAATCAATGTAAAAGAAATATGAAACTGCTTAGAGGACATACACGAACTGACTTTAGGTATATGGAACATGGTATTAACAATCTCAGATTTTTACAGTTTTTTTTCCTTTCATATGCACAGAAAGAAAAATAAGACACATGAGAGAGATACAATTTATTTCCAAAATTTTTCGAGTTTGATGAAGAGGAAGACACTGCATTTACACAATTCCTTCTGTGGACAAGCGTTCTGGACCTTCCCACTGTTGATGTGAGAAAATAATTAATTATAAGTCTTGTGTTTGATAATACTGAAACTCGAAAATTATGCTGTTTCCGAAAATAAATGTTTTTGCTATTTTTCATAAAGTTGTGAGGAGTCCAGCAACCACAAACGACGAATGCCAGTTATCACTTTCACTTTTCTCGACAGACAGAATAGTCCTTGATATAAATACTATCTATTATTTTTTTAAGACTATTTCAATGTTTTCCGACACCTGATTATGTCTGATGCAGTCCCAATGCTGGAAAATGCTGTTACTGTTCGTATGAGGTGAATAAAAGATATACTCTGTACCCTTTCATAATGAAAAGGGTAATTTTATTTCAGCGCCTATGGGAAGTATGAATATGAGAAAGGATTTGTGCACATCTAACGATTTAAACCAGTTGGAACTCTACTGACAAGCGTGTTAAAAGTATCAACCATACAACGTAATTACGTGCCCATCTGCCTACTGTTACTAGCCGCAAATCTCGTTTAGTTGGCTTCAAACGTTCTGAATGTAGCAGGTCATACACGACTCATCTTGTAGGGATTCATGTCACAAACTGATGTCCAACGCCAGATTTTTCTGTCTGTGTGCTACGCTAAATCTTAGCATCTACCCTAGGGATTTTGATGTGGTTTTTCATTAATTGATAGACTGACAAGGAGGGTTGGTGTAAGTCTATACAAACTACAAACAAGTCGTCTTGTCTTGGATAGTGTGGCTGCACGAACCCGGGCGTGTCGCTAGTGTTTTATTTAAAGCTATTCGAGTTACGAAAAGGAATGCCGACGCGACATGATGGCATTTCTATACAAATGGACAAAGGCCGATGCATAGTAATATAAGGTTATTTACAGAGTTTTGGCAAAAGAAGACAGTTCTCCAAACTTGGAACAGACCTAAAATAGTTCCGCTTCGTGAAAGGAGAGAAAAAGATTGCATAAAGAATTGCAGTCCTATCAGGCCCCGCTTTGCAGTGTACGAGGTCAGTTAAATCATTATCAACAACATAGAAATAGCACTGGCTTTTAACTCAGCAAAGGAACAGGCTAGTTGCTGAAGTGAGCATAACACCATTTGCAAATTGCGAACTAATTGTAGAAAGGACCAATGAGTACGAATTTCCAATTTTCTAATATTCACAGATTTGGTACTAGCTTCTGGCTCTATTTCAACTAAATGTCTACCAATACCCCTTGATGACGGCAGTAAGTCAACTTACATTAGCATACACAAGTCAGCGCTACAGTTTCCATTGCATTTTGTCAGGACGATAATAGATACAAAACTGAAAATGCATTTAGGCAAGGAAAGATCGTACCACAAAAAGTTATTCTCAGCTCCCGTATGGGAAAACATCAGACCCTCTAATCAGGAAAGTATTTTACGTGTGAACACAAAACCATACCTAAACCACTGTCTACCTGTTCTTGACGTTGTACAGTTTGCGCTTGGTAGAAACAAATTTAACGACTGGTCGAAGAACTCAATAAATAAATTTTGAAAAGAAGACGTAAGTCAACTTTAGCAATGCTAACATCAAAAAAGACTATACAAATTACTAAGTTGAGGAAGTTTTATATTTCGGGTAGCAAAAGATAACGACTGATTTAGCAGCATAAGAAAGAATCAGAAGCATGGAACTCCGCAGGAATTTATCCAGGGGGGAGGGGGAGGGTGGGGGATGTCTGGAGGCCGCGACAGGGAAGGGGAGTGTGCAGCGCTCTCTGAAATTGTTATTTTTTATATAAATCACTGGGTCACCTTCGAGATGTGTCATGCCACGAAACAGAATTTTATTGGTGACACAAAAAACTTAATAAATGACATAGGGTTGATGGTTGTCGATTCAACTCTAGAAGTGTATCAGAATTGTGTAATGCATAAGAAAGTCCTGTGGGAGGCGGGGGTGGGGAGGCACAACGCCTGCCAAAAGAAGGTCCGACACTATGTTAGAAAGTATCCCATGACTTTCAACACCTCAGTGTGCAGCACTTATGTATCAGCATTATAAAAAGTAAAACGTAAGTATCTAACCTGACAACCTGACAACGATCGTTGATCTCGCCGTTTGTTTAAGTGTTCAGACCGCGAGAGTTAATTTTCGCGAGGAACTTCACCATCAGATTCTAATTATTAACAGCACTACTACACTACCGCAGACAGAGTCCGTGGCAAATAAACAATTCCAAGTATTCGTAAAAGATTTCTTTCAGCCCAACAGGAGGTGAAACAGTCACGTATCACTGCCCTAGGGCAACACTGGCTCTGCAAACAGATTCGACATATTGTTCTGAGCTCCCTGTGTAATTTATTAAAATCAATTATTCTCAGCTACTCCAACGTTGCTTTCCGAATTTGGAACTGTGGTCCATCATCACTTATATTGTGTACTAGTATGCCTGAATGCATAACGTAAACGTTTTTTATATTATTCGCTAATGCTCTCCTTGTGCTTTTCTCGAGGGGTACAGTGATACAAATTTTGAACCAACATCTAAAACTACAGTCATCCATCGTTTTAAATTTAAGTCCATCTCCACATATTTTTATCCAAATACAACACATGTTGTGGTGTTTGAGGTTTTTTAGGCGCTGAATCTGCTTGATAAGTTCCCGGGAATTACGCCTGATAATATTGTAAAAACCGCACAATATATATATTATATTGGCCAGATGTGTCGTACGGTTAAAGACAAATCCGACGACATAAACGTCACACGAGCTTGGGTCAGCCAGAGAAATCTGCCGTTGCTGAACACTGCCCTGACACGGGATACGACAAAACTATGAAGAAACCAAGATCCTCTCGTATGCTTCCACATACTGGGACTCCATCATCAAATAGGCGGTCGAAATACGTATAAGCAGTGACCTAATAAACAGAGACACGTGATTTCACCTGAGCAAAACGTGGGAGCCAGCCTTGGCGGCACTTAGCAATCGTCAGCCGCAGATTAGCAACTGCACAGAGTCAACGCAGATGGGAAACCTTAGGGCAGATGCTTAAATCTCGCTCCAACACCTACCGCGTGCGAACGGGGACCGTCGCTCCCGGCCGCATTTTCCCGCGCCGCTGCGCGCTCCCGCAGACCGCGACTCGTTTCTCCAGCAGAGCTCTGGTACTCGACACCGTGTACGATTGGTCTTCGATGACGTTATGCCCTCGCTGGCGCCTGCGCTGTTCTAGAAAGCCAACACATAAATTGGCGAGCTGCTCAGCGACGCGATCCTTTTCCTTGAACACATCTGCACACTCTATATTGTCCGCCACCTTGATCCCCGTCACCCCCTGGTTTCTCCTATCCTCTAAACCCCCAACCAGTTACCGCGCCTTTACCGTTGTGTCCCACCCTCTCTCCATCTCCACACCCTCCATCTCCTTTCCCAAGACAACTTCTACCGTCAACCCCTCCTGGCATTATGTGATATAACATCAAATTTATGCACAATGTTTTCCATCAAACACGGTTAACTCAGTAGCAGTCAACTTTTTTATTTCTGTACTCTTTGATGTATCTTATTGTTAATCTCAGTATGTATGCCATTACCTGAATGTACAAGTATATCTTCAGTCATCGATTCGAACTATCTTTCTTGTACATCCTACAACAAATGTTCCCACATCATCTTTACTTTCATCTCTGTATTCTTCTCCATGAATTTATTATATCATTCGCATTTACAGTGATTTTACCTTTGTCAAAATCTATTTTAGCTGAGTTGCTCACTTATCAAGCAGTTCATACTTGGTCTGGGTACTACCACTGCATTTACTGTATAGTGTATCCCACCGACCTGATAGACTTACAGAATGTCTTCTTATTAGCTTACTTTTATCTCCACATGCTGTGACTGTTCTTATTCCTTGCACCTGTAACTGCACCATTGCTGTCACTTATAATGACACAGCTTTATACTAATTTTAGATTGAAATGCTTCAGCAACTTCTCTCTCATCCTGTTTCATCAGTGTCTGTTTGACACTATACGTGGTATTATATCCTAGAAAATTACTCTTTGGTCCTTCCGTACTTGTAGTTCATGTCCTCATCTAAGCATGCTGTGAGTTTCTGTGAGGTTAAGTCTCTAATTCATAATGCCCATTACCAAACATCTCTGATGAGCGCACTGAAACGAATCACCATGCGTGAAGAACAGCCTAATCTTAAACTGGCTGACGTACTTGATCATCTTAATGATAAGGAAACCATTAATACGTTAAGTAGCTAAATGACAACACAGATCAGTGTAAAAATACATCATTTCGATGGCTAAAAATGTCAGATTCAGTGCCTATGCTTTACGCTTTCGTCCTGATAAACTCGCGAGTGAGGGAAGTTGTCGCTCCCACTGATTGAAACAGTGCTTCTCTATCTCGTAAGAGAGGTGGTATAAACTACCCTACTAATTCGTGATACGTCCTAAACTTTTTTAATGTCAGGTACCTGTATTCAATAATATTACTTGTTCATTTTTTTCGAATCCATGAAAGAGCTCTTTTTGTGCCATATTCTATGCAGTCGCTTTACTATATTTTTCACCAAACTACAATTCACTTTCGTTAATTTGTATTTTCCCCCTTTTCAACCTGTTACGCGACACATAATTTTGTTTTCAGTTTCTTTTAGAATTCACAACTCCACCTCCCCATTTGTCGTAGTTGAAGTATACTGGATAGAACGGTAGTAGCAGCCGAAACTCCCGGATGACACGCACGTTCACCAGGAAATGCTCCGACCGTTGTTGCAAGAGACCTGGTGACTATGTTGAAAAATAGTGTCATGTGAATGTGTCACTTTCAAGTGTAGTGCAGCATTCAATAAAATGTATTCCTTCCACTTTTTGTCTTTGGCTTATTTCGATTATGATTTTCTTGTCTGGCTGCGCCCTTGGGCATAACGACCTCGTTAGGTATAGTGATCGCTATTAAAGCTAATAAAACATTATCTTTGCTAAAATGTATTGTGCAAGATGCCTATACTCATGTGTCACGAGAAACGAAGACGATACAGTTCAGTTGTTTTATCATTAAGAAAATAGATATCTCGCTGCGTGAGACTTGTTGTAATCTATGGGATAGCGATATGCACATATACAGATGGCGTAAGTATCGCGTACACAAGGTACAAAAGGGCAGTGCATTGGTGGAGTTGTCATTTGTACTCAGGTGAATCATGTGAAAAGGTTTCTGACTTGATTACGGCCGCACGACGAAAACATCATCCTTCTAATCCTTCCAGAATAATTATGAGAGAATTAAATTCTAAAAAAAAAGAATCATTTCAGATGGTATGGACGCATCATATTATTCGAAGTGGTGGTGAATGAGTTAACCTATTCAACTATAGGAATATCTCCTGTGGAATTGTTAACCAGCAAGAAAGCTACATACTTAATCAGAAAGTCTCTGTCATTCACTCCACATAACAATCTAACAGTCGATAAGAAAAGAATACTGCGCTGTAAGGAATAAAAGACAAGGCAGAGCAAAGAAACTTACAGAACCAGAAAAGGATTGGATCAGAAACGTTCAGCCTAGATGATGTAATGTTAGATGAGACGAGACACAAATCCTCAGAAATCAATGCCAACATAAATTTTTATGAGATATACGAAGAACCCTGTAAATTCACTCAGATTGCTCACCCAAAGGAGGAGAGATACAACAATTAAACAAAGCAGAATAAAAGGGTGCACAACACTGTGGAATTAAAAAGATAGTATTGTAGTTAACAGTAAGACCTTAGTCGTCTAATCAAGATATGCGGATGATGACCAAAAGGACCTTAGTAACTGGTTCATATTTCTTATCTTCTGTTTTGTGTATGAGCAAGCAATCTCCATGTATTCTGTCAATCGATAAAGGATAAAGCTAATCTTTATCTATCTATCTCTCTATGAAACTAAGAAAAAGCGACACTAGAAAGCAGTATGAATACTGAACAAGATGCATAAAGTTGAAATAAAACGAATCATACTATGATAAGATAGTCAACAGAAGAAGTATCAGATGGAGTATTAAGGTAATTAGAAGAGAAGCAAAGAACAATTTATAAAGTGGATGAGACTAATGACAAATGGTGCACAAATCTCTTAGCATGTTATGATTAAAAGATAATATATTGTGGCAAACAATGATAAGTATATGGACAGAGAATGATAGATAAACAGACATAGTCCAGAAATCAATATATAGACACCTTCATCAGATAGCACCGATGAGTATGATGAGAGGATTAACAAAATGAGGTAAGAAATTTCCAAACTAAAGTATACGGTAAGTCATTCAGTCGAATATGTCACCACCATTAGCAAACAGCTCATATTATCAAGATGTAGAGGAGACTATTGAATGTAAGTGACAATCAGTTTACTGCATTATATTAGATATTTGATGCAAGGTTTATTCAGTGGGCAACGAATTAAGATATTATTGAGTAGAGTTTAAGTAACTTCTCTGCTAACAGTATTGATAGAGAGGGAACAATAGTAAGCGACAAGTAAGCTGGCAAGTATAATGAATGATTATGACATGAGTGTATATAATGCTTAAGTATCATTAACAGTTAATATCATTTTTATCACATGGAAAAAATAAGCATTTCAAGTTAGAACAAATATGATAAATTAAAGATGTGAGAAATTGCTTTCCCGATCAACAATAAAGTACCACCATAGGAACTGTTATTTTTGCAGAGACACTACTGAGATGGGTGCATACAGAATTTAATGATCATAGTGACAAGAACCCAAATCAAAGAAGCAGTAATTATAAAAAGGAACAATGCTCTTACAAAAAAAAATCTATCAGACGACTGTAGAATCTAGGCATTCTAAAAGAAAAAAATAAAGCAATGTCTGAATTGTAACAGTTGCAATAAAACACACAACAAGATGTGCATGTTAAATGTAGAAAGTCTGTAATGACAATAACTAAGATAGTCTACATGGTGCTGAGGAACACTAATGGAAGTGGATTGTTTGCAGGCTGGAAGAGAAAGGATCTCAGTGGATGCCTTAGAGCAGAGCGTCCTCACCCATAGCTGGTCGGCTACCCAACGCAAAGAAAAAGGCGGAGGGAGACATTGTTAGAGAGAGAAACTGTCAAAGTCGCATCTGGCGAATTCAGTCTGACTGTCGGTTAGAAAGGACTTGCAAAGTTCGTATTAGTGAAATAGTGAGCAACGATGGAGTATGGTTGAATTAATATTAAGACAGATATAAGAGAAATGAGTGATTATCCAAAGTTGCAATTCTTTTCAGGGATTTCATGGGATACCAGTTCGATTTCACACAGAGTACGCGAAGGAACTTGCCCCCCTTGTTGCAGCGGTGTACCGAAGGTCTCTAGAAGAGCGTAGCGTTCCAAAGGATTGGAAAAGGGCACAGGTCATCCCCGTTTTCAAGAAGGGACGTCGAACAGATGTGCAGAACTATAGACCTATATCTCTAACGTCGATCAGTTGTAGAATTTTGGAACACGTATTATGTTCGAGTATAATGTCTTTTCTGGAGACTAGAAATCTACTCTGTAGGAATCAACATGGGTTTCGAAAAAGACGGTCGTGTGAAACCCAGCTCGCGATATTCGTCCACGAGACTCAGAGGGCCTTAGACACGGGTTCACAGGTAGATGCCGTGTTTCTTGACTTCCGCAAGGCGTTTGACACAGTTCCCCACAGTCGTTTAATGAACAAAGTAAGATCATACGGACTATCAGATCAATTGTGTGACTGGATTGAAGAGTTCCTAGATAACAGAACGCAGCATGTCATTCTCAATGGAGAGAAGTCTTCCGAAGTAAGAGTGATTTCAGGTGTGCCGCAGGGGAGTGTCATAGGACCGTTGCTATTCACAATATACAGAAATGACCTGGCGGATGACATCGGAAGTTCACTGAGGCTTTTTGCAGATGATGCTGTGGTGTATCGAGAGGTTACAACAATAGAAAATTGTACTGAAATGCATGTGGATCTGCAGCGAATTGACGCATGGTGCACGGAATGGCAATTGAATCTCAGTGTAGACAAGTGTAATGTGATGCGAATACATAGAAAGATAGGTCCCTTATCATTTAGCTACAAAATAGCAGGTCAGCAACTGGAAGCAGTTAATTCCATAAATTATCTGGGAGTACGCATTAAGAGTGATTTAAAATGGAATGAACATATAAAGTTGATCGTCGGTAAAGCAGATGCCAGACTGAGATTCATTGGAAGAATCCTAAGGAAATGCAATCCGAGAACAAAGGAAGTAGGTTACACTACGCTTGTGCGCCCACTGCTTGAATACTGCTCAGCAGTGTGGGATCCGCACCAGATAGGGTTGATAGAAGAGATAGAGAAGATCCAACGGAGAGCAGCGCGCTTCGTTACAGGATCATTTAGTAATCACGAAAGCGTTACGGAGATGATAGATAAACTCCAGTGGAAGACTCTGCAGGAGAGACGCTCAGTAGCTCGGTACGGGCTTTTGTTAAAGTTTCGAGAACATACCTTCACCGAAGAATCAAGCAGTATATTGCTCCCTCCTACGTATATCTCGCGAAGAGACCATGAGGATAAAATCAGAGAGATTAGAGCCCACACAGAAGCATACCGACAATCCTTTTTTCCACGTACAATACGAGACTGGAATAGAAGGGAGAACCGATAGTGGTACTCAGGGTACCCTCCGCCACACACTGTCAGGTGGCTTGCGGACTATGGATGTAGATGTAGAGTAGATGTTTAACGTAGTATGACTTGTAACTAATCAGTGTTGATGTCTTCTGTTGCATGCTAAAATGCTGATTGATCTATCTGCTGTGGAGTGGAGGAAATGTTGTTGAACTGCCCAGTGTCAGTGAGGGACCAAGGGAAAACTGGCAGTAGCAGTACCAGTATCAATCGACCCTCAACTGGAGTTTCACTCCAGATATCTCCAATGGAAAGAAGCAATATGTAATAATTGGAGAGACGTCATTAGACGACAAGGAACCTCATTATGGAATATTTATTTTATTTTGTGTTTAGTGTTAGTGTTTAGTGGTTTGTAGAAAAAGGACGACCATGTGTGAAGAAATGGACAGTTACGATGACAATTTCTACTCATTCTTAACTGATGCTCTGTTCCCAGATCATGCCAGCAATATCGATATCCATCCTGCCCATCTAAATTATATTTCTTCTAATCACTGAAGATCACTTTATCGCATTCTGAAGTCCATGACAGATGTCTTTCAGCAAACTACAAGGTAGCCTGTATATATTTGGATGTTAGAGCGGGTTTCTGCAGCCGTTTCTTGAATGTGAGATGTTCGTTATATGCCAGAATTTGTCGTAAACTTCTGGCAGTTACTAGGAACTGTAAATCAGCAAGAAGGAGAGAAGAATAACTGTTTGTCGCTCTTGCTTTACGAAAGAGTAACCATTTCTCTGTCTCGGATAATTCTTTATTTTGCCCACGTCTTCCGTTCTGTTCGTGCAGTGCGCCCAGCCTAACGTAATTATCAGTAACTGTATTTGACAGTTCAACGACTTGACGATTCGTTTATTAGAGTGAACCACTTACTTTTACGCATTGATTTTTGCTTTTTGGTCTCACGATAACGATTTTCCACATGCCAGTGTCACAAACATGGTTTATGTACTCAACACGCACTGTCACTAATAGTATCTGCTTACTATCTGCAGTAAAAGCACGTACCCATACACCAGCACCACGCAGAGCCGTCTATCTTTATTCAAATCACTACCACCTACTTTCTTTTCCTTCATTGACATTTCCATTCCCCATCAGGGGTGGGCTGGCAGAAGCATAAGCGCTACTCTTCAGCCAAGAGACATAAATAAACAGGAACACATTTAAAAAAGAATACAAAGGAGATAACATGGCGGAATATAGAGACAAAAAAGGTGGAACAGAAGCAAATAGGACATACAAAGCGGTGACTAACAAATCGGAGATAAAATTCTAAAAAAGAATGTTACACGAAAAAACACCCACTACATTAAAAGGTACCAGGCAAAGTACAGCTGGACCATAAAAGTCCGTAGAACAAGTAAAACAGCCATATTACGAGCGGAGAAACAAGGAATTTCATCGACAACTATCAGGTCGAGTACTCATTCAAAAATGGTTCAAATGGCTCAGGCACTATGGGACTCAACTGCTGAGGTCATACGTCCCCTAGAACTTAGAACTACTTAAACCTAACTAACCTAAGGACATCACACACATCCATGCCCGAGGCAGGATTCAAACCTGTGACCGTAGCGGTCGCGCGGTTCCAGACTGTAGCGCCTAGAACCGCTCGGCCACCCCGCCCGGCGAGCACTCACTAAAACCCACATCACTAGATGACACTGTAGAAGGCACCAAAACACAACACTATCGTAGCACATTGATACCGAATAAAAACCTATGAGGATCTGCATGGGAGAGGAAGGGGAGTCAAGGGAATGGGAAGAAGGGGAAGGAGGCGAGGAGGAGGGGAGAGAAAGGGGGAGGAGGTGGGTGGCGCGCCGAAGGAGGGCTGGGAAGGGAAGGGACGGAAGAGGAAAACAACTAAAAAGGGTGTGCAGGGACTAAGGGAGGGAAGGAGGAAAATCCACTTTGGGAGAAGGAGGGGTGAGGAAAAAGGGGGCCCTGGGGAGGGGGGGACTACCACCTACATCGTTGATGTCTTTTTATATGCCATACTACTGGCATCAAAATGCAATACTATTTGACTGCATTTGTGGGTGTACTGATTTTCGTACTATTGCATATACATTATGAACAACTATTCAAATCGACAAAGTTAATTATCCTACAAATATCCATGTCCTCATACTACGGTAGTAGTGAGTGCCATTTGGAGACTCACAATGGTGACCTGCTCGGGCGTGAAGTGCCTGGTGACGGTGGCGCTCTTGCCGTCGTCGGCCATCTGGCGGTGGAACAGCGTACTCTCGTCCTGCAGCGTGATGACCGCCCTGACGAGGGCTCCGTCGTGGCGCTCCTCCTCGAACTCCTCGCCCAGCCGGAACTTGAGCTCGCGGTGCTTGAATGACGAGCTGGACGTCAGCGTGTATGTGTCGCCGTCCCGCTTCAGTTCGATGTACGGGTTCACCACCTGCGCCATCTTGCGGATTAGGTAGCCCACACCTGCAACATCGCACTGACCGTTAACTTCGCGCCCAGTACTACAATCATGCTCATAACTTAAGGATAATTACAGAATGTGGTGCCACACAACGTGGCACTACACAAAACTGGCGCTAATAGCATAGGTCATAGGGAACACACACGACACAGCTACGTAAGTCCACGGTATTGGTGATAAGTTGAGAAAACCGTCCCGAAACACATGTGCTACAAAACGCCACTGTTTTCGACATCAATATGAGATATGATCACCATGCACACGTACACAGGCCGCACAATGGTTTGACATACTCTGGATCAGGTGGTCGAGCAGCTGCTGGGGTATATCCTCCCATTCTTGCTCCAGTGCCTGTCGGAGCTCCTGAAGTGTCGTAGGGGGTTTAAAGACGTGTATCGATTCGTCGACAGAGAGCACCCCAGATGTGCTCGATGGGGTTTAGGTCTGGAGAACTGGCAGGCCCCTTCATTCACCTGATATCTTCTGTTTCAAGGTACTCCTCCACGATGGCAGCTCGGTGGGGCCGTGCGTTAGCATCTATCAGGAGGAAGGGGGGGACCCATTGCACCCCTGAAAAGGCGGACATACTGATGCAAAATGACGTCCTGATACACCTGACCTGTTAGTGTTCTTCTGTCAAAGACATG
Source organism: Schistocerca gregaria (assembly GCF_023897955.1). Classification (NCBI taxonomy): domain Eukaryota; kingdom Metazoa; phylum Arthropoda; class Insecta; order Orthoptera; family Acrididae; genus Schistocerca; species Schistocerca gregaria. The sequence goes on along the minus strand of NC_064927.1, from coordinate 123,015,310 downwards.
CAGGGGTGTACACGCACCAATCATAATCCCACCCCACACCATCAAACCATGACCGCTATACAGGTGTCTTTCAAGGACATTAACGGGTTGATATCTAGTTCCTGATTCATGCCAGATGAAAACCCGGCGAGAATCACTGTTCAGACTATACCTGGACTCGTCCGTGAATATAACCTCAGACCACTGTTCCTATGACCATGTACTGTGTTCTTGACTCCAGTCTTTACGGGTTCTCCTGTGACCAGGGGTCAGTGGAATGCACCTTGCAGGTCTCTGAGAGAATAAACCGTGTCTGTTCAATCGTGTGTAGACTGTGTGTCTGGAGACATCTGTTCCAGTGGCTGCGGTAAGGTCCCGAACAAGGCTACCTGCAGTACCCTGTGGCCGTCTGCGGACACTGATCTTGAAATATCGGTCTTCTTATGGACGTCCCGTACTGTAGCGCAAGGACACGTTTCCTGTCTGCTGGAATAGTTGTCATAATCTTGAGATCACACTTGGTGGCACACGGAGGGCCCGTGCTACGACCAGCTTTTTTTTTTTTTTTTTTTTTTTTTTTTTTTTTTTTTTTTTTTTTTTTTTGACCAGCCTCCAGTTGCCCTAGTATTCTACCCCTCATAACGTCATCAGTATGTGTTCTTTGAGCCATTTTCAACACAGTCACCATTAGCACGTCTGAATGCGTCTGCACACTTATTCGCTGCACCATACTCTGACATCCACCAACACACGTGTGCGTATGTGAACTACTGTCTGCGCCACCGTGCGACGACCGCAGGTCAAATGCACTGATCCCGAAGTGATTTAAGCCCGCAACCACCCACCAGAGCGTTGTTTCACCATGTATCAGCATTATCCTTAATTTATGAATATGAGTGTATATCACCTCTAGTTGTTCTTGCATGGGGCGGTCTGCTCATCGTACAGCAAGCCCAATGCGGTTCCTCCGCATTACGATTTTCGACCACTCCACCAGCAGTAGTCAGCTGTATCTGCTTTGCAAATCGCACACTTCGTTTACGACAATGGACATGCTTTAAATTGCTACGTTAGCTCTATCAAAACAAACATTTCCATGCTATAGCTCCAATATTCATGAGCATCATATTACCCAAAATGAAAGATCCCATGTCCAGACATCAACGACATCAGCATTTAAAACTTCCATTGCAAACCGTGTGTTACTTTCTTACAACAGTATTCCGCATAATGTAAAAAGCATACTGATTGAAAAAAAATCACAACATCAAGAAGGAGTTGAGCGACATAAAGCGAAGGTGATAGGTGTGTTTTTATACCAGAAAGATGTTGTCTATTCAGATTTCGCTTGAGAGGACGAAAATCAGGTTTGTTTCGAATACACGCTATAATGGCGAGTATTAGCTACCTTTGTAGCTGGACATTAGTCACGAATGCCTTTAAGGCATTATCAGCATCTCGCCTGCCATGGTGGCCGAGCGGTTCTAGGCTCTCCGGAACCGTGCGAACGCTACGGTCGCAGGTTCGAATCCTGGCTTGGGCATGGATGTGTGTGATGTTCTTAAGTTAGTTGGGTTTAAGTAGTTCTAAGTTCTAGGCGACTGATGACTTCAGATGTTAAGTCCCGTAGTGCTCAGAGCCATTTGAACCAATCAACACCTCACTGAATTTGGCGAGGTCGTGTAATAGGGCTACGAAAAGCTGGATGCTCCTTCTGCGATACTGGAGAAAGACTTCCAGGAATGTAGCCAATGCACGTGACTGCTGGTATCGGTGGTTACGAGAAAGTACAGTCGCTAGAAGAAAAGGCTCCGAATGGCCACTTGGCACTGCTGTGAGGGAATACCAACGTGTTCAACGTGTGGCTTTGGCGCATTGTACTACATCTGCAGCAGCGATTTGAGCAGGAGTTGGCACCACAGTGAAACAAAGAACTGTTACATATCGGTTACTTCAAGCACACCTCCTAACCAGACGCCCTGTAGCGTGCATCCCACCGATCACAAACCATGGTCATGCGCGACAAGGGCGTGTTTATTTTAGAGCAGGGTGGAGGTCTGTGTTGTTTACCGATGTAAGATGGTTCTTCCTCGGATCCTGTGACGACCATGTGTTGGTTACAAGTAAACCAGTTGATGGCCTGCATGCTAGACACACGAGGTCTACACTTGGATCCATGGTCTAGGGTGCTATTTCGTATGCTAGCAGGGACATTCTTGTGGTTATCCCACGTACCCTGACTGCAGGTTGGTACGTAAATCTAAGGATTCGATATTTTGTGATGCCAATCATGGACTACATTCGAGGGGGTGTTTTCCAACAGGATAACTCTCGCCCATATTCCGCTGCTTTATTCTAAAGGGCTCTACAGAGCGTCGACATGTTGCCTGGTCTGTTCGATCATCATATCTGTCTCAAATCCATCATAAATAAGACATCATCGGACGACATCTCCAACCACTCTGACGGATGTACGCCGTCGCCGTTGAGGAGTGGAACAACCTGGATTAACAGTGCCCTGATGAACTTGTGGATAGTAGGCCACGACGAATATAGGCATGCATCAATGCAAGAGGAGTTGCTACTGGGTATTAGAGGTACCGGTGTATACAGCAATCTGGACCACCACCTCTAGAGGTCTCGCTGTATGGTGGTACAACATGCAATGTGTGGTTTTCATGAGGAATAAGAAGGGCAGAAATGATGTTTATTTCGGTCTCTATTCCAATTTTATGTACAGGTTCCGGAACAATCTGAACCGAGGTGATGCAAAACTTTTATTGATGTGTGTACATGTCTGTCTCTATTCATTAGCAGAATCTTTAGAACATGTGAATTATCAGACACTTTTAACAACAAAAATACTAAGTATCCTATCACAAGTAGTGGAAGCTCTCTTGTAAATAAAGCAAAAACTCATTTTTTTACCACAATAATACTGTTAAATTTTCTGTACTTCATGTAAGAGTATGTTGGTGATGGCACGCGTGGCCAACTGCTGTGGCCGAGCGGTTCTAGGCGCTTCAGTCCGGAACCGCGCTGCTGCTACGTTCACCTGTTCGAATTCTGCCTCGTGCACGGATGTGTGTGATGTCCTTAGGTTAGTTAGGTTTAGGTAGTTCTAAGTCTAGATGACTGATGACCTCAGATGTTAAATCCTATAGTGCTTGGAGCCATTTGATTTTTTTTTGGGGGGGGGGGGGGGGGGTGAGGTCGTGTGTGCGTTCACGCAAACGCGCACGCGTGCGCGCGCGCGTGTGTGTGTGTGTGTGTGTGTGTGTGTGTGTGTGTGTGTGTGTGTGTGGGTGGGTGGGTGTGAGCGCCGTCATACACAGTATCTGTAAATGAATCATGTATCCGACCATCTTGAAAATTTTAGTGAAGGAAAAAATATTAACTGAATTAGAGCAGAATCAGGTAGTGACGTCGAAAACAATCTGCTGATTTGTTGGTCCATATTTCCTGGAATGTTCACAAAATTTAATAAACTTGCTCCTGACAGAGAGCGCTCTTGTATGTACATAACGCTGAATATTGCAGAACGTACTTCAATTAAATTAATAAGAAAGTCCGAGAATGTTTCAGTAAAGGCGTAGGTGAAAACAAAAATGAATATAATTAGGTGACTCTCTATCTTTAGACCTCTATCCACTAAATGATGATTAATTGTGGCCATGTCTTGTTTTCTTACGATTTCCTGAAGGCTTCAATCGTAAATATTTCATAAATTGACATTTAATTATAACAGAACTGCCAAGAACGACGCGTTTTTTTTAAATAAATTGTCGGTGTGACGTTGCCTTGAAACGGTATAATTTCATAACACAGAAGTTATAGGCGTGAGCAAGTCTGTGCACGGGGAAAAGATCCGAATCTATCGTTTTGCTTACTTGTGAGTGTAGTGGGACAGCCCTGCCTCTTCAGCTCAGAGCTATTATGGTGAAAGAGTCAGGTATGTTTTGTTAGTGGTTTGCAGTTGGAAGCTTTCGGGATAAAAATTGAGATAATTTTTTGGGACTGTCGATGTGAGTGTTTAGCATGTAATTGACGGCTATCCGTCTGCAATAACGAAATCTGAAAGAATTACCAACACATCACATGTTGTATATAACTCACGATTTAAGTTTAGTTGTTAGTTTAACAAATCGACATAAATGCAGCTGATACCGGAAGTTCAGAAATCGCGCCACAGGGCGAGAGTCCCACGAACCAGCTGGGGCAAATGCCCGCATGCATATGTTTGCCCGAAAACGTTTGTCTTTTTCTTTTTCAGTTTTCATACTAAACAAACCGGGTGTTTCAAAATGAATATTGAGATTTTAATTCATTGTAGCATTTATTACATTGAACGTATCATTATAAATAATACATAAAATAAAGCTTACAGAGTACAGTTTATGTGCCAACTTTGCAAACAAAAAGACGGTGAAGATTTTGTGGACCCCGTTTTCTGGATCGTGTCGTCTTCAATAATGAATCAACATTTCACCGAAGTGGAAATGTGAATGCATGTAATGTGCGCATTTGGGGTCATCAGATTCCCACGAAATAGCAAAGCTGCGGTGAGACTCTTTTGAAGTGATTTATTTATTTGCCATAAGCCGGCGTAAGTTTATGGGCCTTTCTTTTTCTGTGAACCAACTGTATCTGGTGTTTCTTATCTTGACGCGTTAGAACTGTGGCTCTTCCCTCGACTGGAAGGAGCTAAATCACAGAACTTTATTTGGCAGCAAGCTGGTGCATAACCTGACTGGCATGGCTCGCGACTGGTTAAACGATTTTGCGCCCGACTGCCGGATTAGCGGCAACGTGCCGGATGACATACCTTGTTTCACATGGCCCCCTATTTCACCTGATGCCACGCGATTTTTACCCTTGGGGATTCAGAGTGGATCCCGGCTTATCCATTCGACTTCGGAAATAAGTATTGAAGCAGTTATTGCTATAATCACTCCAGACACGCTGATCAAGGGTTAGCAAGAACTGGCCTATCAACTCGTAGTGTGTCGTGTGACGATTGGTACTCACAATGGAAGCTTGTAAGAAAAACTGTATGAGTTTCTCTTCCGGTTGATGTATTATTTATAAATGCTAGATGAATGTAATAAATGCTACAAAGCCTTAAAACTCCGACATTCATTTTGAAACACACAATAGACCTTAAGTTGCAGCTCATCATTTCACATCGACTGTTTCGGTATCAATAAGACTACTTCAAATTCGTATTACAGAAACCGTTGTCTTCTGAAACGTTATATGAGGCTAAGAAGCTTACAGAAAATGGATCTCCCATTACAAATGGAACTAAAAGGCATGGTTGTCACGAATCCACATTACATAAAAGACTTAAAGCAATCTATGGAGAGGGATCATTGGTGCGTTTCTAGAGAGTATTTTCTGAGACAGAGTCTGTGTTCTATACCCTATGGCTTTTTGTCTAAACACCGCCGACATTTGGCATATCAGTCTGCCGAAGGTAATTGCGTGAACGAAATACTTAATAAAGAAATCCAGGTAGTAGGTGAACACTGGTCTCGTCTATTCATCGCTCATCGTCATTTAAGTTCGATGCAACCGGAGAAAATCAGTATCGGGAGGATAATGGAGTTCAACAAAGTTCAAATGGAACATTTTTCAGCAACCAGGTAACTTCGAAGTCTAATTATAATTTTCTCCCCCATCGGTCTATGATGAAGACGAAACAGCAATGAAGAATGTACGAGGAAAACTACAAAGAAAGTGTTGCAAGAAAAGGCCAAACAATAGTACAATGAATTTCCTTGTGTTAAAAGTTTTTAATTTGTGAGGTGTTAGTATCACGTTTTGATATGTAGTACGATCACGATGATGGAAACAATGATGATGATTATTGTGGTGATTTTGATGTAGTAAAACAATGTATAAGTTAATAATGACAGTACCACACAAATACTGTAAATCTCCTTTAATGTGTTATCATTATAAAAATTCCTTCTGTGTGGAATTTTGCCCCATAAGAGTAGGACGTTTACCCTACCGCTGGGGCAGATTTCTTCATTTGTAATGTTTTGTTAAATGTGATTTTAATAAGCTCATGTTCAGAAAAAACAGAACATCTCCAACGACTAGAGATGGGACGTTCAGATCGACAGCAGATGTACGTTAGTATGTTGTGCAGAAATGATTAGCACTTTAACCATCTCGGCCTGCGGTTTAAAGGTCAACATCGACGTCGCTGCGCAACACCACCTACCGGTAAAGTGTGCCTGCGGCTCTCGTTGTCGCTGTAAACCGAAAGTAATGGACCAGTGTGACTTGGCAGGTATGCAGGAAACCTCACAGACGTATACGCAAACCGCACCGCCATACTACGGAGTTTCAAAGAGAGTGCGTTTTTTGCAAGGGAGAATGTGATGCATTCATCTGGGAAACTGCTGCTCGTGTGGAAAGAAGTGTTTAGATAGTGCAACGAGTGTGTGCCAAATGTTTACCAGAAGGCCGTAGAACACAACGAGATGGGTCAGCTCGCACCATCCAGACCACCCCAGAGAAATCGCACCCCGTCCGAATGGCATTGCAGAAAAGATATGCGTCCTCCTCGGTTCTGGCGCCACAGTAGAATGTAAATGCCGTGTGACTAGGGCCTCCCGTCGGGTAAACCGTTCACCGGGTGCAAGTCTTTCGATTTGACGCCACTTCGGCGACTTGCGCGACGATGGGGATGAAATGATGATGATTAGGACAACACAACACCCAGTCCCTGAAAGGAGAAAATCTCTGACCCAGCCGGAAAACGAACCCGGGCCCTGAGGATTGACATTCTGTCGCGCTGACCACTCAGCTACCGGGGGCGGACGCCGCCGCAGTGTAACACATCATAGACTATCAGGGGTGGCGACGTACGCTTCTCCACCTACCATTGACGAATGTGCTGACACATGCAGAACGACAATAGTGTATGGAACAACGTCACTGTAGACAGGAATGGCATCAGATACTGTTTCAGGAAGAAACCAGGTTCTAATTTTTTTGAAAATGAAGATCGCATTTTGGTTTGCCGCAGGCGGGGGAATCGGCGTGACGGTGAAGAATTACAGGGTGCCCCATTTATCTTGACCACCCTAAATAACTGTCTCTTCAGATGTAAATTACAAAATGTTTCAAGAAAATGTTTTTTAGCCGTCAGAGGGACATCAATCAGCATGATTGCCTTCGTTGTAGCTTTATTTTTTTTACAAAAATATGAACAGTGGTATGACTTTTTTAAATATCACCCAGTATTTTTTACTCGGTAATTAATTTTCTCTCCTAAAGACCTATTCAAAAATGTATCACAGTGTACCATTCACTGAAACACATTATTAATTACCTGACACAACATTGACTTTGAGCCTTGGATCACGAACTCGTCCACTTGCAGGAGCTGTTCAGATAACAAATGAAAACCAAGTAAAAACATAGCGCAAAATTGACTTCACTCTACTGTACCATTGTCCAAGAGTAGACCATTCAAAGGTGCTGAAAGTGATGACCCTGGACAACGATACACTGGTACACTCGTTGAATGAAAGAATTATTTCTTGTTTCCAGTGTTGGCTGCTGAACGGAATTACAAGCAAGCACGTTAAGTTCCTGCATGTCCTCTGGAATTGTTGGCATGTCACGGTAGACAATGTCCTTAATGAATCCCCAAAGAAAAAAGTCCAGAGAATTTATATCGGGAGACCTAGCAGGCCAAGTAACTGTTCCTCCTCAACCAATCCATCTGACAGGATGCCTTCGGTTCAGAACACGACGTGCACGCAAGGCAATATGTGCTGGACATCCATCGTGCTCATATTACATAAGCATTCTGGTTCTTAGCGGCACTTCATCCAGAAGAGGAGTTCATCTCAGGAAGCTGGCATACGTTGTGCCGTTTAGACTACCAAGGGCCAATAATTGTAGTACCAAGCATCCCACACCAGACGTTAACTCTCCATTGACGCTGATGTTCCACCTGTCTAAGCCATCGTGAGTTGTCGCTGGTCCAATAATGCATCTTCCTTGTATATACCTGTCCTTTGTTTGAGAAGAAACAGTCATCGGTAAATAGAACATTGGAGAACAAGTTCAGGTTGCCGAGGATTTGCTGCTGTGCCCACTGACAGAAATGTACACGATTCTGGAAATCATTCCTATGCTATTCTTGATGTAGGTATACATGGTAAGGATGGAACCGGTGACGTGTAAGAATACTATGTACGCTGGTTTTAGGAATGCCAATTTTGTGTTCAAGCTGTCGTGTGCTCACATGTGGATTCATAGCAACAGAAGCCGGAACATTAATTTCGGTAGCTTAATCTGTGCGAGTGTTACGACGATTGTGTTGTCGTGGATTGAAACTTTCTGTTGCCTGAAGCGTCGCAACAAGAGGAAAAAACATCCGTCGGGAAGGTGGGTTCTTGTCAGGATATTGCTCTCTGTACAGTTCCGCTGCCTGCGTAGCATTTCGCCTACCTACAACAACAACAACAAAAATAAAAGAAACATTATGTCGATGCAGTTTGTAGGAAGGATAACCTTTACTGTACGCTTACTCTGCACAACAGTATTTAAAAGATTTAACTATTGTACTAAATGTACCAGTACATAAGAAAACAGTATTGCAATCCCTGTTCTAACTTCCAATCTCGATACATGAGTACCATTTCTACCTTATCTTCATTGCTGTACATTCTACTCACACAACTCTTCAACTATCGATGTTTGACGGAATGACGGGTGTGCATTCTACTTATGTTTACATTTGTCCTCTGTCAACGTCAGCTCGTTGATGTGTTCCATTATCCAGAATACTAGCACTAAGCGCTGGGAGCGTCAACGTCAATGTTGTGTTATGTAATTAATAATGTTGTGTTTCAGTGAATGGTACACTGTGATACATTTTTAATAGGTCTTTATGAAAGGAAATGAATTACCAAATAAAAAATGCAGGGTGCCGTTTAAAACAGTCACATCGCTGTTCATATCTTTGTAAAAAACAAAGCTACAACGAAGGCAATCATGGTGATTTATGCCCCCTGACGGTTAAAGAACATTTGCTTGAAACATTTTGTAATTTGTATCTGAACAGACAGTTATTTAGCGTGGTTAGGATAAATGGGACACCATGTATACTGTCAGCTGAAGATGCGTCTACAGAGCGCTGTGACCAGTGTGACGTACGTGAACGACATCCTACGACCTGTAGCCATATCCTTTTGCACAACACCTCAGACCCCATTTTTCAGCAAGATAATGCACGACCACATGTTGCTGCATGAACATGTGCGTTCTTGGTGTCACAGGTTATCAGCCTTTCGCCCTGGCCTGCCAGATCACCACACTGGTCGCCAACTGAATATGTGTGGGATATGGTGACACGACCCAATGTAACCACCACAGATGAACTTTGGAAGCAGGTAAATGCTGCACGGATGGCTATACCACAGGACGCCCTTCGCCCCTTACATGCGTTGATGCCATCACGCATGGAACAAGTCATCAGGGCCCATGACAGACCTTGTGCGTTCTAGGCAACAGAACGCATGCAGAACCAAGGTGACTGAAATGCTAATCACTTCTGCAGGACATACTAATACAGATGTCGTGTGAATACGAACGGCCTATCTCTACTCATTGAACGCGTTCTGTTTTTTGTGACTATTACTGTAAATCACTGAACCAATTTTGAACTTGTGGTGTCGCGTAAAATATGGTTCAAAGTCTACTGCGTACAATTTTCAGTGTCAAGTAACCAGAAAAGTAGAAGAGAAAAATAGAAAAGTGCTAAGTACAAAACTTTGTCCACACCTACCCTAAAACGAAAACAAATAAATACGAACGGTGTTTAAACATCAATATGACGTTTCCTGTAATTTTATTACAACAAATCATACCAATGACGGCCCGTTTTCGAAAGCTCCTCACTGCGCTGGTGTTTTGAAACAGCATATATTCATAGGATGTAAGCCCACCAAATAAAGGCTTCCAACACGGCGTCTGCTTGTGGCGTACAACGCGGTCTTACGTATTACTGGCTACGTTTGCCTCCACGAAAAAAATCTCATTTGCCTTATCCAGTCTTCCAGGCTACATAGTGCTGTGAAAAGCACAAATTCCACATTGCGATGCCACAAAACTCGACTACTTCCTCGTCCATCGACGCTTTTTCGTTCCGTGTGAAAGTGTTGTTAGAAGTACCGGGGCGTATTGTCCTTCAGAGTTTTGAGAGCAACTCCTAACATTTTACGGACTGTATTAAAAATTTGACGGTTCTGGGGACACTACGTCTGTTGTCAATCTGAGAGTTTAGCCGTGGCGGTACAGCCGCGCGTCTGATCCGCTGTTAAAGCAGTCGGGCATGCAACAACCGAGTGCACAGTGTTCCTCAATCTCCGTGGGAAAAGCTCTGTACGTGGGCGAACCATTTGTGAAATAGATTCTGGCGAGCCTTCTGTTGCTTTACTGAAAAGAAAATACGGGCACATACATCAATGGAAGCATTCAATTCATCCGTTGCTAGCCGGCTGGTGTGGCCGAGTGGTTCTGGGCGCTTCAGTCTGGAACCGCGCGACCGCTACGGTTGCAGGTTCGAATCCTGCCTCGGGCATGGATGTGTGTGATGTCCTTCGGTTTGTTAGGTTTAAGTAGTTCTTAGTTCTAGGGGACTGATGACCTCAGATGTTAAGTCCCATACTGCTCACAGCCATTTTGAACCATCCTTTGCTAACAGCTTGGGAAAAATACGAACCGTTTTTGGCTCTGAGCACTATGGGACTCAACTGCTGTGGTCATTAGTCCCCTAGACCTTAGAACTACTTAAACCTAACTAACCTAAGGACATCACACACATCCATGCCCGAGGCAGGATTTGAACCTGCGGCCGTAGCAGTCGCACGGTTCTGGACTGCGCGCCTAGAACCGCGAGACCACCGTGGCCGGCGAACCGTTTTTATATATGAATAAAGTAAAATGTCAAGCGATGTTTTCCGCTTCTCTAGAACATCCGTGTCGCCTTTTGATGAGTTATGTGCTTTATCGTGCCTATGTTGTGCCAAGAATGACAATACGATACCTACTCATAGTACTATATCACGGATGAAAGTCGAGCGATTTGTCGCAAAGTGTGCAACGGAGTGCTGAATTATACAGGCATAGTGGTCATCAGCTCCTCTGTCTGCGAGGAACAGCTTGTAACGGAGCGCCGTGTCCGCATAAATTAGGAGCTTCATAAATTAACTTAACAGTTGAAGACCTTAATACACACCTGGAAATGGAAAAAAGAACACATTGACACCGGTGTGTCAGACCCACCATACTTGCTCCAGACACTGCGAGAGGGCTGTACAAGCAATGGTCACACGCACGGCACAGCGAACACACCAGGAACCGCGGTGTTGGCCGTCAAATGGCGCTAGCTGCGCAGCATTTGTGCACCGCCGCCGTCAGTGTCAGCCAGTTTGCCGTGGCATACGGAGCTCCATCACAGTCTTTAACGCTGGTAGCATGCCGCGACAGCGTGGACGTGAACCGTATGTGCAGTTGACGGACTTTGAGCGAGGGGCGTATAGTGGGCATGCGGGAGGCCGGGTGGACGTACCGCCGAATTGCACAACAAGTGGGGCGTGAGGTCTCCACAGTACATCGATGTTGTCGCCAGTGGTCGGCGGAAGGTGCACGTGCCCGTCGATCTGGGACCGGACCGCAGCGACGCACGGATGCACGCCAAGACCGTAGGATCCTACGCAGTGCCGTAGGGGACCGCACCGCCACTTCCCAGCAAATTAGGGACACTGTTGCTCCTGGGGTATCGGCGAGGACCATTCGCAACCGTCTCCATGAAGCTGGGCTACGGTCCCACACACCGTTAGGCCGTCTTCCGCTCACGCCCCAACATCGTGTAGCCCGCCTCCAGTGGTGTCGCGACAGGCGTGAATGGAGGGACGAAAGGAGACATGTCGTCTTCAGCGATGAGAGTCGCTTCTGCCTTGGTGCCAATGATTGTCGTATGAGTGTTTGGCGCCGTGCAGGTCAGCGCCACAATCAGGACTGCATACGACCGAGGCACACAGGGCCAACACCCGGCATCATGGTGTGGGGAGCGATCTCCTACACTGGCCGTACACCTCTGGTGATCGTCGAGGGGACACTGGATAGTGCACGGTACATCCAAACCGTCATCCAACCCATCGTTCTACCATTCCTAGACCGGCAAGGGAATTTGCTGTTCCAACAGGACAATGCACGTCCGCATGTATCCCGTGCCACCCAACGTGCTCTAGAAGGTGTAAGTCAACTACCCTGGCCAGCAAGATCTCCGGATCTGTCCCCCATTGAGCATGTTTGGGAGTGGATGAAGCGTCGTCTCACGCGGTCTGCACGTCCAGCACGAACGCTGGTCCAACTGAGGCGCCAGGTGGAAATGGCATGGCAAGCCGTTCCACAGGACTACATCCAGCATCTCTACGATCGTCTCCATGGGAGAATAGCAGCCTGCATTGCTGCGAAAGGTGAATATACACTGTACTAGTGCCGACATTGTGCATGCTCTGTTGCCTGTGTCTATGTGCCTGTGGTTCTGTCAGTGTGATCATGTGATGTATCTGACCCCAGGAATGTGTCAATAAAGTTTCCCCTTCCTGGGACAATGAATTCACGATGTTCTTATTTCAATTTCCAGGAGTGTAGTTTTAAAACTATAACAGATATTCAAAAACAGTTTTCAACATGTCATAACATAACTCTTAAGGTCCTTTTATCTCCCAAGTGGCGCAGTATGACGCAAAACTTAACATGATAAAATGCACACGCCACAGGCAACGCCCGATACCCAAGTGCAACGCAACTTTCGAACACGGTATGGAAGGCAACTACCGTCCCGACCAACTAACGATGCTTGGCATACGTCATTTATGGAAACAGATAGTGTTGTCCAAAAAAACGGGAGGTCGCCCATCTGTTTCAGAGGCCAACGTCGACAAAATACGGCATATGTTTGCCAGGAGCCCTAAAAAATCGGTGCGTACAGCGGCCAGTGAGTTGGAAAGGAGACGGCCAACAGTGCACAATGTCTTGCATAAGAGCTTACTGCTATGTATCTATGAGGTACAGCTGCTTTACGCATTAAAGCCTTCGGACAAACCTCGATGTGAACAGTTTGCAGTGGATATGCTAGGCAGTATTGACGCAAACAAAAACTTCTTAGAAGAGATTTGTTTCTCTGATGAGACAAGGTTTCATGTACCCAGCAAACTTTACCATCATAACGTTCGTATATGGGGTTCACAGCATCCTCATGTTGCATGTGAAGCAGAAAGAGACAGTCTCAACGCCAATACTTGGCGCAGACTGATGCACAGCTGTGAAATAATTTTTCGTGATGTTGCTGCTTTGTGTTACACTAAGAGCTGACTGGAATAATGAGGTTAGTTCGTGTTTAATAGGTTCCGCTTGATTTCGAGTGTGGCTTAATCCCGTGTTCAAGTAGTTGACCTGTGGAGACGAGTGTTACGGCGTTGTGAACACCTGCCACCTAAAAAGGCTTGATGTTCTGCTCACTCTCGGTCTCATTGTTCTGTAGCTGATTATTTGAATAAGTCTAACAAAGTGTAATCATTTGATTTCGGTTGGATTATGAGGCAGTGGACCTCGTAGTGTGGAAGGCTTGCTGTGAGACGCAATTATCTTGTCGGAGGGTCAGACGATTCCGGGAGTGGAATCGTGTTTCGAGAAGAGTGATATTTGGTCGTTATTCAGCGGCATCCGCTATGTTTGACTTCAAAATCTAGTGTCGTACAACTGTTCCACCTTCTGTGGCGGGTATTCCTTAGCGAAAGTAGTTATTGTAGTATCATTGCCACAGGTACTACCACAACGCCGCGCCAACGCAAGGTTGGCAGCCCGTCGTCTGCCGAGCACAGCGCACTCTAGCGGGCTGTGCAGCTCGACGGAACTGGAGTGTGCCTCGTTCACTTCGTAGCTAGATTTCAACCTAGGCAGACGCACTTTCATAATCGGCCCTCAGCCAGTTATGTTTGCAGCGATTCTCTGAGGAGGGCCCATCAGGTTTAGGCGCTGAGAATATGTTGTAATTAGTTAGTCGCAGCTACAGTCCTACAAACTACTGAAGATAAGCAATTTTCATTATACTATGTGTTTCTTGAATAATAATCCTCTCTAACAGTGTGCCGTACCGCATATTATTGCAACCTGGACCCCTTGAGCTCCTATCAACTCGGCCGCCTACTTATTTGCATTTAGTAACGAGCTGAAAACACCCACGCCTTTGTGCCTCTAAACAGTGAGGCACAATAGTTATACTAACCCTTGCCGAAGTTAGTAGCGATGTATCACTATATTTAGATATTTAATCTAAGTTATAGATTTACGGTAATTAACATTTTGGCTGCGGTCGCCATCAAGGTGTGTAGCCCGCAGCACAGGCTTGTTTTGATTATTTAACCGCAGGCAACTGCTAGCGGAAGCCGTACACAGGCAATCGTGTCACGACGTTAGGTAGTCCGTTATGACGACAAAGTGTCCTATTACACAAATCTTGGTGTGTGTGGCTGCGAGCGCTGGCTCGGTGGTTACAGTTTGTGCAGCTTTGTGAGGTCTAGGCTTAAGGGCGTTATTTCATAAGAGAGGTAGTTATTTAACTTGGCGAGGTCAGTCTGTTATTCTAAGCATTGTGGTTCTGTGTGGCTGTACTGCGCTGTTGCTGTGATGTGTAAATGGTGTTTTTCTGCTTAGGGGCGTTACTTACAAAATTAAATTACTATTCTGATATTTTCTGTGTTTTGTTTTTTTAGACCTAGTGGTCCTAAATTGATAGAATATCCTGTCTTATTGCCTTCTTGGAGGTTTCATTCATGACTGGTTAACTCAGGTATTTTAGAAATTAAAGCATCGTGCAATAAGTTTACCGATATCATAACCGAAAGATTAGGACTCACCCACTTGATCAAATCCAGTAGTGATGAGGGGCCCATTCGAAAAAAAGTCGTATAGGGTCCTCCCGCCCCCTCTCCCCTCCAGTCTTCTGCATGAGACATTAAAGTAGGCGATACAGAATCTGTTACAACAAGGAGTCACTAGACCATATATTTACTGTTAAGAAACCGCGGGGAAGATTTTGCCCTGTTGGTGAATAAGAAGGTAAATTTGCGTTAAGTACCATTGCCCATTCTCCTTTCTTGGTTTGTGCAGTTTAAGGGTACCAAGGTCTTCACCACCATAAACTTCAACCAGGCTTATAATCAAATACCCCTTGACGAATCATCTTAGGTTTTAGATTAGACTAGATTGTTTTCGTTCCATAGACCCAAAAATGAGATTCTCGTGAATGTGGAACAAGTTAGAAAGTGTAACATAAACATAAATCATTAGAATATAATACTCACTACCCTGATCACTTATAAGGAGGATGTGAAAATAGGTGAATACATTACAGTACAGTGGAACTGCTAATAATTACAGAATTAATACAGTTGGAACGAAACATAGTTATGCACTTTTAATGAATATATCAAACATGGAATACCTAATCTTGACTGTTATGACCAAGTGCTGTCAAAACTGAAATCTGACATTTTTACTTAAGCTGGTCTAACAGTCCCTGTTAAGATACTCACCTATAGAGTAGAAAGAGCTGCCTATCGGAAAATTTCAAACTCTATTTAAACTGTGCTTTATCTGAAACCAAGTTCTTAATGGTTGCTGGAAGTTTATAGAAAACGTGTGTTCCTGAATATTGGACCCGTTTTGAACCAAGGTAAGTGATTTTAGGTCTTTACGTAGATTGTTCTTACTCCTGGCATAGATAAAGTCTATGGAGCTAGCGGCTGTAAATAGATATACAGATATACAGTAGATATACAGATATCCAGTTTTTTTTCCATCGGTCTGACTGGTTTGATGCGGCCCTCCACGAATTCCTTTCCTGTGCTAACCTCTTCATCTCAGAGTAGCACTTGCAACCTACGTCCTCAATTATTTGATTGACGTATTCCAATCTGTCTTCCTCTACAGTTTTTGCCCTCTACAGCTCCCTCTAGTACCATGGAAGTCATTCTCTCGTGTCTTAGCAGATGTCCTATCATCCTGTCCCTTCTCCTTGTGTCTTCCACATATTCCTTTCCTCTCCGATTCTGCGTAGAACCTCCACATTTCTTACCTTATCAGTCCACCTAATTTTCAACATTCGTCTATAGCACCACATCTCAAATACTTCGATTCTCTTCTGTTCCGGTTTTCCCACAGTCCATGTTTCACTACCATACAATGCTGTACTCCAGACGTACATCCTCAGAAACTTCTTCCTCAAATTAAGGCCGGTATTTGATATTAGTAAACTTCTCTTGGCCAGAAATGCCTTTTCTGCCATAGCGAGTCTGCTTTTGATGTCCTCCTTGCTCCGTCCGTCATTGGTTGTTTTACTGCCTAGGTAGCAGATTTCCTTAACTTCATTAACTTCGTGTCCATCAATCCTATAAGTTTCTCGCTGTTCTCATTTCTACTACTTCTCATTACCTTCGTCTTTCTCCGATTTACTCTCAAACCATACTGTGTACTCATTAGCCTGTTCATTCCGTTCAGTAGATCATTTAATTCTTCTTCACTTTCACTCAGGATAGCAATGTCATCAGCGAATCGTATCATTGATATTTCACCTTGTATTTTAATTCCACACCTGAACCTTTCTTTTATTTCCATAATTGCTTCCTCGATATATAGATTGAAGAGTAGGGGCGAAAGGCTACAGCCTTGTCTTACACCCTTCTTAATACGAGCATTTCGTTCTTGATCGTCCACTCTTACTATTCCCTCTTGGTTGTTGTACATATTGTATATGACCAGCCTCTCCCTGTAGCTTACCCCTACTTTTTTCAGTATCTCGAACAGCTTGCACCATTTTATATTATCGAACGCTTTTTCCAGGTCGACAAATCCTATGAACGTGTCTTGATTTCTGTAGCCTTGCTTCCATTATTAGCCGTAAACTCAGAATTGCCTCTATCGTGCTTTTACTTTTCCTAAAGCCGAACTGATCGTCACCTAGCGCATTCTCAATTTTCTTTTCGATTTTTTGTATATTATTCTTGTAAGCAGCTTCGATGCGTGAGCTGTTAAGCTGATTGTGCGATAATTCTCGCACTTGTCAGGTCTTGCCCTCTTCGGAATTGTGTGGATGATGCTTTTCCGAAAGACAGATGGTATGTCGCCAGACTCATATATTCTACCCACCTACGTGAATAGTCGTTTTGTTGCCACTTCCCGTAATGATTTTAGAAATTCTGATGGAATGTTATTTATCCCTTCTGCCTTATTTGACCGTAAGTCCTCCAAAGCTCTTTTAAATTCCGATTCTAATACTGGATCCCCTATCTCTTTTGAATCGACTCCTGTTTCTTCTTCTATCACATCAGAGGCTTTCAATGTATTCTTTCCACCTATCTGCTCTCTCCTCTGCATTTAACAGTGGAATTCCCGTTGCACTCTTAATGTTACCACCGTTTCTTTTAATGTCACCAAAGGTTGTTTTGACTTTCCTGTATGTTGAGTCTGTCCTTCCGACAATCATATCTTTTTCGATGTCTGCACATTTTTCCTGCAGCCATTTCGTCTTAGCTTCCCTGCACTTCCTGTTTCATTCCTCAGCGACTTGTATTTCTGTATTCCTGATTTTCCCGGAACATGTTTGTACTTCCTCCTTTCATCAATCAACTGAAGTATTTCTTCTGTTACCCATGGTTTCTTCGCAGCTACCTTCTTTGTACCTATGTTTCCTTCCCAAGATCTGTGATGGCCCTTTTTAGAGATGTCCATTCATCTTCAACTGTACTGCCTACTGCGCTATTCCTTATTGCTGTATCTATAGAGTTAGACAACTTCAAACGTATCTCGTCATTCCTTAGAACTTCCGTATCCCACTTCTTTGCCTATTGATTCTTCCTGACTAATGTCTTGAACTTCAGCCTATTCTTCATCACTACTATATTGTGATCTGAGTCTATATCTGCTCCTGGGTACGCCTTACAATCCAGTATCTGATTTCGGAATCTCTGTCTGACCATGATGTAATCTAATTGAAATCTTCCCGTATCTCCCGGCCTTTTCCAACTATACCTCCTCCTCTTGTGATTCTTGAACAGGGTATTCGCTATTACTAGCTGAAACTTGTTACAGAACTCAATTAGTCTTTCTCCTCCTTCATTCCTTGTCCCAAGCCCATATTCTCCTGTAACCTTTTCTTCTACTCCTGCCCCTACAACTGCATTCCAGTCGTCCATGACTATTAGATTTTCGTCCCCCTTTACATACTGCATTACCCTTTCAATATACAATAGAACGCCTCTAATTCGACCTTGGATGGTCCGTCACTCCGGTTAGTCCGACCATGTTGAGGCTTGCGAGCCTGTGCAGACTTGTCACTGACTGGACGCCTGTCGGGCCATTGTTGTGGTCAATCGCTGTGCATATTGTTGTACTGTACGTTATTGTGCAGTTTCATCCTTTGTTGGGATTAAAAAACTTCGTTGTTTGCTTTATTCCGTGCTCTCTACCGTACTTATTACTGTAGATTCACTGTGTGTACAGTTGTCTGTTTTTCAACATGTGTAGATTCGAACGTAAACACGTAACTCTTTCACTAAATGAAAAATTAGCAGTGCTACAAAGACTGGACGAAGCAGATTTGCTCCAAAAAATTGCAAAGAAACTGAATGTAGATGTTACGACAGTTATGGATTGGATGACATTGACTCCTATACAGTTACGATTGTTGGTAAAAACACTCTGAAGAAACGCAAAACATTAAAAGAGCCTAAACTTGAACTGCTTGATAACGCATTGTGGATGTGGTTTTGTCAAGAAAGAAGGAAAGGAATTCCAACATCTGGGGAAGCCGAAAGTAAATTTGCTGCCAGTAAAGGCTGGATTGATCCTTGGAAAACTCGTCAAAAATGTCTCCCTGACTTTTTTTTTCAAGTAATTTGTTTTCGTTTTTACTGTAAAAACAAAGCATACAGTATAATCATTTCTTAGTTTATACATTCAGTAGTTTATTTCTTTGTAAAAAATTTCGTTTTATATACTGTGCTATAAACATTTTTAGTTTACAGTATATATCGTTTATACGCTATTTTGTACTGTACAGTACTGTAATTTGTTTGTCGTTTTTCCTTTTAAAACCAATACATATTATAATGTGTATAGACGTTCTTTAGTTAATATACTGTTTAACACTGTGTAAAAACATCTTTTTATGTTACTGTAGATAACTTTTAGTTCTTAAATCGTTTAATTTTTTGTACTAAATGCCTTTTTTATTTTTTGCAATAAATATTAGATTTTTCGGATAATCCGACCTTTTTCTCGTTCCGACCATGGTCCCGGTCCCGAAGGTGACGGACTAGAGGGGTTCTACTGTGTATTACTTGCAACAAATTTCATAAAGGAATAAATATACTGAGAAGCAGTGAATAGAACGCTGTGTTCCTTGAACAGGTTTCTACATGATGTTCTTGAAGTTACACGAAAATGAGTATTATTACACGCTTTTGCCCGCTAAAAAATTTTCCTTTGTTTGACGAGTTACCCCAGAATGTGATCTCGTATGACATAATTGAATGAAAGTAAGCAAAGTATGCAATTTTTTTTATATTCATATCTCCTACATCTGACATCATTCTAACTGCAAATACAGACTTCTTTAGGCTCATTTACTACGGAGTGGAATCAGAGTTTAATTGGGAATCTGACTGTTTGTGTATTGTATTTTCTGAGATGGGGATGGGGGGACCAAACCAGTATTTGTGTAAATGAGCGTAGGAAATGCCCTAAAATAGCACGCGGGATGTTGAGTGTACCAGGCCAGCGATCTTTAATCCGCCGAGCAGGTTTCATCCGGATCTGAATCCATCCCTGTCTCGCAAGCGATTGGCAGTGAGCGTTAAGCTACACGAGCAAATTGTTTTTTCGTTGTGATTATTACTGCGATGTCTGTGTTTTATTTATAAAAATCTTTCGCTAAAGTCGAACTTTACAAGTTAGCCGCATTGCTGAAAGAGTGGTACGGAAGACAAAGACCTCCAGATTACAATTAACCTACACTGGAATGAATATGCTGCTGTGAAAGTAGAAAATGATAAATGTTATATATTAAGCATCTGGTTCAGTCTTAGGTCCGCTATTGTTCTTCATATATGTAAACGATTTTCCGTCTAGTATATAACAAGCAGGACCAGTTCTTTTTGTTGACGCCAGTATTGTAATCAATCCAAGCATAAATACGCCTAAGGAAGAATGTCAAACAGTGTTCTTAAAACTATCACCGATCAGGTTTCTGCGAAAGGCCTCACTTTCAATTTTAAAAGGAAGCAACATATTCAGTTCTGCACATCTACGTAAGTACAACACATGGCGAGGAAAAACTAAATATGGTCGAAACTTCTAAATTCTTCGTGTGCTTTTTCCAGTTAAAGTTATTAGGCGAGGCTTTAAA
Organism: Schistocerca gregaria; assembly: GCF_023897955.1. Taxonomy (NCBI): domain Eukaryota; kingdom Metazoa; phylum Arthropoda; class Insecta; order Orthoptera; family Acrididae; genus Schistocerca; species Schistocerca gregaria. The sequence goes on along the minus strand of NC_064927.1, from coordinate 122,994,825 downwards.
CTGGAAAAATCACACTTTGGAACTGCTAAAACAACTTAATTCAGCCACATTTCCACTTAGAATCATTGACAGTGTTGGAGACAGACAAATCAGTAAGCTGACATATTTTCCGCATCTTCATAGAATAATGCCATATTAAATTCTGGTCTGTGGTTGCTCATCTTTAATAAAGGAAGTATTCGTTGTTCGGAACGTACGGTAAGAATAATATGCGTGCTCCTCCACGATCATCTTTCAGACATCTGTATAAGGAGTTAGGCATTTTGACCACTGCTACATACTTGATTTATTCCTTCATGAGGTCTGTTGTAAATGATCCATTGCAGTTGAAAAGCAACAGTACTGTACATTATTACAACATGACAAGAAAGAATGAGATTCATTTCTCCACATCTAGGTTGTCTTTAGTACAAAAAAGAACGTACAAAGCTGCAACCCAATGATATAAAATGTCTGGCAGACAGCAAAGTGAAAGTTGAAACGAAGTGAAAAATATTCTCCTTGGCAACTCCTTTTGCTCCATAGAAGAATTTCTGTTATTGTAATGGTCATAATATGGCCATATTTACAAAATAATCTGTGCTGTGAACATAAAATGACTCGGTCGATATCATTACGATGTATTGTGCAACACATACATGGAACATGAAAATCACCAACAGCCCAGTGAGACAAGGCTTCATTTAGTGGCTGCTGATGATTGATATTTATTCGGAATGTATCTTCAAAGGAGCCCTTAAAAACATCGAAGAAGGAATCGTCTTCAGACGAGAGAAGCTGAATAATATACGCTGCGGTGTGGATACTGTAATATTTGCTAATAGCTTTAACATTCTTCAATATCTTGTATCCCGAATCAAAGAAAGAAGTGAGCGTTACGGCCTAGAAATAAACATAAGTAGAAATTAAGGGTTATTAGCAAGAAAGACATACCAGACTGTCATATAAACATTAACGGTAAACTTTTTGACCAAAGAAACAAACCCACATTTCCGGTAACTGACAACCAATGAGATACCAAGAAATTAGTCCTTATTGAAAAAGTCAGTAGACGTTGTTACGTATTTCCCATCCTTTTCTATGGAACTTGTAATGGTTCTTTATTTACGTGACCATTACGGCACTCCAACCCCAGTTCTCGATACCAGTAATATCGTACTTCTTTTCTGCGAAGTAACAGACATATTTTTGTGACAATATTCACATTTGGTTTTATTAATGTATAGTTACTCCGATGTATCGAGATATTACAGTGATATGGTTGTTGTGTGTATTCATTTCTGTGAGACTGTCATAATCTTTGACTTACTTGTAACCGTTTTGGCGTGAATGCAAACAGGGCAGTCTTTGTTTCACTTTGCAGAAGTTAAACTGTTATTTTGCTTTGTAAAAGAACAGTCAAGTCTTGTGTTTGGTTAAAGTGGAAATTAAATACGTGAAGATTGATGCAAAACTGTTTTCTTGATGATTTGACACTAAGGAAGTATATGTGAATTTACGAGAAGTTTAATAAAAATGTGGATCGTGAACACCAAGTCAAAAATTATTTCTACCATACCATTATTCTGATCTGGGATTGTTTGATCATTAAGAATTTCCTGAAAAACGCATTTGTTGGGTCTTCTTGCTAAAATACAGACCTGACCTTCTAGCAGTCGAAGTGGAATCACCGTAGAATCAACACGATGAGCCATAACAACTTCGACGAAATCTACGTGAGAATCCATTCAAGATAAGTGCCAAAATTAATGATTTTTTTACAGTGACTTCATTAATTCCATTCTGACGATACCATTCACAGGCAATAACTTTGTTGTTGCCCGATAAAGAGAACATATGGTGCGTGAGCAACATTATTAATCTGATTTCTAAACTACTTTGCAAATGGTGATATTGTTAGAAGCTGAGACCCAGACATTGACCGAGGCGACGGGCAAACAACCTCAGATGTGGCTTTCAGGAGAATGTTAAGAGTGCCATGAACAGATAACACAACAGTATTCTCCTTAAAATGTAGAAGAAAACGAAATACTCGACAGAACAAAATTCAGAAAACTGAACCATCTCGGCCATGTGATGAGGAAGCAAGCGTAAACTGCCGCAGAACGAAAGATTCCTGGTAGAAGAGAGCGAACAGTAGGAGGAACAACTTGGCTCGGAAACTTAAGCACATGGATTTCACACACGAGCAAGGAGATTTTTCGATCAAGTGAAAGTGATATAGCTGTAATGGTTATCAATATCCGCGACAGATAGACACAAGAAGAAGATTATTGTCATGCTTAGCGAAAAATCAATGGAGAATTAAAGATTGAGAAAAGTTAATTCATGATGTCGATGGAAAAAAAGTTCAATCCATGTGGCGACTCAGAGAAACAGCTACTACCGTCGTTTATCGTTACGTAACTTGTATTAAACTGACTCACCGAAAGCCTTCAGGAACTCCTCAAAATTTTCGCTCTTCTCGAGCTTGTACTGTCGTCCAAGGCACGCTTCGAGAGACATCGCTGAACTGGCTGGAGCGAAGAACACACGCACGCGCGACGCACTGCCACCTTCCTGCTTTTATACTGGGCCATCAAGTGGAGACAAGGCGAGCGCCCGAGCACGTGGCCGAGTACCTGGCGACGGACGGCGACAAGTACTCAGCTGGACGCCAAGTGCTCTCACAGCTGTCGACTCGCTATCAGTGCAGCCGACCGTATCGCCTGGATATTTGCTTGTGGCTTGAGGGATGAGGCATAGCCCTGGTGTTGGGCGTGGGCAGCGACCAATGTTGAAGTATGCTGGACCGTTGACCCTCTCCAAAGTGTTGATAGCTTATCTCGGCCTTCCAGAATGTGCCATTGACACACCGCTTCCTGCGCTTGCACGGCCCTTGTGGAGCATCGATCAACTGGTATTACCTTTAATTTTTTATTCCAAAACGTTTAGTACGAGGTGTTATTGACAAGATACTGTATCATTCGAAATAAGTTCAGATGTCCTTTTTCTTTGGGCAGTACCAACCTCTCCGGGCAAAAAATTTCAACCTACACCAGTGATTACAAGCCTTTCTCAGATCACTATCCTTGACTGCAATCAGCATTAGTTAGTACCCCTCCCACTCGCCCCGCTGCCGTCTCTTGCCCCCCCCCCCCCCCCCCACATCATCACCAGCTGTAGCCCCTAAATAAACTGTAGGTAGAATGAAATACTTTTATTTTTAAAATGATGATGGATGTGAAAGATGAACGATACTGTGTGTGTGTGTGTGTGTGTGTGTGTGTGTGTGTGTGTGTGTGTGTGTGCGTGTGCGTGCGTGCGTGCGAACGAGTATTAGAATGAATGATGAAGCAGTTTGCATTGCGTCGCAAATGCTAGCCATAGCACCTTCTCAGATAAGAAAGATAACTGTCCACCGTGAGGTAGACACTTGCTACATAACATACTTCTCTTGCATTACACCGCTCCGTTGCGGCTTTTGCTTGATCTCCACACTGCAGCCCCATTTAAAACCAAATAATCAGATGTGTACACTGTACTTGCTGTTTGTTCGCCTCCTTACTTCTGAACTGGCACAAACTGGACGACTTCAGGCTGTTAATGCTTTGTGTCTAGCCAATCTAATAATAATAATACTGCGTACAGCCTTATCTACTTACTGCTGTATCGTGCTGTCAATTAAATCGTTTCGAAGCGAGTAATGAAGCAATTTTTTAACGACTGCGGCTACCGTCAACAACTTGCAGAAGACATTTTGTTGAGATATTTAACATTTGTTACGTATATGTCTCACTTTTATCATCAGCAGTGTACGAGACAAAGCAGAACATAAACGTGTAATGGGTGGTCTATGTGAGGAACCTGTAACTTCCACCAGATTAATACTACTAATTGAGAAAAAGCAACGGCAGCTGTGGCCGCGCGGTTGTAGGCGCTTCAGTTCGGAACCGCGCCGCTGCAACGGTCCCAGGTTCGAATCCTGCCTCGGCCATCGATGTGAGTGATGTCCTAGGTTAGTTAAGTTTAAGTAGTTCTAAGTCTAGGGGACTGATGATCTCATATGGCAAGTCCCATAGTGCTTAGAGCCATTTGAATCATTTTTGAGCAAAAGTAATTGTTGGCAACCTATACAATCAATATTAGATTCTTACAAAATTGTGATAACAATAATGATCTTTAGAAAATAATTTAGTTTCGTGAGTGAAACAGAATCAAATCATTTAGTTTTACCCCTCACAATATTTCATTTTATGTTTCTGACGTATTTCCATACACTGAAGCGTTGTCATATGTTGCCTTGTGACTTATTTACGAATTAATATTAAATTACAGCATTACTGTGATCCGTTGAAACGCTTTAGAAATGACCCTGCGTTGTCAGATATGATGGCGTGATACGTATGAGAACCCATCTTCGTAGCCGTGCTTACTAGCGCGCAAATCTACAGCGATTCTTGATTCAGAGATAATTGGATCTGAAACACCGCGGTGGAAGAAATCGCCGTCACTTGGGTAACATGTGGGTGTGCATCGGGCGTCTAGATCCTTCTCAGAAGACTGGGTTTCATTTCAAACATCTTTATTGCGCTTTACGCATTGTCGAAGCGGATGGGGATGTTAATATCGGCTCGACCATTGATTTATACGGTTTGGTAGAGTACTAAACGGGCGTCCGATAACGCTAGGTTGAAACATACACAAACAGTATTTGAAACTTAAGTGTTTTGACACGAGGTACAAAAGGCAACAAATCGATAATTCAGGCTGTACAAAGTATTGAACGAGCAATGGGTTGTTAATGCTTTCGTGGAAAAAATACACAAATACTTATAACTGTGATGAAATTTTTCTCTGTGTGGTTACAGGGAGACGTTAGTGCATATGATCGCAATAGAACGCGATGTGCAACTGATACGTTGCTTCCTATACGGCTGTCAGATTGTACAATAGGGGATATTTGAGGAAGTTTGGCAAGATTTTATATGCCGTTCTAATGTGTGCTTTCAGATTAGTGATCGTCACATTGAACAGTTGTTGTGTGCATAAGTCGTTGCTTTAACATTCAAGTTATCTCAATAAAAATTAAAATATTAGTTGCCAGCATTAGTGAATTATCTCAAAATACTCGGTACTACATGTATAAATTCTTATCCTAAATGTATGTTGGGTGCTGTACATGGTGTGGCCTCTCTCTTACTCATTAACGACACAAACCTAACATTATGTGAAAGGTCTCTGTTGGATTCCTATCATGTTAATTTCTTAAATCTGTTGTCAGTTACGGAATAAATTCCTCTTCTAAATTAGCTGTGGTGTTTCTGGGACGAGACTGAGCAGAGAATCGTGTTACTTTTACACATAAACAAGAACGATCTGTCACACTAATACACTTTAAAACACAGTTTATATGTAATTCACCTCACACGGTCTCATACGGAACCTAAATCCGCTTTCTTTTTTATACTGTATATGATAAGATACTGTCATCCCCCTTCTCTTCTGTGTGAGAGGATGAATGAGCAAATGTATTTCTAGTTGCATGCTTGATGGTAGCAGACAAGCCTGTCTGTTAGAGAACAGTAGAACCAACGTTGGAACAGGCAGCTACGCTTTCTAGAAGCAAAGAGGTTTCTATTCTTAGTATGGTCCTGTCCGTCCCTTGTCATGTTGGTATAGGAATCTGCCTCTCTGGTCACTTCCGTTTGTAATTGTGAAGCACGCTCGGTAGGAGCCTAGGTCAGTCTGTCCGCGGCGAGCTTCTGAAGTGGTAAGATCTCTGGCTAAGTGCGTGTCTGCTAAGTCCGTAGGACAATGGATTTCTTAAGTTCAGCCTAACTGAAAATGTAATCACCTTTATTCCAGGTGTAGCTCTAAAATATCTAATGTTATCTTAAATTGCAACGCAGTGTAATTTGAGTGTGAAGTTCAGAATATCTTCAGGTAGTTGCTTTGTCACTACTTTGTGAGTAAAGTAGAACCAAGTGTTGATCAGTAACTCTAACTAAGATCATCAATCTTAACTGCGAATGTGCGTGAGATTATAACGTCTCGTCTTGACAATATTTTTCAATATAGCAACTTTCCCTTATGTTCAACCCATGTGGGGTGTAGAGTCTGAGACCAGTACCACATGCCTATACAATTGTTTGAACCATCAGGTTAATAGTAAGACGATAGTAACCAGTTTGAGGTTTTTCTTTAGTAAATTGCGTTTCGATGTAATTTATTTTAATTATCAAAATCCTGGCAAGGTCGCCATGTGTAATGTTGTTGCTTTAATTTGTTGTTGCTTTAATTCTCCGACAATAAGCGCAACGAGCGCCACTGAATGCAGTCGGGAGTCTCAGGCCATCAGTGCTCCGCTGAAGGCAGGCTGCCCCGTGGTTGAGATGAACTCGTCGCCACACGGTCAGCTGCCGACGCCTGCTGCACCGGCAGCTGGGAAGCCGTCAGTAGCGATATCCGCGTGGTCCCGTCATGGATGGACCACGCGCAGTGGGGCCGGGTTGCCGTGAAGTCCGGGCGTCAGTCCCCGGCCTCGGCCTGGCGGCGAACGGATGACTCCTGCAAGCTGGAACAGACTTCCGGAATCGTCACATTGGACATTCGGACACGGACCACGTCCGTCCTCAGATCCGAACTGCTTCCTAAGGACTTCTGTCTGTTGCTGCCTGCGCTCCACTGTTTGTATCCGACACGAGGACGTTTCTTACCCTCGGTGATAGCTTTTGTGTTATTACTCCCGAGTATATCGCAGCGTAACTTAGCGTGCTGATCTCACTACCCCTTACCCAGCACTCTCCAGGCTTCGCTCGTCGCTCGGTCTGTGTGCGTCCTTGCATCAGTCTGTTGGTAGACTGTTTTGCCATTCTCCTCTGCGTCAAGCAACGCTTACTACATGTGGCCGCAACACGGTAAAGAGTGTGGCGTGTGGAAACATATTTCCGTGCCACAGACTGTATAAAAAGATGAAACTGCTGGATGGCGAAATAAGAAATTTGCTTGAGAAATCAGACAACGAGTTTAATGGGAAACTATCCGAAAGCTGAAGTAGTGAAACTTAACATGTAGTCGTTGAACTTCCAGATCAAGTAGTTTCTGACAGCAGCGAGTCAGATGAAAATGAACAGCCAGTATATTATTACTATGTCTGCCTCGGTAGATGAGTGGTTAGTGTACTAGCCTCCGGTTCTGAGGCGACTCAGGCTGGTGGCATAAGTTGATCACCTTGTCACAGAAATGGTGGCCCCATCAGATGTGATATGGAAGACTAACTTAAATCGAAGGCGCAGGTCTGCTGCTAACATAATGAGACTTCCAAAAGAAACAGTCCTGGATCAAACCTGATCAGCAGGTAAAATTTTTCTTATGTACTCTGATGATACGGTTTTGAATAATATTGCGGTTTGTGCCAACCAAAGCTAGGCATTCCTTGGGAATCATCTGAAGACATTTAAGAAATTTTGAAAGGGAAGAAATTGTGAGAGCAGTTGGATATCTTTTGAATTGTGAAATCCACAAACAGAACAAAGGCAGCTTACGTAACAGATTTAGTAAAGAAAGTTTTCCGATGTACCGAGCTTCATTTTCGGCGTGTAGACCAAGGCTCTTTCTGATGTGCCTACGTTTTGATTATGTTCTAATTCCAGCAGCTCGAAGACAGCCTGGCGAATACTCTCCTATCAGGAATATAAGGAAAATAATAGTAAGTTTCCTGAGGCTTATAATGCTAGTGAGTCAATGGCGGTGGATGAAGAACTTGTGACCCTCCATGAGTGACGCCCGTTCACGGTATTTATTCCAGTTCTAACAAAACCAGCAGAATCGGCATAGAAGTGAAACTGTTATGTGATTCAGATACGAAATACGGCTCCACAGGGGATCCCCACGCTGCAAAACATGACATTGAGAAGAACTATAACAGCGGTCCAGAAACAGTAGATCGATTGAAATCTCTAATTTGATTCGATTAGGAAAAAAACATGCCCATGGGCAGAAAATTAATTCGCACTAGCATCTGATCTTTTGTAAGAGAAAGTAACTACTCTTGGTACTGGCTCAAATGGCTCTGAGCACTATGGGACTCAACATCTCAGGTCATCAGTCCCCTAGACTTAGAACTACTTGAACCGAAGGACATCACACACATCCATGCTCGAGGCAGGATTCTAACCTACGATCGTAGCAGCAGCGCGGTTCCGGACTGGAGCAGCACCTAGAACCGCACGGCCACCGCGGCCGGCACTCTTGGTACTATTCGAAATGATAAACACGATGTACTTACAGAACTGCGTCCTGTTTCTCTAGGGAAAGCTGTACTAGGAACTGTGCAGTTTGCCTTTAGTGATGATGTCTATTCAGTTAATTACGTACATAACAAAGGAAAGGTTGTTACACTATTGTTAACCCAGTATCACGACATGAACGTAGCGGAAGAGAAGCCAAATATCATCCTGTTCAGCACGTGTACAATGTCAGGAGTGGATACACTCTATAAGTGTATAAGAATGTAGAGCTCCTGCCGAGCAAAGCGGCGATGGCCAGTGGCGACGTTTTTCAACTTTGTTGACATTGTAGCATACAATTCGCATGTTTTATTTCAATATGTACGCAAGAAATGAGCAAAGAACTGTCCCACAAACAGTTCTTGGAGGAGGGAGGAACTGAAAGATATTGCTCTAGAACTTGTAGGCAACAACATGAAAAGATGTGCCCAAAATGCTGTAGGCCTATACTCTAAATACACAACAGTCGCTTACGTTCCCCTCCCACCTCCCCAACTGTTGTTGGCCAGTGCAACAGAGAGTATTGACATGCAACTCTTACGCTCCAGAGCAGGCTGACCTGGTCAGACGAGTCTGTTGGACAGGAGTCAAACAAAGAGCAGCAGCCCACAGCAAAGGAGGGCAGACGGAGCTCTTCGACGTAGGGAAACCAGCTCTGCTAGAAGAGGGAGCCTTGACGAAAAGCATGGAAGGACATCCTGCAAAACACGGAGCGATGTACCCATAATTATAGTGAAGGCAACCGTTTAATGGACACAGCTTGGCAGACCTTAATGGTAGCTCCCCACCCACTAACTGTCCTGTCTGCAAATTGGTGTCTCGTAATGGGGAATTATAACATTATAAAATGAAGTAGAAAAACGACAAAACGGGCTGGCCGTCGGAGATGGAAAGATAAGTTAGCAAGCAAAAATGCGATATCTAAAAGTGGATATTACTACACTATTGCCATTAAAATTCCTACACGAAGAAGAATTGCAGATGATAAACGGGTATTCATTGGACAAATATATTATGCTAGAACTGACATGTGATTACATTTTTACGTAATTTGGGTGCATAGATCCTGAGAAATCAGTACCCAGAGCAACCATCTCTGGCCGTAATAACGGCCTTCATACGCCTGAGCATTGAGTCCAGCAGAGCTTGGATGGCGTGTACAGGTACAGCTGCCCATGCAGCTTCAACACGATACCACAGTTCATCAAGAGTAGTGTCTGGCGTATTGTGACGAGCCAGTTGCTCGGCCGCCATTGACTAGGCGTTTTCAATTGGTGACAGATCTGGAGAATGTGCTGGCCAGGGCAGCTGTCGAACATTTTCTGTATCCAGGAAGACCAGTGCAGGACCTGCAAAATGCGGTCGTGTATTATCCTGCTGAAATGTATGGTTTCTCAGGGATCGTACCGCATCTGAAATGTAACGTCCACTGTTCAAAGTGCCGTCAATGCGAACAAGAGGTAACTGATACGTGTAACCAATGGCACCCCATACCATCACGCCGGGTGATACGCCAGTATGGCGATGACGAATACACGGCTCCAGTGTGCGTTCACGGTGATGTCGCCAAACACAGAGGCGACTATCATGAAGCTGTAAACAGAACCTGAATTCATCCGAAAAAATTACGTTTTGCCATTCGTGCACCCAGGTTCGTCGTTGAGTACAACATCGCAGGCGCTCCTGTGTGTGATGCAGCGTCAAGGGTAACTGCAGCCATGGTCTCCGAGCTGATAGTCCATGTTGCTGCAAACGTCGTCGAACTGTTCGTGCAGCTGGTTGTTGCCTTGCAAAGATCCCCATGTGTTGACTCATGGATCGAGCCCTGGCTGCACGATCTGTTAGAGCCATGCGGATGAGATGCCTGTCATCTCGACTGCTAGTGATACGACGCCGTTGGGATCCAGCACGGCGTTCCGTATTACCCTCCTGAACCCAACGATTCCATATTCCGCTAACAGTCATTGGATCTCGACCAATGCGAGCAGCAATGTAGCTATAGCTACAATCTGACCTTTATCTAAGTCGGAAACGTCATGGTACGCATTTCTCCTCCTTACACGAGGTATCACAACAACGTTTCACGAGGCAACACCGGCCAACTGCTGTTTGTGTATGAGAAATCGGTTGGAAACTTTCCTCTTGTCAGCTAGTTGTAAGTGTCGCCACCGGCGCCAACCTTGTGTGAATGCTCTGAAAAGCTAATCATTTGCATATCACAGCATCTTCTTCCTGTCGGTTAAATTTCACGTCTGTAGTACTTCATCTTCGTGGTGTAGCAATGTTATTGGCCAGTAGCGTATAAATGAGACTGACTGCGATTTGATGAACACAAAAATGTACAGAGGTGCAGGGCGACTAACTTCAACTTACGTTGCAGTTTGTTACAAGCATTTCGTGAGTTAATTAAATTGACGTTTTTCCATGGCCGAATGTGCATACCGTTGACGAAGGGCAGCTTTTATTTCGGACGTATTGTATTATGGAGCATGTAAGGGGCACTTGAGGTAAATAGCGGGACTGGCACCACGTAATCGCAGTCGGAGATCTCAGCAGCTCTCTGTTGCACAACATGTGTGTTTGCGCGCCGTATGAACAGTGCACTTGTATCGCCGCATCTGAGATAAAGAGCACCGAGCGAGGGACACGGCCGTAGACAGACCCCCCAGCGGACGGATTTCCCCACTGCTGTCAATATCCATCGCTGCTGCTCTGTCTTCGTCTTTAGAGAACAAAGAAAACTGTACTCAAGAAATCTCCAGTACCAACGCACGTAGTTGTTCTTCACTGTTACACTGCAACTAGACCTCTTTAGTTACTATGAAAGTTTTTTAATGGTAGCGAATATGATGGCCATTAAAACTGCAAAAACGCGAAGGCAGTATGCAGTAAATATGAAGTTGGCAGCAAGCGAACTAAATGCTTGGATATATAAATAGTCAGTAATTTAATGCATTCAATGAAACGTCATCTTCATTCTGAATGTTTAAACAGATTAATAGCTGATTTCTCACTCAGAAATAGCATTTAAATGCACTCCTGGAAACTGAAATAAGAACACCGTGAATTCATTGTCCCAGGAAGGGGAAACTTTATTGACACATTCCTGGGGTCAGATACATCACATGATCACACTGACAGAACCACAGGCACATAGACACAGGCAACAGAGCATGTACAATGTCGGCACTAGTACAGTGTATATCCACCTTTCGCAGCAATGCAGGCTGCTATTCTCCCATGGAGACGATCGTAGAGATGCTGGGTGTAGTCCTGTGGAACGGCTTGCCATGCCATTTCCACCTGGCGCCTCAGTTGGACCAGCGTTCGTGCTGGACGTGCAGACCGCGTGAGACGACGCTTCATCCAGTCCCAAACATGCTCAATGGGGGACAGATCCGGAGATCTTTCTGGCCAGGGTAGTTGACTTACACCTTCTAGAGCACGTTGGGTGGCACGGGATACATGCGGACGTGCATTGTCCTGTTGGAACAGCAAGTTCCCTTGCCGGTCTAGGAATGGTAGAACGATGGGTTCGATGACGGTTTGGATGTACCGTGCACTATTCAGTGTCCCCTCGACGATCACCAGAGGTGTACGGCCAGTGTAGGAGATCGCTCCCCACACCAAGATGCCGGGTGTTGGCCCTGTGTGCCTCGGTCGTATGCAGTCCTGATTGTGGCGCTCACCTGCACGGCGCCAAACACGCATACCACCATCATTGGCACCAAGGCAAAAGCGACTCTCATCGCTGAAGACGACACGTCTCCATTCGTCCCTCCATTAACGCCTGTCGCGAGACCACTGGAGGCGGGCTGCACGATGTTGGGGCGTGAGCGGAAGACGGCCTAACGGTGTGCGGGACCGTAGCCCAGCTTCACGGAGACGATTGCGAATGGTCCTCGCCGATACCCCAGAAGCAACAGTGTCCCTAATTTGCTGGGAATTGGCGGTGCGGTCCCCTACGGCACTGCGTAGGATCCTACGGTCTTGGCGTGCATCCGTGCGTCGCTGCGGTCCGGTCCCAGGTCGACGGGCACGTGCACCTTCCGCCGACCACTGGCGACAACATCGATGTGCTGTGGAGACCTCACGCCCCACGTGTTGAGCAATTCGGCGGTACGTCCACCCGGCCTCCCGCATGCCCACTATACGCCCTCGCTCAAAGTCCGTCAACTGCACATACGGTTCACGTCCACGCTGTCGCGGCATGCTACCAGTGTTAAAGACTGCGATGGAGCTCCGTATGCCACGGCAAACTGGCTGACACTGACGGCGGCCGTGCACAAATGCTGCGCAGCTAGCGCCATTCGACGGCCAACACCGCGGTTCCTGGTGTGTCCGCTGTGCCGTGCGTGTGATCATTGCTTGTACAGCCCTCTCGCAGTGTCCGGAGCAAGTATGGTTGGTCTGACACACCGGTGTCAATGTGTTCTTTTTTCCATTTCCAGGAGTGTAATTTTTCTTTGTCGGAACATAGCGTAAGGCCTCGTGTAAGAACGAGAATGTCTACCAGTTCGCCAGTTCGTGTCGGAATTTGAAAGCAGCAATATCGTGGCTAACTGCGATTTATCGTTGCTCGATATACATTGAAAAGAGACAGAGAGAGAGAGAGGGCGCGAAGAAAATGGACACATTACGAAGGAACTATCCGAATGCGACGGAAATCAGTACTTAAGGTGCACATGTACAACCATACAAATACAATTTTGGAAAAAATGGATGATTTCTTCAAGAGAAAGCGTTTCATAAATTGAGCGAGTTAATAACGCATTGGAACAACTCTGTCCCTTGTGCAAGCTTTCTCTGCCTCGTGATGACTGGGTGTTGTGTGATGTCCTTAGGTTAGTTACGTTTAAGTAGTTCTAAGTTCTAGGGGACTGATGACCATACATGTTAAGTCCCATAGTGCTCAGAGCCATCTGAACCATTTGAACCTTATGCAAGCAGTTATTCGGCTTGGTATTGATTGACAGAGTTGTTGGATATTCTGCTCAGGAATATTGTGCTAAATTCTGTCCAACTGACGCGTTAGATCGTCAGAATCCCGAGCTGGTTAGAGAGTTCTGTTCATAAAAATTCAGACGTTCTCAATTGGGGACAGATCCGGCAACCTAGTTGGTGGCCAAGGCAGGGTTTGTCAAGCACAAATGACAACTGGTTCATATGTTCAAATGTGTGTGAATTCCTAAGGGACCAATCTACTGAGGTCATCGATCCCTAGACTTACACACTACTCAAACTAACTTATGCTAAGAACAACACACGCACCCATGCCTGAGGGAGGACCCGAACCTCCGCCGTAACTAGCCCTGCAATCCGTAACATAGCGCCTTAAACGGTGCAGCAGTTCCGCGCGGTTATGACATCTGGCGATCGGGGTTCAGTTCGAAGCGAGAGAATTCTACTTCAGTCAATGAGATTCCAGGCCTAAGACGTGTCTGAAGACACTCCAAGTAGTGGTGGGTTACCAGTCTGACGGTCATTCACCATAAGGCCCAACAACAGGGGTGGTCGTCTGAGATGACATTTTATTTCATATCTGGATACTATAGGCACCTTTACAGCACAGCGCTATGCCATAGATATCCTACGTCCCTTTTGTTGCCCTTGACCGCAAGCCTTTCTGAACTTACATTCGAGCAAGATATTACCCATCCCACAAGGCGAGCGTTTGTACTGCTTTCATCGTGCTTGCCAAACCCTAACTGGGCCGGAAATCTCGCCGGATCTCTCGCTTATTGAGGACGTTTGGAGCATTATGGGCAGGGCCCTCCAACCAGCTCGGGAGTTTCACGATCTAACACGCCAATTGGATAAAATTTCGCAAGATAGCTCTCAGTAGGAGATCCAACAAACAATGCCAAGCCGAATAACGGCTTGCATAAGGGCCAGAGGTAGACCAACGCGTTACTGATTTTCTAAATTTGTGAACCATTTTCTCCTGAATAGATCACTCAGTTTTTCTGAAATTTAAACGCTTGTTTGTCTGTACATGCACATCACATTTACGATTTCCATGCTATTTGGATAATTCCTTCATTGTGCATCGATTTTTTTTTGTCTTGGAGTGAACCTGCTCACATTGGTCATCATACCCCGACTATCATGCTAATGTGAAATCGATGGGTTCAGGGCGCCATACTCAATCCCACGCAGGGTCTCAACGGTACCATTCGTCTAGCGCCTGAGAGGAAAGCTAAATTGTTTGCTCTGGCCTGCAGAATCGTACAGCGACCCGCTGTACCTTGATTAGGAAATGGGCATTATTGCAGCAAGATAGGTATCCACAGGAGCAGGGCAACGAATTCTGGAACACTGGGGCTTAGAACTACACTGAACACAGTTGTGGTACCATGTACAGTCCTAGTTCCACATTCTGCACATCCATACGTACAGCCTTCTAGAAAAACGAATGCGGCCAGAGTGCATTGGTCTTATTCGTAGGGTCTCAGCACCTAGCGTGAAAGTTATTTGTTCCCATTGCACACCCAGTAAACTGGATTGCTGACGTGTTAAGCCCAGCGGATGTGATATATCTTCCCAGTAACAGCAAAGTCATCAACAAAATAACATAAGACTGTATGGTACCTGTATTCTTCTAGCCGACTTCCATAAAGATGTTGTTTGACTGTTGGGCTCTTCAGGACACACTTCAGATCTCTCACACACTGAGAACATCTAGTAATGGTTTGCACAGCTACTGTCATGCCTCTCACCACACACATCAATGGATGAACTCTGGTATATGGTTGAAGCAGTATGGAATGATGTACCTTTATGTGTCATTCAAGCTGAGTAGGACTTTATACCTAGCTGTGTTAAGAGCCATGGTTGCTTACAGAGGTGACTGATTTGTGTACTAGATTTCTATCCTTTTCTGTTTGAGTCATCAGTCTTCAGAGTTGTTCAGCGAGGGGCTACTACGAAATTGCCTCATACATCTCAGAATAGCATTTGCATATTATGTCTTCAATTATTTGATGGATGTGTTCCAACCTCAACCACGTACAAATTCTTCCTACTATTATGTAAATACACTATAAATTAGATTCCTTATTTCTACGTTAAGGGAAATTTTTTCCGGCGGCAGTCGCATTAGGACACTGAAACTGATCAGTGACATGAATTGAATATTTCTGTTTCAACGGGGGGAGTCCCCTCCCTGACAGAGTGATCCGTAAAGGAAACGAAAGTCGGTGTGCGTCCACACAAAAGCAAGAGGTATGGTCTCTCTCTCTCTCTCTCTCTCTCTCTCTCTCTCTCTCTCTCTCTTTTTCTTTCTCTCTCTCTCTCTCTGTCTATACAGGTGAAGCGAAATTCGTGCACTCGTGCTTCCTAGCGTGACTTCTCACATGCCAGCGATAAAAGAATGTCTGCCACATAATTTCGTGCGGGGAGAGCATCCGACAGAAAAAGGACGTTAAAGAGTGGCAATCAGGCAACAATGTAACCACATGTATGGTAACTACATCTGTCAATACACATCATATGTACATTTGGTGCAGTGGATAGGGTTTTGGGTTCGATCCTAGCTTAGGGCGCATTTTTTAATTTTATAATTTCATTCTGACATTTCATACGCTAATACACACCGTTTGTTAGGTCACGTGTATCCTAAATTTACAATATGTAGCGCTGAACATAACAAATACGTGGTTAGACAAATAAGAAATAGACAGTTGAAACAAATGACCTGTCATAGGACAGGATAACTAATAAACAATATAAATTTTGAGTTGCTAAAGATGATATTACAGTACAATAATGTCATCTACTTGTCATATATACTACATGTAATATGAGTACTCATAGCTGACACATTAGGAACCAGCGACGATAATAATGTCCATATTAATGACCGCATTACCTTTACATCATAATACTTCGTCCTCAGAACAACAGATGCTCAAAGCGACCTCCTTTCTTGACCAAACATCGCACAGCCCGCCGGACAATACAGCTCTGGACCCTTTTCAATAAAGCTGCGCCCACAGTAACAAGAACAGCTTGGACACGCACTACCAGTTCTTCCACATTCGTCAGTGGAGTAGAGTACACGTGTCCCTTCATGTCTCCCCACAGGAAGAACTCCAGGGGATTTTTGTCAGGTAAACACGGTGGTCATGCAAGTGCACCTCCACGTCCAAGTCATTTCCCTGGAAATGTTCTATCCAAATAACGTTGCACATTAATTCCAGAGTGAGGAGGTGCACCATCATGATGGAACCATGTCCTCTGCCGAACATGTGGTCGAACATCTTCCAGCACATCAGGCAGATAGTTTGAGACGAATGTATGATACCTTCTTGCTGTCAACCGGTCAGGCAATTAGTAGAGGCCCAAACACCTGTCGCCCAATATTCTAGCCCAGATGTCGATACCAAAGCGAACTTGATATCCACGGTTGTGGATGACGTGCAGGGTAACCTCACACCAATGGTGAGTATTGTGTATATTGAAAACGCCCTCACAAGTGAATGCTGCTTCATCCGATCATATTAGGTTCTTCACGAAGTCGTCATTGGCTTCCTGTTGTTGTTGGGACCATTCACAGAACTGCATGCGCTGATGGCGATCTGCAGGATGCACTTGTTGCGTGGAAGCATAATGATAGGGATGCAGCCCATTCCCGTGCAGTACGTTAACGACCGCGCATTGTGCGACACGCAGCTGCCTTGCAACGCTACGAGTACTTCACTGAGGTTCTTGGTGTATGACCTTCAGAAAAGCTTCCCTAGTAGCTGGAGTTTGGCGAGTGCGTGGACGACCTCTGTCATGCGATGGTGGAAGGGCAGTACCTGACTCGAGTAGATGCAGCTCCGGATGACAAAATACATTTTTATTTGGATGGCATCGACGAGGATATCTAACAGCATATTCACGAGCAGCAACACCAACCATGTTATCAGATGCTCCAAGGGCCAGAAACATATCCACATATTCATCGTTCGTGGACGTCATTCGTCTGCCACATTTGTTTAGTGGTTTACAATGAGAAAATTCGATACGTGTACGCATGTACGTAGGTGTCTGTCACCGCCGAGTTACTTCACTTGGAACTAGTCCCCGTGTGGTGGAGTATAAACACGCCGTCAGACCTGTGCACTGTTCCACCTAACGTGCATTACCCCTCTGACAGATATTGTTCTGCATGTTTCATCTCGATACCGCTAGTTGTGAAATGTTCAGTTTCGAATTATACTGTTTCCCTAACGGTAATAGCCGGCCGGGGTGGCCGAGCGGTTCTAGGCGCTACAGTCTGGAACCGCGCCACCACTGCGGTCGCAGGTTCGAATCCTGCCTCGGGAATGGATGTGCGTGATGTCCTTAGGTTAGTTACGTTTAAGTAGTTCTAAGTTATAGGGGACTGATGACCTTAGGTGTTAAGTCCCATAGTGCTCAGAGCCATTTGAACATTTTTTTTTAAGAAAGGAAATTTGTGTGATCTAGAGGAACCTAGTGACGTTGCGCTCTGGAATCTGGGCCAAATCGACGTTCTAACTCATTCCAAAGGTGTTCCATTAGGTTCAGATCGGGACTCTTTGCAGGTTTTTTTTAGCGTTTCCTTCGTTACAATAAAGGAAGACAGACTAACGACAAAAAAATACCACCATACTGTTCCATCACCTACTCCGTACTTTATTGTTGGCATTCCGGTGATGGAAGGTAAAGTTCTCGAGCCATTCACAAAAATTTATGCTTCCATTAGATTGCCCCATAGTGCTGAGAGCCATTTGAACCATTTTCTTGAACCTAACGGTAAAAGATGTGATGTTTCCACAATCAGATCAAATGGCTCAAATGGCTCTGAGCACTATGGGACTTAACATCTGAGGTCATCAGTCCCCTAGAACTTAGAACTAATTAAACCTAACTAACCTAAGGACATCACATACATCCATGCCCGAGGCAGGATTCGAACCTGCGACCTTAGCAGTCGCGCAGTTCCGGACTGAAGCGCCTAGAACCGCGCGGCCACCCCAGCCGGCCACAATCAGGTCGACATAATAATAATAATAATAATAATAATAGTGCTATGAGATACGTACCAAGCAGCATGCGGTTACCAAACTCAGTATTGAAAGGCATAATTAATAGGGCCATGGTGATAACACATTGCTAGTCCTACTGGTAACGTAAGGCCTTAATGAAATGTAATGGACCTCAACGAGACGACAATAATAATTGGTACTAATCTATGGAATCGTTGGAGGAGGGTACAAAGAAAACAGGTTTCGCATCAGGCAGATGAAGCGGTGCAAATAAATTCACGCCCCCAAAGTGGAAAGGGCTTCTTTCAAAAGCACACAAGTCTTCCAATTCTACGATATAGGACACCTATGTAAGAGCAAATATTTTCTAGAGGAGCTGCTGCAATCGGTGTTGACGATTAAGATGTCAGATACCGTACCACATAGGCTACATTTAGCAAATAAAACCATATGTCTCAAATCAGGATCGAACCATCGACATCCTGCATGCCAACCAATGATGACTGGAAACATGTTGCCTGGTCGGACGAGTCTCCTTTCAAATTGTATCGGGCGGATGGACGTGTACGGGCATGGAGACAACCTCATGAATCCAGGGACCCTGGATGTCAGCAGGGGACTGTTCAAGCTGGTGTAGGCTCTGTCTGGGATGGTGTGTGTGTGTGGGGGGGGGGGAGGGGGGGGGGGCATGCAGTTAGAGTGATATGGGACCACTCATACGGCTAGATACGACTGACAGATGACACGTACGTAAACTTGCTGTCTGATCACCTGCATCCATTAATGTCCATTGTGCATTCCGACGGACTTGGTCAATTCCAGCAGGACATTGCAACACCCCACACCTTCAGAATTGCACTCTTCTGAGTTTAAGCACCTCCACTGTGCACTGAACTCCCCAGACATAAACATTATTGAGCATATCTGGGATGCCTTGCAACGTGCTGTTCAGAAGAGATTTCTATCCCCTCGTAATTTTCCGGAACGGCAGCCTTGCAGGATTCATGATGTCATTTTCCTCCACGACTATTTGACACATTGGTCGGGTAAATGCCGCGTCGTGCTGCGGCATTTCTGCGTGCTCGCAGGGGACGTACACGTTATTAGCCATGAGTACCAGTTTCTTTGGCTCTTCCCTGTAAGATTTAACATTGGTTCCGTGATAAATAAAAATTATATTGTGCTACTGGACTGTAAATATGAATATACAGATATATAAAATTTACTATTTTAATCAGTGATAGGAGCAGCTTCGCTTAAAAAATTAATTTGTCTTAATTTCATCATAGTCAAAGACAAGAAATTGTTTTGGTAATTAATGGGTTAATTTTCCTTCATATCCTATCTTAAACAATGGCAACAACGGAAAATTATTGATGCGCATTTGATGCGTAAGTTCCTATACTGATAAATCAACTGTCGATATAACAGCTCTTAAGCTTGGCATCATATCACCATTTGCAATTAATGGGAAAATTATGTGTGCTAAAGGAAATGGAAAAATTGGATTTACTCGTTGGATGTTACTAAAGATAACTGTTACATTTTGTAATAGGACATGATAGTTTTCCTGACAATCGATACTCTCCATAAAATCCAGACACTGTAAGATTTTGTGCAATGAATTCGCCAGATTTAGAGCGTGTCACAAAAAGAAACCAGTTGCGGCAGATTCATATTAAAGCAAAATGGATCATTTGAGAGGAAAAAAAATCATAGTAGTATCAAAAGGATAGGTTCCCACTCGTCACATAGCGGAAATGCTTCGTCACAGACAGGAACAACAAAAAAACTGTCAAACAAGTAAGCTTTCGGCCAAAAAGGCCTTCATTGGCATACACACACACACACACACACACACACACACACTTCCACAAACATGACCACCGTCTCTGGCTACCTACTTGCGACCCAGCATCTTCGCTATCTATCATTCTCATAATATTTTCATTATTCCATTCTGGATTTTTCATAATATATACACTGATGACCAAGATTAAAACAGATATCCACTATTTCCTGCCGGCCGCGGGGGTCTCGCGGTTCTAGGCGCGCAGTCCGGAACCGTGCGACTGCTACGGTCGCAGGTTCGAATCCTGCCTCGGGCAGGTTAGTTAGGTTTAATTAGTTCTAAGTTCTAGGGGACTAATGACCACAGCAGTTGAGTCCCATAGTGCTCAGAGCCATTTGAACCACTATTTCTTAGTCCTGTGTCTAATTCACGTTATAATCACACAAACTGTCAACAGATGTCCGCACGATCGTGTCTTGCACGGAAGATGGCATCCCGGTCAACGGATAATCTCGCCAAAGGGCATACATACTGTTTGCCGAGTAGTCCCGCATCCGCAGTCATTGTGTACACAGTCACAGGCGGTGAAGTACGGCACACAGAAGCAACCTAGCAGGCTCTTTGCGGTGAAGGGCCATGGGAAGAACGAAAGCAGTACAGTCAGTAACTGACGTGGCCCACTGGCTTAATGTGAGTCGTTCTGTTGTTTTTCGGATGTGGCGACAGTTAACAGAGATCGGAACTATTCCGAAGACCAGGGCGGGGCCGACCATCTGTACCTTCAGAAAGAGAGAACCGTTATTTGACTGTAAGGGCACGACGGTACCGCCTTATCACTACACTGCAACTGACATCTGACCTCAAGGCATCCACTGGACGTGTTGTAGGGACGCAAAGGCTCAAAGAAGGCTTGGGCAGAGTGGCTTTTATTTTCGGAAACCTGCTGTATGTGTACCTCTGACGCGTCTTCGCAGAAGAAGTGAGTTAACGAGCATTGCGCTCTCATTTAAATATATGGCCAAAAGAATCAGCCTACAGGAATTGTGAAACGAATCCTGTCGTTCAGGAACGCGTGCCACAAATGGCGCAGATTCACCACGAGATGGAGAAACTGACAGGCGTCTATTGTCTATTTAGGTCTAAGCGCTGTAGTGTGCGAGTGAGACAGACGAGAACCTACGTTATAGTGAAGCCCAGTAAAGGGTTTTGCTGTTAAATATGGCGGACCTAAGATCGGATATAAAGGGAAACTTTTAAGAAAACTATTTAATTCTGTAGTAGTGTAGGGAATCAAACCACAGTAATTTTAATCTACCATTCTCCGTAAATTTTCATGGTGATACCAATAAAACATGAATATTAATGGTATCTGTAATAGTTTAGGATTTACTGTTAAAGTGAAATTAAGAAGTTTTGTAACAAAGATCAGAATGCTAAAGTCTGGACGCTTTGGTCGATCTTAACGATCGACATTTCATATAGAAGCGCTTCATTAAAATGACAAATGTTGTAAATATCAACTCTGTAACTTGTTTAAAAGATATAGTAAATTTTCAGTTACGCATCAGAACGTCATTTCCTCCACACAAAACACATTGAACGATGACAGCGTGGCACATTTTTGTATCATTAGGTAATATATTTGTTTAAAGCCATTATGACTATATTTCGACCGTGACTGTATCAAAAATTACGAAAAAGCTTATTTAAATAACCGCTACCAGTCACAAAATTTGTTACTACTGTATTATTTATTGAGCAACATGTTTCGGGGAATACCCCATCTTCAGGCTCAAAGGCCTTACAAAAACATATTTTAAGATTAAAGTCATATTAAAGCCCTTTATAAGAGCTGTTGGTGTCTTTGTTCTTCAGGCGTCGCAGTCTCGTTGTGCTGGGATGAGGCGTTTCCATTCCCGTGGTTCTCTTGGTGTCCTTGGTCACTGGTCACAAGTATTCACATGAGATTGTAATAGTAACTCTAAATACGATCACTTTCGCTATTAGCTCGCTTTCTGAATAAACATCACTCTAACAAAATCGCAACTGTGTGGCCTACATAATTTATGGATCGTTAATTTAGTTCCCGCTATTATTATTTCTGTTATTATTATTATTATTTTCGATTATTCCCATTTTAGAGAGCGTTTGAACTTGAATTCCTTGATGATGATTGTTTATGTTTTTTCTGAGCCCAAATTTTCTTCATGTGTTCACTGTGTTGTTTCTTTCGCTCCGCTGTCCATTTGCATCCTGGTCTCTTCTGTGTTGTGGTGTCAAATTTGTTTTTCGATGGTGTTCCTGAATTCAGTTCTATTTTCTGCATCGTTTACTGTTATGTGTGCTTGTCTGAGGTCCTCTTCAACTTCTTTTATCCATTTTGTTTTTCCCCTGCCTGAGTTGATGACTTTAAGAATTCGCTTTAAAATTCTGTTTTCATTCATCCTGTGGATATGTCCGTAGAACAGCATTCTTCTTTTCCTTATTGTATCCGTAATCTTGTCTGTGTATTTATATAATTCTGATGTTGGTCTCTTCTTCCAGATTCCTTGCTCTTGTATCGGGCCAAAAATTTTCCTGACAATTTTCCTTTCTTGTTTCTCTATTTCTTTGATTTTAGTTTGCCCACCTATTTGTGTTGTTTCAGATGCATACAGTGCCTCCGGAAGTGCGACAGTATTGTACTGCCTCAATTTTGCGTTAATGGATATGGACGTTTTGTTATAATAGTTCCACGTGAGTTTATATGCTTTCTGTAGTTTTTTTATTCTTTCCTCATTGACCTATAGGTTGATCCCTGATGGCTGGATGATTTCTCCCAGGTCCTTAAAATGTGGTACTTGTACGATTTTCCCATGTGTTGTCACAATAGGCAATTTGTCTTGTGGCACTCTTTCTATGTACTGGGTTTTCTCATATGAGATTTGCAGGCCAGTTCTTTGTGCAATATCGTGTAACTTCTCTATGGCGTTAGTGGCTTCTTTTCTATTATTTGTGAGGATTGTAAGGTCATCCGCAAAAGCTTAACACTTCACATTGAATCTATTGTCTTTTCTAATGCCAATTTGGATTCCTTTGGCTTCTTTTTCCCATGTCCTGATAATTTTTTCAAGGATGATATTAAAGAGTAATGGTGAGTCCGTCACCCTGTCGCACTCCAGTTTGGATTTCAAATTGTTCCGAGATATCCCCCATAAATTTAACCTTCGAGACTGTGTCAGTTAATGTTTCCCCAATGATTGCTCGTGTCTTTCTGTCAATGCTGAACTCCTCCAGCGTCTTGCAGAGCGCTAATCTGTCTATTGAGTCGTAGGCCTTTTTAAAATCTACAAAAGTAACCACTGTGTTTCGGGTGTTTCTCATCTGGAGAATCATTTTCAGATTCCAGATCTGCTGTATGCATGATCGTCCCATGCGAAAACCAGCCTGGTATTCTCCTATTTGTGGGTCAGCTTGTTCTTCTAATCTATTCATGAGAACTTTTGATAGGATTTTATATGTGACCGGTACGAGTGAGATACCCCTGTAATTATTTGGTTCAGTTTTGTCGCCTTTTTTTGTGGAGAGGATGGATGAGAGCGTATTTTCATTCAGAAGGGATCTGTTCTGTTTCCCAAATGTTTAATATTATTTTGTGAATTTTTCCTGTTAATCTTTCATCATTTAGTTTCCATAGTTCTGCAATAATTCCATCTTCTCCTGGGGCTCTATTATTTTTGAGTGTCTTGATAATTTCTATTATTTCATTGATGGTTGGCGGTTTAGCGTCAGGATTTGGTGTAGACGTCTCATAGTGAATATCCTCTGTAGGTCTTTCGCAGTTGAAAAGTTTGTTGAAAAAGTCTGCGAGGATTTGGCAGTTATTCTTCGTGTTAGTTTTTAGTGAACCATCCGGTTTCTTGAAACAAAGATTGGGTGGCTGGTATCCTGAAATATGTTCTTTAAACGTCTTATAAAAATTCCTGATGTTGTTCTTCTTAAAGTCTTGTTCTATCTCATCTAGTCGCCGTTTGTCATAATTTCTTTTTTCCCTCCGAATAGTTTTCGATGTTTGTTTTCGGATTACTAGATATTGTTGCCATTTTTATGATGTTTTGCGACTATTGAAGTTTTTCCAGGCATTGGTCCTTTCTTCTATTGCTTGGCCACATATTATATTCCACCACCTGTGTTTTCTCCTTCTCGGAGGTTGACCCAATTTCATCGTGGATTTGAGGACGTCCACAAGTTCTGTCCAGTTTGTGGTGTTTGTCTGTTATTATATGTTATGTTAACTTTGTATTTCGCAAACTTGCCATCAACCAGACAATTTAACCAAAGGGTCACAAGTGTCTAATTTAGGGCGTGTAATGCAACACTTGCGCTTCAACCCCTAGACGAGTTTGAGCCAAGACATTTCGACGAAGAGGAACCGCATGTCAGCCCCAACATCTATGGGACGTTAGCTATCAAAGAGAACGTCTAGAGTGGAGCCATCAACATGCCACTGAACAGTGAACAGTGGGCGAATGTTTTTTCCACGTATGAGCCCCGATTTTGTCTGGACAGTGACTATCGATGAATTCGCATCGGTAGGGAACGTGAAACACAATTTAAGGACGCAAACACTGTGGAAAGACACTGATGTCGAGGATGATACCTAATAATGTGGGCAGTGGTCGTGCTGACCACTCCAACACCTTGTAAGCTACCGGTTCTGTTTTGCTCTTTCCTGCAGATGGTTAAGCCTGCGAGCCGGACGTATAAGTGAAACATTTTGCACAACGGATTTTATAACGTTAATTTGTACCCCTGATACTTAAACGCTCTCCAGAAGAGTAAGCTTATCCTTTGCTCTATATGTGACATCTACTAGTGGTATGCAAATCTGGTTGGTTTCTAACCATATCCTCAGTATACGCTAGAATGTTCAGATGTGCAGACCTACAAACACTGCCTCCATCAGGTGGTTGCAAACATTAAATACACAAACAAGGAGATAATAAAACGATAAAGGAAAGTACTAGCTATGAAATGATGCACTCAGTAGTGTTAAATTCTTTATTCTTCTGCAGTTCACTCTATTCAAGATTACACAGTACGAGCAACATTATAGTTCTGCCTATTCACATTTGGTAATTGCTCTGTCTGGCACTGACCTGTGATATATTCACGGTCGTTAATTCAAGCGCGGAATACTGACATCAGCTATGGCAATTGCAACTATATTTAGAACTACACTCGCGACTGGCAACGTGAAGCCTCAGCATAGAACGAAAAAGACACGTGATCAGCAATTTACTTTACTTCCCTAACCGCCGTTGCGATGTACGACCACTACAGTGATCTAACGCTTTTCGCTGCAAAGGTTCTCGCCTCAGGGAGATAACATAAATTCTACCTCACCAAAAGCTTTCGTAGGCACCACCACGGCTGCCGTGGAACACCTGACGATCCTCCGGCTCTCGCTACAAGTACTCTGTCTCACTAACGAGGTAGCACACGTCGCCAGGACCAACCTCTCTCCTCGACGCGCCAGGAACAAGTGTTTCTCAGTCGCTACCCTTTTTCGTATCTCCTGTTCTTTTTTCTTCCCCCTTTTAATGTGTGTGGCCAATCATGTTGCTGGAAGGCGTTCATTTCCGAGCGCCGACCAATGTCATTTTTGCAACCGACCGAAGCTTCTAGAAGCTTCCAGACTGTTCCAGAAGCTTCCGTTCCGGCCGTTGGGAAAACCACCTACACGATGCCACGCGTTTTGTGAGCGAGCCCTTGTGTTTCTCCTTGTCCTCGGCCACGTGGCTCCCGCTAAGCCGCGGTCCACCCGCCTGGGGTGTCCAGAGTAGCTTACGGGCGCTGTTCTCTTCAGCTCTCAGGCCTGTCTGCCACGCTTGTATCTTTCTCGTTCTCCTGCCAACCTCCTGTCTCCGTCAGCTTCACTATCGCCCAACGTGCAGATATTCTGCCACAAATTAAGATCCCTAGCCGATGTCAGTATCGTTAATGGTTTCCTGTCCCGATGTTTATACTATTAAAGGGTCTTCTTTCCGGAGTGGTAGTTGTAATGTCGCTCAAAATGATGCCACCTTACAACCTCTTCATAAAATTGTACTGTTGCATCACGTCAGCATTTAATAACCGTTCTCGAAGACTCGTGAGCAGTGCTGCACGAAGAATGGACGTTATTGCCTCAACATGCCCCGTGGTTTGTCAGGCTTCTATTGCTGCCATTGGTGGTGACACCCCACACTGAGAGCATTATCCAGTTGTCGGTATGTGTGCGTAAATCTGTTAACTTGTGAAAAACGGAGAACGTTGTCTACAGTTATGCAAGCTGCAGCCAGTAGTTTACGTTCTGTATTTTTTATATTGTTTCTACTTCACTATAACCTGGTTATACTGTTTTGTTGCAAAATAAACGCAACCTTGCAAATTGTTTGTGTGTGTGTGTGTGTGTGTGTGTGTGTGTGTGTGTGTGTGTGTGCAGATACTTCTGTTGGTGACAGGATGGTGTACTGAACCACATTACATAAGTGTTTACGTCATTTACAGACTATTAATTACAGCGATCACAAGCCACATTTTTAGGTTGGTTAGTACATGCAAATACATGGGACAAGAGCAAGTCATTAGAGTTTATTTTCCCCTTGGCAGCAGGTCAGGTGTTGAAATGTGACCACATGGACGCAAAACAGCTAGTTTATACTGACAGGCATAGTCCACTTACTGGTACAGTTACGACAGGGTAGAAAACATCCGGTAGTAAATTACATGATTATTTTGCAGGAAAACTGTTATGCGCAGAGAAAAAATTACCGATACACTGATGTGTGTACATTTCAAGGTAACACTTATAAAAATGTCTACAGTTATATCCATTACACCTTGTACATAGAGGGTGGTTGTTTTAATTGAGACAACTAAATATCGCGTCAACTGTTCTGCGTGAAAAGTTAATATTACAGAAGGACATATCTGTCTTTGTAACAACTGGTAACCTCTTAACCACCGCTCTAGCAGGGTGAGGTCTATTTTCAAATGATAACCGCCGTTTTATTGCTTATTCGGATTCTGTGCCAAAAAATGCGAGTACGGTGGGTTTAATCAGACCATTGTTCCCACTTCGTTGGGCCCGCATACCGTGGTCGTGCGGTAGCGTTCTCGCTTCCCATGCCCGGGTTCCCGGGTTAGGGATTTTCTCTGCATCGTGATGGCTGGGTGTTGTGTGATGTCCTTAGGTTAGTTAGGTTTAAGTAGTTCTATGTTCTAGGGGACTGATGACCATAGATGTTAAGTCCCATAGTGCTCAGAGCCATTTGAACCATTTGAACCACTTCGTGGCAGATGACGCTGTAATTGACAGATTTCAAGAGTTCCTGTTTTGCAATCAAGAACAGACGTATCTGATTCTATATTTCATTTATAATGTAAATGTAAATCTTTGTGTTCTAACGGTTGGTATTTACGCTGGAAATTTACATTCAATGTGTCATTTCCGGGAAATAAACTACTTGATGGCGTAATCCTCTCTTCCCATGGGTAGGATTGTGAGGAATCCCCAAACCATTGAAATTCTTGATATCTGCACGGCTAATTGTGGTGCGGCCCCAGCCCATCGGAGTGCATGATTTTAGCGGCTGTTCTCGAACCCTGCCGTCAGGGTCACTGATTTCAGTGTGTGTTTCCATATAGCCGCTGTAAATCTCGCATTAACCGCTGAGCGGCTACCGGCGTTATACAAACCACTGAAATAAGGCGAAATGTCCAGAAGTTATGGTGCCAGGCGCACATGTCACGGATTCTCAGCGAAGCTAAGCACCCTAATGGGAGAGGCAAGAGTGCTCAGTGAAGGCAAGCACGTCAATGCTGAAATGCAAGGGGACTCACCAATATCAAGCATCCTCATGGGAATAAAATACTATTATATCCACCGCGTCGTTCCTGGATCACACTAAACTTAGTTTCTAACTAGAAACTGAAACGTCTAAACATATCGTGTTTTACAATCAAATTTGCAACACTACCCAACGAGCTCTGAAGACGTAAAGAAAGGCAAGTCCAGCCTCATCCTGCTTGCTCTTGTCACCAGCAGATGGCTGCTCTGGAATAAAACGGGCACGTACTACCACCAACAGATGGTTGCAGTGTAAAATCGATCGACGTTCGATTGACTGACCGCTACTCCTTACTTCCATTACCAGAAGGCTGCACAGTTGCAAAACGCAGCAGAGATATAAATTAATTATTTTCCACATACAAGACACTGAAAAATTCTAAAATTTATGTAACATATGTCTAAAGCGCAACAAATTCAATTTTTTACTCTGAGAGCGCAGGACCTATGTGAAGTTAATATATTAAAAATAATTGTGAGATTCAAATCAAGTGATGTGACATAATATTGCGAAAAATAGGCCTAAATTATAAAATAAAGTGTTAGTTAATTTGTAAATACGAAAATGTTCGCAAATTAGTGCCCAAAATTCTGAAGTATGTACGACGTAACTTATCTACAGCTAACATCTGAGAATGTAGGTCAGTAACTGGATGTCGTAAAACCAGCCATTTGCTGGTGGTAGGAAGCACTCGTTTTCTCCTGTGCACCCATCTGCTGGTGAGAGGAGCAAGCAGACTGTGAAACAGGATTTCTCTTATTACATTTTCAGAGTTCTTGGGATAGTACTTAAGGTAAAAGATTCATTTTTAATAAATAAGAATCCTTGTTTCATTATTTATATTTTACAGCAAATGTTGGTTTTTTTTACTGTGTATAGAGAAATATGCTATGTACTCGTTCCAACATTGCTTGACGAATGATGTGTAACTTCAAATCGAAGTTACCAATATGACAACGTTTTGGAAGACAATAATGCAAACACAGTTGCAGAGCGGAGGAGCGCGGAGCTCAAGGTGCTTCATACCGGATTTGCAGAAATGTAGGGCACAGGGGGTGGGGGTTCTCATGTCAGCAAGATACGATATGCATGTGAACAGTAGTCGTGTGTCAATTCCACGAATGCACGAATACTGTGTGTATATGTGGGGGGGGGGGGGGAGGGGTGCGGGTGCTCGGGGTGGAGGGTGCTTCATGCAAAACTTGCAGAAGTGCAGGGTGTGAGGCCCTTCGTCCTTTACTTTTGTACATGCCAGAATGTCATGATTCTTGGAACGATCTTGGAGATAGGAAGTGCTGATGCTGACGTCAGCGAAACATGACTTGTACAATTGTCTCAGCTGTGATATGACACCAGATGTGTAACCTGATAATGCTTTATTTGATCAGTTCCTGAAATTACATTTCTTATTCTATCAGTTCCTCGCCAGTTTTATTCCGTCCGTCCAGTGTTCATTTGACTTCCCTTTACAGCATCATGAGCAAAAGCTGAGGTCACTGTTAATATTGTACACAAGGCTACTGATATGTAACATGAACAACAAGGGTCCAAGCAGACTACACCGGCGCCTGAAGTTATTTCTACTTCTGTCAATCACTCTCCATCCAGGACGACATGTTGCGTCCTCCCTACCAAGAAATCTCAATCTAATCACAAATTTTTCTTGATATACCACACTTTTTTGTTACTAATCTTTGGTGTAGTACTGAGTCAAATGTTTCCTGAAAGTTAGGAAGTATAGCAACCACTTGACTCGCTTTATCCATGGCTTTCAAGGTGTCATTTGAGAAAAGCTAAAGTTTGGTTTCGTATGCACAATATTTTCGGAATCCATGATGATTGGCGTAGAGAAGGTCACTGTGTCAAGACAGAAGATGTAGAAGAGAATTGTACGATACCATGACTAGGATGAAGGTGTCAGACAGCTGGTAACAAATAAGAGTAGAGGAAAATGCACTGGACATTGATATTTTATATCGAATTGGACAGAAATAGCGACTATGCTGTTATTCTTTTCCTGTTAATCAGATACAATAGTCCACAGGATTTATATGAGCTATAGTTCTACTTGCAAGGGAACGTTAGATTATATGAAATAACAAAGAACGATAGCATGACTGGAGCATAGGTATCGCCGAAAATGTCATCTTAATATTACCTCATTCTGTTTAAAAGTTAATATCTTTAAAAATGCGTCTAGCTGTTTCAGAAACAATTCGAAATCACCATCTGAAATCCAGTATGCATAAGCATCTGTAAGGGACAGGCAGGGGGATTGAGGGGGGTGGGGAATTGACAGGGGGGGCACTTACCACCCCAACCCTCGTCCTCTGCTCCTGGAATGTGGAGTACATAGATATTTTCCTCATTCATTACAGAACTGTCATTCACTTCTTGACTTGAATGGGCAACGATCAGTTGTCTGTATGTAATGAATTTTGTGTCACCTATAAAATTTATTTCTTGAGAGAGTCATTTATATAAAAATGGCCACTTTTACTGTATTGTCTGCCTTCATTTCTCTTCCTTCTTTCTGGTTCGTGCCCTCTAAAAAACTACAAATTCTAACGTTAAGTCGTCACTGCACGTGGGCATAGCGAAGTGAAGCAAAAGTACACGATTATTAATAGTAACTGGACAAATGAGTCGCAGTAACGTAGCTATATCTCCATACTGTTCATTCTGCCTCCTGCAATTCATCAGACTGCTTGGAAATTACCAGCGAGCAGCGATAGATAGTTGATGACAGATCGCTCTACATGGCGACGAACTGCAACGGCCCTTTATGATGGTAAAGTCGAACACTCCGGCTCAGAACTTCTGAAGTCTACTAATGTGCACTCAAATTATCCCCGCCACTCCGGCACGAAGCTACTCCACGAGAAAGTATCAAGGTCAGTGGCCGGAAGTTTGTGGCATCAGTCGCCCTCTCACCGTGTACGGGCGCAGTCGAGTTTTGCAGTTTGTCGCCAAAGTGTACATACTAGAGATGTATCTTGAAGAATTTCTAGGTCGCAGGTACAAATTAGTGCAGAGTGAAAACTTCAACGAATACATGAAAGCGATCGGTAAATGGCGAAATTGGTTCGTTCTCTGCTAAAATATTACTGCTTACACATCTGTTTCTCAATAACTACTTCTTGCACTTGGACTTTTCATTAATTTTTCCTGCCATATCTAATCGAGTAAATGGAAAGCCTTTTGTGAACTCATTCTCATTGCTTTCATACGCAATAGCCATCCTGTTTTCATATCTTGAGTAATGGTTCAAATGGCTCTGAGCACTATGGGACTCAACTGCTGTGGTCATTAGTCCCCTAGAACTTAGACCTACTTAAACCTAACTAACCTAAGGACATCACACACATCCATGCCCGAGGCAGGATTCGAACCTGCGACCGTAGCAGTCGCACGGTTCCGTCTTGAGTAATTGTGAGTGTCTTAGCTTCATTTCAATATCTATAATTTGCGTGGTATTTGCTTCTTTTATATGGCTTCACTTGCATTTTGCACATATTACATGCTACTACTAATAAAGTTACAGAAAAGTGCCTTAAGAAACGGTAGTTAAAATTGTATTCATATTACGGAAAAAGGTAATCATTTCTACAATTTCTTATGTGTACTGAGACAATTGGATTTACACTTAAAGTTCTGTGTCAAACAGCTGCCGACGGTATTTGCAGACAACACTAATACCACGATACAATCGGTAACGCACGACGGAATTATATCGTTGAATTCTGCACAGCGGTCTGTTATTCATTCATATTTTCGGGCACAAAACACACATCCTCCTTTAAAAAAAAAAAAATTAACAGATTATTTACCAAACAGCCAAACCGTGCTAGTATTACGTTTCTCGTCCGTGATATGTAACGTGCACCCAGATACATCGAATCCAAGATGGCCAGGTCGTCAAAGCTGCTGACTTTTAACGAAGTCCACTGACGCGCCGCGTGCGGAGTGTGGCGCCCACGTCGCGTGAGGTCACAATGACGTCACGTATCCCCTCCACGCAGAAGCTTTGTCGCGAGCTACGCTCGAAGAAAACAGCGACTCCTGGGAATTTATTAAAAACACAGCAAAAGTCACTTTCGAAAACTGAAGTTTCAGGATTCTAAAGTAGCAGGGCTAAAAAAAGACAATTTTACTCTGGTTTTCAGTGTAAACATTGACAATTTACAGCGGTAAATGAAGGAAATTAGTAACCAAGGAAGCTAAAGGATGGCTTATTAGCAATGATAATCAAGTAGAAACACTCTGAATTGAAATGTGGTGCTGACAATGAAAGAGGGAATCGACAATTTTCACGACTACTTATGATAAATGTACTCGTATAACTATTGGCACTTTGGAATCACACAGATGTAATTACAGATTTAACATAAATAAAAGGCATTATGAAGACAATCTAAGTGGAATAACAATAAATAGCTATAAAAATATAGGTGTAATTGCCATTCACTGTCACTGGACACATGGTCGGACGACCCAAGATTTGAAAACAGAAAAGTTAGTCCTTACTCTTGCAAAGAAACTCCACAATTATTTCGTTTCGACTGCAAATGACACCAAAAGATCATAACTCATAGAGAGCGTATAAAGACAAACAGTGGCCAGTCGTCTGATGCTTGCTATGCTTTTGCCAGAATGGGCAAGTGATGTACGATTAAGAAACATCGTAAGTTATGCTAATAAAATAAGAGAGATCAGAGCTCGTACGGAAAGATTTCAGTGTTCGACTTTCCTACGCGCTGTTCAGGAGACGAACGGTAGAGAAAATGGCTTAGGTGGTTCTATAAATCCTCTGCCAGGCATTTAATTTTGAATTGCAGAGTAATCCTGTAGTTGTAGATAACCAGTAACAACAACAAATACACCACCCTGGGCTATATTGGTATGCTTTACTGTCATTTATACCTGGCGTGGAATGCAGCTCCAATGACATCGACCGGAAAGATCTGGACCAGGTAGATAGCTAAAAGATAAAGCTAGACATTAGTTATTTTGATGCAGGAATATTTTTAGGTAGGAAACTTGGAATCGATAGAAAGTAAAGGACAAAAGTAGGAAATTTAGTTCCAGTGAAATTAATGCTTTCAAGTGTGTGGGGATGTGCGTTCGCCTATTACGCGAACAACTATTTTTTTAATGCCCAAACTGGTTTCACTACCTTAGCACCACCTTCAATGTGTACTATATTTTCTAGCATATAATGTTCTGCATGACCTTCTGTACGTTATTGTACAGCTTGTTGCACTTATTTTTCTAGTTCATGTCATCTGCACGCTCATTTGCTATAGAAATAAATGCACAAGCATGATACAGTACATGCTTTTGAAGAATTGCACTTGCAAGTTACATACTTCTGAAATTCAAAAAACACAACGTCTGTGATGCTGCTGTATAGATGAATACAGAATATTACTAAAATAATGGTGGCTAGTTGTACAGGCTGATTCAGGTACTCCTACTGCGTTTTACGCAACCCGAAACGTTACAGTTGATTTCGGAAACTACGCTCGAGATTTTCATATTATCTTGCTCGTTACCCACAAACTGTCAGTACTACAGAAAAATGAACAGGTACTTTTTGTGTGAAATACAATGTAGTTAAATTTTGTTATTGGATATGTTTTCAAAAATCGTTCAAATGGCTCTGAGCACTATGGGACTTAACAACGGAGATCATCAGCCCCCTGGACTTCGAACTACTTAAACGTAACTAACCTATGGACATCACACACATCCATGCCCGAGGCGGGATTCGAACCTGCGATCGTAGCAGCAGCGCGGTTCCGGAATGAAGCGCTTACAACCGCTCGGCCACAACGTCCGGCGAGATTATTTCGCTGGAGGCCATAGTTTTCGAGTTATTCAAGAAAAACGTACAGAGATGACACTGAAACGCACTCCTGCTCCCACACTCAGCCCCAAGCAGACTCGAAATACAGCTCCAGTGATATCGACCGAAAAGACTTGGACCAGGTAGTGTTCATGTCACTCCCTCCTTACTAATGTACATATACTTCAGAATGCACGAATTTTTTCCCACATTCGACCTTTTTTGGTCTTCATTGACTGACTTCACTACGTCACCAGCTTAGTTGAGCGTTACAAATCTTAAAATTGACGTTTGCTTAAATTTTACCTAACAAATTTGTGAATTTTAACAGCATGAAATAAACAATTACATCGTCTCGTGAGGCCATCTGACTACGAAACATTTTGTTTGTGAGTGTTATATTTTATCGAAGTGTCAGTGTAATTAACTTGACCGTAATGTTTACAGAAGTCTTTTTTTGTTCATTAATGTCACGAGCAGATCTAAATTAATAATGTTTACAAAGTAGCCGACCACGACCATGCCGGTGGCGTAATAGCCCAATCAATAGACACCAAAAAAGTTCAAACCTCGGGTGTATTTCGTATAGTTGGAAATTTTTTATACAGTGGTAAGAGAGAGAGCCACGAACAACATACTAGAAATCCTCACTGCTGTGGGATGACTGTAGGTTCGTTGCTGGTGATTTTGAAGGTCACTTTTGTACGTTTTCTTTGAATAACTGAAAAACCTTGGCCTCCAGAGGAAACGTATCCCAGTGCAGAATTTAACTCCATTATATTTTCTACAAAAAAGATCCTGTTCATTTTTTTCTGTGAGACTAATAGTTCGCTCGTAGCGAGCGAGAGAACGTGAACCGGCCGGTATGGCAGAGCGGTTCTAGGCGCTTCAGTTTGGAATCGCGCGACCGCTACGGTCACAGGTTCGAATCGTGCCTCGGGCATGGATGTGTGTGATGTCCTTAAGTCAGTTAGGTTTACGTAGTTCTAAGTCTAGGGGACTGATGACCTCAGGTGTCAAGTCCCATAGTGCTGAGAGCCATTTGAACCATTTTTTTTACAGAACGTGAAAATCTCGCGCCAGTCCCATAAAGCCCAGCTGCAACATTCCGGGCTGCTTAAAACGACAGTGGTGGGGGCAGCTGAATCAACCTGTGAAATTATGTAAAGAATATCCTACACAACTTAGCTTGCTTGAAAATGAGAAATGAATGAAAGTACTTGCTGAGGTGCTGTATCACGTTTGGCCATTAAAAAGATTAGTTGTGCAAGTTGATGTTTTCGCCGCGTATTTAATCCATTCAATTTCCGAAGTGCAACTGCATAAACTATATTTCTTCTTTTTCTAACATTTCAGCCGTACGTCTTCCGGCCCTCTTCAAAGTGAGCCGACTGAAGTTAGCGCGGTACACTTTATCGAAAGCCGACTCATACGGAATAGCAGGTATTGGAAGAACTGCGAGAAACACGTGCTCGAACATAAATGCCAGTTCTAGGTAACCCTGCAGTGATCCTGTTGTATTTGATCACGACCGGCTCCTGTACAATGTCCTCAGTACGTTATAAGTGTCTGTCGTGGTCGCAACAGCGATGTCTATAGTTGGCCCTGAGCACTATGGCACTTAACTTCTGAGGACATCAGTCCCCTAGACCTTAAACCTAACTAACCTAAGGACATCACACTCATCCATGCCCGAGGCAGGATTGGAACATGCGACCGTAGCGGTCTCGTGGTTCCAGACTGTAGCGCCACCCCGGCCGGCCTTCTATATAGTTTTTAGTGCATTATGTCGAAGCTTAGTGCATTGAAATTTGGGCAAATTGTTGCTGCTCGTGTGGTAAGTGTTTCCGTAATCAAGATGTCCGAAGTCTCTGATGTTCCAGGAGGCATTGTATCGAAGATTCGTACCTCATACAGGGAAAGCGGAATAACACCATTAAGTCACAACGCGGACGAATGTGTGCGTTCAATGAGCGTGACAGACGGTCATGGGAGAGGACTATGACAAAAAATAAGATGACAGTAGCTCCGAAAGTCAGTACAGTATTGAATGTCGCACTCGGGAACCCTGTCAGTATCAAAACAACACCAAAGAAGCTCCACAGTGTGGGAACTGCAGGGCGAGCTGGAATTTCAAAGTCACACATCAGTGACGCAAGAGCCCATAACAGTAAAACTCGGTGCCGAAGCGATAAAACCTGGACTATGCAGCAACGGAAAGCTGTTTGGCCGAATGAGCCTTGTTTCAAACTGTTTCCAACTTCTAGCCGAGATTATATCTGGCGTACACCATTCCAAGTCGTCAATGCAGACTGCTTGCTTCCAAGAGAGAAACATGGCGGGGGATTGGTGATGATTTAAGCAGCCATATCGTTGTATTCCATGGGCCCCAAGATTTCTCGGTAAGGTTGCATTACTGCCAAGGATTATGTGACCATTCTGGGTGATCATGTCTATCCAGTGGTGCAATGGCTATTCCCCCGTGGTAATGCTGTTTTCCAAGACGACAGCTCGCAATGTCCTGGACTGGTTTTGTGAGCAGGAGGGTAAATTGCCACAACTTCCATGGCCACCACAGTCACCAGATCTCAGTATAACCCATTCTTTGTAGTCCATCGCCATCATTGTTACCTGAACATTCCACTATTGTGCAGGAAGAATCGTCTAAGATTCGCTTGAGAACCATCCCGAACCTGTATATACTGATGTCGCTTTATTACACTACTGGTCATTAAATCTGCTACACCACGAAGATTACGTGCTACAGACGCGAAATTTAACCGACAGGAAGAAGATGCTGTGACATGCAAATGATTAGCTTTTCAGAGCATTCACACAAGGTTGGCGCCGGTGGCGACATCTACAACTTGCTGACATGAGGAAAGTTTCCAACCTATTTCTCACACACAAACAGCAGTTGACCGGCGTTGCCTGGTGAAACGTTGTTGTGATGCCTTGTGTAAGGAGGAGAAATGCATACCATCACGTTTCCGACATTGATAAAGGTCGTATTGTAGCCTACCGCGATTGCAGTTTATCGCATCGCGACATTGCTACTCGCATTGGTCGAGATCCAATTACTGTTAACAGGATATGGAATCGGTGAGTTCAGGAGGGTAATACGAAACGCCGTGCAGGATCCCAACGGCCTCGTATCACTAGCAGTCGAGATGACAGGCGTTTTATCCGCATGGCTGTAACGGATCGTGCAGCCACGTCTCGATCACTGACTCAACAGATGGGGACGTTTGCAAGACAACAACCATATGCACGAACAGTTCGACGACGTTTCCAACAGCATGGACTATCATATCGGAGACCATGGCTGCGGTTCCCGTTGACGCTTCACCACAGATAGGAGCGCGTGCGATGGTGTACTCAACTACGAACCTGGGTGCACGAATGGCAAAATGTCATTTTTTCGGATGAATCTAGGTTCTGTTTAGAGCATCATGATGATTGCATCGGTGTTTGGCGACATCGCTTTGAACGCAGATTGGAAGCGTGTATTCGTCATCGCCGTACTGGCGTATCACCCGGCGTGATGATATGGGGTGCCATTGGTTACTCGCCTCGGTCACCTCCTGTTCGCATTGACGGCACTTTGAACAGTGGCTCTACCCTTCATTCGATCCCTGCGAAACCCTGCATTTCAGCAGGATAATGCACGACCGCATGTTGCAGGTTCTGTTCGGGCCTTTCTGGATACAGAAAATATTCGACTGCTGCCCTGGCCAGCACATTCTCCAGATTTCTTACCAACGGAAAACGTCTGGTCAATGGTGGCCAAGCAACTGGCTCGTCACAATACGCCAGTCACTACTCTTGACGAACTGTGGTATCGTGTTGAAGCTGCATGGGCAGCTGTAACTGTACACGCCATCCAAGCTCTGTCTGATTCGATGCCAAGGCGTATCAAGGCTAACAGCCAGAGGTGGTTGTTCTGGGTACTGATTTGTCTGGACCTATGCACCCAAATTGAGTGAAAATGTAATCACATGTCATTTCTAGTGTAATATATTTGCCCAATGAATACCCGTTTATCATCTGCATGTCTTCTTGGTATAGCAATTTTAATGGCCAGTAGTGTATATAAGGTGAAATTAATTTTAGCCATGTCGGGTTATGTTGCATATTGATACACCCTCTCTATATAGATATTTCTAACTGGCTAATTATTTTTGTTCAAGTTTCTTCTAGGGTACAGTTGGAGTTATTAAGTAGAAACAATTTCAATTTAGATTTGAAAACAGTTCTGCTGTATGTCAGTGATTTATTCAATGGAGAGATTATAAAAAAAGTTTTGTAGCTGGGTGTTGCATTTCATTCCCTTCCTAAGTTAGAAGTGCAGAGAAAATAGTAGATAACTTTTCCTAGTACTGTAGTTCTTTTACGACTCGTTTCGCCTGTATTTAAAGGTATCTTCAGACAATTGAACTATAGGTAAATAATCCTCTCATGAAATGAGGAGTCAAACGTATAAAATTACACCCAGGCAAGAATGGGCCAAGTGGACGTATAACTCTGAAATACGGAACAAGGCCGATAGTCGCAAATTATTACTCTATGAAGGTTTTCAGTAGTATGGTTGCACACCACCAACCAGAAACGCTAAGAAAGGAGAACTCTCATATGGTAATAGGAAAAGTGACTTTTTAAACATACTGGTTAAGTTAACAGCATAAAAAATCATCATATCGAGACGACGTCCTTTATACACAAAATAATGCTTGTTTACATCTGTCATATATTACAACCTTACGTGCTAACACTCGTCTGACAAGAAAAGCTGTCGTTAAAAATAGGTTGGGTCCTGACAAAACAAAGTGATTTTTTGCCCTCCAACAAAGACAGCAGCGCTTCTGGGTTCTGTCAAAGATGGCTTGATCCTCCAAAAGGCTGAAGTTTACTGGGTCCCTTGCGAGTGTAGCCCTTCATATATCACGCAGACGACTCGTACGGTCCAGGAAGGGCGCATGAAACACTGTGGATGCACTTCACTTTTTCAGCCCAATACATCGGATGTGGAAGGGCACTGCATTGATACCGGTCACTCAATTCAGCGTGAAAATGACGAAATTCTAGCGTCGACCTCATTTTTTGGGACTCGATGGTGAAAGTAGCAGTTAAGGCTTGTTTGGAGAAGAATTTAATCAACAAAGATAGCGGCGTTAATGTAGACAAATCCACAAAACCAACGCTTTCTTTAACAAACTCGCATGCAGTTAATTATGACACATCGATA
Source organism: Schistocerca gregaria (assembly GCF_023897955.1). Lineage (NCBI taxonomy): Eukaryota > Metazoa > Arthropoda > Insecta > Orthoptera > Acrididae > Schistocerca > Schistocerca gregaria. The sequence goes on along the minus strand of NC_064927.1, from coordinate 122,955,801 downwards.
TCCCAGCATGTATCGACCGCGAACTTACAGATTCAATTTATGCATACTCTTTGTAGCCGATCAACGTCGCGAGCGCTTGTATTTTGTGCGGCGTAAAACTCCGAAACTAGTGCTGCAGCATACTGTAGCTCCAGTCAGCTTACTCTGAAGATGGCCGGAGGATATCCGGCAGAAATATTAGAAAGAAAAGAAATAAAGATTATGCGGCTGCACTCCCGAATTTTATGGACGAATTAAAAAGATGAATTGCTCGCTTGATAGATGCACCGGAATTCCCATGGCTGGCTCTGAGCACTATGGGACTAAACTGCTGTGGTCATCAGTCCCCTAGAACTTAGAACTACTTAAACCTAACTAACCTAAGGACATCATACACATCCATGCCCGAGGCTGGATTCGAACCTGCGACCGTAGCACTCGCACGGTTCCGGACTGCGCGCATAGAACCGCGAGACCACCGCGGCCGGCTGGAATTCCCATACTTTAATCTGAAAACACGGCTTCTTTATTGAGGAGCAATATTTAGCTTTTTTATATTTTTTGTAGCTGTTTAGAGCATAGCAGACATCGTAAGCGCACGTATGTAAACACCGACTGTCAAGCGGAATAACTACATACGAAGGCAATAATGTTCACTCCACTGAAGTGGCATTCTCTGTTTTCGGCTGACGAGAAGTGAAATCGAAGCTTGATTAGAGTCCCCAGCGTCAAAGGTGACTCCTTGGATCTATTGCGTCTTCTCGTTATTTAAACGCGGGAAGAGTGCGTGTAGCTTCTTCACCCAAGGAGGGGCGGTCTGCCTCCGTTGGAGTTGGGAAACACCCACTATTGTCCAATAGCCGTTTTATAAAGTTGCTACGAAGTCAATGAAAGCTTCATCATAAATTTAAGCGAAGTCAAAACTTAGCTGACTAAGAAAAGCAGCACAAACCGAACATTAGTATATGGACAGCAACGTGAGAAGCTTTCAGAGATTTTTGGAAGTGAAATTTTACCGACCGATCTAGGATAAAACCCTAGAGGATTTGGACTTAACGAAAATCAGTAAGCGGAATAAAATCGTTTATTCAGATCCACTGTGACCATTATATCACCGAAACTAAAGATGACAGGGAGAAGGCCGAAACACTGAATTCGGTCTTCCGTAGCTAATCCTCCTCAAAAGACTGTAAAATGATTTCCTCTCTCAATCATCGCACGAACACCGAAATAGCAGGTATTGAGACATGTAATCATGGAGAAGAGCAACTGCAGGTGTTTAATTGTGCTTCTAGAGCGGATGAGGTACCTGTAAGATTCTACAGTGATTATGTGGAAGATTTCCCTTGTAGTAGTAGGCCAGGAGAGTAATCAAGGCTGTCTATCAACTGAAAAAAGGAAGGTCATTCCTGTTCTCAAGAAGGGTCGAAGGACAGGCCTACGTCAATTTCTTACAGAAGTATGGAATATGTTTTCAACTCACGTATAATGACGTTTTTGGAGAACGGAAATATCATCAATGAAAATCAATACGGATTCCTAGAAAAGAGATCTTGCGAAACTCATCTAGTTCTGTTCGTCCATGACGTCCAAAGCGCCGTAACAGCAGCACCCGTGTTGGTGCCGTGTTTAGGTAGGCATTTGCTACAATTCTATACCGTCGACCAGTGAACAAAACACGAGGGCGAGTATAGGGCCAGATACAGCATAATTCAAGGCGCCGCTCTTAAAGAGAACAACATAGTAATTTCATGGGTATCCCTAGGAAGTATGATAGGACCACCACTGTTAACTGAATAGAGGAAGACAGGCTACCCCAGATACATGAGGATGGATAAATATCTCGAGGTGTAGTTTTCACTCAGCTTTAGCGAACAGTATGGCGAATTTCCTGACGATTTTAGGAATTTTCATCGTTTATTGGAGGCAGATTATGAAACCCATTTTGTATGTTTCTAATGGGACTATATAGGGCTAGTCTTTTCTGTAGCATTTGAAGGAAGCTTCTAAGAGAACTTCATCAGCATTATACACGCGAGACTTAATCAAACACTATCAAGATAACTGTAAGGGTAAGAGGGTCCACAAACGTCTGTGCTATTATGCCAAATGTTACGCAAACACGTAACTCTGGTATACTTCTTATGTTTACTTGTGCGCTTGAAGCCCATTAGTTTGTGTTCTGCTGTTGTATCAATCAGATAACTTGCTCGTAAAACTATTGAGACATTCACAATGTGTACGACACTCTTAAAAGTAATTATTGTTTATGGAGAATGTTGCCATACTATTACAGCAGCGGTGTGGTTGTATGCTGAAGAGTGTCCACATCGTGCCAAGCACTCGTAAACATAAAAAAGTACCAGAAATTTGAAGTGCTGAGAATTAAATACGCCAAGGAAAAAGATGAGTGAAAATAACATTTTAGCAGCAGTAACACACAACGCAAATATCACTAAGAGGCACCTCGGGAATACGAGATAATGTAGGCAGAGAGAAAAAAATGACACACGTACTTTAAATGACATGGGGTTTTATTTAAACTAAAATGTGTAAATAGATGCCAACAGATGGCGCTTAATATGCTTAAAAAGCAATAATTAGCATAACACTTGATTTTTAGGAAAGACAATGTTCTTTATAACAAATACTCAAGATGTTGGTCGTCATTCATCAACAATATCTGTAGTCGAGGTGTGAGCAGTACTGTAAACCACATATCAATAGATCTGGTGAGAAACTACTGTCGGATGTTGTCTTTTAACGTCTCTAATTAGGTCGGGTGGTCGCACGGATTCAGGCCTGGGGACCTGGGAGGGCAAGTCTCTAAGCACTATGGGACTTAACATCTGAGGTCAGGAGTCCCCTAGTCTTTGAACTACTTAAACCTAATTAAGGGCATCACACACATCCATCCCTATTCGAACCTGCGAGCATAGCAGCAGCGTGGTTCCGGACTGAAGCGCCTAGAACCGCTCGGCCACAGCGGGCGGCGACCCTTACGAAACGATGTGCGTAAGGGATTTTTCACACGCGTAGCAAAGGGGTGTGGAGTGCCACCCTGGGTTAAGGTCGTATATTCCAGCAGGTGTTTATCAGCCAGACTAGGGATGATGCGATCCAGTAACATATCGGCGTACCTCGTAATTCTGCCAGTTTGAAAAGCACTGCAACACACATCTTCGAAGAAAAAGGATCGGATTACGACTGACGTGGTATATTCGCACAAGTCCGTGATTTTTTCAGCATGCAATATGGTTTCCTCGATAGTTCTAGGATAGTTGGTAGCTCAGATTCTTCAGTTGTGCGTGTTGACATACCCTTGGAGTGTGAAACGGACTTTGTCAGTCCACAACACGTTAGACAACCATTCGTAATCTTCCTCTATTTTTGAAGTGCCTACACCGCAAGTGCTCTCAGCGTCACAAAATCGGTGGCGAAATATTCATGATGATACTGGACATTGTTTGGATGGCACTGGAGGGTACGCCTTACTGCTCTCCCAACAGTAGTGCATAGAATGCTGGCGCGATGTACAACTTCACGAGTGCTGACTTTGCCCTGTAGATATGAACGCGCTCAAGTTTCCATTTCCTCCAGAACTGTACAAGCAGCTGTAGCACTTGTGTCTGGTTACCCACTGCTTTCACGATCGTCTAAACAACCTGTGGCTTCGAAGTTTGTGATCATTTTCTTCAAAGTGGCACCTGGATCGTAAAGCTGCAGTAGCGGATTCTCCTTCCAGATAGTAAAACTTCTCTAACTGTGCCTTTTCTGGTAAATTCAACATGCCGCGATCGCTGGCAAATCTGTCTCCCCCTCTCTGTTTTCCTTTATTGTGATTTCAGGGGAGGGCTGGCAGTGGCACAATCCGCCACTCTTCAGCCCAGTGACATTACAGTTAAAAAAGAGGCAACTATACATATAAAAGGCGATTAAACGACATTAAAGGACATAACAGGAGGAGAAAATGGGGGTTTAATATACTCTGCCACAGATATGTGTATTGGGGGAGAGAAAAGTCGACATAAAGCGATTTGTGGAGCATTAAAATACACTGAAGATAAAAGTTGGCCACAGTATTAAAACACTTCAGAACAAACACACTTTAAAACTGCTGTAAAAGATGGAGCACACACAGTGAAGAATAAAACCTGTCAGGAGGGACCTGCCAAGGGGGAGGAGGCCTGGGAGGAGGTAAAAAAGAGGGGAAAGGAAGGTGCAGCATGGGAAGAGGAGCTAGAGGGGGTGGGATGAAAAGGGGGTGGGGGGGCGCCAAGGGGCAGGAGACAGGTTGGGTGTGAAATGGAAAGCAAGTATTTAGGGAGGGCAACGACACAGAATGGGTGTGCTGAAAAGGGAGAGGGTCGTGGAGGAGGAAGGAAATCCGCTCAGGGGAAGTGAAGAGGAGGGGAGCCGTGAGAAGTGGGAGGGGGCGAGGTAGAGCTAGGGTTAGTAGATAGGGTAGATATCAGGATGAAGCTTATCATCCAGGTGTTAGAAGTTGTGCTGGAAAAGGAGGTGGAGAGTCCCTTTCACACTGTAGGTCACTTTATACACGATTCTCATGCGGCGCCAATCAAGAGTTGCTGTCCAGTGCCATATATTGGTCAGTTCTTGCACTCGTTTTTACTTTCAATAAAACACCATGTTATATCAGGCATATGTGCTAATTTGTCAACTATAATATTCCACTAATTTTCAAATGTTAACGGAGTTTTGGTCACCCTCAGTATTTATTCATTCTGGGGTGGCCTATCTTAGCTGGCTCATCCTGCATATAAATGATCTAGTGGAAGACTTTGGACGTTCCATGACGCTGTTTTGCAGATGAAGCAGCTGTCTATAAGGCATGGAATGAAGGAAGATTGAAGTTAATCGTCCCGTCGACAGCCCATCATTAGAGACGGAGCACAAGCTCGAATTACAAAAGAAGGGGGAAGGAAATCGGCTGCCCTCTTTTCAAAGAAACCATCCCGAGATTTTCCCAGAGAGTTCAGGGAAATCACGGAAAACCTAAATCGAGATGGTTGGAGACGGATTTGAACCGTAGTCCTCCCACATGCGAGTCCAGGATGCTAACCCGTACGCCAACTCTCTCGGTGCTGTTGTCTATAGGAAACTAGCTACGCCAGAAGTCTCTATAGGGTTGCAGGATAACCAGCACCAGATTAACGATCAGTGCAGGGATTGGCAGTTGAACCTGACCATAAATAAATGCAACCTATTGCGCTTAAACAGGCGAAGACAAGCACAACTGTCGGATAACACTATCGACGACATATCAGTGGGAACAGTAACCACATAGGATCGGCTATATGGAGTGACCTACAGTGGACTAACCACGTAAAAAAAACTACATCTACATGTACATCTACATCTACATTTACACTTCGCAAGCCACCCAACGGTGTGTGGCGGAGGGCACTTTACGTGCCACTGCATTACCTCTCCTTCCTGTTCCAGTCGCGTATGGTTCGCGGGAAGAACGTCTGCCGGAAAGCTTCCGTGCGCGCTCGAATCTCTCTAATTTTACATTCGTGATCTACTCTGGAGGTATAAGAAGAGGGAAGCAATATATTCGATACCCCATCCAGAAACGCACCCTCTCGAAACCTGGACAGCAACCTACACCGCAATGCAGAGTGCCTCTCTTGCAGAGTCTGCCACTTGAGTTTGCTAAACATCTCCATAACGCTATCACGCTTACCAAATAAGCTTATGACGAAACGCGCAGCTCTTCTAAACTGTAGGAAAAGCCAGGTTGAGGCTTATTAGAACAATATTTAGGAAATGTAATTTGCCCATATAAGACGTGGCAGGCAAAATATTTGCTCAGCCTACTCTTGAGTATTGCTAATCAATTTCGGACCGTTACCAAGTTAGATTAGTGTGAGCTGCAGCCAAATGAAACCCGACTACCTGCCACAACGGGACCGTGGAATAGTTCCATTCAAAAATAATCACCACTCGCGTTGAGACTTTTGCCCCATTGGGAGATGAGACGATGAGTTCCTGGTTCGTAGAACGCTGACGGATCCACAACCGCACCTACTCTTGCACTTCCTCGCCCTTCTGAAACTGATTTCCACACATATCTGGGGGCGGGCATTATCGTGCAACAAGACGATCTCGTCCGACAGCATTCCTGAGCATTTTAACTTTATAGTGCATCTCAGTTTCTGCAAAATATCTTCATAGCCCTGCGCATTGATTTTGGTTCCGCGATCAAAGGGCTCCTTTAGCTTACCGTCTTCTCACATGACAAAATGGTTCAAATGGCTCTGAGCACTATGGGACTTAACATCTGAGGTCCTCAGTCCCCTAGAACTTAGAACTACTTAAACCTAACTAACCTAAGGATATCATACACATCTATGCCCAAGGCAGGACTCGAACCTGCGACCGTAGCGGTCGCGCAGCTCCAGACTGAAGCCCCTAGACCCGCTCGGCCACAGCGGCCGGCTCTCACATGACATCCTGCGAACTACGGACGACGGGCAAAGGGCAGACTTCCGGAAAGCATTTGACACGGTTCCCCCTTGCAAGCTGTTAGAGAAGATACGAGCATATGGGATACGTACACATATGAGTGGCTCGAAGACTTATTAAGTAATAGAATCCAGTATGTTGTCCTCAACGGCTAGTGATCATCAGAGACAAGAGTATCGTGATAGAGCCGCTGTTGTTCTCTGCATACATCAATGGTTAGGCGCACAGGGTGGGCAGCAATCTAAGTTTGTTTTCCGATGATGCCATGTTTATGATGAGGTGTCGAGGTTGAGTGACTGCAGGAAGATACAAGACGACACAGACAAAATTACCAGCTGGGGGGTGGGGGTGAATGGCGAATGAGTAGAAAGGTCAAACTTGTTACGTTCAGATACAGTATTACTAGTGACGTGCTTGACACAGTCAACTCCTTTAAATATCTGCAAAGTGATATGAGAAGGACTGAGCACGTGAGAACTATGGTAGGGAAGACCACTTCGGTGTATTGGGAAAATTTTAGGAAGGAGTGATTCATCTGTAAAGAAGGCGGTATATAGGACGCTGGTGTGACGATCGAACAACACCTAAGTGTTACGGAGATGCTTCCCTGGAGGGAAGACGATATTCTTTTCGAGAAACACTATTGAGAAAATTTAGTGAACAGCCATTTGAAGCTGACTGCCGAACGATCTACCGCCGCCAACATGATAACGTCCATTGCCGTAACGACCGTGAAAATAAGATACGAGTAATTAGCGCTCATGCGGAGGCATACAGATAGTCGTTTTTCGTCTCGCCATTTACCGGTGGAACAGGAAAAGAAATGACTAGTGGTGGTGCAGAAATGTGAGTGGCTCGAAGACTTATCAAGTAATAGAATCCAGTATGTTGTCCTCGACGGCTAGTGTACGGTGGCTTGCGGAGTATCTGTGTCATATGTAGATGTAGAGGGTGATTATAACGAAAGTTATACTTTCAAAACGCTGTAGAAATAACACCACTGGTCAGAATGAAGTCAAATTACAACGGAATATTATCGCCGAAGGAGGAAACGTATGGCAGAAGAAAAAAATTGTGTCAAAATTGATCAATAGGTGACGCTGTACGTGTCACAATACATAAATGAAAACACTTGTAATGTCACGACCCATTGAAGCTGGTGTAAACACGCCGGTTACACGATTTTCCCTCCTTTCGCGTCTGCGACGGTCGCCATAACTGTCTCAATGCAGGATCGCGCTCTGCCTGTAAAGCCGTATTGCAAGAATGATGACTGTACACACGTCGCTCTGCAGAAGTTACGGAAACTGAAGGGTTTGCAAAAAGGCGTTTGTCCGATGACTGCTGTGGGTCTGGAGACAATGATTCGGAAATTCGGAAAGACGGGTTCTTTTGGTGTGCAATGTGGTAGAGGGAGGAAACGAATTGATTCGATGTCGGTCAAAGAAGTGCCCACAGACATGCAGGAGGAGACGAGTGGCGGTGTGCAAAAGTGTAGTGCACAGAGAATTGCCCGAACATTTGACATACCCGTGAGCGCGGTGCTTAAAATCCTACGAAGTATCCTTCTTTGCTATCCATTCAAAATTACCCATGTGCACGAGTTGCTTCCTTCTGACCTGCCACCAAGAAAGATCTTTGCTTTAGGATTTCTTGCTCGCATGGGAGTGGACAATGATAGGCCGTGGAAGATTTTGTGGACAGACGAAGCCCACTTCCATCTGACGGAATATGTGAATACACAGAATTGCCAAATATGGGCGACGGGAAGTCCACACGCAAATCAACCAGTACCACTTCAGCCTGAAAAGGTCACTGTGTGGCTCTGTGGTGCGGCGTTACGGCATCATTTATCTTCTTTTTTTTTTTTTTTTTTTTTTTTTTTGTGGTCATCAGTCTACTGACTGGTTTGATGCGGCCCGCCACGAATTCCTCCCCTGTGCTAACCTCTTCATCTCAGAGTAGCACTTGCAACCTACGTCCTCAATTATTTGCTTCACGTATTCCAATCTCTGTCTTCCTCTACAGTTTTTGCCCTCTACAGCTCCCTCTAGTACCATGGAAGGCATCCCTCATGTCTTAGCAGATGTCCTATCATCCTGTCCCTTCTCCTTATCAGTGTTTTCCACATATTCCTTTCCTCTCCGATTCTGCGTAGAAACTCCTCATTCCTTACCTTATCAGTCCACCTAATTTTCAACATTCGTCTATAGCACCACATCTCAAATGCTTCGATTCTCTTCTGTTCCAGTTTTCCCAGTCCATGTTTCACTACCATACAATGCTGTACTCCAGACGTACATCATCAGACATTTCTTCCTCAAATTAAGGCCGGTATTTGATATTAGTAGACTTCTCTTGGCCAGAAATGCCTTTTTTGCCATAGCGAGTCTGCTTTTGATGTCTTCCTTACTCCGTCCGTCATTGATTATTTTACTGCCTAGGTAGCAGAGTTCCTTAACTTCTTTGACTTCGTGACCATCAATCCTGATAAGTTTCTCGCTGTTCTCATTTCTACTACTTCTCATTACCTTCGTCTTTCTCCGATTTACTCTCAAACCATACTGTGTACTCATTAGACTGCTCATTCTGTTCAGCAGATCATTTAATTCTTCTTCACTTTCAGTCAGGATAGCAATGTCATCAGCGAATCGTATCATTGATATCCTTTCACCTTGTATTTTAATTCCACTCCTGAACCTTTCTTTTATTTCCATCATTGCTTCCTCGATGTACAGATTGAAGAGTAGGGGCGAAAGGCTACAGCCTTGTCTTACACCCTTCTTAATACGAGCACTTCATTCTTGATCGTCCACTCTTATTATTCCCTCTTGGTTGCTGTACATATTGTATATGACCCGTCTCTCCCTATAGCTTACCCCTACTTTTTTCAGAATCTTGAACAGCTTGCACCATTTTATATTGTCGAACGCTTTTTCCAGGTCGACAAATCCTATGAACGTGTCTTGATTTTCCTTTAGCCTTGCTTCCATTATTAGCCGTAACGTCAGAATTGCCTCTCTCGTGCCTTTACTTTTCCTAAAGCCAAACTGATCGTCACCTAGCGCATTCTCAATTTTCTTTTCCATTCTTCTGTATATTATTCTTGTAAGCAGCTTCGATGAATGAGCTGTTAAGCTGATTGTGCGATAATTCTCGCACTTCTCAGCTCTTACCGTATTCGGAATTCGGTGGATGACGCTTTTCCGAAAGTCAGATGGTATGTCGCCAGACTCATATATTCTACACACCAACGTGAATAGTCGTTTTGTTGCCACTTCCCCTAATGATTTCAGAAATTATGATGGAATGTTATCTATCGCTTCTGCCTTATCATAGGGCCATATTTTTTTCGAAGAGACAGGTGCTTACGGTCCTGTTACCAGTACCGTCTCTGGTAGGCGCTGTCTTTTACGCAACTAGTCATTCCATCTCTCCATAGCATGGATGTATGGATGCGATGATTTTTATGCAAGATGGCGCACCTCCGCACATTGCAAATCGAGTTAAGCAGCAGCTGAAACACCATTTCGGAAATGCTAGAATTATCAGCCGCCATTTACCTACAGCCTGGCCGTCCCGATCACCTGATCTTAATCCGTGTGACTTCTGGCTGTTGGCTATCTGAAAGATGTTGTGTTCAGTGTTCCGATTGCAATCTTAGCTGCATTGAAGGCACGCACTGCGCAACACATGCCCGGAAACACTTCGATCAGTTGTGCAACCTGCTATTTCTCGATTTCAACTTGTTGCAAAAAAATGTGGTGAACAGTATATTGAACATGTTTTGCGCCAGTCACACGGAAATTAATAATCCGATTTGATCTTTATTCATGATTTTCATGCGGTTTTTGGCCTCAGGACAATTAAACACCGATTTTTCCCACCCGATGTGAGAAGACCTTGCCGTGGTGGATGGGCTTACATAACTAACAGTCACACATGTACACCCACAGACACTGCGCAATACTGTTTGTTTAACGTCAAACGTACACCTTATGCATTGTTGTATGAGTTTTGTATGAGTCATTTTCCATTTGTAGTCGACCACTATTAAATTACGATTTATTTTTCTTCTGCCATACGTTTTCCCCCTTCGCCGATAATATTCCGTTGCAATTTTACGTCAATCTGACCAATGGTGTTATTTCTATAGCGGTTTGAAAGTGTAACTTTAATTATAATCATCCTGTAGATGTAGGGCAAAACGACCTTGCCGCAGTGGCTACACCGGTTCCCGTGAGATCATCGAAGTTATGCGCTGTCGGGCGCGGTTGGCACTTTGATGGGTGACCATCCAGGCTGCCATGCGCTGTTGCCATTTTTCGGGGTGCACTGAGCCTCGTGATGCCAAATGAGGAGCTACTCGACTGAACAGTAGCGGATTCGGTCAAGAATACCATCATAACGACCGGGAGTGCGATGTGCTCACCACACGCCCCTTCTATCCACATCCTCCCCTAAGGATGACACGGCGGTCGGATGGTCCCGATGAGTCACTTGTGGCCTGTAGACGGAGTGCTTTTCTTCTGTAGATGTAGACAAAAACTCCGCTTCAGCGATTTGGCTAGAAAATACTGCAGTATTCTGCATACATCCAGCATCTATCGCCGTGTGATATTCAAATCTTTGGCGACCTCAGGAAACATGCGTGGACGTCGGTTTCAGTTGGACGAGGAAGTGCGAGAGTAGCTGCGGTTGTGGATCAGTCAGCGGTGACTGCCTTCTACGGAACTGGAATTAATCGTCTCGTCTTCGAGTGGGATAAATGTCATAGTGCATGTGGTGATCACTTTTAATGGAACCATTCCATGGTCCCGTTGTGGCGGGTGTTCGGTATTCAATTGCGTGTCCCTTATAGCAGAGGAATATAGGATCCAACGAAGAGCTGCACTTTTTGTCATTCGATCGTTTAGTCGTCGCGAGAGCGTTACAGAGATCTCAAGAAACTGAAGTGTCAAACATTTCCGAAGAGGCATTTTGCATCGAGGAGACGTTTGCTGTTGAAACTCCGAGAGCGTGCATTCGAAGAAGAGTGGGGCAACAGTCTTCCTTCCTGCACACTTCGTAATATAATATGGGTTGTGGAGTACAGCTGTGTAGATGCAGATGGTGGTCGCTACTCACTGAATGCACTTAGTACAGTCAATTTGGGATCTCGTTTGCGCTAGTTGTACTACACGTAACCTCTGCTGACGAACTCCGGCGAGTGAATCGATAGTTCGTGTTGAGAGCGCGCCTAGCGCACTCTTCCCGTGCACTTTTGAGTGGTCACGCAAGGACTGATTACGTGTTAACAGATGTGACTCACGAGGCGCTTGTTGGCCAGTTAACAGCTTGCCCTCCTGGGTCAAGGAACTTTGACGCTCAGTGGCTGCGAAACGGAAAAACCGGACAAGAGTTAGCAGGAATTGCTCTCCGAGCGTTCTGTGAAAACTTAATTAAGTATATCGATAGTTCATCCATCCAGAGAATCGAGAATCCCGACGGTTCTTCATTAGCCATATCATTACTGGCAAGATATATGTCTGGGGAATTCCAAGACTTTCAATAATGCATTAATATTTAGCTTTCCTTTTTTGTGTAATTTCTCATTCACTGCTGTATTTTTTATTTAGTTTATTAATTTGGCTGGTGATTTCATTTCGTCTGCTCCTGTTCCTTTTGCAGTCTCGCGAAATGTTTAGAATCATCACTTGTAACTACGGACAGACACAGACTTGAATCATAGAACTCTATAACAAGGAGTCAGTGCACAATTCCGCCCGACGATTTTTGTATTCAGATTTTGTGTGAAGTTCAATTGAGAGATTGTGGGAATCATCTCGGAATCCCACTGATTGCGATGTTTACAGGTGTCGTCAGTGTTTTCAATAAAGCCTCCCAGGTTCTTCTTAAGAATGCTCGTGTTCTGAAATCTGCAACTCATCACAGCATCGTATTGTGACTTCGAGTTGTGGGATACAGATGCCAACAAAATGTCCGCCGTGTTGCAACGACAGACTCAGCATTGAGGACAAGTTACTGAACGGAAACACACTATGCTGTGCCTACTACTGTTGCATTCCTACTGAAATGGTGGACAGTTTCGAAGCAAATGATACACGCGCCGTGTGACTCCTACCACTGACAATTGTGTAACAGCCAGTCCACGAAAAACAATCCATTTCCCATTAGTGCGCATTGGTGAGCATGTGAGTGAGCTAACGTCTTATCGAATTACAACTGCTCATTCTCGCTTAGTAATAAAATGGATTTTGCTTTCAGGCATTTGCTGCCTGATGCGGATGGTCGCTAACAAGGTGCGCCCGGCCATGATCTTGACGAGGGCCGGCCACTGGTTCACGATAACTTCGTTGACGGGTGTCTTCACGACGACCACCAGGTTCCAGCTGAATGACGAGAGGAACGCGTCCACGCACGACGGCCGCCGAGTTGCCCGCGTCTTCACACTGGAGGGCAGCACACTCACCTGCGTCGAGAGGGGCCACAAACTCGTCACGACAGTGTTCGACTTCACGGCGGAAGAGCTCAAGATGGTGAGCAAAACGCAAGCAGTTCAAGGACCAAAGTATGTCTCAAAACAAAGTGAAAGCCAAGCATGGTGACAGAAAGACACATTACAATTCAACGTAAATAAGAGTCCGGCAATGGAGTACATTAAACCTTTATACTTCTCCCTAAAGACCCCATGTATACGATTATAAAATGACTCACAATTTTACTAAGTTAGAAAGTACCGAAATGAGTTGCAAAATCGCTGTTATCGTAGAGAAACATTGGGCATGGGAGTGATAGACAGTGATCGTTGAAAAAGATCGAGAATACGCTAAGAATCATGGAAGGCCGGCCGGAGTGACCGTGCGGTTCTAGCCGCTACAGTCACGAGCCGCGCGACTGCTACGGTCGCAGGTTCGAATCCTGCCTCGGGCATGGACGTGTGTGATGTCCTTAGGTTAGTTAGGTTTAAGTAGTTCTAAGTTCTAGGGGACTGATGACCACAGCAGTTAAGTCCCATAGTGCTCAGAACTATTTGAACCATTTGAATCATGGAACATAAATGAATATGGAAACCTACATCTACATTAAAATTCTGCGAGCCACCTAATGGTGTGTGGCAGAAGGTACTTCTGGTACCAGTAACTGACCCAGTCTTTTAACTGTTCCACTCGGGAACAGCATTTGGGAAGAATAATTGTCACTAAAGGTGCGCATTAGCTACATTTTCTCGAATTTTGACACTCTGGTCATTTCGCGAGACGTGTGTGGATGATAGTAATATGCTGTGTGACTCTTCCCGAGATGCACTCTCTTAAAATTTCTGTAATAAATCTCTACGTATAATCTACATGAAAAGATTCTATCGTTCGATGGTACATAGTAACAGAATATATTATGTTTAAAGATTGGAAAGATTGGCAGCTTGCTTAAAGTTATCAGATATGTTAAATTATGCACTCCAAAAAATGAAAAATGTAGTATCCTACGAATACAATATCAGTGGCAAAAATTGGAATCAGTCAGCACATACAAACACCTATGTGTAACCATTTGTAGCGACATGAAATGGAGCGATCACATAGACCCATTCGTAGGAAAAGCATGTCGCAGTGTTCGGTTCATCGGCAGTATACTAGCGAAATACAAGAAGTCTACGAAGGAGAGTGTTTGCGAAACACTCCTTCGACCGTCAAAAAAATTTCTAAAGTGACCTGTGCCAAACAGGTGTAATAGGTTCAAAAACCGGTATTAACTGATGAATGTAGGAATAAATTACAACCTCCTCCGTATCGCTCCCGTATGGATCGCAAAGGTGAGAACAAACTAATTATACTGTGAACAGATGCGTTTAAACAAACATTCATTATCGGCTCGTATAAAGCGAATACGTATGTACGGTAGTAGAAGGGGGGTGAAGCCTGAAATGTTCTTGGATGTGCAGTGAAAGAATTGGGTCTGCGTTTTGGCAGCCCATATTTTTTCAAAAGACTGTCCTCTCACCTACCCTTCCCATCCCCCCACCCCTCCACCTCCCCTCCCACCACACGTTTCATGTACTTAATAAAACACTCCTACAGCGTCTCGACTCATATCAAAAAGCATCATGCTTTACAAGCTCAAACCAGCTCTCAGCAGTATGTACATCTTCAGTTTTAAAAAACCTTTCAGGTGTTTCTTCAGGTCAGCAAACAGGCGGGTCCGTAGGCTACATGCCAGGTGAGGGGAGGGTGGGGGCACCAGCTGGTAATGCAGTGCCTACAGTTTGTTAGCCACAGCTAGGCACGTGTGAAAAGGTAAATTGTGCTGCACCAAAAGGATCTCTTTGATCAAACCTCTATGAAGCTTGTTCTTTCATTTCCTGTTCCCTTTGAACCTAAACCACATAGTTATGCAAATATGCAGACGGTGGAAAACTTATATTTTGGCATTTATAATCTTAGAATTCAAGCTTGGGGATGAATAAGGAACATTCGATCGATGTTCCATTCTAATTATGATTTTAGAATCACATGCGCACTACACACCGTCACACACAGGTTCTGGGACTGTCTGCTGGTTTTGTTGTTTTGAGACATGAGGAAGCGTTTCTTGCTGTGCTGTAAATATTACGAGTCCCACATATGTAAGTGCTGTTTGGACAATATTTTGGAATCACAGTTGCAGAGTTCTGTGGTGAGTAATTTTAAAAACAGTTACATACCTTATGAATGGTTAAGCCCTACTTAACGGTAGTGCTCCATCTTGTACCTTAAAACGGAAGACCTTCTACCACGGAACACGTGATATTTGCAAATGAACTGAGTTTCTATAACGTATTAGCAATTTACCTGACTTGAAAATGTCAGTTTTTGTTAGTTCCCGGTAGTTTATGTTTCAAAATGTTTTTATCTCTTAACTGGTTTTTGTCAACTTCTTTTTAATTTGATTTAAGTTTCTGATTGTTGATCTGTGGTACAGAAAAAGATAATGCGCCATCCATTGTATACAGTACTGTCAAGTATTCTAGATCACAACGCTGCTAAATTTGAAGGTAAGATTTGTTCGTACATTCACTATGTGATCAAAAGTATCCGGACACCTGACTGAAAATACTCACTCCATGACGCACTCCATCGGTAATGCTGGAACTCAGTATTGTGTCGGCCCACCCTTTGCCTTGAGAGCTCTCGGCGTCGCAGGCATACGTTCAATCAAGCGCTGGAAGGTTTCTTGGGGAATGGCAGCCCACTCTTCACGGGGTTCTGCATTTAGAGTGGTATCGATGTATGTCTGTGAGGCCTGGCAGGAAGTCGGCGTTCCAAAACATCCCAAAGGTGTTCTATAGGATTCAGGTTACGACTGTGCCGGCCAGTCCATTACAGGGATGTTATTGTCTTGTAACCACTCCGCCATAGGCCGTGCATTATGAACAGGTGCTCGATCGTGTTGAAAGATGCAGTCGCCATCCCCGAATTTCTCTTCAACAGTGGGAAGCAAAAATGTGCTTAAATCATCAATGTAGGCCTGTGCTGTGATAGTGTCACGAAAAACAACAAGGGGTGCAAGCTCCCTCCATGAAAAACACGACCACACCATAACACCACCACCTCCGAATTTTACTGTTGGCACTATACACGCTGGCAGATGTCGTACATCGGGCCTTCACCATACCCACACCCTGCCATCGGATCGCCACATTGTGTACCGTGATTCGTCACTCCACAAACGTATTTCCACTGTTCAATCGTCCAGTGTTTTCGCTCCTTATACCAAGGGAGGAATCGTTTGGTATTCGACGGCGTGATATGTAGCTTATGAGCAGCCGCTCGACCAAGAAATCCAAGTTTTCCCATCTCTCGCCTACATGTCATAGTAGTTGCAGTAGATCCTCATGCAATTTGGAATTCCTGTGTGATGGTCCGGATAAATGTCTGCCTATTACACATTACTACGCTCTTCGACTATCGGCGGGTTCTGTCAGTCAACAGACAATGTCGGCATGTACGCTTTTGTGCTGTACGTGTCCCTTCACGTTTCCACTTCACTATCACATCGGAAACAGTGGACCTAGGGATGTTTAGGAATGTGGAAATCTCGCGTACAGGCGTATGATACAAGTGATACCCAATCCCCTGACTATGTTCGAAGTCCATGAGTTCCGCGGAAGCTCCATTCAGCTCTCTGACGATGTCTAATGACTACTGAGGTCGCTGATATGGAGTACCTGGCAGTAGGTGCATCACAGTGCACCTAATATGAAAAATGTAATTTTTGGGGGGTCCGGATACTTTTGATCACATAGTGTACATGACCGTATTGCACCTTGGAACAGCTTATCACATTTGGAAAAACATTACTTTTCTAGCCCAACTTTTGTAATTTCAGAAAAAACGTTGCAGCGTACATAGAGTGAGTGCTATCATTTCAGAATGAAATAAGAAACTATATTAAACTTCTATTACAGGGCTGGTTATAGGCGAAAGTATGAAAAGTCTTCCAGAGTTCAACAGTGTACCCTACACTGACTTGCGTCCTTGTTCACAGCAAAACAAACGGACACGATTTATGTTTGTAAACTTCCTCAAATGAAGTCATTTTCAATCAAATTACTCAAGATTTGTGAGCAAATCATAGCGTAAGGAAGTACCATGTTTATGTCATGTAGCTGAAATGTTGAACTATTTTATTCTGTTATATCGTCACAAATCCATACTACTTTTATTGAAACTGACATTGAATGTTACGCTTCCCAGAATTTATTACGTATCTCGCGAACGTTTATAGTAGAAAGTAAAAAAATTGATTTGTTAATGTTAGTAAACATCTACTCATTTACAGACATCGATATTGTCGTAATGTTTTTTTTTCCGGGAAAACTGTCAATGCATTTGAAGAAATTTACCGTCACTGATTCACATACAATATTTCGTCCTTTATTGTGATTGTTGGTTTGTCATCTGTTGTTATTGTTGTAGTTGTACAACCTGAGAGCAAAATTGTTTCTGTTAATAGTATGATTACGTTAATATTATTTCCAGACTATAATGGTGGACGACGTTGTTTGCACGAGGATATTTGAATCTATACGTGGCATGGAATTGGAGGGCTTCACGTCTACTCCTCACCAAGTTCCGCATATCGGGAAGAAGTGAATGATGGCGCAGTTTCGAAGAGTTTGCTTATGCTAGAAACTACTTCTGGTATTCATTACTCTCATTCACTTCGTATTTAAAAATGGTTTGTCGCAGCTTGTACGTAAAAGTGTGTGTTGAAAACTGTCTGTTCACCATGAACCAAACTCTCACACAATTTTTCATCTCACGGTAATTTTAATTTTTACGTAATAATTGTTTGTTTTGTACTCTATTTTGTTCCAAATCTGCAATGAAATCTGACTTATCAGTATTATATAGCATAATGTACGATGTAAGTGTTTTATCATAGAATTCTGATTAAACAGAAAAAATATCTTTTCGTTTTTCATATACACTCCTGGAAATGCACACCAAGACCGTAGGATCCTACGCAGTGCCGTAGGGGACCGCACCGCCACTTGCCAGCAAATTAGAGACACTGTTGCTCCTGGGGTATCGGCGAGGACCATTCGCAACCGTCTCCATGAAGCTGAGCTACGGTCCCGCACACCGTTAGGCCGTCTTCCGCTCACGCCCCAACATCGTGCAGCGCGCCTCCAGTGGTGTCGCGACAGGCGTGAATGGAGGGACGAATGGAGACGTGTCGTCTTCAGCGATGAGAGTCGCTTCTGCCTCGGTGCCAATGATGGTCGTATGCGTGTTTGGCGCCGTGCAGGTGAGCACCACAATCAGGACTGCATACGACCGAGGCACACAGGGCCAACACCCGGCATCATGGTGTGGGGAGCGATCTCCTACACTGGCCGTACACCTCTGGTGATCGTCGAGGGGACACTGAATAGTGCACGGTACATCCAAACCGTCATCGAACCCATCGTTCTACCATTCCTAGACCGGCAAGGGAACTTGCTGTTCCAACAGGACAATGCACGTCCGCATGTATCCCGTGCCACCCAACGTGCTCTAGAAGGTGTAAGTCAACTACCCTGGCCAGCAAGATCTCCGGATCTGTCCCCCATTGAGCATGTTTGGGACTGGATGAAGCGTCGTCTCACGCGGTCTGCACGTCCAGCACGAACACTGGTCCAACTGAGGCGCCAGGTGGAAATGGCATGGCAAGCCGTTGCACAGGACTACATCCAGCATCTCTACGATCGTCTTCATGGGAGAATAGCAGCCTGCATTGCTGCGAAAGGTGGATATACACTGTACTAGTGCCGACATTGTACATGCTCTGTTGCCTGTGTCTATGTGCCTGTGGTTCTGTCAGTGTGATCATGTGATGTATCTGACCCCAGGAATGTGTCAATAAAGTTTCCCCTTCCTGGGACAATGAATTCACGGTGTTCTTATTTCAATTTCCAGGAGTGTATAAACGCTGACAAGAAATAAGTATCTCAATGTTCACTTAAAATACTTTTGTTGAAGCAGCTCAGAAAACGTGTTGTTCATTGCTTGGTATTGTTTATGTCCATAAACTATGTCATAATCTTACCTCAGTAACGGTGTTCCAGTTGTTATCCAGCAAAAGACAAATTATTCAACGGACAAGGATACTCGAAACATACTTCGACCTATAAATGTATCATCGCAAATGTCTACAAGCTGTTGAAATATCTGCGATCATTTATAAACAAAATGACTTTATATTATTTCCGGCAAACGGTGCAACTCAGTTTGATATTAGAGAACTTGTTTAGAAAAAATTCGCCACTTTGGCATCAGATTATTTTTTCAACCCATATACAACAATCAAGATTAAACAGATTCTCATTGACGGTGCATTTTCAAAAAAGAAATTCCATTGTTGCGTTATCGACAGCCTTTTGTTGTTTATATAGCTTACCGTTTCTAATTACATAAAAGCCTTTTATTAAATTCGCCACTGCACAGTCTCTGGTAGTACTGTTTTATTTCTATATATAGGATATTAGAGGTGTAAGTGCAGATATTTCTATTAATGACTAAGGACGTTGTAATGAACAACATTATGTCAGTATTTGCTTTATTTGTAGACTAATAATTATAGCTATTAAGAGAAATACGTTGTTAGGTTAATTAGTACCTCCAAGTAAGCATGGCACGAGGAAGCCATTTATAATTATTTTCCCCTAGGCAACAGGTAAGGTACTGAACTGTGTACGCGTGGAACCAAAATGGACAGTCTGTACTGACAGGCATAGTAAACTTCGTGCAGTAGCTTTGACTGATCAGATAACATCAGGTAATTAATTGTGATGTGTTTGTGGGAAGACTGTTATATGCAGAGAAACGACGAATAATACATTGAGGTGGGTACATATAAAGGTTCACAATCATCACAGTGTCTGCATCTATACCTGTAACAACCAGTGTAAAAGTAAATGTCCTGACTGATTCATCATTGCCCAGTCCAAACCGCTAAGGACAGAGATTGGATATTTAAAGAGTGTTGATCTTATACTCTAGGCATCGATGAAGAACGGATTTTTCCGAAATTCCGGCCCTCAGGGGGTGAAATATGGGACGAAAATTTTGTATGAAAATAGTTTGTTATATTTGAAGCTAAATTATGAAAACTGGTATTTGTCTTTCAGACCAGAAATAAAGATATAGGCGTTAGAGGACGACAGTTTTTATGGGAATACGACCACAAGAACACAAAAGGCAGGACTAATAAAAACCTCCTACACCAGCTACCAAATTGCTTATGGTTAGAAGTGCGTTCGGAAAATATCTATGGTCTTAATTAGCGTGGTAAGATTAGAGGCCTCCGCAATTTGTGAACTAAATCGAAGATCGCTACTTAATAGTCACCAAGACAAATCGGTTTTGTCATAATTGCATTGAAAAAGAAACGGATCCGTATTACATTAACTTTTCAGTAGACGTAATAAATGTTTATACAATTATTTTTGTTGTAATTACTAAGCAAATGCGAGCTAGTTTTCACGTATACATTGAACAAAGAAATGAAATTTCAACAAATGAAACATCTTTTTTATAACACATTGTTGGTTCCTAAAATTGTAGCATCAGTAAGGATAGTAAATAACGAATTCTTTTTAGGCGTCCACAAATAGTATTGTGGGAAGAAATCATGATATATTAGGTTGCTGCGTGAGTTTTTAGCATTTTTCCACAACTTTAATAAACACAACAGATACACATAACAGAGACTTTACTGATCAATAATATATTCTTCTTCACTGTTTACAACAGCCTGTCAACGCTGGAGTAACGTTTCAATTTCGTGATTGTAGAAATCACGTGGTTTCGAGGAGAAGAACTCGTCGAACCATGTTCGGAACGTATTTTCATCCGGAAAGGAAGTTAAATGCTATTGGATAGAGAGCGGAAAAGGTAGAAATTTGGGGACACAAGGCCACTTGAATAAATTGAGTGCCGAATGACTTCCCAACCCACCTCATGTATGGCGTTTTTGTCAGTCTAGATTATAAAAATAATCCCAAATGATTTTGGTCCCACGTAAAATCTATGAAAGCTACAAATAATTCAATACCTTCTCTTGCTGATAGTACGGGTAACGTAACGGATGATGATAAACAGAAGGCCGAAATTCTAAACCTAACTCACAAAAACTCGTTTACGGTGGAGAACTGCAGACCATTCCCCATTTCAATCATCGAACAAACAGGATTGCTGACGTAGAGTTTACTGAATCTGGGACTGTAAAACAGTTACGATCCTTAGGCGCCAGGAAGGCATCTGGCCCAGACTATAACCCCGTAAGATTATACGTTGACTATGCTACAAACATAGCAGTACTGTTATCCATCATCTATCAGAGATAATTGGAACAGCGGAAATTTCTACGGGACTGGAAGAAGGGCCAGGTCATAGCAATCTATAAAAAGGGTAGAAAATCGGATGCACTTAATTACCGGCCAATTTCACTGACATACATTTGTTGTACAATCATGGAACATATTTTGTGTTCAGACATAATGATCTTTTTAGATTCTGAGAAGCTCATCTGCAGAAACCAGCACTGTTTTAGGAAACAGCGGTCATGAGAGACACAGCTGGCCCCCTTTGTGCATGATATACAACAGGTTCTAGATATCGGCTCCCAGGTTGATGCCATGTTTCTGGTCTTTCGAAAGGCGTTCGACGCAATTCCGCACTGTCGCTTGCTACAAAAAGTGCGCGCTTACGGTCTATCCGATGACATATACGGTTGGATAAAAAGTTTTCTAACAGACAGAGAGCCGTTAGTCGTCCTGAATGGGGTGACTTCAACTGAAACAAGTGTAACTTCAGATGTGCCCGAGGGCAGCGTAATAGGTCCGCTGCTTTTTACGATTTACATAAACGATCTGGTTGATGGTATTGACAGCGGCATTAGACTCTTTGCCGATGATGTAGGATCACACGAAAGTTGTGAACAAATCAATGAGGAATTGCAGAAAATAAATGCGTGGTGTAATGACTGGCAGTTATCTCTCAGTATTAGTAAGTGTAACCTAATGCGTATAACAAGGCGAAAATCTCCATTAATGTACGAGTAGAAAATAAATGCCCAGTCTTTGGAAACGGTAACAGCAGTCAAGTATCTGGGTGTGACTACTCGAAATGATCTCGAATGGAATGATCAGATTACACAAATAACGGGCAAGGCGAACTTTAGATTGCGGTTTATTGGTAGAATCCTGAAGCGATGCAGTCCTTCAACAAAGGAAACTGCTTACGTTAGTCCGTCCAGTCTTAGAGTATTATTCGTCTGTATGGGGCTCTTACCAGTTGGGTCTCATTGAAGAGATTGAAGAGGTCCAAAGAAGAGCGGCAAGAGCGAGAGCGTTACAAATCTCATAGAAAGTTTGAAGTGGGAGACACTTGCAGATTGCGCTAAACGGAAGGGACAGTTCACTAAATTCTGAAATCCAATCTTCGCCGAGGATGTAGAGCATATATTATCACCACCAACTTTCAATACGCGCAGTGATCACCATTCAAAGATAAGGGAAATAAGAGCACGTACTGAGGCGTTCAGACTGTCGTTTTTCCCTCGTGCGATCCGGAGTGGAACAGAGGGAGGGGGTGGAAATATGACTTTGGCGCGAATTGTGCCCTCCGCCACACACCGCTTGGTGGCTAGCGGAGTATATATGTAGATGTACACCACTGACCATTAAAATTGCTACACCACGAAGATGACGAGCTATAGACGCGAAATTTAACCGACAGGAAGAAGATGCTGTGATATGCAAATGATTAGCTTCTCAGAGCATTCACGCAAGGTTGGCGAAACCTAGAACTTGCTGACATGAGGAAAGTTTCCAATCGATTTCTAATACACAAACAGCAATTGACCAGCGTTGCCTGGTGAAACGTTGTTGTGATGCCTCTTATAAGGTGGAGAAATGCGTACCATCATGCTTCCGTTTTGATAAAGGTCGTATTGTAGCCTATCGCGATTGCGGTTATCGTGTCGCGAAATTCCTGCTCACGTTGGTCGAGATCCAGTGACTGTTAGCAAAACATGGAATCGGTGGGTTCAGGAGGATAATACGGAACGCCGTGCTGGATCCCAGTGGTCTGGTATCACTAGCAGTCGGGATGACTGACAGGCTTCTTATCTGCATGGCTCGATCCCAGAGTCAACATATGGGGACGTTTGCAATACAACAACCAACTGCACGAACAGTTCGACGACGTTTGCAGCAGCAAGGACTATCATCTCGGAGACCATGACTGAGGTTACCCTTGACGCTGAATCACAGACAAGAGCACCTGCGATGGTGTACTTAGCGACGAACCTGGGTGCACGAATGGCAAAACGTAATTTTTTCGGGTGAATCCAGGTTCTGTTTACAGCATTATGATGGTCGCGGTTAATGCACATTGGAAGAGTGTAGTCGTCATCGCCATACTGGGGGATCACCCGGAGTGATGGTACGGGGTGCTATTCGTTACACGTCTCGGTCACCTCTTGATCGCATTGACGCCACTTTGAACAGTGGACGTTACATTTCAGATGTGTTACGACCCTTGGCTCTACCCTTCATTCGATCCCTGCGAAACCCTACATTTCAGCAGGATAATGCACGATTCAGGTCCTGCACGGGCCGTTTTGGATACAGAACATGTTCGACTGCTGCCCTGGCCAGCACATTCTCCAGATCTCTCACCAATTGAAAACGTCTGGTCAGTGGTGCCGAGCAACTGGCTCGTCACAATACGCCAGTCACTACTCTTGATGAACTGTGGTATTGTGTTGAAGTGTTGAAGCTGCATGGGCAGCTGTACCTGTACACGCTATCCAATCTCTGTTCGACTCAACGCCCAAGCGTATCAAGGCCGTTATTACGGTCAGATGTGGTTGTTCTGGGTACTGATTTCTCAGGATGTATGCACCCAAATTGCGTGAAAATGTAATTACATGTCAGTTCTAGTATAATTTATTTGTCCAATAAATACCCTTTTATCATCTGCATTTCTTCTTGGGGTAGCAATTTTAATGGCCAGTAGTGTAGATATGTAGATGTAGATGCAAGTGGGCGTTATCGCGAAGTAGCACCACTTCACGCAGTCTTCCTGGTCGTTGCTCTGCGACTGCGCTTGCAAAACGTGTCAGTTGTTGACAATAAATGTCAGCAGTGACGGTTACAGATTGGGGAAGCAATTCCACCAGATGTATAATATTATCTTTTGTGGGTGCGCTCGCGTCTTTGTATGGGGACTGCTCCTTTGTTTGGGCTCAATCATTCCTTTCTTTTCCTTATGTTAGCATGAAGACTCCATTTCTCGTAACCAGTAGAGATACAGAATAGGAATGGTCGGTGTTGTTCACGAAGCAATTGATGACGAGGAAGCAGAGGTGCACGTATGACCACCAGCTGATTTTTGCGATTTTGTCTTGGAGCATGCAGTTCACATACACCCCACTTTTGAACCTTCCCCATTGAATACAAATGTTATAGTTCACTACATCTGCCAGTTCTCGAGTACAATGGTGTGACTCTTTGTATATTAATGCGTTTAAACTATCTCCATCAAACCCCGAAAGTCTTCCTGAACATGTAGAGATACTAAAATCAAAACAGTACTTCTTAAAACGAAAAAACCATTTTCTTGCCGTTTTCTTTCCCGTGGCATTAGTCACATACACGGAACAAATGTTTCTGGGTGCCTCCGCTGCTGACACACGTGTGTTGACCTCAAACAGAACAATATGTTGGTAATTTTTTCGGATTTCTCCACTTGACACTCCATTTTCTAGCGTCCAGGGCTCGACTCTCTATCTGCAGATCACAAAATGACAATATGCGATTAGCACAACTGTAAACTACAAATAAAAAATGAAAGTCGATAAATAAACCTTAGAAACCAGAATACGAGCATGCAAAACATAAACGCTACGAATTTATGCACCAGCCTGTTATTATGCAAATCATTCAGCGTACACAGTGTGCGATATTTTTTAGGCACAGCTACTATCTTAGGCTGCAACTATTGGTCTAGCATTGACGGGTGTCGAGTAGAAATGAGATAAGTTGGCAGATACGGCTACGTCATTCTATGCTGTTTCAACTCTCAGCTAGAGTTCATCAGTCGTAGTGTCTGGCCAGTGGCGTCTTGCCTGTCTTTCCTCTTCCGATGACCAGATGTTTTCAAAAAGGAAGAGAGCTGGTTAAAGTCCTGGCGAGGATTACAATCAAGCACCCCCTGCACTGAGGTTGGTCATGACAGCAAGGGAAGCTTGCGGTATTTCCTTGGTTTGTTGAAAGATAATGGCAATGAAGACCCGAAGATAGAGCGCAGTTCTTGGCCTTAACACATAAGAACTACTGTGGAAGCTACTGACTATGTGAGGTAGAAGTGACAGTCTTGTGTACCTCGGGCATAGGTGTGTGTGATGTCCTTAGTTTAGTTAGGTTTAAGTAGTTCTAAGTCAAGGGGACTGATGACCTGAGATGTTAAAGTTCCATAATGCTTAGAGCCATTTGAACGTTTTTTTATTATTATTTTTTTTTATTCTGTTGTTGACCGACTCGTTGTTATCAACGTAGCAGATGACAGTTCCAGAAGTTAAAATGTATTTTTCTCAGATTCATATAAGGAAGGAGGCAAGAGATTATGGGACGACTGACTGCAACTAATATCTTCAGTAGCTTCAGTATTCAACAGTATGATGAAATCCCTGCGGTATGCTTTTGTTTCACCCTTAGCGAAGTTAGGAATTCGCATCACACTTGTTTGTAATTAGAATACTGTGTTAGGTGTGAACGAGAGCATGTTATGCTTTCCGTTTGGTCACCTACGAAGCGTGCGGTATTGCTCGAGTTTTGCCGAATATTATATCTTTCTCTTTAAAAAGTAAATGACATTCGAAGCTATGTTATTTCTTTACTCGTCTCATTTTAAGTCTGAACTGCAACTGCTCCTATCATTGCAGGTTAGTTGGACCAGCTGGCTGGCCGGTGCTGTCCAAATTCAATGCTACGGTAAAGATGTTGGCCCGCATTATTGTTCAGTCTTTGTGCGTGTAACACAGCATAAAACGTATCCTTATGATCGTACTTGACTGTACTGGACACAGCTTGGCTTCTGCTCCAGTGAAACGAAATCCAATGACATTCAAGCACATGCACAAGGATAAATGTGAACCATGGCTGGCTCATTATATGCGTTGGATTAAACCTTGGTTGCTATTCTGTGTTTAGTCTCCCACAGTTATCGCGATTGTGTTGTTATACTCTCTTTCTACAGGTGACAGCAGTGGTGTGTATCGATATTTCCACCTTGGACTATCTTTGGCCTGGCGCTTGTAATTTCCAGCTGGGCTGTGTGCGGTCAGCTGGTCGGTTGGCATGGAGCACTGACGAAATCTCCATGGCGCATAGTTTGGCCGTGACCGCTGGCAGCCTCTATGCGGTGTCGGAGTGTGGAGTGCTGTTCCCATTGCTACCAGGTTCGTTCCTCACCGATGCTGGACATGAAAGTTGAGTTTTGACTTAATCTACCAGCAAGTCACGAATGTTCACAAAGTGTCGTTTGGAGTTTGTTGTCGGCTGTTGTGATATTCCTGCGAGCAAAACAATGTGTGTTTTCTAGTTGGCAAATTTTAGCCACCCTCCTGTGGAGTTTAACTGTACTTGGTTATTTGAATTGAAGTGCACCAGCGGAATCTTCTGCTTTGTGGCTGTGAACGTTCAGGTTATCTGCCAAGGTCGTGTATTTTCCTCATTGTGTTGTCGCTGTCCAGCACAGCATGTTGTTTGACAGCTCAATGTATAATTGGTTGTGGGCACCAATACCTTCTACGTTGTTCCATTGAACTCCCGGTCGTGTGCTGGGCAGGTAAAGCGGAGGTTATCTTGTCGTTGGGTCCGTTGACTGTCTGTCTGTTGGGTTGTTGTCAGATCGACAATGGTTGGGCCGGCTGCCTGTTTCGTCTAAGCGAGCGTTAGTGTTTGAATTACAGGCTAACCCTTGGAACTTCTGAGCGCTCTTGGATGTACTGCCTTTTCTTGTTTGTTCTTGTTGTTTGTACTTGTATGGCTTCTAGCCGATTTTTAAAAAAATGGTTCAAATGGCTCTGAGCACTATGGGACTTAACTTCTATGGTCATCAGTCCCTAAACTTTAGAACTACTTAAACCTAAGGACATCACAGACATCCATGCCCGAGGCATGATTCGAACCTGCGACCGTGGCAGTCGCGCAGTTCCAGACTGCAGTGCCTAGAACCGCTTGGCCACCCCGGCCGGCTAGCCTATTTTAAGATTAAGGTTGTTTTGCCCTTAAGGCGTAAGAAGGTTTGGGACTTCAGCCTAACTAATTTAAGAACTGTTTTACGTAAAGCCTTTGGCATTTTTAAAATTAATATTATTGAGTCTCAAGTGTTGGGTCTTCAACTGATTTTGAATTTAAGTTGTTTTCTCTTAAAGTGACAGATTCTTTGGGTCTTCAGCCTAATTAACGAACTGTTTGAAGATAAGGCTTTGCCTTAAATTTCTGATTCTGGTTGAGCTGTAAGTTATTGGCTTTCAGCCGTTTTTAAATTACAGTGGTCTTTCTCTTAACACATGAGATTGTACGGATCATTCAGCAGCTAATTAAGTACCAAAGCTAAAGCTCTGTTTTCTTTTTTAAATTTTTCTTGGGTCTTGTATTGTTTGATCAAATAAAAGATTGTATGTTCGACTGTAATTGACAGTCGCTTATTTTGGCCCCTTTCCACAACTTATAGTACCTGTCGTGTCCTGAGGGTTCAGCAGGACGTCTCAAAACGGTGTTAATGTTTACATCAGGTCTAGTAGTCTTATCATGAAAAGTGTACAGTCGTAGGGTGAAGCTGCAAACGTCTGCCTTCATGCCCAGAAGCTAACTCGCAGCAAATAACAATCTCTACGTGTGATCCTGCAGTCATATAGTGCATACATTGGCTTGAATTGCGAATTAATGAAATACACAGGAATAATAAATAAAAGATAAATGAGTAATTAATGAAACGGTTCTATTCTAATATAGGAAAGTGGTTCTACGATATTCAGTTAAAATGCAGACTGAAAATAACATTATCAAATACAATAATGTCTCGTTGAGTTCTTCAGGCGAATGGCAGTAAAATCGCCAACCTAAATAGACGGTGTCTTAAGGAGCAAATTAAAGCTAAGACCCCACTTGCGGTAAAGTCATCCAACGCAGTGCAGAGCGCCTGCCACTATACCACCCCTTCGGCAGCAAACGTGACACTGCGCTGATGGACTATAGGCAGAACGTCTCGCAGTGTTGTCTGTTATTCAGTGACCGCGACTGGATGCCAGAATCGACAGTGGCGAAGTGCTCAACAGTAGCTCGCTCAACTGTTCTGTAAGCGGTCTCCTTTATAGATGAACTAGCAGAGAAACTCGGCATTGCCCAGGTATTTATTCAGCTCTGTCCACACCACGCACCATCTGAACTGTGTGTCGTACGATGATATAACTTTGTACGTACATTCGGAGGCGTATGTCAGTACTTTTTGCACAACGGATCGCGAATGGAGTTAGTACCAACGAAGTAATAAATTTCAACGTCATAGACGACGTGGCACTCTTTCATGTATCTCATTGTTTATGTCATCATATTTCCTACATTGTGTCGTAAAATGATATAATGCTGCAGCAACATTCGGTGGTACATGTGCATTCTGTCTGCAAAATATGAGGCGAACACAGTGAGTAGTAAAGAAGTAAAAAATTACAGTTTCATGCCTCATGCTATACTGTTTCACAAATACACTAAGTACACTTTACACGCTTTTCACACGTTATTTTCGATTCATATTCGGTCACTGCACCACTCTGACAGCTCACACTTCGGTGTTTGTCTTTATTCAATCACTACACTACTTTCTCAATTCCTCCCTTCGTCTCTGATAAGAAACTGACGTTCGAACCCACGACGGACCTTGCTTTATATATCCCTACCAATGGGCAGCCCCACCAGAGATGAATTCCAGAATATACCAAAAAGGCTTAGAACGGTTCACAATGTTCCAGAACATTCCACAACATTTTAGAGTATTGTGAAATGTTCCAGGATCTTGCAGAACATTCTGGAATCTTCCTGAATATTGTAGACTGTTTCCGAACGTTCCGGACTGTGTCGAATCATTGTGGAACATTCCGAAACAACTTGGAATGCTGTGGAATGTTCTCGAATACTCTTTAATGTTTTGGAATGACTTCGAATACTCTTGAATGTTCCAGTTATTTCTAGAGGGCAAAACAACCCAGCCCTTGTATTTCAAAAATCACGTCCTTCAGAAAAGCGGGAACCTTCTTCATGGATGGGGATAGAGGGCTATCACACCGTACAACGCCCTTGATCGTACCGGGACTCGTTTCTGAGTTTTAGTGGTACTCGCATTGTACACTTACCTTTATAATATATATTTATTACACTTTCCTAGAGTTCTCCCAATAAACTAAAGTCGGTCACTCGCCTTCCATACTAACGACCTTACGCGGTCGGTCCATTTCATACCGCTTTCCGACGTTACGACTAGATGTTTAATCGACGTCATAATATCAAGTAGAACAACGCTAGTACTGCATCTTAACTTTGTTTTTGTTATTGTTGTTGTGGTGTTCAGTCCTGAGACTGGTTTGATGCACCTCTCCATGCTATTCTACCCTCAGCAACTCCCAGTACCTACAGCAGTCTACATCCTTCTGAATCTGCTCAGTGTATTCATCTCTTGGTCTCCCTCTACGATTTTTACCCTCCACGCTGCCCTCCATGCCTCAGAACATGTCCTACCAACCGACCTCTTCTTCTAGTCAAGTTGTGCCACAAACTCCTCTTCTCCCTAATTCTATTCAATTCTTCCTCATTAGTTAAGTGATCTACCCATCTAATCTTCAGCATTCTTCTGTAGCACCACATTTCGAAAGCTTCTATTCTCTTCTTGTCTAAACTATTTATCGTCCATGTTTCACTTCCATACATGGCTACACTCCATACAAATACTTTCAGAAACAACTTCCTGACACTTAAATCAATACTCTATGTTAACAAAATTCTCTTCTTCAGAAACGCTTTCCTTGTCATTGCCAGTCTACATTTTATATCCTTTCCACTTCGACCATCATCAGTTATTTTGCTCCCCAAATAGCAAAACTCCTTTACTCCATATGTGTCTCATTTCCTAATCTAATTCTCTCAGCATCACCCGACTTAATTCGACTAAATTCCATTATCCTCGTTTCGCTTTTGTTGATGTTCATCTTATATCCTCCTTTCAAGACACTATCCATTCCGTTCAACTGCTCTTCCAAGTCCTTTGCTGTCTCTGACAGAATTACAATGTCATCGGCAAAACTCAAAGTTTTTATTTCTTCTCCATGGATTTTAATACCTACTCCGAACTTTTCTTTTGTTTCCTTTACTGCTTGCTCAATATACAAATTGAATATCATAGGGGAGAGGCTACAAACCTGTCTCACTCCCTTCCCAACCACTACTTCCCTTTCATGTTGCTCGACTCTGTACAAATTGTAAATAGCCTTTCGCTCCCTGTATTTTACCCCTGCGACCTTCAGAATTTGAAAGAGAGTATTCCAGTCAAAATTGTCAAAAGCTTTCTGTAAGTCTACAAATGCTAGAAACGTAGGTTTGCCTTTCCTTAATCTTTCTTCTAAGATAAGTCACAGGGTCAGTATTGCCTCACGTGTTCCAACATTTCTATGGAATCCAAACTGATCTTCCCCGAGATCGGCTTCTACCAGTTTTTCCATTCGTCTCTAAAGAATTCGCGTTAGTATTTTGCAACTGTGACTTATTAAATTGATACACTCCTGGAAATTGAAATAAGAACACCGTGAATTCATTGTCCCAGGAACTGGAAACTTTATTGACACATTCCTGGGGTCAGATACATCACATGATCACACTGACAGAACCACAGGCACATAGACACAGGCAACAGAGCATGCACAATGTCGGCACTAGTACAGTGTATATCCACCTTTCGCAGCAATGCAGGCTGCTATTCTCCCATGGAGACGATCGTAGAGATGCTGGATGTAGTCCTGTGGAACGGCTTGCCATGCCATTTCCACCTGGCGCCTCAGTTGGACCAGCGTTCGTGCTGGACGTGCAGACCGCGTGAGACGACGCTTCATCCAGTCCCAAACATGCTCAATGGGGGACAGATCCGGAGATCTTGCTGGCCAGGGTAGTTGACTTACACCTTCTAGAGAACGTTGGGTGGCACGGGATACATGCGGACGTGCATTGTCCTGTTGGAACAGCAAGTTCCCTTGCCGGTTTAGGAATGGTAGAACGATGGGTTCGATGACGGTTTGGATGTACCGTGCACTATTCAGTGTCCCCTCGACGATCACCAGAGGTGTACGGCCAGTGTAGGAGATCGCTCCCAAAACCATGATGCCGGGTGTTGGCCCTGTGTGCCTCGGTCGTATGCAGTCCTGATTGTGGCGCTCACCTGCACGGCGCCAAACACGCATACGACCATCATTGGCACCAAGACAGAAGCGACTCTCATCGCTGAAGGCGACACGTCTCCATTCGTCCCTCCATTCACGCCTGTCGCGACACCAATGGAGGCGGGCTGCACGATGTTGGGGCGTGAGAGGAAGATGGCCTAACGGTGTGCGGGACCGTAGCCCAGCTTCATGGAGACGGTTGCGAATGGTCCTCGCCGATACCCCAGGAGCAACAGTGTCCCTAATTTGCTGGGAAGTGGCGGTGCGGTCCCCTACGGCACTGCGTAGGATCCTACGGTCTTGGCGTGCATCCGTGCGTCGCTGCGGTCCGGTCCCAGGTCGACGGTCACGTGCACCTTCCGCCGACCACTGGCGACAACATCGATGTACTGTGGAGACCTCACGCCCCACGTGTTGAGCAATTCGGCGGTACGTCCACCAGGCCTCCCGCATGCCCACTATACGCCCTCGCTCAAAGTCCGTCAGCTGCACATACGGTTCACGTCCACGCTGTTGCGGCATGCTACCAGTGTTAAAGACTGCGATGGAGCTCCGTATGCCACGGCAAACTGGCTGACACTGACGGCGGCGGTGCACAAATGCTGCGCAGCTAGCGCCATTCGACAGCCAACACCGTGGTTCCTGGTGTGTCCGCTGTGCCGTGCGTGTGATCATTGCTTGTACAGCCCTCTCGCAGTGTCCGAAGCAAGTATGGTGGGTCTGACACACCGGTGTCAATGTGTTCTTTTTTCCATTTCCAGGAGTGTAGTTCGGTAATTTTCACATCTGTCAACACCTGCTTTCTTTGGGATTGGAATTATTGGTTCCAATGGCTCTGAACACTATGAGACTTAACTGCTGTGGTCATGCGCCCTAGAACAAAGAACTACTTAAACCTAACTAACCTAAAGACATCACACACATCTATGCCCGAGGCAGGATTCGAACCTGCGACCGTAGCGGTCACACGGTTCCAGACTGTAGCGCCTAGAACCGCACGGCCACTCCAACCGGCTTGGAATTATTATATTCTTCTTGAAGTCTGAGGGAATTTCGCCTGTCTCATACATCTTGCTCTCCAGATGATAGAGTTTTGTCAGGGCTGGCTCTCCCAAGGCTATCAGTAGTTTTAATGGAATGTTGTCTACTCCCAGGCCCTTGTTGCGACTTACGTCTTTCAGTGCTCTATCAAACTTTCACGCAGTATCATATCTCCCATTTCATCTTCATCTACATCCTCTTCCATTTCTATAATATTGTCCTCAGGTACATTGCTCTTGTATAGACCCTCTATATACTCCTTCCACATTTCTGCTTTCCCTTCTTTGCTCAGAACTGGGTTTCTATCTGAGCTCTTGATATTCATACAAGTGGTTCTCTTTTCCCCAAGGTCTCTCTAATTTTCCTGTAGGCAGTATCTATCTTACCCCTCGTGAGATAATCCTCTACATCCTTACATTTGTCCTCTAGCCATCCCTGCTTAGCCATTTTGCACTTCCCGTCGATCTCATTTTTGAGACGTTTGTACTCCTTTTTGCCTGCTTCATTTACTGCATTTTTATATTTTCTCCTTTCATCAATTAAATTCAGTATCTCTTCTGTTAACCAAGGATTTCTATTAGCCCTCGTCTTTTTAGCTACTCGATCCAATGCTGCCTTCAGTATTTCATTCCTCAAAGCTACCTATTCTTCTTCTACTGTATTTCTTTCCCCAATTCCAGTCAATTATTCGCTCATGCTCTCCCTGAAACTCTGTACAACCTCTGGTTCTTTCGGTTTATCCAGGTCCCATCTCCTTAAATTCCCACTGTTTGCAGTTTCTTCAGTTTTAGTCTACAGTTCATAACCAAAAATTGTGGACAGAGTCCACACCTGCCCTTGGAAATGTATTACAATTTAAAACCTGGTTCCTAAATCTCTGTCTTACCATTATATGATCTATCTGAAACTCTTCAGTATATCCAGGCCTGTGCCATGTATTCAACCTTCTATCATGCTTCTTGAACCATGTGTTAGCTATGATTGAGTTATGCTCTGTGCAAAATTCTACCAGGCCGCTTCCTCTTTCATTTCTTAGCCCCAATCCATGTTCACCTTCTACGTTTCCTTCTCTTCCTTTTCCTACTGCCGAATTCCAGTCACCCATGACTACTAAATTATCGTCTCCCTTCACTACCTGAATAATTTCTTTTATCTCATCATACATTTCATCAATTTCTTTATCATCTGCAGAGCTAGTTGGCATATAAACATAACTACTGTAGTAGGCGTGGGCTTTGTATCTATCTTGTGCCACAATAATACGTTCACTATGCTGTTTGTAGTAGCTTACCCGCACTCCTATTTTTTATTCATTATTAAAACTACCCCTGCATTACTCCTATTGATTTTGTATTTATAACCCCGTAGTCACCTGACCAAAAGCCTTGTTCCTCCTGCCACCGAACTTCGCTAATTCCCACTATATCTAACTTTAACCCACCCATTTCCCTTTTTAAATTTTCTAACCTACCTGCCCGATTAAGGGATCTGACATTCCACGCCCCGATACGTAGAACGCCAGTTTTCTTTCTCCTGATAACGACGTCCTCCTGAGTAGTCCCTGCCCGGAGATCCGAATGGGGGACTATTTTACCTCCGGAATATTTTATCCAAGAGGACGCCATCATCATTTAATCATACAGTAAAGCTGCATGCCCTCGGGGATAATTATGGCTGTAGTTTTTCCTTGCTTTCAGCCGTTCGCAGTACCACAACAGCAAGGTCGTTTTGGTTAGTGTTACAGGGCCAGATCAGTCAATCATCCAGACTGTTGCCCATGCAACTACTGAAACTACTGAAAAGGCTGCTGCCCCTCTTCAGGAACCAGAAGTTTGTCTGGCCTCTCAAGAGATACTCCTCCGTTGTGGTTGCACCTACGGTACGGCTTTCTGTATCGTTGAGGCACGCAAGTCTCCCCACCAACGGCAAGGTCAGTGATTCATGAGGGGGGAGGGGCGGTTTAATTAACTTTATAGAATTGGTTTTTCGTACTCATCTGCATTACTTTTGTTTTTATACGTTCAGAGCAAGCTGGCATTCATCACACCATTCAGAAGTTCTGTGCAGCTCACCCTGTATGCCTCTACAGTCGCTCAGTCACGATACTTTCCCGCGTACTGCTGCCTGCTGATCTCCCTACATCTCATACAGTTCACGTGTAAAGAGAATAAGACCAGCCCTATCAAATTTCCCTGGGGAGCTCCTGACGATACTCTTCTCCCTGATGAACACTCGGCATCTAGGTCAACGAAATGGGTTCCGTTATTTAGGAATTCGATCCACTGACGTATGTGATACCCTGTTCCGTATGACAGAACCTGCGTTAACAGTCTGAAGTGGGACTTTCCAGAAATCCGAGCGCTTCGTCTATTCTTATTGTTCCCTATTGAGTCTCGTACGTATCGAATGTTACCCGCCTATCCCTACAGCTTGCACATGTTTCTCTGGTGTTTTCGAATATTTTGCACCATTTCTCATTCTATAATGCCTTTCCTAAGTAAGCAAATCCTATGAACGTGTCTTCAGTTTTCTTATGTCTTGCTTCTGTTATCAAGTGCAACGCCAGAACTGCCTCGTTGCCACCTTTCCCTGTCCTAAAACCGAACTGATCGTAAGCTAACAAATTCTTAGTTTTCTTTTCTATTCTTCTGTATATTATTCTTGTTAACAACTCGGATGCAAGAGCTGTTGTTCTGATTGTGCTACAATTCTTGAACTTATCCGCTCCTGCTACCTTCGCGATTATGTGGATGACATTTTACCAAAGTCTGCAGGTATGTCTCCAGCATGAGTTGACAAACGAACTTCGTTACCACTTTCGTATGGCTCTTATTTGTGTGGAATATGGGATGCAAATAAATAGAGCAAAAACAAAGAGAATGGTCATCAGTAGAAAACGCAGACTGTCCAATATTAAAATAGGACAATCTACCATTAGCCAAGTAAGTGCATTTAAATATCTTGGAAGCACAATAACTGAAGACTTGAGATGTCACCAGGAGGTGAAAACTACAATTGCCATAGCGAAGGAGGCATTCAGGAGAAGACTCTTATGTGGCAAATCAGATAAGACCCTAAGGAAAAGGCTTGGCAAATGTTTTGTCTGCCGTGTGGCCCTATATGGGGCAGAAACATGGACGCTGAGACGAGAGGAAGAAAAAAGGTTAGAAGCTTGAGATGTGGATGTGGAAGAGAATGGAGAGAATAAGCTGGATGGAAAGAGTGAGTAATGAAAGAGTATTGGAAAGAGTTGGTGAGAGAAGATGTCTGCTGAAAGTTGTAAGAGAAAGGAAAAAGAACTGGTTGGGACATTCATTGAGAAGGGAGTGCTTGCTAGCAGATGCTTTGGAAGGATTGGTTTCTGGGAGAAGACTGAGAGGAAGAAGGAGATACAAGATGACAGACGACAGGATGGCAGAAGAAAATGGCTCTGAGCACTATGGGACTTAACATTTTAAGTCATCAGTCCCCTAGAACTT
Organism: Schistocerca gregaria; assembly: GCF_023897955.1. NCBI lineage: Eukaryota > Metazoa > Arthropoda > Insecta > Orthoptera > Acrididae > Schistocerca > Schistocerca gregaria. The sequence goes on along the minus strand of NC_064927.1, from coordinate 122,919,796 downwards.
AGAACTACTTAAACCTAAGTAATCTAAGGACATCACATACATCCATACCCCAGGCAGGATTCGAACCTGCGACCGTGGCAATCCCGCGGTTCCGGACTGCAGCGCCTAGAACCGCAAGACCACCGCGGCCGGCGATAGCAGAAGACCGGATAGCAGACAGATGAAAGGTAAAATATTTTCCGTGTAGATAGCTATACAGACTAATTTTCTATTAGGCTTACGAACTACGGATCCGCTATCAAGTGGAGACTGTTAAAAACTAAACACGACCGATACCATTTACACCTTTCGTCTCAACATTCCACAGTTATTCAGAAAATCTGGGTAAAAATTGTTTGTGCAGACTGAACCCTCGGGCTCCACTTTAACTGTACGTTATTTTTGATGATGTAGAAATTAATATTCTGTGCCGAATTGGACTGAAAAAACAACCAGGTTGTAATCTGTTTTTTCTTTACTAGAAATTCTGTTTCCGACTTCGTGGTAAAGTATAAGTAGGTCCAAGAATCCACTTGGGCTTCGGTTCTACTTCCATCGTAGTTGTTCATGGTGCAATGTTATATGGTATTTATCTAATCTTATCTTTCTATGAATCAACAAATACTGGAAAGCACGGTTATGTCATTTCTCTCGGCATGATAATGTGCAAATTGTAGGTAACGCAGCGGATATCAAATTTACATTGTCATCACGAAAACCACACTGCGGCTCAGTTCTTGTTGAATTCCGGATTTTCATCTCCCGTGTGCTAACATTAACATTTAAATGAAACACATGAACTTAGAGGGTAGTGAGCTGTACCGTAATACAAACCCTGACACACCTTGAGTGCCGGCCGGAGAGGCCGAGCGGTTCTAGACGCTTCAGTCTTGACCGCTACGGTCGCAGGTTCGAATCCTGCCTCGGGCATGAATATGTGTGAAGTCCTTAGGTTAGTTAGGTTTAAGTAGTTCTAAGTTCTAGGGGACTAATGACGTCAGAAGTTAAATCTCATAGTGCTCAGAGCCATTTGAACCATTTTTGAGTGCAGTTGAGAGATCAAGAAGTTGATATGTCTCTTGCAAATATGTTTATTACATTTTTCACACAAAATTGTTGTTTTATTGTCATTGCTTCCTGAACAGAAGTTAGAGCGTGCACACTTAGTAGGTTTTTTTGTTGTTACTGATTCTGACACACTTTCCACACCTTCAGGGTCTTGGATGCTCAGAGAACCTTATGTTCCTGAGAAATACGTCCTTGATGCAGTATGTTCTGCTGCCAGTGGTTTTCCATGCTACTCCAAGAAAATATTCCTTCTAGTGAATTTTCTAACTTTCCAATTAGGATCAATCGAAGTCCACAAGATATATGTATTATGAGCAAATACAATAAAAATATTGTCTGAAACAATCGTGGAGCACCTATTAGTTTTTCGTTTGCACATATGTACATGTACCTACTAGGTGATCAGCCGTCTCTACAGTCTTTTAACAATGATCCTAAATCATTTTTGGATTCTCATCAGGCCTGTCATTGATTTCATCACCAAGATGGAGTGTGTGCATTTATACAACGTTTTTATTTCTCTTAGGAATATAACTGATCACAGCGGTGTCATTTGTGAAGTAAAATGAAGAGCTATGAAACTCATTGTTGGTCACATTTTGAGAAAACTGTGGCTTATAGTTCCCAAAATTGGGCAAGTGTTGCAAACTGAGTGACGTAAGAATTTGTCGCTTATGATACTCTGATCTCGCAATTCAAAAGTGGCATCAAGAAATACCTTCATGATCTGATCTTTTTTTCTGATGCCACTCCGATGTCTTTTCCTGTATAAATTCGGACTTTCAACGTGTGTCAAGATTTGCAGTCATGTGGATTACATATAATGATCCCATATTTTGCTCCTTTACGTGGATAAGGTAAGAGAATGCGCATCATCAATTATTAAAACATTTTTATATGTATTGATCATACACTTTCAGATAAAGTCAACGAATATACCTTGGTATTTACGTAATTAGAAATTAGAATTAAGTTCCTATCATTTTGGGCCATATAGTTCAGAACAGAACACCAGGGTTAATCAGACGTCTCCAGTAACCTTTTCACGGCGCAGGAGGGTGCGTTTGTAATAGTTTCGACAGAGTTCTTATTTACGAAAGCATCATCTCTGACCTATTGCCACGAACGCCGTATTCCTTTCGATAGGCTGATTGCTATTAGTTTCCATGCTAATGTCCTTTAAGGACAATTACCTGCAGTTAGCTACTAAAAAACAGTCATGGAGTCATGGTCAATGGGTGCTATTTCTGAGATGTTTTCAAGGCTAAATTCCTATTGATTTCCATTATTTTAATTCTGTTCTGGTAGATAAAGTATGTAAGAAGAACAAAGAAAAGTAACTTTTATTTTTTATGTATCTGAATGCTTTCATCAGAGGCGAAATATTTTTTGTGCTGATTAAATAGCTACAAACCATCCAAAGGATCAACTGAACTTACGAATCGTAATTATACACCTGACCACACCGACGTGCAAACATTTGCGAATCTAAAGATACGTTACTCCAGTTGTACTATGTTTGGCACTACAGTTATGTTGACTATACTCTCTATTAATGCTAAGGTGGCCTCTGAATGAAGTTTTATCTGTGCAAACGTAGTGATAGAAGGAAGGGTGTGACTTGGTACAGTGACGGCGAATAAGCAACAAATGCGCGTGTCGATGCATCCACGGTCAGCGTAGACAAATTGTTTACTTGGCTTTAGATGGAAGGCGTCTGGAACTGTGTTATTGGATATCGTCATTGAGTGTGTTGGTCACGAACATACTGAGCACTGCAGTTTGTGAATGAATAAGACGTGTAGATATTGTCTGCCTTAAATATGTTGGGGACTCAGTGTTTTTAGGGACTGTGTAACGACCAAGTTACCCTTATTGCTATCAAGTACTGTAATTGTTCTTGAAGTAGCTGCTACACTTGAATTGCAGACATATTGGTTCAAATGGCTCTAAGCGCTATGGGTCTCAACATCTGACGTCATCAGTCCCCTAGACTTAGAACTACTTAAACCTACAGCTCTACGCAAACGCCTCAGCTCTCGGTCATTAAGTGAAGGCCGTCGGCCACTGCTTTGTACATGGTGAGAGGCAAGGCATGAAACTTGAGATTCTCGGCACATTCTTGACGTGTGGATCTCGTAATATAGAATTCCCTAACGATTTCCGAAATGGAATGTCCCATGTGTATGGCTCAAAATGGTTCAAATTACTCTGAGCACTATGAGACTTAACATCTGAGGTCATCAGTCCCGTAGACAGAACTACTGAAACCTAACTAACCTAAGGACATCACATACATCCATGCCCGAGGCAGGATTCGAACCTGAAACCGTAGCAGCAGCGCAGTTCCTGACTGAAGTGCCTAGAATCGCTCGGCCACAGAGGTCGGCTGCAGAGATATTCTTTTTCTTATTGTGATGTAGTCATAATCGCCTCCAGCGTGAGTTGCTAATCTGATTAAAATTGATAAACATTGCGTTAACGACTACTGTGGTCTGTTTTCCGATTTATTCAGTGGCAGCCATTACCAGTATTACGTTAAAAACATGTGTTACGTATTTACTTGGTTCCGCTGTTTTATGTTAAACTTGTCGTGGGTTTGTAGTGCCTTTCCTAACGTCGCGTTGCTTCAGGTGTGCTACGAAATATTTTGTGTACTGAATGAAGGACTTGGAAACCGATCATACGAGTATTTGTATGTAACGAATGGCACCTGGAAACTGTAAGAGCATTGCAACAAGAAAGAAATCATACCTGATAATGTTTGTGGACAATAATTTTTAATGTTCATCTTGCTGCCAGATGACGTAGGCAGAATTTACTCAATGTACGATTCTGCTCATTGCTGGTTAGTGTTCTGAGTAGAATCAGTATACGATACTGATGGTTAAAACCTGTTTTGTGATATAATTACCTATGTTCATGGTGGAGCTTTACTTTTAAAACTGCAACCTTAGTAGAATTATCAACTGTACAGTACGTTACCGAACGATTTGGGCTCGTGAATATTCTGACATTTGTAATGTAATCCAGTTCAGACGAATTACTTGATGCTCTTGTGAATAACTGTTTATTGGGTTCATTCGATTTTTAATTTGGTCAACTTCTATGTTGTTCGATCGATGATTGTTTTAAGAGTGGTTTCATAATTTTGAACTAATGCTGGTTTGAATAATTATCATGTTTCCGTATAATAATTTGTTCTTATGAGATGTTTGATCGTGAAATGCAATTGTTCCATGCAACACACAACTGCAATTTGTTGATCTGTGACATTTTTAAAAATCTGTTTTATGTAATGTATCTGTGGCACAATCATTTTCACCTTTTCATTCTTTATGAGACCCAATGGTTCTGCATATTTCTTTAAAATGTATCCCCACCGTTAAGGTAGACATTTCTGCACGTCCTGTCAGGTTCAGTACTCAGTATGCTCGCAACCAATACACAGAATGACGGCATCCAGTAAGACATTCACCACGTCTTCCGTCTAGAACCAAGTAAACAAGTTGTCTACGTTGACCATGAATGCATCGAGACGCACACTTTTTGCTTACCCGAATTACTCTCCTCCTTCCACCGCCTGCCTGGGATAGATAAAACCTCGCTGCAGTCAGAGAGGTCGCCTCAGCCTCGATGGGAAGTATACCCAACGTAATTATTGGCCATATTATACGCATTCTCATTTAGTGGGAAAGATGCTGACGTCCAAACGTCGCTTCGATAGTACGCCACTGAAAAGTAAATATGAATGAACGACATGTATACTGGCCACGCAAGTAATATCTCATGAAGGTGTTTGGCGTCAAACCGTTTCGCCGAACTGATAACGTCTCTTACGACGATAAAATTCACATGCTATCATTCAGCATATCAGATCGCTTCCTGTGCACGCTATCGCGGGAATTATCTCCACTGTTCCAACACGAAGCTCGCCCATAAAAAAGTTGCAGGAGCAGCGTCCTCAAGTATCAGTATTCAGTCACTGCAGCGTTGTGTTTGTACACCGTGGACTTAAGCAGCTCGTTTTCAAAGTGTATATACCATAACAGCGATGTCTCTGGAGGAATGTCTGGGTCGCAGATACAAGTTAGTGAAGAGTGAAAACTTCAACGAATACATGAAAGCAATCGGTAAATAGCGAAATTTGTTGTTTTTCTGTGAGAGCAGAACCAATTGCTTGCACAGATGTTTTGAAATAACAGATTTTTGCTTTTTGACTTTTTATTGGTTTATCCTTGCAAATCTATTCGCATAAATTAAATGTCTGTTTCGAGGTCATTGGTGACGCAGTAACCAAGTTATTCCTGTATACAGAGCTAGACAGCTAAGACAGAATACCCAGGAAAAGTAATTATATCGAGGTGCGATTTTAGCAAAGTTATCTATCTTATATTTTCTCTTTAATCTTTCTCTCTCCAGTATCATACGAACGCTTTAATTTGTTTGTTTTCTTTTTTCGACAGCTGTATCCAACAGCTTCTAAGGTTTCTTACGCTATTATAGTTTTCATGATGCCCAGTTGTTGTTGTAATTCTTTACTCTCTTTTATTTCGTCATCATACTTATTTTGTCGGCGGTCGTATAATTTTCTGACGGAGGTTTCTTTAACGAGGTGGGTTTTCACTGCTACTTGTGCCTTATTTCTTATCCATCTAGCTTTCATATCTACTGTTGTCATTAGCACATACGTCCAAGTCAACAAAAGTTTTGCATCTCTCCTTTGTTTCGAGATTCATGCCACACGCAAAAAAAAGAATGCCTCTAAGACAATCGTATATATTCGTTTGAAAGGTGACCGTATAAAAACTACAAAATCGTCTGTTTTCCATGTGAGGTTTTCCACAACAGTCCTGAGCTACGTCAATGTGAGGTGGAACCCAGGCTTGAATCGATCGTGGCACAGAACCGATGAGATAATGAAGCCATTCTTGGTCCAACTTTTCCCCTCTTCAACGGCGATTCTGCGTAAGTCACGCGGAGTATGTATCGTTGTCGACGTCCAATAACAGCTCGTTTCAATCGGTCCCAAAAGCCACTCCAGACTTGAAATGTTAGCGGTCTGAAGGAAAGCGTACACGGGAAGAGCACTATTAGCACTCGAGTTATTATTCATCAGTGTGACATTCTAACCAAAATGTTGGCGTTACAGCTCCACTATTCATGGCAGAGTCCCGTCCGTTTGCCATAAGAACAGTGAGATTGCCCTCAACAACCACGAGGCGTGCGGTGGCCCCATGTAACGCTAACCAGAACATCACTCCACCACCACCTTGTTGCTCATGTATGACACAGTGCTGCAGGTGTTACATATTATTGTGTTGTCACCAAACACGTTGCCTGCTATAATCGGGAAACAGATATGAATTTCGTCTGTAAACAACAGCCGATGCCAAATCCGGGGTGTCCATTCTGCATGATTTGCTGACCATTCGTAACAGAGTGAATGGAATCCCTGTGTAGGAGGTGGTTGTTACCACAGTCGTCGGGAATGGAGATTCGCATCGTGCAATCGTATCCTGATAATATGATGCGAAACAAATAGCTTCTTAGAACGCAGAATTCAGGAGCACTCAGCCTGCCGTCCTTTTGATTCAAAACTCGTAGATATCGATGTTGTGGCCAGAAAAAACTACAGTTATTCTGCCACAACTGTGAGTTCTTTGATTGCTTGGTGAGGTGACACATTGAACTGGAACACACGAAATTTTAATTCACTTTATTACTGCTATTGACAGTTAGAGCACCACTTCATGCATGGATTAACAAACTGTTCTCCTTCAGTAAAGTATTCCACAATTCAATGAACAAGTCCGTCAGAAGCTTAAACTGTCATGTTGGTCCTCTTCTATAAACACTCCTTGAGATGAGTCACGAATTGGGCCTCGGCTCTTGCATGCTCGACACTACTTTGGCTTGAGTGCGAGGGCTGCCGTTACTGACAAGGGAACCTCCCCATCGCATCTTCCTCAGATTTAGTGGTAAGATGGCCCAGTGGACAGCCCGTCAAAAACTGTACACAGATCAAGCATGAGAACTGGAAGAAGCTGTACTGAACTGTGAAAAAAAGCAAAATAAAAACTATGAACGGTCGAAATTCAACAACATTGAGTGGAGCCGTAACAGCTGTGGCGTCGTGGTTAAGTGGTCCTGGACCGCAGAGCGGGCGAGCCAGTTGCACACCCCCTCGTGTCACTGTTCTTCTCTTTTTTTTCGCAACTCTCTGAAAGTTCTTACGGTCATAGAAATGTTTGTTTACTTCTGTAGTTTTGGCAGTTGTCGTACTATACATTGGTTATAGAATATGATTCATATGGTAAAAAATACATTACCGTCGCAAGTAAATGTGATGAAGAGTGAGAGCAGGCGAGATACCACGTAGTTGTCTCAAAGAAATGAAAACAACAAATAAACGGATGTGAACTATGTTACGGGCCATTCAAATTGGTACACCAAGAAGAAATGTAGATGATAAACGGGTATTCATTGGACAAATATATTATACTAGAACTGACATGTTATTACATTTTCACGCAATTCGGGTGCATAGATCCTGAGAAATCAGTACCCACAACAACCACCTCTGGCCGTAATAACTGCCTTGATACTCCTGGGCATCGAGTCAAACACAGCCTGGATGGCGTGTGCAGGTACAGCTGCCCATGCAGCTTCAACACGATACCACAGTTAATCAAGAGTAGTGACTGGCGTATTGTGACGAGCCACTTGCTCGGCCACCATTGACCAGACGTTTTCAATTGGTGAGAGATCTGGAGAATGTGCTGGCCAGGGCAGCATTCGAACATTTTCTGTATCCAGAAAGGCCCGTACAAGACCTGCAACATGCGGTCGTGCATTATCCTGCTGAAATGTAGGGTTTCGCAGGGATCGAATGAGGGGTAGAGCCACGGGTCCTAACACGTCTTAAATGTAACGTCCACTGTTGAAAGTGCCGTCAATGCGAACAAGAGGTGACCGAGACGTGTAGCCAATGGCACCCCATACCATCACGCCGGATGATATGCCAGTATGGAGAAGATGAACACACGCTTCCAATGTGCGTTCACCGCTGGTCAGGGCAGCAGTCGAAAATTTTCTGAATCCAGAAAGGCCCGCACAGGATCTGCAACATGCAGTCGTACATTATCCTGCTGGTTGGTTCAAATGACTCTGAGCACTATGGGACTTAAGATCTGAGGTCATCAGTCCCCTAGAACTCAGAACTCCTTAAACCTAAGTAACCTAACGGCATCACACACAGCCATGCCCTGGCAGGATTCGAACCTGCAACCGTAGCGGTCGCGCGGTTCCAGACTGAAGCGCCTAGAGCCGCTCAGCCAAACCGGCCGGCTCCTGCTGAAATGTAGGGTTTCGCAGGGTAGAGCCCCGGGCCGTAACACATCTGAAATGTAACGTCCACTGTCCAAAGTGCCGTCAGTGCGAACGAGAGGTGACCGAGACGTGTAACCAATGGCACCACATACCATCACGTCGGATGATACGCCAGTATGGCGATGAGGAATACAAGCTTCCAATACGCATTCACCGCGATGTCGCCAAACACGGATGTGAGCATCATGATGCTGTAAACAGAACCTGGATTCATCCAAAAAATGACGTTTTGCCATTTGTGCACCGAGGTTCGTTGTTCATTACACCATAGCAGGCGCTCTTGTCCGTGATGCAGCGTCAAGGGTAACCGCCAGCCATGCTCTCCGAGCTGATAGTCCATGCTGCTGCAAACGTCGTCGAACTGTTCGTACAGATGGTTGTTGTCTTGCAAACGTCCCCATCTGTTGACAAAGGGATCGAGACGTGGCTGCTCGATCCGTTACAGCCATGCTGATAAGATGCCTGTCATCTCAACTGCACGGCGTTCCGCATTAACCTCCTGAACTCACCGATTCCATATTCTGCTAACAGTCATTGGATCTCGGCCAACGCAATGTCGCGATGCGATAAACCGCAATCGCGATAGGCTGCAAGCCGACCTTTATAAAAGTCTGAAACGTGATGGTACGCATTTCTCCTCCTTACACGAGGCATCACAACAACGTTTCACAAGGCAACGCCGGTCAACTGCTGTTTGTGTATGAGAAATCGGTTGAAAACTTTCCTCATGTCAGCACGTTGTAGGTGTCGTCACCGGCACCAACCTTGTGTGAATGCTCTGAAAAGCTAATCATTTGCATATCACAGCATCTTTTTCCTGTCGGTTAAATTTCGCGTCTTTAGCACGTCATCTTCGTGGTATATCAATTTTAATGGCCTGTAGTGTATTTTGCAACAAAGAAATTCAAGAGACAAAATTTCCAAAACTGGACGCATCTTCAAAAACCTTAAAAATCATATGTTCTGACAGAGCGCAGAGAAACTGTGTGACTTTTAAACTGTTCCGTTAATTTGTTGCAGCTTGTGTGACAAACCATTATGTTTTCATCGTTTCCATGGGAGTGATCAGATTCACATTCAAACGAACACCTAAATCGGGCAAGGAGGCATATCTCAGTCACTCACTAGGCGCACAAATTAGGGCCGATCATATGGCACACCTACTGTAGCTAATGCCGCGTATGACACAGAAGAACGTGTTTACCGGTGGAAGATTAGGTTGACTTACCGCCCTGTCATCAAACGTTAGCGGTGTCCATTAATAAGCCACTTCCTTTCTATTGCTAACAGACTAGATGTGCAGAATCAATTTTCATTATAGGTCCGTTCCTTACACCTCTCTGTTGCAAACGGACGTTACACCACGACACAGGCACAGACCTGAATACAGCGAACAGCAAAAAACAAATAAAATAAGGGCACGAGGGAGCTTCGAACACGGCTCACCCGCTTGGCAGTCCAACACCGTGGCTACGTAACCCCGACGTCGTCACTTCTGTTTTTCACTTAGCGTTGCACTTGTTAAGCTTGGACAGTTCACTGTTTCGATTTTGATTTTTTTTCACAGTTCAGTACACCTTCTTCCTGTTTTCATGCTTGATCTGTGATCAATTTTTGACGGGCTATCCACTGGGACCTCTTATTACTAAATATGAGAGAGTTTCGATAGGGAGTTTCCCTTGTCAGAGGTAGTCGTGGTCTTCTGGAGCGCCTCCTACACGACGCTGCGGATTGCAGCGAGGCCTCGCTATTGACTGTGCTGTCGATTCACGTTGCTGACTTTGGCGTGGCACCGCGATCTCTGTATGACAGAACAGTCGATTATCCTGTGCACTTGTACGTGGGCGACCTATGCGGCGTAAGTCCTCAACAGTATTTGTTAACTGAAATCTTTCCCGTGCGTGTACCTCATCACCTAAACTCCAGTGCAGACGTCGAATATCTTTGCCGGTTGTCAAGCATTCTGTGCATAACGTGATGACGTGGACCTAATCACTGCTCGCGATCGTCCATCGTGTCATGATGGAAGTCCATTCTGCTGTTCCACAGACGTCCCTAACGCGTCCATACTGCTGCTTCACCTTCAACTGAAATAGCTACAATCCATTCGAGTTCAACGTTCCAACCGCAGGTAGCGCTCGTAGTTACTGTGTGTGCTGTATATTTACAAACAACGCCAGGGGTGACCGTCTGATTGATACAAGAACAGTCACAATAGCAAAACATATAGCAAGACATATCGGGATGATTCAACAAAATTTTTGATGTATGTAGATCTGTGTTTTGTTGTGATATTCTGTATACTGTTCCATCCGCAAACATTAAGGCTGTTTCTGATTGACCAGAAAGAACTTTATTACTAATTGCCACCCTCTCTCTTCTTGGGTTATTATGTATGTTTATGTTTGCCTTAAATATGTATTAATGATGCTTAAGTTACTGAAGTATGCAAAATCTCGCAGGATTTTCCCGTTGTTATTTATACGAGTAATATTCTCGATTATTCCCCATAGTGTTATCTAGTGCCACATTACCCACTCTCCCAGTCATGTCGCTCCAATGACGATAATTTAAAATAACATGTACATTAATTCAAAGAATGAAATATTCATGATAGATTACGTCTACGAATACACTTTGCAGGCCCTTCTACAGTTCTCTCGAAACACTGTTGGGTAAATTTGGAGAATGGAAAGGACAGAAAAACGATTTTTTTTCTCTCCGCGTATTGTACGATGGGAAACATGACTTTCTGTATGCCTCTGTACGCACCCTAATCCCTCTTATGATCTCTGGACGCAATATACAACAGTGTCAGTAGAATGATCGCAAAATCAGGCGAACACATATTGTCTAAATTTGTGCAACAGGCTTTCTAAAGAACTTCGCCTCCTGTCTTCCACTGACTCTCATTCAGGTTCCGCCAATATCTCTGTTACACTTCCGTACAGGCGACAGAGGCTCATTATGATCGTTGCAGCGCATCTATGAATACTTTCGACGTCTGTTTCCATACATACCAGACAAGTATTCCAAATACAGAACAGTTCTTTAGAATCGGTTGCACTGGAGCCTTTTGGGCGACTACATTTACATACACACGCTCTATTTCGCCAGAACCCATCCAGCAAATACAAGTCTTCCATTCTCTTTCTCAAATTGTAATTGTACGTGTTCGTTGCATTTCATATCTCTTCTTAGTGCAGGTATACGATATTATGTACTAGTGCTGTACACCACGAGGATTGTAATTGGAAACTACCAGATTTTTTCCCTTGGTTGTAGAAACTACCTTACATCTACGCACATTTAAAGAGAGCTGCCATTGTCCAAGTTTTTCTGCAGTTCCATGCGATCGTCCAACGACGATACTTTGCTCAACGCAACAGCATCGTCAGCGAAGAGTCTCATAGGGCTGCTGATTGTATCTGATAAATCGTCCACTTGTATATAGTATGTACATTTTGTCACCACAGGCGATCACGCGCATGTCAGCATTTGCTCTTATTTCGGGATAACAATCGTTCTCAATAAAACAATATTCTTCTGCAATGACAGCTTTGCAGTTTAACATATAAGTAGATCTACCTCATACTCCGCAAACCACCTAACAGTGTGTGGAAGAGGATACTTTTGGTACCACTAACTGAACTCCATTACCCTGTTCCACTCGCTAATGGCGCATGGGAAGAATTACTGTCGGTAACTCTCTGCACTAGCTCTAATTTTTTTTTCGAATTTTCTCTTAGTGGTCATTTCGAGAGAAGTACCTGGATGGAAGTAACATATCGTCCGACTCCTCCCGGCAAGCGTTCTCTCGAAATTTCAATAGCAAACCTCTCCGTGATGCACAACACCTACCTTGTAACATACGCCACCGGAGTTCGTTGAGCATCCCTGTGACGCTCTCGCACCGACTTAACGATTCCGTGATAAACTGCGCCGCTCTTCTTTGGATCCACTCTATTTGTTCTTCGAGACCTACTTCGTAAGTATTCCAGACTGATGTACAATGCTCAAGAATCGAGCGAACAAGCGCTTTATAAAACACTTCCTTCGTGGATGAGTTACACTTTCCTATGAATCTTAAACACGCGTCTGCTTTCTCAACGATCTTTTTAGGTGGTCATTCCACCTAAGGTGGCTGTGAATAGTTGCTCCTAGACATTTTACAGCAGATACTGTTTGCAGCGATTTGTCAAAAATATTGTAGTTGCACAGTAGGGATTTATTTTCCTATGAATACGCAACATTTTAGGCTTATTCACATTCATTGTGTCATCTGCTAGAGCCTGTACGTTCATTAGTCCACTAGAGGTCATTCTGCCAACATCGATGCTGCCTTATGGCGTTGCTACTTTGTTATAGGGAACTGCATCGACTGCAAACAGTCCTAAAGAGCTACTGACGCTTTCTACTAGGACACACACTCCTTGAAATATACCACAAGGAAAAATCAAGAGCGGTCAAGTTTGGCGATTTGGTGGCCACAGCACGTCACCTGCACGATAAATGAGGCGTTGAGCGGAGATGTTCCTCACAACTGGAACGGATACTTCTGCACGGTGAGATGTTGCAGCACCTTGTCAAAAATGAAACCCCTCGTGTTTATCCGTCGTCTCCATGATTCTCGCAGAAAGAACGCGTTCTGCAAATTTATGTTACATGCGGCGTTCACTGTTACTGTTAAGCCAGATTCATGAAACAAAAAAGGCCCAGTTACACCGTCGATCCAAGCAGTCACATGTGAGGAATGAAGAGACGTTTCACGAAGCAGAAAAGGCTTTCAATGGCCCAAAAACAATAGCTGATAACTGATCATTTAAGGGAAAATACGCATCATAGACCATAAATATTATTGCATTTGGGTCACCTTCGAAGATCAATTGCATACAAACAACAAAGAGCTTTCATTGTCTGAAGTCCCTGTCTTTGGTATGCTGAGCCACCAGCATTTTATATGGTTGGAATTTTAAATCCAAGAGTAACATGTTTTGCCGGCCGGGGTGGTCTAGCGGTTCTAGGCGAGCAGTCCGGAACCATGCGACTGCTACGGTCGCAGGTTCGAATCCTGTCTCGGGCATGGATGTGTGTGATGTCCTTAGGTAGGTTAGGTTTAAGTAGTTCTAAGTTCTAGGGGACTGATGACCACAGATGTTAAGTCCCATAGTGCTCAGACCCATTTGAACCATTTTTTGAAGTAACATGTTTATCAGAGACTCCAAGCTCATCTGTAGACAGGATGTGCGTTGATATCAGGATCGTCTCGAACTCTTGATGATTCCTTCTTCCAGGTGACCCCTCTCTTTCATCAGTATTTGGCAACTTCTTAAGACTGTTTCGTGTTGTTCTAAATGCTTTATCTTATTGTATGATCGTATTGGAACTTGGAACTGTTCGATTAAAATGGTGAAATATATGCTTTGTTGTGTGTACGATGCGACGATACCATTCTCTTTCAGGCATTGGCTTCTTGTCGCGGAAGATTGGCAACAGTGTGCGTCCTGCCATGATCCTGATGAGGGCTGGAAACAAGTACACGATGATATCGGCGACTGGAATCTTCACGACGTCCAACTCGTTCCGGCTGGGTGAAGAGAAGTGGGTGAAGACCGAGGACGGCCGGCGAGTCATCCGTACCTGTACGCTGGAGGGCAACACTCTTACCTGGGTGGAGAGGGGGCACAAACTCGTCACCTACGTGTTCGAGTTCACTACAGAAGAGCTCAAGATGGTGAGTGAAGTGCAGATCTGTCTCAACTAAGAACAGCAGATACGGCTCAGATATATAGCTTGTAAAAGGCAAGTACAAAGGTTGATGGGGAGGGGACAGACAGAGGGAGGAGAATGAGGAGAGAGTGGGAGGCAGGAGAGGGGTTGGAGAGCAGGAAGACGAGATGCATAGGGAGCGAGGAAATTATGAAACAGACAGGGAGGTAGAAGGAGTAGATGAATAGGGTCCAGTAGGGAGAAGAATTAAGGAGAGGAGGGAGAGCAGGCTCTAAGAAATTCCTGACTTTCACTGGAATAATAAATTATCCCTTCCCCGCAGCTACCAGACTTATATACTACCTATATCTCTGTTGCAGCTTTTCGAATCCATTAGATTATTCTTTATTTTCCTGCCTCCTTTAAATCTAAGCACACATACTTTTGCAAATATACAAAAAGTGTAAAACTTTTTTTCAGTGGTTTTGTATCTTCCTGCTATCAGAGCTTCAAGTTTGTGGGCGAAGAGGCAAAGAAGTGTTTAACTATGCTGTCTACAGTGACTGCAAATGGTCAAATGAAATGATTGCTTTGCAAAAATGAATCCTTCCGAGTTACACCAATATTCTAAGTTCAGTACGAGGGCTATTGGAGTAACAAAGTGAAAGTTTTCTTCCACCATCTTTAATCACCAATTTGATTCAGTACATGTAATGTGGTTCTGCAATGACCTGTATGAACAGGCATCGAAATGCAGTAGTCTGACTCTCATAACTGTAGATCCTAATGTGAAAATAATCAAAGCAGTGAGCATTATCCAATGCAAACCTTGAACTGTATACATATTACACACATTACCTCCTCCTCCCGCTCTTGATCCATCTTCTCTTCCCCTCACTCTGTATATCTCCTTCTCTCTGTCTCTCTCCCTGACCATCTCCTCCCTCCCAAATCCCTAGTCATCTCTTTCTGCCCCCCTCCAATTGACTGCCTCTTCCTTGCCACCTCCCTGCCTATCTCCTTCTCCCCATCTCTGCTCGCTTCCTCCTGTCCCCTCTCTCCCCCATCCTCTCCTGCCTCAGTTTCTTCCTGCCTTCCCCTCCTTACACATTCTTCTTCCCACCTGACCCTATTCATTTACTCCTTCTGCCTCTCCCTGTATCTCTCCTACTCTCCTCTCTCCCTATCCATCTCTCACCTCCCACTCTCTCTCCCTCTCCTCTTTCTCCTCCCTCTGTCTGTGTCCTCCCCCCTAGTTTTTGGTTCATGGCCTCCTACCCCCTCTCTCCCTATCTACCCCTCTCCATCCATCTCAAATTTCCCCTTGCCATGCCCAACTGCACATATAGCTCCTGCAAAACAGGTCGATAAAGCAGGTCAACACTACTGTCACAACGTACCTGTCATGGTCGGCAACCCATATGGCAGAGGCTGAAAAACCGCGTGTGTGCCTGTATCTCCACTCCTACTGGAGCTAAGAAGTCATAAACACCATAGTGTTGATACATGTCAAGTTTGCTGTCTCTGTGCTAAATTTGGTTGAAACTGATGACGGATTTTGGAGGAGAACCTGGACATATATCCAAATTTGCAGTCTGCTATGTATATGTACTTATATATATACTGGTCTTTTCAATGCAGGTTTGCCTACATATGTGTATGTCACATATAATGCACATGTATATCAAACAGCACTGTGTTACTTCAGTTTAAAAAGTCATGAGTTCAAAATGGCCAAGGCACATATCATACCACACCATGTTATCACAAGCTGAAACATCGTCGTGTAAAAACAGTGACCCGTATATGTAATAAGTTTCCTTTAATTTATGTCTATAGTCACAAACTTTTTGTTAACAGATTACCGGTTTCGGTCTTTGTGAAACAGATCTGATGATGGTCATTAAAGACCGAACCAGGTCACCTGTCAACAAAAAGTTTGTGAGCATAGACGTAAATTAAAGGAAACTTATTACATCATGTTATTTCAGTTCAAAAACCAGAGTTCATATTTCATCATCCCTTGGACCATTTTCTCCTGTCACCTCTTTGTTCACCACCTCCTCGCCAAGTCTCTGTCCATTTCCTCTCATCTTTCAGCCCATCTCTTTTCTCTTTTGTCTTTCTGTCTCTCTCCTCTTCCCCCGCTCACTGTTCATCTCATCCTCCCCTCTGTATGTCCTTCTCCCCTCTCTCTCTGTCTGCCTCTCTCTATCTGCCCTTAAAGGCGGAACAATCAGCAATGATCAGCCATGGAAACCACTGCATTAAAGACGCATGATGTATGCGCACAGGGCATGTGGCCTGTAACTCAAAAAATGTCATGATTCCACTGGCAAAAGATTGCGGACTGGTCCCCCATTCTGATATCTGGGAGGAGACGGCCAAGGGGGAGGTGACCACGAGAAAAAAAGAGTGAATAATGAATGAGGGATAACCTTCTACGAGTCAGGCCATGGAATGCCAGAAGCTTGAGTGTAGTAGGGAAAGTCAGGCCATGGAATGCCAGAAACTTGAACGTGCTAGAGGAAATAGAAAATCTGAAAAGGGAAATGCAAAGGCTGAATCTGGATATAATAGGGGTTAGTGAAGTGAAATAGAAAGAAGACAACGGTTTCTGGTCAGATGAGTATAGGGTGATATCAACAGCAGCAGAAAATTGTATAACGGGGTAGCATTCGTTATGAATAGGAAGGTAGCGCAGAGAGTGTGTTACTGTGAACAGATCAGTGATACGGTTGTTCTCATCAGCTTCGACAGAAAAACAAACACCGACAACGATAGTTCACGTATACATGCCGACCTCACAAGATAGAGAGATAGAGAAAGAATATGAGAATAATGAGAATGTAATGCAGTACATGAAGAGAAACGAAGATCACTGAAACAAGTATTAGCGTCAACTGCATCGAGAAACAGCTGAAATCGTTAAAACTGAACAAATCTCTAGGCTCTGATGGAATCCCTGTCAGATTCTCTACTGAATTTGTGGCTGAGTGAGCCCCTCTTCTAACTGCAATACATCATAGAGCACTCGAGCGAAAAACGGTGCCCAGTTCTTGGGAAAAGGCATAAGTCACATCCATCTAGACGTGATCCACAGAACTACCGACTAACATTATTGACATCAATTTGTTGTAGAATCTTAGAACATACTCTGATCTCAAACACAGAGAGGTATCTAGAACAGAATGACCTCGGTTTTAGCCAGAATGTATTTCAAAACATCGATCATCTGAGGCCTAACTCACACTTTTCTCTCATGATATATTGAAAGCTTTAGATTAAAGTTTTGACTCAGTACTGCACCTACGCTTATTGTCAAAAATACGATGATATGGGATATCAAGTGAAATTTGTTATTGGATTGAAGGCTTTTTGGTAGGAAGGACATAGCATGCTATCTTGGAGGGTCATCATCAGATGTAGAAATAACTTTGAGTGTGCCCAGGGACCTTACAGAGAATACAAATAGTAAAATCAGGATTCTTGCAGATACTACAGTTATATGTAATAAACCAGATGTAGAAATAACTTCAAGTGTGCCCAGGGACCTTGCTGAGAATACAAATAGTAAAATCAGGCTTGTTGCAGATACTGCAGTTACATGTAATAAACCACTAACTGAAAGAAGCTGCATATATATTCAGTCAGATCTTGATAAGATTTCAACGTGATGCAGAGATTGGCAATTTGCTCTAAATGTTCAGAAATGTAAAATTTTGCACTTCACCAAACGAAAAAAAACTAGCATTCTATGACTATAATAACAATGTGTCAATGTTGGAATCGGCCAGCTCATACAAATACCTGAGTGTAACACTTTGCATGGATATGAAAGGAAATTATCGGATATGTTCAATCATAGGTAAAGCAGGTGGCAGACTGATGTTTATTGGTAGAATACTGGGGAAATGCAATTAGTCTGCAAACGAGGTTGCTTACAAATCACTCATGTGACTGGTTCTAGACCCATACTAGGAATAACGGGGGATATTGAATGTATACAGAGAAGAGCAGCACAAATGGTCACAAGTCTGTTTGAACCATGGAACAGTGTCACAGAGATATTGAAGAAACTGAGCTGGAAGATTCTTGAAGAGAGACATAAACTGTTCCATGGAAGTCTGTTAACAAAGTTTCAAGAACTCCCTTTAAATGATTACTCTAGAAATATACTATAATCCCCAACATATCACTCACATAGGGATCATGAGGTTTACATTACAATAATCACTGCATGCACACAGGAATTCAAACAATCATTCTTTCTGCACTCCATACATGATGGTTCAAATGGTTCAAATGGCTCTGAGCACTATGTGACTTAACTTCTGAGGTCATCAGTCGCCTGGAATGTAGAGCTAATTAAACGTAACTAACCTAAGGACATCACACACATCCATGCCCGAGGCAGGATTAGAACCTGCGACCGTAGCGGTCGCTCGGCTCCAGACTGTAGCGCCTAGAACTGCATGGCTCCATATATGATGAAACAGGAAGAAACCCTAATAATTGGTACAATGGGACATATCCTCTGCCGTGCACCTTATGGTGGTTTGCAGAGGACAGATGTAATTATAGATGTAGAAACCTCCCTCTCTGTAGATTCTCTCTTGCCCCCTCTCTCTATACTCATCACCTGTCTCTTTATTTATTCCTTCCTGCCCCCCTCTCTATCAATCTCCTCTTCTATCCATCTCGACATTCCCCCACGCTATAGCGATCTGCATGTGTACTCCCATTAAAGAGGATGCAAAAGCAGGCTGGTAATACTCCAAAACAATACATGTGTTGTGCGAGGCAGCCTACATGTTGGGGCTGGAAAATTGTTTTGTGCCCTTGACATGTAGGCTGCCCTGCAGAAAGAGTCTATAATACAAGGTCAATACTATTCCCACACAACACACCTGTCATGAAGGGCAGCCTATATGTCAGTGGCTTAAAACATATTGCATGTCTGTATCTCCAAGAAAATTAGAGTTACACTGCTGTAAACCACCTATCTGAATTGCCTCACGACAAGGAGTCTGTGTGCCAAATATGATCCACTTCAGTTGAGGGATCTAGACAGATATGCTTACGCTCAGCTTTATATATATTATATATACCAGCCTTTTCCCTATGGCTTCACCCACACACGTATTTGACACATATATTGAACACATCTTGTCTTCCTTGCTTCTTGGTTGATCTCCTTCTCATGACATCTACCCATCTCCTCCCTTCCTTTGTTCATTTCCTCATTTCTTCCAATCTCCTCCTCATCCTGCTCTCTGCCTCCTCCATCTCTTCCTCCCCAACTCTCCGCCCATCTGCTCCTCTCACCCTCTCTTCCCTCATTGTCATTCCATCTCATCCTTCTCGCTTCTCTTTCCATCTCAATCTTCTACCCTACCCTCTTTATTCATCTCCTCCTATCCCCTTCTCCCAAGACCTCCTCCTTTCTCACTTCATTCTGTTCATCCACTTCTGCCCTCCCTGCCTATCCATCTACTCCTGTCCACCTGTTCCTGTCATCTTCTCCTCCCCCTCTTGCTATCTGCCTGTTCTCCCTCTTCTCCTGCCCCTCCCTGTCCATTCCATCCTGCCCCCTCCCTTTTAGTCCATCCTCTGCTGCTTCCCTCTCTCTGTTCATACCTTTCTGCTTCCTCTCTTGGTATCCTTTCCTCGCAGCCTATGGTGCTGGGTAACTTGCACATCAGAGGCTTGAAAACTGTTTTGCCGGTGATGTGTAGGATGCCCTAAAAATCAGGTCGATAAAGCTAGCCAATAACACCACAAAAAAAGCACCCCCCATGTAGTGTATCCTACGCACAGGTGAGGCACAGATGCCTGAAAACCGTCTTTATTCTTGACATGTAGCCTACCTGCAAAGTGGATTGAGAAAGCAGGTGACACTACTCCAAAACAAAACCTATCACGCAGGGATGCCTATGTGTTGGGACCTGGAAATCCGTTTCGTGCCTCTGACATTTAGGTTCCTCTGAAAGAATGTCGATAAAGGAGGTTGATGATATTTTCACACAACACACCTGTCCTTCAGGGCAGACTATATGCCAGGGCCTGAAAAGGCAGATGTATCACGTATCTCCGCCCCTACTTGAGGTAGGAGCTTATAAATCCCACAGTGCTGGTACCCATAAAGTTTTTTATTTGTGTAGAAAATTTAGTTGAAATCGATCTTGGAGCATGATAGGAGACGTCAGATATACATACCTTTTCTGCTTTACAAATGTCAGTTACCATTTTTCTTGTGCTCATCAACATAAATAATATCATCCGCTTGTATTAGCAAATGGCAACTCATATCTACATATGACTATTTTCGTATTTTGGTTATTTGGAAACAATGTCGTTACCTTTGAAGAGATTTACTTGTTCGTATTCAGTATATTGTTCTGGGTTTTCTTTTGTGGTGGCACTGCTGGAAACTATAGTTATTTCTGTTCGTTTCCAGACGATTATGGTGGACAACGTTGTTTGCACGAGGATATTTGAAGCGATACGAGGCATGGAAGTGGGAGCCTACGGTGCCACGCCTCCCCACGTCCCTCAGGTCGGCAAGAAGTGAGCGGCGGCGAGGTTTCCTGGGGACTGTGCGTGCCAGAAGCCACTTGCGTCGCTCATTACACTAACGGTCTTCGCATTTTTGGAAAGTCTTCGCTGTCTTTCCGTCATGAACCAATGTTTCATTGAAACTTTTCTCTAGTCATAATTTTAACTTCACTATCTTATGTAATCATAGTTTACTTGTTTTGTGTGCCGGCCGCGGTGGTCTCGCGGTTCTAGGCGCGCAGTCCGGAACCGTGCGACTGCTACGGTCGCAGGTTCGAATCCTGCCTCGGGCATGGATGTGTGTGATGTCCTTAGGTTAGTTAGGTTTAAGTAGTTCTAAGTTCTAGGGGACTAATGACCACAGCAGTTGAGTCCCATAGTGCTCAGAGCCATTTGAACCATTTTGAACTTGTTTTGTGTCCTGTTTTGTTTCACAAAAAAGTACGATCTCTGTTATCAGTATTGTGTAGCATAATGCACAATACAAGTGTTGTAACATTCAATTGTGATTAAATGGCAAAATATATTGTTTTGCATTTTGTACAATACTGTGATCAGTTAGATACTGCTAATAAACAAGTCTGTTAATGCTCACTTAGAACGTGTTTGCTGAAGAAATTCAGAAAACATTTCTGTAGCTCTTCGGATTCGTGTTCCTATTCCAAAAACCACTCTTCAGAAACAATATCCCAGTTGTCCTGTAAGAACTGGATTGTCAGGTGGCCAAAAAAGTTAATCAAAGTTACCCAAAAGGTACTCCAATTATAAAGGTATTCTCGTAATGCCTAAAAGTCATTAATATTAGTACTCCTGGGAGAAAGGTACTTTATGTTATTTGTCGCAAATAGTGCAACACAATTGACACTTTCGTTCTGGGAAATCTGTGTAGAAAAGAAAATAGCAGTTTGACACCAGATTATTATTTCAATCTAAAAAGCAATCGATATGCTTTGCAGGCCAACCAGTCTGACTATACACAGAGGATTTCACTAATATCCGCCCACTTCACTGTCTTTAGTACTACATGTTTTATTTTTATGTTTATATTTAACAAACAAATTATACTTCAACAAATGGAAACCGCTATTTCGTAAGAGACTATTGACATTATAATTGCAAACCATCAAATAAGAAAGCATCACTTATTGTACGGGTAGTGAGAACAATTCACTATTTAATTTGTAGATCATTTGGGTGTATACAGAATGGGCAATTTAGTACAGAGGGGTGCCACATCTGGCAGCAACTATGGTCTTAACCTGGATGAGTGTTGAGTCGGTCTGAGAGCGGGTGACAGACACAGGCACGTCATTCCATACTGCCAGACTCCATCACTCGTAATCGCTGTCTGGTAGTGATGTGCCAGTCTCTCAGTGTCCTCAGTGGGTAGGAGATCTGTACATGCTGGCCAGGGTAACTGTGCGGCACATTTTATATCAAGATAAATAGACTTCCTGTTCGGTTAGGCCGAGTGGTTCTAGGCGATTCAGTCTGGAAACGGGCAACTGCTACGGTCGCAGGTTCGAATCCTGCCTCGGGCATGGATGTGTGTGATGTCCTTAGGTTAGTTAAGTTTAAGTAGTTCTAAGTTCTAGGGGACTGATGACTCAGATGTTAAGTCCCATAGTGCTAAGAGCCATTTGAACCATTTTGTTCGGTTAGCAGTATCTCTTTATTTGCACAATTTAGCTCCGTATACATACAATCATATAGAGTGATTCAGCTTCCCCTACCACTGTCGTTTTACGCAGCCAGCAATATTATAACTGCCCTTCATAAACCATGCGCGAGATTTTCGTATTGTCTCTCTCGCTACGCGCCAACTATTAATCCTGCAGAAATGAGCAAGACCTTTTTGAAGAGCACTATGGGACTTAACATCTGTGGTCATCAGTCCCCCCCCCCCCCCCATGTTAAAAACCGAGTAGTTTTTCACTATTTTAAAAATTAGGTTCTATCCATGATTTTGTGCTCTGAAATATCGTTTTCTTTGAGATCTATGTCAGTCTTGGAATCACCGCAATCTTTTTGCGATTAGCCTCACGAAATTCCAAATTCTCTTTGTTTGACGTTCACCGGAAATTCTAAAGATGTTCCCATAGAACAACAGGTTTTTTTTTTTTAAATAGGTGATTCTACCGGTAATATATTCCTGCAGAGTTCCTCATTTGCTCTCAAACATAAATGCCCGTTAATCCATCTTTTTCTTAAACCTTCCTTAATACCCCTCGTTGTCTTCTAACATACTGACTAGTCCCCATCTGTTCACAGAGTCTCTGAGGCATATAATCCTTCCGTTTTGACAATCTTACTGCAACATCTTAAGTCGATTCCAGTGCTCAGCGATATCTTATTATAGAAACTTTTCGTCGGATGATATGCTTGGCCCAATTAGTAGATCCTGAGATTCATCGCTTCCTGTTCTAGACCATTCTGTTGGATTGCCTCAGCTAAGTATCTAAATTTCTTCACACGGTTTATCTTCCATTGGTTTAAAATAATCCGTTATGGTCCATCGCCGATGTTTGTTACGTACTTTTCTTCTCAGAGCAAATTCGTATCCTATTTTATCAGGTATCTCTGTCAATCAATCTATGTTTATGATTACTAGTGTAACAGGCAAATGGCCAGGTCTTTCGCAAAAACCAAGAGGCCGATCGCTGAGGCTTACATCCTGGGCTCTACTACTGAGAAGAAGCAGACCTGTGCTCGTCTTTGCAAACGATTAGTCTGGGTAGTTGCGCAAATTTAATTTCCTTATTTCCTTGGATTTTTTATTAAAAATCAGTTACGTACAGCACTAAAATGATACTTCCAGTCTTGTTACACAGAGCTGGCAGCCTGACAGAGAGAAAGTCTGAACGGCTTTGTAATCTGAACGAGTGACCTATTCCGCTGGTGGAGCAGGCGCGGTCAATGGTTCTCCTCGCTGGACTCCCACGAGAACATTCGGGCCAATCGGCCATACGTGGGTGCCATGGATCACTAAGAGGGCAGCACGAAGGTCGGTGGGTCACGCGTGATTGAAGAGTAGACGAATGACAGCCAGACGTCCGCCACATCTGCCCTTTTGTAGCCAGGGCTGGATCTTCCTCAGTGTAAAGACCGGTCTACAAGGAGGTGAACACTAGCAAAAGAAAATCAGCGACCGAGGATTCTGTCCGGTGTAGACGGCAGACGAACGAGAGCGAACTGCATTCCATCGCGTTCGGTTCGCATTTACTAGTGCTCCGCTGTTTGCTGCTATTTTAGAGGAACATCAAAAGAAGTTCAAGTCCTCTTCGCCTCAACGCTAGAGGTCTGAAGAGAATTAGTGCCAGAAGAACACAGATACCACATGTGCATCAGGGATCCAAGAGAGCTACAGCACAGATGCGGAAAGAAATGAAATGTTTGGGTAGAAAATTAACCAACCACTCTAAATGGGAAATGGGAAAGACGATAAATTCAGTAGAGGCTTCTATCAGACGGGAATGTAGTGAAGAAGCTCAAGATTTGTATTGCTTCTTATTGAAAAAGATAAAAAACAATAAATTTCGTAGAAAGTAAGCAAGTACGAATATGTATCCAAATCTTTAACATAGAGCAGCACTTCAGCAACTGTGAGTTGTTCAGAAATTAAGAAAATCAGCCTTCAGTTGCAAGGTAAAATTTAATTAGTTTACCTAGGTTTCGATGTCAATAAGGGTATCTTCTTCAGAACAAAATTTTACCCCTCAAAATAATTTAATTTTTGTTCTAAAGGAGATACCATTATTGGCATCAAAACCTAGGTAAACTAATAAAATTTTACCTTGCAACTGAAGGCTGATTTTCTTAATTTCTGAATATGTATCCATTAAGCAGATTAAAATTCAAAATATACGAAAAACATGATCTTTCTAGTTACTTACGTTTATGATAGTTGCAGTTACATAGCTGATGTACCACTGGTATATTAACAAACGACGGAGCTGATCCTCCTTGGTACACAAAACGGGTTAAAACACTGTTGCAGACACAACGAAACAAACAGGCCAAATGTAAACAGACGCAAAATCCCCAAGATTGGCGATCTTTTACTGAAGCTCGAAATTTAGCGCGAACTTCAATGCGAGATGCCTATAACAGTTTCCACAACGAAACTTTGTCTCGAAACCTGACAAAAAATCCAAACAGATTCTGGTTGTACGCGAAGTATATTAGCGGCAAGAAACAATCAATGCCTTCTCTGCACGATAGCAATGGAGATACTATCGAAGACAGTGCTGCCAAAGCAGAGTTACTAAACACAGCCTTCCGAAATGCCTTCACAAAAGAAAACGAAGTAAATATTCCAGAATTCGAATGGAGAGCAGCTGCCAATATGAGTAACGTAGAAGTAAATATCCTCGGAGTAGTGAAGCAACTTAAATCACTAAATAAAAGCAAGTCTTCTGGTCCAGACTGTACACCAATTAGGTTCCTTTCGGAAGATGCTGATGCATTAGCTCCATACTTAACAATTATATACAACCCTTTCCTTGACGAAAGATCCGTACCCAAAGACTGGAAAGTTGCACAGGTCACACCAATATTCAAGAAAGGTAGTAGGTGTAATCCACTAAATTACAGGCCCATATCGTTAACGTCGATATGCACCAGGATTTTAGAACATATATTGTGTTCGAACGTAATGAATTAGCTCGAAGAAAACGGTCTATTGACACACAGTCAACATGGATTTAGAAAACATCGTTCTTGTGAAACACAACTAGTTCTTTATTCACATGAAGTGCTGAGTGCTATTGACAAGGGATTTCAGATCGATTCCGTATTTCTGGATTTCCGGAAGACTTTTGAACTGCACCACACAAGCGTCTCGTAGTGAAATTGCGTGCTTATGGAATATCGTCCCACTTATGTGACTGGATCTGTGATTTCCTGTCAGAGAGGTCACAGTTAGTTGTAATTGACGGAAAGTCATCGAGTAAAACAGAATTGATTTCTGACGTTCCCCAAGAAGTGTTATAGGCCCTTTGCTGTTCCTTATGTACAAAAACGATTTGGGAGACAATCTGAGCACCCGTCTTCGGTTGTTTGCAGATGACTCTATCGTTTATCGACTAATAAAGTCACCAGAAGATAAAAACAAACTGCAAAACGATTTAGAAGAAATATCGAAATGTTGCAAAAAGTAACAATTGACCTTAAATAACGAAAAGTGTGAGGTCATCCACATGAGTGCTAAAAAGAACGCGTTAAACTTCGGTTCCACGATAAATGAGTCTAATCTAAAAGCCGTAAATTCAACTAAATACCTAGGAATTACAATTACGAACAATTTAAGTTGGAAGGAACATATAGAAAATGTTGTGGGGAAGGCTAACCAAAGACTGTGCTTCTTTGGCAGGACACTTAGGAAATGTAACAGACCTACTAAGGAATACTGCTGCGTGGTGTGGGATCCTTATCAGGTAGGACTGGCGGACTACATCGAAAATTCAAAGAAAGGCAGCACGTTTTGTATTATCGCGAAATATGGAGAGAGTGTCAGAGAAATGATACAGGATTTGGGATGGACATCATTAAAGAACGGCGTTTTTCGTTGCGACGGAATCTTCTCACGAAATTCCCATCACCAATATTCTCCTCCGAATGCGAAAATATGTTGTTGACTTCGACTTACATAAGGAGGAACGATCACAAAGATAAAATAAGGGAAATCAGAGCTCGTACGGAAAGATATAGGTGTTCATTCTTCTCGTGCGCTATACGAGATTGGAATAATCGAGAATTGTGAGGATGGTTCGATGAACTCTCTGCCAGGCACTTAAATGTGATTTGCAGAGTATCCATGTAGATGTAGATGTAGTTTACTGTTTTTAATCACTTAGAAATGAGTATGCGTGGCTACAAAAACAACCTGTTTCCGCTCTCTTTCTGACGTCATATTATATTGGGTTTCACTACTGATACTATCAGAAAGCGAGAAAGTTTAATTAAATCATTTCATTCCAGTGTCTTGTATTTTATTTTGAATATACACATATGCCTATAAGCTGATGAGAATTGTATTAATGAAGGGCTGATACATAAATTTAGAGATGTGTGAAGCATTTTAAGTAATAAGTTTAAGGAGGAACGATCACAAAGATAAAATAAGGGAAATCAGAGCTCGTACGGAAAGATATAGGTGTTCATTCTTCTCGTGCGCTATACGAGATTGGAATAATCGAGAATTGTGAGGATGGTTCGATGAACTCTCTGCCAGGCACTTAAATGTGATTTGCAGAGTATCCATGTAGATGTAGATGTAGTTTACTGTTTTTAATCACTTAGAAATGAGTATGCGTGGCTACAAAAACAACCTGTTTCCGCTCTCTTTCTGACGTCATATTATATTGGGTTTCACTACTGATACTATCAGAAAGCGAGAAAGTTTAATTAAATCATTTCATTCCAGTGTCTTGTATTTTATTTTGAATATACACATATGCCTATAAGCTGATGAGAATTGTATTAATGAAGGGCTGATACATAAATTTAGAGATGTGTGAAGCATTTTAAGTAATAAGTTTAAGATGGAGTCCTGAGATAATGAAGACAATGCTTGAAATACGTAACACAGTTTGAATAAGTTACTAATCTGATGCACAACAGTAAAAATAAAGATGTTGTAAAAGTGATGTTTAATTTTCCATACATAACGTAAAACATGAAAAAAATTGATATGTTCTTCTCATTCTTGGAAATTTTCCGTAACTGTTACTCAATGTAATATATTTATTTACTCAGTTATTGTAATGTCACGCCTCAGCGGCAGTTTAATTAAAACCATTGGTTAACGTTGATCAGTATGGATTTTACTCGAAGACATTTCACTTAAATGAATCAAGAAATTTAATGTTGCTGATGTCAGAGATGGCACGAGAGATATTAATTGGCTTTCTTTCCATTTACGTCTTAGGTGTAAATTACTTCAGTACTTCACAGCGTTACAGAATGTTAGCTCTTGCATAGGACCTCAGAACTTAAAACGCTGGTTAATGTAAATTATACGACATACTATTACATGTTTCAACACACAGTATTTTAAAATAAACGTATCACCACTGCCTTAAACGAATGTTTTTAAATTCCTTAATATTAGCAGCCAAAGTTATTTCGCAGCGGAGGCATGGTGAACGAAGGATGAAGTACTGTCCCAAGTCTACAACTGGCAGGTGCCTCAAATATCATCTTGGTCTTGATACCCATCGTTCGGTAGTAGCTTCCTGTGCTGCAGAGTCTGTCTCCGTCACTTTATTACCTTGTAGCGCCTCCTGCAAACGATGTTATCCAGTTCTCCAACCTGAAAAAAAGCAACATGAAAAAATTAAATTTCAAATTATGTTCCAAAAGACTGTAGCTACTTTTTGTCACCACAAGAAATCCGACATTGGAATGTCAACAAGGAAACATAACAAATTTTACTACAGACTATCAAACAGGTATTTATAATTTTAGATAACATTATTGGGATTTAATACCGATATTTCAGTTACGTATAATTAATGAAAAATGTTCTTCGTCGCACAGCTATTCATTAAAAATATTACCTGTTTTGGCCTCTAGTAATACGCCATCCTTGAACAATGCACCATATGGCTGACAATGGAACAGCTGATGTGACCCCAGTCGCGTAACTTGATAGTCCGTTGTCTGAAGATGGCCAGATACTAGAGGCCGAGACCGCACATATTTTTAACAAATGATTGTGCGATGAAGACTTTTCTTTACTAATTAAAGTGGAATTTGTTCGATTGACAGATACTAGTTGCGATCCGTTGATGCCGTAGTCAAAGGATGCTACGTTTGTTTGTTTCGTTAAGTGTACGATTTTACATTCCTGAATATCAAAAGCAAACTGCCATTCCTTGAACCACTTTGAAATCTTACCAAGATACACCAAGGTGACAAAAGTCACGAGGTGTCTCCTAATGTCGTGTGGGACCTCCTTTTGCCCGGCGTACTGCAGTAACTAGACGGCATGGATTTACCAATTCGTTGGAAGTCACCGGGAGAAATATTGAGCCATGCTGCCTATACAGCCGTCCATACCCGTGAAAGTTATGCCGGAGGGGGATTTTGTGCACGAACTGACCACCCGGGTATGTGCCATAAATGTTCGAGTTGTGCGGAATGTTCTCCAACTCAGTGGCGAACAATGGTGACCCGGTGACATGGTGCATTATCATCCATAAGTATTCCTTCGCTACAGTCGCAGGTTCGAATCCTGCCTCGGGCATGGATGTGTGTGATGTCCTTAGGTTAATTAGGTTTAAGTAGTTCTAAGTTCTAAGGGACTGATGAGGGGGTTGGGTTGTTTCGGGGAGGAGACCAGGCATTGGTCATCGGCCTCATCTGATTAGGGAAGGACAGGGAAGGAAGTCTGCTGTGCCCTTTCAAAAGAACCATCCCGGCATTTGCCTGGAGCGATTTAGGGAAATCACGGAAAACCTAAATCAGGATGTCCGGACGCGGGATTGAATCGTCGTCCTTCCGAATGCGAATGCGAGTCCAGTGTGCTAGCCACTGCGCCACCTCGCTCGGTGGGACTGATGACCTCAGATGTTAAGTCCCATAGTGCTCAGAGCAATTTGAACGACATTCCTTCGTTGTTTGGCAACACGAAGTGTACGAATGGCTGCAAATGCTCTCCAGGTAGCCGAATATAACGATTTCCAGCTAAAGATTGATTCGGTTGGACTAGAGGCCTCAGTCCATTCCACTAAACACAACCACACCACCTTGCACAGTGCCTTGTGGACAACCTAGGTCCACGGCTTCCTGGAGTCTGCGCCACACTCGAACCCTAGCATCGGCTCTTACTAGCTAGGGCCCAATCTATATGGTCACGAGCACAGGGGAGGCGGTGCAGGGGATGTCACGCTGCTATGTCACTGGTGTCCGTCGTCTGCTGACGTAGCCCGTGACGCCTAATTCCGTCACACTGACCTACATTGTCCCACACTGCTTTCTGTGGTTATTTCAAACAGTGTTTGTTGTCTGTTTCCACTGACAACTCTACGCAAAAGGCGCAGTTCTCGGTCGTTAAGTGAAGGCCGTCGGCCACTGCTTTGTACATGGTGAGAGGCAAGGCATGAAATTTGATATTCTCGGCGCATTCTTGACAGTGTGGATCTCGGAATATACGAGGGCTATCCACAAAGTACATTACGTTTTCGTTTGTGTCCATTAGGGGCGGGGCTAGCGCGGCCATCTTGGTGTCATGGCATTCCGCCGCTCAGTCGGTATTCTGCCGTGCTAGTGAGAGGTTCGTGCTGTACTCCGTTGAGTTACTGTGACAGTTTGAAACGTCGGCGTTAATTGAAAATGCCGCGAAGTGTGAAGTGCGTGCTGTAATAAGGTTTCTGACTGCAATAAACTGTACACCGATAGAAATCTATCGGCAGCTTTGTGAAGTGTATGGGGACAACATAATCACTGAAGGAGGAGTGCGCCAATGGGTCATAAAATTTAAAAATGGCCCAAATAACGTTCACGACGAAGAGCGAAGTGGAAGACCCAGCACAGTGGCAGTCGAAAAAGTCGATGCCGCTGTCCGTGAAAACCGTAATTTCACAATAACCGAACTCTCTATGAGTTTTCCACAAATTTCACGAAGTTTGTTGCACGAAATCATTACCGAAAAGCTTAGTTACCACAAGTTTTGTGCAAGATGGATACCAAAAATCTTGACAAGGATTCGCAAAAATCAGCGAATGGCTGCAGCGTTAACGTTTTTGGACGCTTACAAGTAAGATGGCGACTCATTACTCTATCGCATCGTTACTGGTGACGAAACATGGGTTAAGCATGTGAACTGCGAGACAAAATTGCAGTCAATGCAGTGGGGCACACAAATTCCCCCCAAAAACCCAATAAATGCATGCAGACAATGTCGGCAAGGAAGGTGATGGCAACTGTCTTTTGGGACAGAAAAGGTGTGATTTTTGTGGATTTTCTGGAAGGAGGCACTACAATAAACTCTCCAAGGTATTGCCAAACTCTGCACAACCTCAGAAGAGCAATACAAAACAAGCGCAGGGGAATGTTTGGCTCAAAGATCTTGCTGATTCACGACCACGCCCGGGCCGACATGGCAAATGCCACTCGTGAAGTTCTCGAATCTTTTAAGTGTTTCCTCATCCTCCGTACAGTCCCGACCTGTCACCGAGCGACTTCCACTTATTCAAAGGAATGAAGAAGTGGTTGGCTATGCACCGTTTTGATGACGACGCACAGCTTCAAGAAGAGGTAACCACGTGGTTGAAGGCGCAGGTGGCCGAATTTTACGACGAAGGAATTTCTAAGCTCGTTCGTCGCTACGATAAGTGCCTTTATTTAAATGGCAACTATGTAGAAAAGTAGTATTTAAGTGTGGCTTTTATCTGTATACAATTAAATCTGTATATAATTAAATTCGAATACTTTATTTCTTTTTAATTTCAAAACGTAATGTACTTTGTGGATAGCTCCCGAAGAATTCCCTAACGATTTCCCAAATGGGATGTCCCGTGTGTATGGCTCAAAATGGTTCTACTGAAACCTAACTAACCTAAGGACATCACGCACTTCCATGCCCAAGGCAGGATTCAAACCTGCGACCGTAGCAGCAGCGCGGTTCCGGACTGAAGCGCCTAGAACCCTCGGCCACAGCGGCCAGCTTCTCTGGCTGCAACTACCATACCGCATTCAGTTAATTCCCGCACAGCGTCGATAATCACATCGCAAACTTCTTCACATGAATCACCCGAGTACAAATGCCCGCTCCGCCAATACGCTGCACTTTTATAACTTGCGAACGAGGTACTATCGCCGTCTGTACATGTGCATATCACTATCCGAAGAGTTTTGTCGCCACAGTGTATGACCTAACACATACGGAGCGTCTGTTAGGCAGTACTGAGATTATTTAACGTTTCTGTGAGATAATTACTAAACAACATTAACAGCAAGGTGCCAAAACACTTCCCTGGGGCAGGCTGAACTTCCTTCTGCATTTGTCAATGACTCCTCATCCAAGATATCATGTTGCAACCTCGATTTCAAGATATCCACAAGTTAGTCACGAATTTTGTTTCATACACCTTATGGATGCACTTTAGTTAACATACGTTGGTGTGTCACTGAGTCAAATACTCCACTGACGACTGCAGACTTATGGACATATGTACACTAATGGAAATGGAAAAAAGAACACATTGACACCGGTGTGTCAGACCCACCATACTTGCTCCGGACACTGCGAGAGGGCTGTACAAGCAATAATCACACGCACTGCACAGCGGACACACTAGGAACCGCGGTGTTGGCCGTCGAATGGCGCTAGCTGCGCAGCATTTGTGCACCGCCGCCGTCAGTGTCAGCCAGTTTGCCGTGGCATACGGAGCTCCATCGCAGTCTTTAACGCTGGTAGCATGCCGCGACAGCGTGGACGTGAACCGTATGTGCAGTTGACGAACTTTGAGCGAGGGCGTATAGTGGGCATGCGGGAAACCGGGTGGACGTACCGCCGAATTGCTCAACACATGGGGCGTGAGGTCTCCACAGTACATCGATGTTGTCGCCAGTGGTCGGCGGAAGGTGCACGTGTTCGTCGACCTGGGACCGGACCGCAGCGACGCACGGATGCACGCCAAGACCATAGGATCCTACGCAGTGCCGTAGGGGACCGCACCGCCACTTCCCAGCAAATTAGGGACACTGTTGCTCCTGGGGTATCGGCGAGGACCATTCGCAACCGTTTCCATGAAGCTGGGCTACGGTCCCGCACACCGTTAGGCTGTCTTCCGCTCACGCCCAAACATCGTGCAGCCCGCCTCCAGTGGTGTCGCGACAGGCGTGAATGGAGGGACGAATGGAGACGTGTCGTCTTCAGCGATGATAGTCGCTTCTCCCTTGGTGCCAATGATGGTCGTATGCGTGTTTGGCGCCGTGCAGGTGAGCGCCACAATCAGGACTGCATACGACCGAGGCACACAGGGCCAACACCCGGCATCATGGTACGGGGAGCGATCTCCTACACTGGCCGTACACCTCTGGTGATCGTCGAGGGGACACTGAATAGTGCACGGTACATCCAAACCGTCATCGAACCCATCGTTCTACCATTCCTAGACCGACAAGGGAACTTGCTGTTCCAACAGGACAATGCACTTCCGCATGTATCCAGTGCCACCCAACGTGCTCTAGAAGGTGTAAGTCAACTACCCTGGCCAGCAAGATCTCCGGATCTGTCCCCCATTGAGCATGTTTGGGACAGGATGAAGCGTCGTCTCACGCGGTGTGCACGTCCAGCACGAACGCTGGTCCAACTGAGGCGCCAGGTGGAAATGGCATGGCAAGCCGTTCCACAGGACTACATCCAGCATCTCTACGATCGTCTCCATGGGAGAATAGTAGCCTGCATTGCTGCGAAAGGTGGATACACACTGTACTAGTGCCGACATTGTTCATGCTCTGTTGCCTGTGTCTATGTGCCTGTGGTTCTGTCAGTGTGATCATGTGATGTATCTGACCCCAGGAATGTGTCAATAAAGTTTCCCCTTCCTGGGACAATGAATTCACGGTGTTCTTATTTCAATTTCCAGGAGTGTATATATGTATATTCCGCCAGCAGTCACATTCGTGGCAAACTCACGACCTGGCAACCAAGTTCCTTTAATAGCTTCCGTTTGAGCTGTATCAGAGAAAGAATGAGTTAAAGTAGGTCCTTGTATTTATTCTCGCTACACATCGGAGGTATATTATCAAGCTCGCGCTGGATTATACATAAAGTTTCTGTCTAAGAAAAATTGTTGATTCTGTTTCCCAACTTAATTCGTTTCTTCTTCCATTACTTTTATATCCACGTTTTTGAGCAAGTTTTTGACAAGATAGAGCCTCCAAACGTTAGTATTGGTATTTTCAGACGCCTAAGAGCTGTATGGTAGTTGAATGTAGTTATGTTAATGAGAAGTAGAGTAGTAGATATAGGGTGCCCAGGAGGAACGGTCAGTATTGAGGAACATGATAAGAACAATCATTCGAAGCAAGAAAGTGCAGCAAACATGAGCTCCAAAATGCATACCTATGAGCACTTCTTCAACATCGATACCGTGAAAAAAATCTCTTCCATTGCAGGCTTTTTGATTTCCACATTTCGGAAGGAGGTAGTGTGACCCAAAACAAGAAAAACTTGTCTAGTAAACATAGGCTTTAAGATTCGTACCCTAACAGCTATAAACATTTCTTCTGCAGAAGATGTGTATTTGACAGGGTCGAAGATGAACAAGCGCTCATACTATGCATTTTAGAGCCCATTTATATTGCATGAATACTGTCTATTCCTCCTGGGACTAAGCTGCCCAATGGCGATTACGTATGCTGCCTAACAGACATCATGTTTATTTATTTATTTGTTGTCAAAATAGTATCGGATCCATGCACACCCATTATCTTTGCGGCATCTGCATTACGGAGGATAAAATAGGATTCTAAATATGTTTATCTCCAGAGTATAGTGTTTCGAACTTATTAACGTGTCTGCTATTTTTCATATAATTTACTTGTCTTATATACCGTCTTCTGAGCACCTGACAGAGATGTCTGCCGATAAGACATATAATTATCTAATTATATAACAGTTTTAATCAGCATACCAATTTGGTACATTATGTACTTATTATCGACGATGTCCTTAGCATTCAATGATATTGGTTAAGTTGTTTATTTCATGTTGTTGTTGTTGTTGTCTTCAGTCCTGAGACTGGTTTGATGCAGCTCTCCATGCTACTCTAGCCTGTGCAAGCTGCTTCATCTCCCAGTACCTACTGCAACCTACATCCTTCTGAATCTGCTTAGTGTACTGATCTCTCGGTCTCCCTCTACGATTTTTACCCTCCACGCTGCCCTCCAATGCTAAATTTGTGATCCCTTGATGCCTCAAAACATGTCCTACCAACCGATCCCTTCTTCTAGTCAAGTTGTGCCACAAACTTCTCTTCTCCCCAATCCTATTCAATACCTCCTCATTAGTTACGTGATCTATCCACCTTATCTTCAGTATTCTTCTGTAGCACCACATTTCGAAAGCTTCTATTCTCTTCTTGTCCAAACTAGTTATCGTCCATGTTTCACTTCCATACATGGCTACACTCCAAACAAATACTTTCAGAAACGACTTCCTGATACATAAATCTATATTCGATGTTAACAAATTTCTCTTCTTCAGAAACGCTTTCCTTGCCATTGCCAGTCTACATTTTATATCCTCTCTACTTCGACCATCATCAGTTATTTTACTTCCTAAATAGCAAAACTCCTTTACTACTTTAAGTGTCTCATTTCCTAATCTAATTCCCTCACATCACCCGATTTAATTTGACTACATTCCATTATCCTCGTTTTGCTTTTGTTAATGTTCATCTTATATCCTCCTTTCAAGACACTGTCCATTCCGTTCAACTGCTCTTCCAAGTCCTTTGCCGTCTCTCACAGAATTGCAATGTCATCGGCGAACCTCAAAGTTTTTACTTCGTCTCCATGAATTTTAATACCTACTCCAAATTTTTCTTTTGTTTCCTTTACTGCTTGCTCAATATACAGATTGAATAACATCGGGGAGAGGCTACAACCCTGTCTCACTCCTTTCCCAACCACTGCTTCCCTTTCATGCCCCTCGACTCTAATAACTGCCATCTGGTTTCTGTACAAATTATAAATAGCCTTTCGCTCCCTGTATTTTACCCCTGCCACCTTTAGAATTTGAAAAAGAGTATTCCAGTCAACATTGTCAAAAGCTTTCTCTAAGTCTACAAATGCTAGAAACGTAGGTTTGCCTTTTCTTAATCTTTCTTCTAAGGTAAGTCGTAAGGTCAGTATTGCCTCACGTGTTCCAACATTTCGACGGAATCCAAACTGATCCTCCCCGAGGTCTGCATCTACCAGTTTTTCCATTCGTCTGTAAAGAATTCGCGTTAGTATTTGGCAGCCGTGGCTTATTAAACTGATAGTTCGGTAATTTTCACATCTGTCAGCACCTGCTTTCTTTGGGATTGGAATTATTATGTTCTTCTTGAAGTCTGAGGGTATTTCGCCTGTCTCATACATCTTGCTCACCAGCTCGTAGAGTTTTGTCAGGACTGGTTCTCCCAAGGCCGTCAGTAGTTCTAATGGAATGTTGTCTACTCCGGGGGCCTTCTTTCGACTCAGGTCTTTCAGTGCTCTGTCAAACTCTTCACGCAGTATCGTATCTCCCATTTCGTCTTCATCTACATCCTCTTCCATTTCCATAATATTGTCCTCAAGTACATCGCCCTTGTATAAACCTTCTATATACTCCTTCCACCTTTCTGCCTTCCCTTCTTTGCTTAGAACTGGGTTGCCATCTGAGCTCTTGATATTCATATACATGGTTCTCTTCTCTCCAAAGGTCTCTTTAATTTTCCTGTAGGCAGTATCTATCTTACCCCTAGTGAGATAAGCTTCTACATCCTTACATTTGTCCTCTAGCCATCCCTGTTTAGCCATTTTGCACTTCCTGTCGATCTCATTTTTGAGACGTTTGTATTCCTTTT
Source organism: Schistocerca gregaria (assembly GCF_023897955.1). Lineage (NCBI taxonomy): Eukaryota > Metazoa > Arthropoda > Insecta > Orthoptera > Acrididae > Schistocerca > Schistocerca gregaria. The sequence goes on along the minus strand of NC_064927.1, from coordinate 122,883,527 downwards.
TGCCTGCTTCATTTACTGCATTTTTATATTTTCTCCTTTCATCAATTAAATTCAATATTTCTTCTGTTACCCAAGGATTTCTAGCAGCCCTCGTCTTTGTACCTACTTTATCCTCTGCTGCCTTCACTACTTCATCCCTCAGAGCTACCCATTCTTCTTCTACTGTATTTCTCTCCCCTATTCCTGTCAATTGTTCCCTTATTCTCTCCCTGAAACTCTGTACAACCTCTGGTTCTTTCAGTTTATCCAGATCCCATCTCCTTAATTTCCCACATTTTTGCAGTTTCTTCAGTTTTAATCTACAGGTCATAACCAATAGATTGTGGTCAGAGTCCACATCTGCCCCTGGAAATGTCTTACAAGTTAAAACCTGGTTCCTAAATCTCTGTCTTACCATTATATAATCTATCTGATACCTTTTAGTATCTCCAGGGTTCTTCCACGTATACAACCTTCTTTCATGATTCTTAAACCAAGTGTTAGCTATGATTAAGTTGTGCTCTGTGCAAAATTCTACTAGGCGGCTTCCTCTTTCATTTCTTAGCCCCAATCCATATTCACCTACTATGTTTCCTTCTCTCCCTTTTCCTACACTCGAATTCCAGTCACCCATTACTATTAAATTTTCGTCTCCCTTCACAATCTGAATAATTTCTTTTATTTCATCGTACATTTCTTCAATTTCTTCATCATCTGCAGAGCTAGTTGGCATATAAACTTGTACTACTGTAGTATGTGTGGGCTTCGTATCTATCTTGGCCACAATAATGCGTTCACTATGCTGTTTGTAGTAGCTTACCCGCATTCCTATTTTCCTATTTATTATTAAACCTACTCCTGCATTACCGCCATTTGATTTTGTGTTTATAACCCTGTAGTCACCTGACCAGAAGTCTTGTTCCTCCTGCCACCGAACTTCACTAATTCCCACTATATCTAACTTTAACCTATCCATTTCCCTTTTTAAATTTTCTAACCTACCTGCCCGATTAAGGGATCTGACATTCCACGCTCCGATCCGTAGAACGCCAGTTTTCTTTCTCCTGATAACGACATCCTCCTGAGTAGTCCCCGCCCGGAGATCCGAATGGGGGACTATTTTACCTCCGGAATATTTTACCCAAGAGGATGCCATCATCATTTAATCATACAGTAAAGCTGCATGTCCTCGGGAAAAATTACGGCTGTAGTTTCCCCTTGCTTTCAGCCGTTCGCAGTACCAGCACAGCAAGGCCGTTTTGGTTAATGTTGCAAGGCCAGATCAGTCAATCATCCAGACTGTTGCCCCTGCAACTACTGAAAAGGCTGCTGCCCCTCTTCAGGAACCACACGTTTGTCTGGCCTCTCAACAGATACCCCTCCGTTGTGGTTGCACCTACGGTACGGCCATCTGTATCGCTGAGGCACGCAAGCCTCCCCACCAACGGCAAGGTCCATGGTTCATAGCTGATATAATTAACAAAAGTTTTTTATAAAAGGAATGTGTTTCAGCACTATAGATCTATGAGAATATTGGTGATATTTTCGACGATTTTTTCTTTTCAGGTAGGTCAGTTCGTTCAAAAGATGTCTCGTCGAATACGTGAAAATGTCGGCCTCATCCAAAGTATTTTCGGCGTTGTGCATCATTGACAGGCGTTGTTATGTGATTTAGAAATTCTTTCCTCTGTATCCTATGTACATTTTCTCACAGCTACCACATTAAACTTATACAAATCTGAGCAGGTAAATTTACTGGACTGTTCTAGGGAATAAAAAATTCGTCATCGTACTGTATTATGTGTTCTGAAGATTATTCTGTGATTGGTTTTTTTGGAAACGCACGTTTAAATTTGTCCGAAAATTTTCGCTAGAATAATGAACTCACCTTTTTACCTATCATGTGGTGTCTATAATTTTTTTTCGTTGGTGTATACCTGTCTTGTTCAAGACAGATGTTTCAGACGTACAGAATATTGGCCAAAAGATTACCAGTCTATTTTAAGTCAATTTATTTTTATTGTTTCAAGTAGTAAGTAACTTCCTATACTTTATCTTACCAAAAGCTGCCGTTCAGTCAGCCCAAAACATTTATGCTAGGAGTGCTATAAGCCAGTATCGAACAGAGGCTCATGATTAAGGGTCCATGAATGAAGATACACTTGCATGAACATTGCACTGCGATATATTGCTAGCTGCGTTACTCTTATTGGAAAAGTCCAAGGATCTCCTTCGAACGGAAATTGCTAAGATTCATAAGCCAATACGCCTAGTGAGAGTAACCTAAGACTCAGATACTAGCAAGCGAGTTGCGACGCGTTTCCTGTGAATCAGCCGCCAACTAAAGGCGTCTCTGCGGCAGTAAGCAAGAAGTCGCTCGCGACGGTGTTATCTGCCGCGGCGCGATAACATTTGGCTTCTGTGGCCATGGAGCTGTCACGGAGTCATCGCTCGCAGCCAACACGCCCTCCAAAGCCGGCATCTCTTCAGGCAACTGCGCCGACAGAGCGTTTCAGTTAAATGTGCTGTCGACGACGATATCTTAGAGTCGAAACACTACTTAAGTTGGTAAGGGATGTATAAAAAAATTAATTAAAAAAAAACGCCCGGGTAATCCCTATAAGTAATATGAAACTACGAAAAACTTCAGGCACGATGGCCGGAGTGGAGATTAGGGCCACCCCCCCCCCCCTCCCCCATCACGACTGTAGTGTTTACACTTTTGTGTCACCTCCATAATGGCTTTCGGTTCTTATGAAGCCTTGTTTGTCATCGTGCAAGTGCCTGTCACCCTACGCTCAAACCACTGGTTCTACCATGGACTCAAACCATCGATTCCAATCATAAACTCTAATCATTTACTCGGATTACTGACTCGACTACCATGGACTCAAATATCAGCTTCCATCAAACTATGAATGAAACGTGACATGGAGAAGTAATAAAGCAATGACAGACTGAAACGAGGAATGAAATACAATAGAAGTCGAATGGGTGGCTTAGAGAGATGAAACAATGACAGCAGCAGACGACTAAATAGGCAAAAAGACAAGAAGCAATGTAACTCTTTGGATAATATACGAGAATTTCAATTTGACTGACGAAGGGAAAAAATATGAAAATGCAGCAAGTGAAGCAGTTAAAGGGGAACAGGGACGCATAAAACTGAAATTGACAGAAAGTCGGGGCGGCTGGAGGAAAAATTCACGGCTGCAAAAGCAGAAATGACAAGAGGAGAAGTGGGTGCCGCTGGTAGGAAAATGAAAGAGACCTTCGGAAAACAAGAGAAGCATCTCTATGAATCTCAAGTGTTTAAATGACAAGCAATAAAGGAAAAGCAGAAAGGTGGAAAAATATGTACAAGAGTAAAGAACTTGAACTCTATGTTGTATATATAAAAGAAACAGCAAGTAAAGTAGGTGAAATGGAAGGTATGATGATGCAAGAATAATATGATAGAGAACTGAAAGATCTAAGTGGAACAGACGACAGTCCCTCAGCATTATTGAATCTCTTTTCCAACTGTTACGAAACAGCTGAAATACTCTCAGACTTCAAGAACATTGTAATAGTTCATTTTCCAAAGAATGTGGGTTATAACTGTGTGAATATTATCGAGTAGTCTTTTCATAAATTATGGCTGCAAAATACTGACGCAAATTATTTACAGAATAATAGGAAAACTGGTAGAAACTGACCTCGGTGAAGATGTTTAAAAAAATATCCGCTACCAGTCACAATAAAAGGTTATTTATTTTTCACGCGACCGGTTTCGGGCTTGCACCCATTCTCATGTTTTTATACATTCATGTACATGTTTATACTGCTTTAGATCACTGTGTAAATACAAAAAAATTGTTTGCTGGTGACTAAACAGATACAGGTGAGACAATTGTAAGTGGCAAGGCAGCATTTGACGAAAATATATCTGTACTTACATAAAGATGAAGCACCGTTATTATAGTTACGCTGTGCTGACAGTTTTGCTACTTAGTTACACACGTATTATGTGCATCCGACGTCGACCAGTAGAGTGGTATCATGCGGGCATAAAGACCCTCCCAGTAAGATGGCGTAAGGCCGTCGCATTGAACTGTGAGTTTATGTTGAAAGATAAGATTTTGCAGGCAAAAGAATGGGGAATAATATGATGTATCGGAATCTTGAATAAAACCAACCTACATTCATAAAAAATGCGTCGAGTTACTTATTGAACGTCCCTCGTAAAACAGTGCTTCGGACCGAAACTCGATTCCGGTCCCTCCCGCAAGCAATGCTCGTGTCGGCAGACGCGTCACGAAACTCTTCACGGATCGAATGAAAAATTCACTTCTGACCGTAACTGGCTTCTAAATTCAGAATTTCACAGAACCTGTCCTGCATACTTTGGTGTACAAAAACTTCAAACACGTACTACAAAACCCGTCTGGGAGTAATAAAAGTGGAAGATCAAAGAGAGACAAAGTCGTGTTAAGACGAGAGTAATGCAGGCGACACAGCTCTTCTGGCTGGATGTAAGGGGGACTCACAACGTACGTACGTGGCACGTAAAATAGGTCAAGTCGAAGGTGATGAAGCAAAGGCATTGGCTGAGTTAGACAGGAAGAAGCGAAAAAACTTCCTTCGGTAAAACAGTTCTACTGATATCAGATATCGATACGTAAATTCTTGAAAGTGTACCAGAGTGTGGAAGTCAAACGTGGGCTATCGGAATCAAGAAAAGAAGAAACTGGAAGCATTTGAATGAAGAATGTTAAAAATTAAGTGGGCATGTAAACTGCGGAATGAAAAAATGTTAAATACGAAAAAAGTGAGGAATAAAGACTATCGGGGACGTTTACCAGAAGAATAGCCCACGACATTCAGGAAGAGTGTATCGTAAAGTTTTGAAACATGTTTCATGGATTTTCTCATTATGAGAGTATTGAAGGGCGATCTGTTTCAATTGTTACAGATCATTCAAAAACCAGTATCGCACAAAATATTTTTTTTCATTCAAAACATACAGTTTCAACAGTCTTAGCTGTCACCTTCAGGTCTTAAATTTTCTTTGCTTTCAGCCTTAAATGATGATGATGATGAGTATAGCATGCTCATTTTCGCTGAACCTCATGCACAAGATGTCAAGGGCATAAATGTTAGCACATTATAAACATATGTCATAGATAAAAGCCGGCCGCTGTGGTCTCGCGGTTCTAGGCGCGCAGTCCGGAACCGTGCGACTGCTACGGTCGCAGGTTCGAATCCTGCCTCGGGCATGGATGTGTGTACTGTCCTTAGGTTAGTTAGGTTTAAGTAGTTCTAAGTTCTAGGGGACTAATGAGCACAGCAGTTGAGTCCCATAGTGCTCAGAGCCATTTGAACCATAATAAAATATTTAAAAACACACAGCATCTTGTCAAAAAGGCCATGTCTATATACATATTGCTCACAAATGCTTCTTACAATATACAAATACGCTACATAATAGCCTATCTGTTTACATATTCTGGAGACATCTAAACCAGTGCAAGATTTGAACTGTTAAGTATGTGTCCAGCATACGTAAACATGTGCTATTATGTACCGTATTTGTATATTGTAAGAAGCATCTGTGAGCAATATGTATATAGGCATGGCCTTTTTCACAAGGTTCTGTGTGTTTTTAAGTATTTTATCTATGACATGCGTTTATAATGTGCTGGCTTTTATCCACTTCACATGTTGTGCATGAGGTTCAGCAATAATGAGCATGCTTTACTAACAAAAAAATTTTTAAGACCTGAAGGTGACAGCTCAAACTGTTGACACCGGTTGTCTTGAATACAAAAAATATTTTGTGCGATACTAGTTTTTGAATGGTTATTAACATATTTCATGCTTGTGTATTACATTTCAGAAGACCGAGAATCTCGTTTGTAGAATCAACATGGACGCCGAACAGCAGGAATCGTGTGAAACAGAGCTCGCTCCGTCAGTCCACCTGACCCGTAAAGCAGCTGTGCTCGTTCCAAAAGGCGTTCGATGGAGTTCCGCACTGCCGCATTGCCGTCTAATGAAAAAACACGAGCGCACGGAATGTCTGACCAGCTGCGAGAGCTGGAGAGCTTCTAGCAAACAGACCACAATATGGGGAGAAATCTTAACAAGTTGAAGTACTGATCCTCAACATAAGCAAATGTAACGTACACTGCATAAATAGGAGGAGGTACCTTATAAAACCCTCATTCGATGAATACTTTAATTTTGCTCGTGTGTCTGGGATCCATATAAGGTAATATTGATAGAACAAATGGAGAAGAACCGAACAAGAACAGTGCGTTTCGTCACAGGTTCGTTTAGTAAGCACGATAGCATCACAGATATGCTCAGCCGATACCAGAGGCAGACGCCGCAATATCGGTACTTTTAAAGTTACGAGAGCCTACTGTTCTAGAAGAGTCATGCAGTATCGTGCTTCCTCCTACATATCTATCTATCTATCAATGTATGTATCTATCTATCTCTTCAGCCTTATCCCGCAGTTACGCAGGGTCGGCAATCGATAATCGGATTCGGCATGTTAATGTTTAAGGGGTGGCTGGATGCCCTTCCTGCCGCCCCCCCGTACCCCCTGGGACAGAATTAGTGTACCCCAACTGTCTGCGTCGAGTGTAATCCATGGAATGTGTTCAAATGTCTGCGAACCGTGTAACTGAGGCGGAACATGGGGACCAGCCCGGTATTCATCTATCAGGATGTGGAAAACCGCCTAAAAACCACGTCCAGGCTGGCTGGCAAATCGGCCCTCGTCGTTAATTCGCCGGGCGGATCCGATCCGGGGCCGGCACGCCTACCCGAGTCCAGGAAGCAGCGCGTTTGCGCTCTCGGCTACCGTGGCGGGTCGTCCTTCCTCCTACATATATCTCGCGAGAAGACCACGAAGCTGAAATCAGAGAGGTTCGAGCCCACACCGATGCCACACCAGCAGTCGTGCTTCCCGCGAACTATTCGCAAGTGGCACAGGAGGACAGTGACAGTGGTTCGCAAAGTACCCTCCGCCACACACCATGAGGTGGCTTGCGGGAAATGATTGTAGATGTAGACGTAGAAGCTGGCGCTACAAGGAGCGTTAGGGGGGGTGGGGAACAGTAGAGGCAGGATAAAACTAGAACCTCCAAAACAGACAACAAAGGGTATTAGCTGTAATAGGATGAAAATGTTTGGAGAAGATACGGAAAGATGGAGAGGACAGCTTTAAACACTGTCGGGAGACCGGATTAGCACACTTGGGAGAACAGATGTGCCTGTCACGTCCATAGCCTATGTGTCGTTTGCAGAAGTAACCGTTGACTCAGCAACGTGAATACGGTGTTATGAACCTCATTTCTCACAGCTTCGTAAGTCTGCGAAGCTAGAGAGTCTAGCCGGCCGGTGCGACCGAGCGGTTCTGGGCGCTTCAGTCTGGAACCGCGTGACCGCTACGGTCGCAGGTTCGAATCCTGCCTCGAGTATGGATGTGTGTGATGTCCTTAGGATAGTTAGGTTCAAGTAGTTCTAAGTTCTAGAGGACTTAAGACCTCAGATGTCAAGTCCCATAGTGCTCAGAGCCGTTTGAACGTTTTGAATTAGAAAGTCTTTCTGTCACATTTCTTAATCTCCGAATGTTCTGACGAAATAATTTAACGTTACTGATATCTTTTAGGGGTCGTAAATAAAGCAAATTCTCAGCATCAAGACTGTGACCTAAGAAAAGTAACCTTCTGACTTCCAATAACTACAAGGGACACAGTTTGTGTGAAAGCGTCGCAGCGGAAGACACGGCTAACCTTCACTTCCCTGTCTTATTCAGACATAATCCTCGCTAGGTCATTTCCGTCTTGCAATGGTGGAAGAAGCCGGAGTACTTCTGTCACACGATCAAATCAACTTCCAGGCTCCGGCAAAAATTCGTCGGTTACTGAGGCGAGTTCAAGACGCAGCAGGTCTCAGAACATCTGAGGTCTACAAGATACCTTGCGAGTGTGGTCAGTCCTACGACGGACAAACGGTACGCACTGTGGAACAACGCAATGAGAAGCATGAGAGGTTTACCGCCCACATTACCCCGAGAAAACTGCTTTAGCTGAGCATGCTTTAGAAGGAGGACACCGGATGAAATCTGACGGGGATCATGTCGTGGCTCGCATAAACGGCTTCTGGGATTCAGTGATTAAAGAAGCTAGTCAAATTAAAATCACCGACGACACCCTAAATAGAGACTGTGGCCTGCAACTCAGCACGGCGTAGAATCCAGCGACCACGCTGTTGAAACGGGCGCATCGAACGCCGAGTCAGCGGATGCACTTATATGGCGATGTATAGGCGCCAGTGACATCACAACGTACAGTTAGTGTATGTAAGGCGCCTGCCAGGCAGCCCACTGATAACCATACCACTTGACAGTGACCAAGGAGTACTTGACCTAATGCTCGTGTAATTTTAATCACTTTACGCGGCTATAAACTCGAAAAGTTTTTCTCGTTTTTAGTCATGCCGCTTTCTTTGTCTGTTTTCCTATTTTGGAAGATGTGTAGATCATCATTCTTGCTCTGCCTCCCTTCATTCTCTCTAGATGTCCATAGCGCGTAACACATCTTTTGTTTTTCTCATATGTAACTTTAGGGCAGAATGAGTATATTTCCTTATTTGGTCCAAAAACCTAAGTTCTATCGTTGTTCTTGATTGGAACTAAGATTTTTCTATTCTTTCCAAATCTTCTAATTCCAGAACGAAATTTTCACTCTGCAGCGGAGTGTGCGCTGATATGAAACTTCCTGACCGATTAAAACTGTGTGCCATGCCGAGACTCGAACTCGGGGTCTTTGCCTTTTCTTCTAATTCCAATTTGCATCCTGATGAGAACAGTGTGTCTGACCTGCAGAAGACCGGGTTTTACAACTTTTTTATACTGTCCAGTCACATTAATCTGCCAGCTGCAGGTGGTGGCACTTGTCGGCACTAATGACGTGTGTCGCTTTGGATCTGAGGAAATTCTCTCTGGATTCCAGCGGCTATCTGATTTGGTGAAGGCTGCCGGTCTTGCTTACGAGATGAAGGCAGAGCTCACCATCTGCAGCATCTTTGACAGAACCGACTGCGGACCTTTGGTGCAGAGCCGGGTGGAGGGTCTGAATTAGAGGCTCAGACGGTTTTGCGACCGTATTGGCTGCAGATTCCTTGACTTGCGCCGTAGGGTGGTGGGGTTTCGGGTTCCGCTGAATAGGTCAGGAGTTCACTACACTCAGCTGGCGGCTACACGGGTAGCGGAGGCTGTGTGGCGTGGACTGGGCGGTTTTTTAGGTTAGAAGGCCTCGGGAAAGTGCGGGATGGGCTGCAATGTTAAAGGGTGCTTGGCAATTACAGGACGTGCTTGGATCAAGGAACAGTCGGAATTATAGTTGTAAATTGTTGTAGTTGCGCTGGAAAAGTCCCTGAGCTTCAAGCGCTAATAGAAAGCACAGAAGCTGATATCGTTATAGGTACAGAAAGCTGGCTAAAGCCTGAAATAAGTTCTGCAGAAATTTTTACGAAGTCTCAGACGGTGTTCAGGAAAGATAGATTAGGCAGAATTGGTGGTGGAGTGTTTGTGTCTGTCAGTAGTGGTTTATCTTGTAGTGAAGTCGAAGTAGATACTCCGTGCGAATTGGTGTGGCTGGAGATTATACTTAACAGCCGAATTAAGTTAATAATTGGCTCCTTCTACCGACCCCCAGACTCCGATGATACAGTTGCGGAACAGTTCAGAGAAAGTTTGAGTCTCGTAACAAATAAATACCCCACTCATACGGTTATAGTTGGTGGGGACTTCAACCTACCCTCGGTATGTTGGCAAAAATACTTGTTCAAAACCGGTGGTAGGCAGAAAACGTCTTCCGAGATTGTCCTAAATGCATTCTCCGAAAATTATTTCGAGCAATTAGTCCACGAACCCATGCGAATTGTAAATGGTTGCGAAAACACACTTGACCTCTTGGCCACAAACAATCCAGAGCTGATAGAGAGCATCATGACTGATACAGGGATTAGTGATCACAAGGTCATTGTAGCTAGGCTCAATACCATTTCTTCCAAATCCATCAGAAACAAACACAAAATAATTTTATTTAAAAAAGCGGATAAAGTGCCACTAGAAGCCTTCCTAAAAGACAATTTCCATTCCTTCCGAACTGACTATGCGAATGTAGACGAGATGTGGCTCAAATTCAAAGATATAGTAGCAACAGCAATTGAGATATTCATACCTCATAAGTTGGTAAGAGATGGAACGGATCCCCCGTGGTACACAAAAAAGGTCCGAACGCTGTTGCAGAGGCAACGGAAAAAGCATGCGAAGTTCAGAAGAACGCGAAATCCCGAAGATGGGCTAAAATTTACAGACGCGCGAAATTTGGCACGTACTTCGATGCGAGATGCCTTTAATAGGTTCCACAACGAAACATTGTCTCGAAATTTGGTAGAAAATCCGAAGAAATTCTGGTCGTATGTAAAGTACACAAGCGGCAAGACGCAGTCAATACCTTCGCTGCGCAGTGCCGATGGTACTGTTATCGACGACTGTGCCGCTAAAGCGGAGTTATTGAACGCAGTTTTCCGAAATTCCTTCACCAGGGAAGACGAATGGAATATTCCAGAATTTGAAACACGAACATCTGCTAGCATGGGTTTCTTAGAAGTAGATACCTTAGGGGTAGCGAAGCAACTCAAATCGCTTGATACGGGTAAGTATTCAGGTCCAGATTGTATACCGATTAGGCTCCTTTCAGATTACGCTGATACTATAGCTCCCATATTAGGACTCATATACAACCGCTCGCTCACCGATAGATCTGTACCTACAGATTGGAAAATTGCGCAGGTCGCACCAGTGTTCAAGAAGGGTAGTAGGAGTAATCCATTTAACTAAAGACCTATATCATTGACGTCGGTTTGCAGTAGGGTTTTGGAGCATATACTGTATTCAAACATTATGAATCACCTCGAAGGGAACGATCTATTGACACGTAATCAGCATGGCTTCAGAAAACATCGCTCTTGTGCAACGCAGCTAGCTCTTTATTTGCACGAAGTAATTGCAGCTATCGACAGGGGATCTCAAGTTGATTCCGTATTTCTAGATTTCCGGAAAGCTTTTGACACCGTTCCTCACAAGCGACTTCTAATCAAGCTGCGGAGCTATGGGGTATCGTCTCAGTTGTGCGACTGGATTCGTGATTTCCTGTCAGGAAGGTCGCAGTTCGTAGTAATAGACGGCAAATCATCGAGTAAAACTGAAGTGATATCAGGTGTTCCCAAGGGAAGCGTCCTGGGACCTCTACTGTTCCTGATCTATATAAATGACCTGGGTGACAATCTGAGCAGTTCTCTTAGACTGTTCGCAGATGATGCTGTAATTTACCGTCTAGTAAGGTCATCCGAAGACCAGTATCAGCTGCAAAGCGATTTAGAAAAGATTGCTGTATGGTGTGTCAGGTGGCAGTTGACGCTAAATAACGAAAAGTGTGAGATGATCCACATGAGTTCCAAAAGAAATCCGTTGGAATTCGATTACTCGATAAATAGTACAATTCTCAAGGCTGTCAATTCAACTAAGTACCTGGGTGTTAAAATTACGAACAACTTTAGTTGGAAGGACCACATAGATAATATTGTCGGGAAGGCGAGCCAAAGGTTTCGTTTCATTGGCAGGACACTTAGAAGATGCAACAAGTCCACTAAAGAGACAGCTTACACTACACTCGTTCGTCCTCTGTTAGAATATTGCTGCGCGGTGTGGGATCCTTACCAGGTGGGATTGACGGAGGACATCGAAAGGGTGCAGCAAAGGGCAGCTCGTTTTGTATTATCGCGTTATAGGGGAGACAGTGTGGCAGATATGATACACGAGTTGGGATGGAAGTCATTACAGCATAGACGTTTTTCGTCGCGGCGAGACCTTTTTACGAAATTTCAGTCACCAACTTTCTCTTCCGAATGCGAAAATGATCATCAAAATAAAATAAGAGAAATCAGAGCTCGAACAGAAAGGTTTAGGTGTTCGTTTTTCCCGCTCGCTGTTCGGGAATGGAATAGTAGAGAGATAGTATGATTGTGGTTCGATGAACCCTCTGCCAAGCACTTAAATGTGAATTGCAGAGTAGTCATGTACATGTAGATGTGTCAAAAGCCTGTTTAACCACCCTTTGCAGCTGAGACCGCTGCAAGACTTGCTGGAAAAGAGTCAGTGAGGCTGCTAAAGGTACCTACAGTAATGTCGGCCCAAGTCGACTTCACTGCCGTGGCCAGCTGCACCAGTTTTCTCACTTGAGGATCCATGGCACGAATAGCCCGGTCAAAGTGGTTCACAGCTTCTCTATTGCCTTTAAATTGAGAGATTCTGGTGGCGAGGAGCGTACGGTGAACTGATAATGGTACTACTAGCATTACAAGTTGTGTGACTCGTTTCATTCTCACGTCAGTAGATGTCATCGTTACAAGAAAAAACGAACTGCCTGTAGACATGTTCCCCAAGGATAGGTGGATACTTGTGTTGATCCACTGTGCTTTTCAGTATGGCGAGATCACCATAACACTCCCTCCTCCGATGTGAATCCTTCCTGCGATTGTTGCAGGATATTTGCTTTTAGATGTGTCACGCCGCACACGCCGACACGTACCTGTCATATGAAAAGGCCGTCCATCGCCACTCACTGGACTCTAGTTGCGGCATTGGAACGGAAATTCTAGCCTTCATTGCCGATGAGCAGCAGTGAGCATGGGTCCACAAACCCGGCGCCTTCTACGGAGGCCCATACGCAGCAACGCTGTCTGAACGACTGTTGAACACTTTGATTCATATGGACTTTCAGTTGGTCAACAGTTGCACGTTTGTTCGCCTTACACATCTCCGCAGCCGCCGTTCACCCCTGTCATCTATAGTTCATAGTGCACCACATTTGCCTCGCTGTTGGTTTTTAATAGCGCTATTTCGCCATGCATGGTATACTTTAACCACGGCGGCACTTGAACAGTTTATAACCTTAGCCGTTTCGGAAATGCTTCCATCCTTGGAGTCGATGATCGTCCTGTTTTGACATTAAGAATCATTCTGTTTCCGCATAACACTGCCAAAGCCGATCCCCCCCCCCCTCTTCCCACCCCTCACGCGCCCGTACCCCCCCCCCCCCCCCCAACTATTTTCACCCAGATATTTAAAGTTGTCTGTTTCCTTTCTCCTGCCAATACTTGTTGGTTTTTTCATTTCGTTGAGTACAGAAGGCCTTATGCAACGAATTCCTTCCAGCTTTATGGATTCACTTTTTGTTTTCCTCCTCTCTTTTCCAGTGTCTTATAAGCCGTCTCCTTATCTGGCTCCTGATACAATTTGATAGGGGCAAGAAGTCCTTCCAAGAAATTTAACTTCAGATACTCTGTTTCTAAGAATTACCCTCCAGGGTAGCCGAGAGAGTGGTACAGTTGTCGTGTTCAAAAATCTGACAGTTCAGATTTTTCAGACTTTGCGTGATGTCTTCCCATGGGTGAAACAATAAAAGTTCTCTGAAACCTGTTAGTCCTATTTGGTTTGAGTCTCACAGACTTGAGTAATATTCCATGATGTTTCGCTCAAATGTTTCGAAAGCAAATCTTCTTTGCAGATTGACAACATTTTCGCAGTGTCTTGCGAGTTAATCGAAGTAAGCCTGCTGCGTTAGCTGTGACAAAGCATATGTGATCATTCCATTTCATATCCCTGCAGAATGGTACATTCAAGTATTTGAGCTGAAACATTCCCGTTGTGACTGATTGATATTGCAGTCACTGGATACATTTCTGAGAACAGGTTCTGTCACCTCTTTTATCACTATAGGCTGAGTACATCTTTTCATTAACATCGGGACCGATGGTCTTCGTAGTCTGGACCCTTCAGCCCCCACAAACGAACTATTAATATCGCTTCCTAAATTAAAAAAAAATCTTATGTAGACTCATGTTCAAAAATAAAAAACAGAATGCCTTGAAGGACTGGAAATATGACGTTCATATATATATAAAAAAAATAGAGCGCTAACGCGCTGGCCTCGGACAGAATCCACCCGTCGGACTAACGACGAGGGTCGGTGTGCGACCAGCCTGAGTGTGGTTTTTAAGCGGTTTTCCACATCCTGCTAGGTGAACACCGGGCTGGTCCCTATGTTCCGCCTCAGTTACAACGACTCGCAGACATTTGCCAAACGTTCACACTGGATTACACTAGACGCAGAAAGTTGGGGTACACATAATCCGGGGGAGGGGGGGGGGGGAGGGGGGTACGGGGTGGTGGCAGGAAGGGCATCTGGCCACGCGTTAAAATTGACACGCCAAATCTGGTTAACCATAACAGCAGACACCACAAGTCGGGATTACTGCTTGGAAAGAGAGAGACACTCTAAGAATTAGTTTATTTATTTCTACCTTGTGCCCATCCCTTCAGGTTAGTGAGGGCGACTCCGTATCGAATCATAAGCATTTTTAAAATAAACAAAAATTATCACTACATTTTTATTTGATATCTACATATACCTAATTAGTTGTTTAAGGTAAAATTTGCAATTAACAGGGATCTGTTATACCTGCAGTCGAAAGTGTTATTCAGTGTTATCGTAAATGTGACTGTTACCTTTTCCCAGTGCCCACAATCTTCTCGCTCATGTCCGGAATACCATTCAGCCTGAGGAAGTGAGACAATAGACAGGAAGGAGCGTTCGCTTGCCCGATGACGCGGCGCAGTGTGGCGCGAGTCCCGACACAGGGCGGTATTTCTCGCGAGGAGGTGGCGTGTGGAGCTATCTGCCTGACCTGACTCCCGCGGCTCCCAGAGAGATGGTTGCTGATCGGCTAACACTCACGATGTCGTCAGAAAGACGTAAAGTCTCTAACAGCGCTACCTGATGACACTGCCTAGAAAAGTCTCTATCGACATTTAGACTGTCCTACTAGGTGCCTGCAGAATCAAACCCTCGTATTTGAAAATAAACAGCCAAATATTTGTGAAAAAAAAAAAAACAGAATAAAAATGCCTTAGCTGCTCGTTTCACTTACAGCAATTTCGTCTTTCGTTTTTTCATCAGACTGAAGCTGCAAAAACAAAGGAACTCAATCCTGGGACGGTGCGCTCTTATATTAAGTAACATCGCATATTGCAGAACACATTTGTATTAAATTAATAATGTCCCATAATCTCTTACAAAAGTGAACATAAAAAAATTACGCGTAGTGTCCACAATCTTCTCGCTCATGTCCGAGATACCATTCAGCCTGAGGAAGTGAGACAATAGACAGGAAGGAGCGTTCGCTTGCCCGATGACGCGGCGCTGTGTGGCGCGAGTCCCGACACAGGACGGCATTTCTCGCGAGGAGGTGGCGTGTGGGATGCTACCCAAATTTTATCGGATCTGCAATCCTATGCCTCTCCTCATCACGCTGTGGTGAATTCATTCAAATGCGGCCTTTATCTTTGGTCTTACAATGTCCTCCAAGATTTTAGCATTGATGCTTCATTGAAATACATTTAACTATAATAGATCGTAGCAAAGTGCAAGCCTTCAATGTGATGTTGCCCTGAAATGGCATACTGTCATGACGTACAACTTATAATACAAACATAATTTAACAGCATGAATCGAGTACGTTGTCCGACTGCTCTCGATTTTCACGGTCGCATTGAGCTGTACTACGTCACGAACGTCATGAAAACTCAATTCATCCACATCCTCGAGTTGCAATAGTCCGTCGGACTACCTGGCAACACTTCAACCTCTGCTATTGGCACAATACGAGTGCCAGGAAGTAAGTTGGCTGTCATGAAGGTAGTAGGTAAGCTGAAGGGTTACTGCGAGTGGGTTTCCCGGCGACTGGCCACTGCTGGCCCGTGCGTAGTGTGAGCGTGCCGCAAAGGCGAAAACTCCCACAGAAGTAAAATCCGTGTTAATAAAGACGTAGAATAGGCAATAGCTTCACATGAGAGAGAGAAGCCAGATGAGAAAACACGCCTAAACACTCACTCTGTAGGTGTAATTGTTCTGTAGATATAGGCGATGAACTATATGAATGTACCTATTAATTTGAAAATTAATGACTTCCACATGCCTTAAGTGATCTTAAAGAAAACAGCGCTAGCTAAAAACAGTTTCAGAATTTCGAAAAACTGAAAGTAAAATAGAAGCAGAAAGGGCAAAACCACTGACAACAGCACAACATACCCAAAGACGATTAAAAACACTCCGTAGCCTAACAACTACACAGAACAATCAGGAAATACAAGACAAAACACAAAATGGTACACAATGATATACAAAACACAAACTCAGACATAAAATTGCCAACACTTTCAAAAGAGAGGGAACTAATATAGCATACACAACAGACAATTCTGTCCAAAAATACATGCCAAAACTGGCAAACACAGAGATGTGTACCGGAAAGCAGGTGTATATCGATAACAGTGTAGTACATGTGATGGCAGATAAAGATGACAAACAGGCAGAATATCTGATGTCAGATACAAAGAGCCTTGAAGTATGGGACAAACCACTCCATATTTGCAGAACACCTAAGAGAACACAGTAACAAACCAACCACTAGAGAAGAGGACATGAAAATAATTAGAATCAACAATTAAAAAAACACTCCTAAGTCGGCAAGAAAATTATTACATACAAAATACCAAAGCAGAAAAGAAAACCATATTGAATGTTCAAGTACACATTTCAAACAGCCTATTGTTTGCACTAATATATTAAATAACAGAGTAACAATACAACAGAGGACAACTATAATAATAATAATAATAATAATAATAATAATGATAATAAAAATACTACCCAACCCCTTTGCACTCACTTGGTCATGAACCTCTCCACAAAACATTTAAACCAAAACTCAAATAAGCTGAAAACCAAAACTTTGAACCACTCTCTGATAGCTATGACATTCATATTCAACATGATCAACTCGTGGTGAATAACCACCAACATATTCACCCCACAAAAAAGATCCATGCAGGAATGTTTTCTCTCTCTTTCTCTCTCTCTCTCTCTCCTCGCACACATACTCTCTCTCTCTCTCTCTCTCTCTCTCTCTCTCTCTCTCTCTCTCTCTCTCACACACACACACACACACACACACACACACACACACACAACAGAAATGAGTAGACTTTAGTTTTCAGCATATACTTCGTTTGGTTGGCAACATGTATGTAAACAAACCAAACAAGATGAGACACAGAGTCGATTCAAAGTAGTTTCCTCTTGAAGTTACAGTTTTCGATCAAGTATCTGTAATGAGTGAGAAAACACTGATAGTGCATCACAACAATAAGGGCAAACAAGATAAAATGTGAGAAGAAAAAAGTTCAGAACATAAAAACATGCTTATGTTTCCTAAACAGCGACCTCCACCCTGTAGCCAGATGAGAGGAAACGCAGACGCCATCGAAAACCGCAAAGAATCGTAAGTAATCACTTATTTACCTAAAGATCGAGACATGAATTGTTTTATAATGCACAAATTACACATATCAAAACAAAACAGTATCATTCTAGTTCCCACTGATAACGCCTTAAAGTGAAAAAAGGCGAAACGGGTCTGGGAGAAATAGAATACAGTGCAGCAAGAGAAGGCGTTTTTTATTTACAAAACAGAGATTTCTGTGCTTGCTGCCGAGGATGGCCACGCAAACAAACTCGTTATCAACATAAATTTATATCATAGTCGGAGTATACTACCTTATGTATCATTTCCTGACTGGGTGCCATACAGAATCAACATGCCACACACAACACAAACTAAAAAAATGTAATATGGATTCCTTAACGAATGTGTACCCTATACAATCTCCTGCTAACATGTATATCAGCGATTCAGGAAAAAATTGTATGTATAGTTCTCCTATTCCTTTGTCTTGTACTACGCTCCTAGTGGAACAACTATGAACATTCAATTCAAATGTTAGCCACAAAATAAGTGCCCAAGTTCACTCTGTTAAAAGAAGTGTAGGGTTGGAAACCTGTTCCGCCACAATGTGAATCCTGTTTTGAAGGTAAACGTAAATGATTACTGTCCAGTACATTTTTCCACTACAGAGTTGTTGCCATAAATCCTTAGACGCCTCTACCGCTGTAATATTCATCCAGTACCCATCTGACGGGATTAACACTTGGACAGAATTAATCAATGACAACTGAATCGAAAGAAGTGGGTTACACTGGTACATGATCATGAAAAGAGAACGAATGTTTCTTCGTGAAGACCCAAATACAATTTTGAAATTTGGAAACTGGAGAACACACAAATACGAAAAACCTTATGCACAT
The DNA here is from genome assembly GCF_023897955.1 of Schistocerca gregaria. Taxonomy (NCBI): domain Eukaryota; kingdom Metazoa; phylum Arthropoda; class Insecta; order Orthoptera; family Acrididae; genus Schistocerca; species Schistocerca gregaria. The sequence goes on along the minus strand of NC_064927.1, from coordinate 122,865,219 downwards.
AGTGAATAAACTTAAAGGAGCATCAAAAGACAACACAATGAATTTCACTACTGATCTGCTAGGACAAGGTGACATTGGAAATGAAGTAGATATTTTGAAAGGATAAAAAATTCCAAAAGCCGAAATAAAGAAAACACCTGGCGTACAAACCATAAACAGTACGAATAAAAATGTAATACAAAACACATATCAATTAAAGCAGACACAGGACACACGTCAGAAATTGTGTCAGAGAGAGAGAAGGCATTGACAAAGCAGAGTCCAACATACGTAAGCTACCCCCCAATATCAGCACAGAGATTCCAAAGAGATCACAGAATAGTCCTGAAAAGCATCACACACACACACACACACACACACACACACACACATTCAATCAGACAAGAAAAATCACACAAAATAATTCAAAACATCATATACTAATCAGCTTTGTCTTTAGATCCGTAGTGAGCTTTAAGAAAGACCCATCTTAAGTACTAGGGAGACACGTGCATAGACTCCTACAGAAAACCTACACACATACACAGACAGAAACATGAACATCAAAGTACTTAATCGAGAAGCTATAGAAATCGTGAATATCCCTTCAACTGCTGTATTCGTATATTTTTAAATTCACAACACTTACGTATCCACAGGTGAAATCATAAATATCGTAGAACAGCAAGTCACACAGCAAAAGACTGACCCGGCCATAAATAAATGAAATGTTATAAACTAATTACATAATAAAATTATTTTGCTTACGGTACTAAATTCTGTTTGTGACAAGCACTATCCATGAGATCTACTATCAGTGGTGCTGTAGTTAACATTTGCTTGGACCAGGCAGAGATGTAAATATTCAACAAAATTAAGAAGCGGAAGGAGTGCATTGGAAACATTCCAGTACTAATCTGTAGATGACAATTTCTCTCACAAATCAAACACAAAGTCAGGTAGAAGAGCTATACATCATCAACATACTTCAAACCACATATTTAAGTCAAACGGAAACTGCAGAAAACGAACTGGAACATAAAGAAACAACTACCAAAGTTAGTTTCCTCTACAACAAAATCTCCAAGTGAACTACTTCTCTGACATTCTAATCAAATATCTGGTTGTAGTTATCTGAAGTGACAATTGTCAGGAGAAGACCAAATGAAGCATACTTCTTCAGCTGTGAAATTGCGTTATTAGAGGTAGAAAAGAAGGCTGGTAGCTGGAAAAGCTACAGAAGGAGACCAAAAACTTTAACTTTCTGGCAGGCAAGCACAACGCAATAACCAACTCACCAGCCATAGCGTAACAGCTTTTGCTGTCCTCATAAATGAAACAAATTCAACAGAAAAAGTAATTGAGGAATTACTAAAAAAGGTGAATCACACTCGTTAGTCACAGGAGACAAGAATCATAGCAGGGGAAGGAAATAAAGGAAATTGCACGAGAGTTGGATAAGAAAAGTAAAGATAGAATGGTGTTTAAGAAGCTTCCCAGGATAGTCTAAAGAGTTAATCACCTAAGAATTGGACGATCTGTATGCGTCAGAGTACAAATCGAAACCTGGAATTTAGCTTCGAGTTCTTTTGACATTTCACTTTTCTTTCAATCCTTTTATTGCGTCTTGGATACGAAAACATGCAAACAACTGCAGATTTTCATATATAATGCTGGAATTGTAAGTACCCCTGCAACAGGCTGACTGAGGTGCTTCTCAAGTCAAAGAAAGACAACAGCACATCACCTCCATTAGGACCACATAACTGCCTCTGATCGTCATTCTAATAGTAATCAAGCAATGAGATCAGTTACATATTTCCCAAGAAAAAAGTCCTGCTTCAAAAGTTTTGTGTGACATTTAGTAAATATAGGAGTGAAAACTGGACGCTTAAAACATCTCAGGAGATAAAAATTAATCCTCCGAAATGTGATACCGGTGACGGGACACTGAAAAATTCTCCACAAAGAGAATAACGTAGCTGATGTTAAAAAGAGTAGGTGAGCAGCAAAGCTTCGAGGAAAACTTTTAGAAACTCAACGAAAAGGTGGGCAATGCGGGATCGCTTATCGGACAATTGTTTGTGAAGCGCAATATTGTTAGATGGAAATACAAAAGGTAAACAGCAGAGATGAAGTCAAGGACACCTAGAAGGCTCTATCATACCTTATTAAAATGATACCATGAGGATCCTATTAGCTCACAAATCACAGACATTTGTTATGTTTTTGCATATTTTTTATTAAGATCTTTCTTTCCTATGGTGGCATGTATGGTTATGTGTCGATTGTGATGCGGCAGCGGCTGGTCAAACTGTGCCTAGTGGTAAAAAAACAAATAGTGCTTTAGGTTTCATCGTTGTCCACGTTGTGTGTACGCTGGGAGTGTTTGCGTAGAGCGGCGCTTGACACATGATTAACCAATCGTGGGAGTGACGCTTCTGCAAATTTTTATATTGATACACCTATGAGCAGGAATCATGTGATACAAGCCCATTGATTTGTGTATCGTAACACATTAGCACATTAATTATTGTTTCAGACAACTGATTTAAAGTGTCAATGTGAAAGAAATTCTCGAAGTACGTGCAATAGGCATTTTTCATACTTTACGTATCGATAGTCTTCTGTATCTTCGATTACTGTTGTTGTTCCTATAATAAACGAGATAAGAAACAAAATATCTTTTATATCAAAACGACTGTTCTAGCTCTCAGCCATCATTGCCTGTAACATCGTTCAGTCCTGACTAAAAATTCACAGTATCGAAAAAACGACATAATTACGTGCAGCAATGTATCATTGGACAAATATATTATACTAGAACTGACATGTGATTACATGTTCACGCAATTTAAGTGCATAGATCCTGAGAAATCAGTACCCAGAGCAACCATCTCTGGCCGTAATAACGGCACTGATACGCCTGGGCATTGAGTCAAACAGAGCTTGGATGGCGTGTACAGGTACAGCTGCCAATACAGCTTCAACACGATACCTCACTTCATCAAGAGTAGTGACTGGCGTATTGTGACGAGCCAGATGCTCGGCCACCATTGACCAGATGTTTTCAGTTGGAGAGAGATCTGGAGAATGTGCTAGCCAGGGCAGCAGTCGAACATTTTCTGTATCCATAAAAGCCCGTACAGGACCTGCAACATGCGGTCGTGAATTATCCTGCTGAAATGTAGAGTTTCGTAGGGATCGAATGAAGGGTAGAGCCACGGGTCGTAACACATCTGAAATGTAACGTCCACTGTTCAAAGTGCCGTCAATAGGAACAAGAGGTGACCGAGACGTGTAACCAATGGCACCCCATACCATTACGCCGGGTGATACGCCAGTATGGCGATGACGAGTACACTCCTCCAATATGCGTTCACCGCGATGTCGCCAACCACGGATGCGACCATCGTGATGCTGTAAACAGAACCTGGATTCATCCGAAAAAAATGACGTTTTGCCATTCGTGCACCCAGGTTCGTCGTTGAGTACACCATCTCAGGCGCTCCTGTCTGTGATGCAGCGTCAGGGGTAACCGCAGCCATGGCCTCGGAGCTGATAGTCAATGCTGCTGCAAACGTCGTCGAACTGTTCGTGCAGATGGTTGTTGTCTTGCAAATGTCCCCATCTGTTGACTTAGGGATCTAGACGTGGCTGCAGGATCCGTTACAGCCATGCGGACAAGATGCCTTTCGACTGCTAGAGATACGAGGCCGTTGGGATCCAGCACCGCGTTCCTCCTGATCCCACCGATTCCGTATTCTGCTAACAGTCAATGGATCTTGACCAACGCGAGGAGCAATGTCGCGATACGATAAACCGCAATCGCTATAGGCTACAATCCGACGTTTATCAAAGTCGGAAACGTGATCGTAGGCATTTCTCCTCCTTACACGAGGCATCGCAACAACGTTTCACCAGGCAACGCCGGTCAGCTGCTGTTTGTGTATGACAAATCGGTTGGAAACTTTACTTATGTCAGCACGTTGTAGGTGTCGCCAGCGGCGCCAGCCTTGTGTGAAAGCTAATCATTTGCATATCACAGCATCTTCTTCCTCCTGGTTAAATTTCGCGCCTGTAGCACGTCATCTTCGTGGTGTGGCAATTTTAATGGCCAGTGGTGTATTAATGGGCAGATTATAATAGCGTTTTAAATTTTTAAATTCGGTCAATAATTATATGAGAAATTCCAAAATGACAGATTTCTGTTGCCTTTCGAAGCCGCTAGCTAGGCAACCTTCAATTGCGATCAGGTGTTAGTGGCTGTTTAGTAATACAGTCAAGTTATAGTTGGAATAGCAGAAGAGAAGAGGTTTAATCTGACATTGCCATTTCCATGTGACTGTTATATTAGGTATGAAACGAAAACTTCTGGAAGAGAACCTACTACCCATCAACGACCAGTTAAGCAAGGGAGAGAAGAGGCTGATTGTCATGACGGTGGTTGTGAAGAAGATGCTGATCACAGTACAAAAGAACTCAAAGCTTAACTATAAGAACCAGAATCATTATATGGCGGTGAAGCTTGACCCACCGTTGTGAGCTCCTCAGGGGAGAACTCTAGAACTGACTTGAAGACTTTGTCGCCCCTCTCCACAATGAAGAGTTTGTTGCCTTCTCGTGTGACGGTGGTCTTCACCTTGCGTCCATCAGGGGTGACGTTGTCGAACTCCTGTCCCAGGCGGAACTTGGTGACAGTGTTCAAGACCACAGTCGTCACCTTCATCGTCCACTCGTCTCCATCGCGAAGCAGCTCCATCACTGGCGTAACCATGTTGCCCAACTTACGCAGCACGTAGTTCACACCTGCAAGTAAACAGCAGCTTCTTATTGGTTAAATATATCCCGAAAGCACGGTATTTAGTACAAATTTTTGAACTAATACTGAGTACGAAGTTCAGTTTACCATTTTAATGTCAGGAACATAGATGATGGGCAAAGAAAACTGGTCCGAGAAATATTTCAGGCGCCTTAAGATGACAAACCAACTTACGTAATCATTCCCGGGTAATACAAGTTGGGCTGCATACCTTAAGGTACATGAAATATTTTATTGATCGGTTGCGTTTGGCCTAACCTGTATACACGTACTGTACGAATGTAGTATGAGCGATTGAATGTGTAGGGAAAATTGAAGCAAGTAAAGACAGAAATTTTGAACTTGACATCCGTATTGGTTGCCGCCCACAAGCAATGCTGAGTATTCGATAACAGAAGTCCAGTACCTCATCATTGCACCATGGACACTCGCATACGCATTGCCTCACAACCCAGATGTACGTTTTCCATGCTTTCCGTGAGTTACTTAACGACAAGATCATTCCTTTCAAGAATACACTGTCGATTTCTTACTTCACATTTCCCCCTTTAAGTTTGTGCTCCGTTTATATTAACTAATTTATAGTTCATTTAGACTGACCAGATTAGGGCCTTAGGATTCTTTCTTCCATAGGAGCAGAAATAAAACATGTCAACACATAGAATATGAAATAATAAAAATTTAAATCAATAATAAAAATGATAGTGGAGTGCATTAAGATTAGGAATAAAATTTTTGCGCTTAGCACTTCTAAAGCTGTGTTTGGTACTGTCAGAAAAAGAATGCATAATGAAAGAGAAGAGGATTTAAAACGGCAATGTCAATAATTGTTACGAAAGAATAATATTTCAGTAGAGGACTGTGTGACAAGGAGGAGGGAAAGGTGATGGGGGAGATGGGTGTTGACAAGAGTGAGTTGCAGACAAACGTATGGGAGACATAGCTATTGTAATAGAAGATGGACCATTACCTGCCTTTTGAAGTTTGAAAGGAATATAATTTCTCTGTTATTCCAAGGAAAATCATTACACAGTCGAGTTTATGATACAGAAAATGATTTTAAGAAGGTGGTTGTGTTGTGTAGTGGTTTAAACACGGTTTTACTTTGCTGAGAATAAGTATTTCTGCTGTACTATTTTGGTAGTAATGTAACAGTTGAAAATAAGTAAGAGGTAAAGCAGTAATTGAGAAGACAATAGAGTAAATGACCTCGTAATCGACGACACGTTAAAGGGAGATTCCCTTCCTTCACCTTGTCACGGTCTTCTAACACAATGACTTCAGCATAGGCTCGCCCCTGGCTCTGGGGAGAGGTAATATACTGGAATTTCTCTCTAAGAATTTGGGATCCTGACACGTTCCATAAAGAGTAATCTAATTGCGCAAATAGTAGCACGCTACTGTGCTTGGAGATACTAAAAGGTATCAAATAGATTATATAAGGGTAAGACAGAGATTTAGGAACCAGGTCTTTAATTGTAAGACATTTCCAGTGGCAGATGTGGACTCTGACCACAATCTATTGGTTATGAACTGTAGATTAAGACTCAAGAAACTGCAAAAAGGTGGGAATTTAAGGAGATGGGACGTGGATAAACTGAAAGAACCTGAGATTGTACAGAGTTTCAGGGAGAGTATAAGGGAACAATTGACAGGAATGGGGGAAAGAAATACAGTAGAAGAAGAATGGGTAGCTTTGAGGGATGGAATAGTGAAGTCAGCAGAGGATCAAATAGGTAAAAAGACGATGGCAAGTAGAAACCCTTGGGTAACAGAAGAAAGACTGAATTTAATTGATGAAAGGAGAAAATATAAAAATGCAGTAAATGAATCAGGCAAAAAGGAATACAAACGTCTCAAAAATGACATTCACAGGAAGTGCAAAATGGCTAAGCAGGGATGGCTAGAGGACAAATGTAAGGATGTAGAGGCTTATCTCACCTGGGGTAAGATAGATACGGTCTACAGGAAAATTAAAGAGACCTTTGGAGAAAGGAGAACCACTTGCATGAATATCAAGAGCTTTGATGGAAACCCAGTTCTAAGCAAAGAAGGGAAAGCAGAAAGGTGGAAGGAGTATATAGAGGGCCTGTACAAGGGCAATGTACTGTAAATGAAAATAAAATGGGAGATATGATATTGTGTGAGTCTAAACAAGGCCCTCGGAGCAGACAACATTCCATTATAACTCTGACAACCTTGAGAGAGCCAGTCCTGACTCTACCACCTGGTGAGCAAGATGTATGAGACAGGCGAAATACCTTCAGACTTCAAAAAGAATATAATAATCCCAATCCCAAAGAAAGGAGGTGTTGACAGATGTGAAAATTACCGAACTATCAGTTTAATAAGTCACAACTGCAAAATATTAACGCGAATTCTTTACAGACGAATGGAAAAACTGATAGGAGCCGATCTCGGGGAAGATCAGTTTGGATTCCGTAGAAATGTTGGAACACGTGAGGCAATACGGACCCTACGACTTATCTTGGAAGAAAGATTAAGGAAAGGCAAACCTACGTTTCTAGCATTTGTAGATTTAGAGAAAGCTTTTGACAATGTTGATTGGAATATTCTCTTTCAAATTCTGAAGATGGCAGGGATAAAATGCAGAGAGCGAAAGGCTATTTACAATTTGAACAGAAAGCAGATGGCAATTGTAAATGGGGTATGAAAGGGAAGCAGTGATTGGGGAGTGAGTGAGACAGGGTTGTAGCCTATCCCCCATGTTATTCAATCTATATATTGAGCAAGCAATAAAGGAAACAAAAGAAACGTTCGGAGTAGGTATTAAAATCCATGGAGAAGAAATAAAAACTTTGAGGTTCGCCGATGACATTGTAATTCTGTCAGAGACAGCAAAGGACATGGAAGAGCAGTTGAACGGAATGGACAGTGTCTTGAAAGGAAGGTATAAGATGAACATCAACCAAAGCAAAACGAGGATAATGGAATGTAGTCGAATTAAGTCGGGTGATGCTGAGGGAATTAGATTAGGAAATGAGACACTTAAAGTAGTAAAGGAGTTTTGCTATTTGGGGAGCAAAATAACTGATGGTTGAAGTAGAGAGGATATAAAATGTAGACTGGCAATGGCAAGGAAAGCGTTTCTTAAGAAGAGAAATTTGTTAACATCGAGATTTAAGTGTCAGGAAGCCGTTTCTGAAAGTATTTGTATGGAGTGTAGCCATGTATAGAAGTGAAACGTGGACGATAAATAGCTTAGACAAGAAGAGAATAGAAGCTTTCGAAATGTGGTTCTACAGAAGAATGCTGAAGATTAGATGAGTTGATCACATAACTAATGAGGAGGTATTGAATAGAATTGGGGAGAAGAGGAGCTTGTGGCACAACTTGACTAGAAGAAGAGATCGGTTGGTAGGACATGTTCTGAGACATCGAAGGATCACCAATTTAGTATTGGAGGGCAGCGTGGAGGGTAAAAATCGTAGAGGGCGACCAACAGATGAATACACTAAACAGATTCAGAAGGATGTAGGTTGCAGCAGGTACTGGGAGATGATGAAGCTTGCACAGGATAGAGTAGCATGGAGAGCTGCATCAAACGAGTCTCAGGACTGAAGACCACAACAACAACTGTCATGTTTTCTTCTTATTAACTAATTTTATTTATGTGTTTATTTATTTATTCAGCTGTTTACATTTGTCAGATTGGGCCTCTTAACTGAGAGCAGACATCTTGCATGTTTCTAAGTTGTCATACATATTTTAAGAACATAGGTGACATCTGAACACAAGAAGGGTAAAATAATGGATCCATATTTTTGACGTATGTTTAACGTAGAGTCGCTGAACGTATTCTCAATACCAATATTATAAATTTCCTTGACAAGGATCTAAAAAGCATCGCTCGTGCGAAACTCAGCTTGCCATTTGCTCACATGAGATCCTGCGAACTACAGATGAAGGGCAACAGGCAGATTTCGTATCCCTACACTTCCGTAAAGCATTTGAAACAGTGCCACACTGCCGACTGTTAATGAAGGTACGAGCATACGGAATAGATCCCAGATAAAAGAGTGGCTCTAAGACATCTTAAGTATCAGAATTTAGTATGTTGTCGTTGATGGCGAGTTTTCGTCAGAGACGAGACTATCGTCAGGAGTGCCTCAGGGAAGTGTGTCACGACTGCTGTTAGTTTCTTTATATATAAATAATGCGGTGGACAGGGTCAGCAGCAATCTACGGCTGTTTGCTGATGATGCTGTGGTTTACGGGAAGATGTTGTCGTTGAGTGGCTGTAGGAAGATACAAGACGACTTAGATCAAATTTCTAGTTGTATGAATTGCAGCTAGCAGTAAATGTAATGCAGGTGTGCAAGGCATTCGCATTTTTCGGACCTTACATGAGCTTCATAATTACGATACAGAATAAAATCCCCAGAATATATTGTTAACAAGAAGCAATTGTAATAATCTGATGTACCGAAGAACAAAACAATATCCATCCTTATAATGACAGCGGCATGCGTGAATGACATAAAGTGAACGCAGTTTGAAGGCGGACGGTACATGTGACGAGAACAATGTAATACCTTTTAGATAAACATAGCCAAGACCATAGGTAAGTGGCCAGACAGCATTAATAAGGCTAACGGCTACCCGGAAAGAGACACGATGGGGAGAGTCACGACATATAAAAGCATTTTTGAGGACTAAATTAACAGAGCAGTCTCGTGTTACAGTGGGCCACATCTATGTGTGGAAAAATAGCGAAGATTTTGACCTTTACATCTGCGAAGTGAGGGCGGTGTGCTTCACGTATCGTGGCGACTGATGTAAAGTGATAGTTCATATTCCTGCGGGAATTTTTGCGGGCAGAGCATTGTGGACGTCGCTCCATCCCTTAACGAGTGTGCAATAGCCATTATTACGACTAGGGAAAATTTAACGTTCTACGGGATGCAGGAAAGTTGAGACTGAGTGATTCAGTCAAGGCCAGAGTAGGGAATTTCAGATGCAGCATGGAGGCAAAACCACGGCAGTTTCCATTTGCTAATGTACCAGTGCGGATTAGGCGACAATAAACGTTGAGTTGAGAGTTTGCTCACTCCAACCTGCATACGCTTTCGATACAGAATTTCGAGAGTTGAACACTATCATACCCTCCATTGAGTACATGAGAGATTGATTAGTTTAAAAGATAAAATATCATTCTCCGCCAACTTAGTCCATTCAACAGCTACGTCGATGTAAATTTCACTGATATATATATATATATATATATATATATATATATATATATATATATATATATATATATATATATAGAGAGAGAGAGAGAGAGAGAGAGAGAGAGAGATAAAGATTTAATAAGCACATATTCAATGTCTAAATGTTAATTATTTTGTTGAGAGTTGAAAGTAATTGAACTTGCTTGCTATGTATCACTTGAACCCTGAAAGCAGTGATAAACGTAGAATGAAAAAGGGAGAAGTTTAGAAAAAAGTTCCGAACGCTTATTTATATCAATTTGTGCATTCTTGTTATGTCACAGCAGAATTTGTAATTAATTTGGTATGATCTGCAGCCAACATTAGCGGTATTACAGGGTCAAGATTAATAGTTATGTAGAATGTCTGTTTACCACCCTGGGCTTGAGAAGACGTTAAGATACGTTATCCACATGCGCGCGATCACAAAATAGATTTGCCCACGAGCACGTTACGCATAATGAATACACGTTACAGGTGAGTAGGATAAACGAACCCGCAATGTTTGAGTACAGCGTTAGTAGTGTGCTGCGTGACATAGTCACGTCGATGAAATATTTAGGCGTGGCGTTATGAAGCAGTATAAAATGGAATGAGCAGGTAAGGAGTCTAGTAGGAAAGACGAATTTTCGAATTTGGTTTAGTGGGAGGGATTTATGAAAGTGCGGTCCTTCTGTTAAGGAGACCGCGTATAGGACAGTATTGCGACCCATTGTTGATTACTGTATGAGTGTTTGGGATCCGCAAGAAATCGAATTAAAGGAAGAGCAGGTAATGTTTTTAGTAGGAAAGGCGAATTTTCGAATTGGATTTGGTGGGAGAGTTTTATGAAAGTGTGGTCCTTCTGTTAAGGAGGCCGCGTACGGGACACTGTTGAGAAACATTGTTCACTACTGTTTGAGTGTTTGGGATCCACTAGAAATCGAATTAAAGAAAGACATCGAAGCAGAGGCGGCCTGCTAGATTTCTTAGCGGTAGTTTCAAACAATACGCAAATATTACGGAAATGCTCCGGGAACTCAAATGGTAATCGCTGGAGGGGAAACGACCTTCACTAGAGAACCGGCATATGAGGCTAACTGCCGCCAACGTGCATTTTGCATAAGGACCATGAAGGTAATGTTAGAGAGATCAGGGCTCGCACGGAGGCTTTCCTTCGCTCTACTTACGACTGGAACAGAAAAGAAAATGACGTAGTGGCACAGGGTAGACTCGACCAAGCACCGCATGATGGCTCGCGGAGTACGTATATAGATGTAGAAACTGTTTAAACGATTTATATTCTAGCAACTGCTTTACTTATATTACAATAACTTCAGGAATTGGAAAGAACAGATACACTGCACATTACCATGCCAAGCACCGTGTAGGAAACCCGGCGGCATTCGTCTTCCATTCGTCTAGAAATGAATAAATGGAGGTCCAGCATGGTTCTCGAAGGAGTCTTATACCATTCTTTTTGCACAATAATGACAACGATGATGGTGGATAGCAATCACGCACTCTTATCTCGATACTAGACCGCAACCTCACAATAATATTGAGGTGTTGTGATTGTGGTGGCCAGGAGAGATTCGACAATTCATTCTCGTTCTCGCAAAACCAGCCTTGAACAATGCGAGATGTGTGAACAGACGCTGTGTCTTCCTGGAACACAGCATCGCCATTGGGGAACAAACGTGATCACTCAGAATGGCCTCAAAATCCTTGGCAGGAATGCGACATTGCAGAACTACCAAGGGAGCCACGCAATGCCACGAGCCGACTGCCCAAATCATCACCGAAGCCACGCCACGTTTCAAGGGGCGTTAACTTCGCCTAGTACATAGTGTCGGAAGTTCCATGCGGCTTTTCGTGGATGATGCTGTAGTATACAAAGAAGTTAGAAGATTGCAGCGAAATGCAGGAAGATCTGCAGCGGATAGGTACCTCGTGCAGGGACTGGCAACGGACCCTTAACATAGACAAAAGTAATGTATTGCGAATACATAGAAAGAAGTATCCTTTACTGTATGATCATATGATAGCGGAACAAACACTGGTAGCAGTTACTTCTGTAAAATGTCTGGGAGTATGCGTACAAAACGATTTTGAAGTGGAATGATCATATAAAATTAATTGTTGGTAAGGCGGGTGCCAGGTTGAGATTCATTGGGAGAGTCCTTAGAAAATGTAGTCCATCAACAAAGGAGGTGGCTTACAAAACTCTCGTTCGACCTATACTTGAGTATTGCTCATCAGTGTGGGATCGGTACCAGGTCGGGTTGACGGAGGAGATAGAGAAGATTCAAAGAAGAGAGGCACGTTTCGTCACAGGGTTATTTGGTAAGCATGATAGCGTTACGGAGATGTTCAGGAAACTCAAGTGGCAGACTCAGCAAGAGAGGCGCTCTACATCGCGGTGTAGCTTGCTGTCCAAGTTTCGTGAGGGTGCGTTTCTGGATGAGATATAGAATGTATTGCTTCCCCCCAACTTATACCTCCCGAGGAGATCACGAATGTAAAATTAGAGAGATTCGAGCGCGCACGGAGGCTTACCGGCAGTCGTTCTTATACGCGACTGGAACAGGAAAGGAAGGTAATGACAGTGGCACGTAAAGTGCCCTCCGGCACACACCTTTGGATGGCCTGCGGAGTATAAATGTAGATGTAGATGAAGAAGTTGAAAAAAATAGAAACGAAGCTCATCCGGTCAGTCAACTTTCTCCCGTTGCTCCACAGTCCATGTATTATGGCTCCAGCACTATCTTTTCCTGTTAGGGGTACTTGCATCACTGATGACTGGTTTTCGAATTCTAACTTGCCCTGTAATTCGTTGCTTATGAAGGCCACTTCGTATTGCTTTGGTTCTGACAGGTTTGGCGAGAGCGACATCCAGCTCTGCAGTGCGTTTTGCTGCTGGCCTCCTCTTACTTTTAGTCACAGTTCTCTTCAGTAACCATTAGTCAAGATCACATAACACACGTTTTCGTCCACGTTGTGATTTAGCGGTTGATATTTTTCCACTTTCGCTGTCTGTGGTATAAATCTGCTATGTGGTTCCTCTTGAAGCACCATACAGTTCGCCTGCCTTGGTTACCGAAGCTCCCAAAATTCGGGCATCAACAATTTTGTCGCGTTGGAAATCACTTAGCAGCGACGTAATGCACTCACTACTACACAGAATACTGTTCTGACTATCACGAGTGAAACCAGCAACGTATTGACGACATTCCACAGGTGCCGTTAATGTTCAAATGCTGAAGTGCAACCTGCAGGCTTGGCTACCATCTCCACTTATGTTCAAGTACTTATTGCTCGCGTTGTTTCTTTCCTTTTATCCAACGCCTGTATTACTATAATTATCAACACAAACATCGTATTCTAAACATCTTTTAAAGGCATTATTTCAGCAATCACTTTTCTGCATTTTGTTATGTACTATTATTTCTTAATAATTTTGGTGCTTTCTTACCTCCAGCCCTTGCTCATTCGCAGACAATTTCGAATTTGCGGGAGAATTAGGCATGTATTTTAGATTAATCGAACAAAAAACTATATCAAGCGATCGGAAGAACGTACGGATCATACTTATCTGCAATAATGGCAGCAGAGGTGATCCACAAAATTACCACCCAGCATCCTTGATAGCCATTTGTTGCACCATCTTAGAACGTATTTTGAGTCTAAACATAATACGGTAACTCGAACACAATGACGTTGACCTTTCCAATGTCAACAAGCACGGATTCTGAAACATCGGAAATGAGAACCCCAACATGAACTTTCTCACGTGACATCCTGAAACACATGAATCAAGATAGTTAGGTAGATGTAGTTTTCCATGACGTTCGAAAAACATTTGACGCAGTACAACACCAAGGATTATTAATGAAAGTACGATATCGTGGAGTATCAAACCAGATGTTTCACTGCATTGGGGATTTATTGGCAGGAAGTGCACAGCTTTGCATCGAGAAGTATTCGCAGATGTAGAAATAACTTCAAGCGTCCTCCAAGGCAGTGTATTGAGAACCTTGGTGTTCATATTGTAAATTAATGATGTGGCAGATAATATTAAGAGTAACCTCAGACTTTCGCAGATGATACAGTTATCTAGAATGAACGACGGGCTGAAATATGCTATGTATATAGGGTGGGGCTGTTAAAACGGCTTTGGAAATCTCTGGAAAAATATGTGGAACACTACAACCTGAATAAAAAAAGGCTGTACTAAAACTTTTTAGTCTCGAAAGGGGACATCCAATGACAATAAACTCGACCGCCATGATCCACCTACCCCTAGTGGGTTGGGGGGGGGTCAACTTTGAAATGTTCGATAACCAGGAATTTCGAGATGAAGCATTCTATGCATACTATATGAACACAAATACTACCCATATCACCTGTTGTTGCATCAAACCCTACAGAGACGAATTTCAAAGCCGCGTGAAGTTTTGCAGAAGGATACAACAACAATAAGCAGCCAATGATGATTTTCGTTCAAAGGTACTGTTCACGGACGAAGCAAAGTTTACAGATCATGGCCACATGAACCCGATCGTCAACGTCCAGAGAGTGTTAATGTTTGGTGCAGTGTGTTAGGTACCCGGATAATTGGTCCACACTTCATACAGGTCGAATTTATGGCGACTTTTTAGATAATGTTTTTCAAATAAACGACTATTTACTTGTCAGTACGGAATTAGATACTGCAGTTTTGATTATTAAGGAATACAGACGTCTCAAAAATGAGATCGACAGGAAGTGCAAAATGGCTAAGCAGGGATAGCTAGAGGATAAATGTAAGGATGTAGAGGCTTATCTCACGAGGGGTAAGATAGATACAGCCTACAGGAAAATCAAAGGGACCTTTAGTGATAAGAGAACCACATGTATGAACATCAAGAGCTCAGATAGAACCCAGTTCTGCGCAAAGAAGGGAAAGCAGAAAGGTGGAAGGAGTATATAGAGGGTCTATACAAGGGCAATGTACTTGAGGACAATATTATGGAAATGGAAGAGGATGTAGATGAAGATGAAATGGGAGATACGATACTGCGTGAAGAGTTTGACAGAGCACTGAAAGACCTGAGTCGAAACAAGGCCCCCGGAGTAGATAACATTCCAATGGAACTACTGATGGTCTTGGGAGAGCCAGTCATGACAAAACTCTACCATCTGGTGAGCAAGATGTATGAGACAGGCGAAATACCCTCAGACTTCAAGAAGAATATAATAATTCCAATCTCAAAGAAAGGAGGTGTTGACAGATGTGAAAATTACCGAACTATCAGTTTAATAAGTCACAGCTGCAAAATACTAACGCGAATTCTTTAGAGGCAAATGGAAAAACTAGTAGAAGCCGACCTCGAGGAAGATCAGGTTGGATTCCGTAGAAATGTTGGAACACGTGGCGAAATACTGACCCTACGACTTATCTTAGAAGAAAGATTAAGAAACGGCAAACCTACGTTTCTAGCATTTGCAGACTTAGAGAAAGCTTATGACAATGTTGACTGCAATACTCTCTTTCAAATTCTGAAAGTGGCAGGGGTAAAATACAGGGAGCGAAAGGCTATTTACAATTTGAACAGAAAACAGATGGCAGTTATAAGAGTCGAGGGACATGAAAGGAAAGCAGTGGTTGGGAAGGGAGTGAGACAGGGTTGTAGCCGCTGCCCGATGTTATTTAATCTGTATATTGAGCAAGCAGTAAATGAAACAAAAGAAAAATTTGGAGTAGGTATTAAAATCCAGGGAGAAGAAATAAAAACTTTGAGGTTCGCCGATGACATTGTAATTCTGTCAGAGACAGCAAAGGACTTGGAAGAGCAGTTGAATGGAATGGACAGTGTCTTGAAAGGACGATATAACATGAACATCAACAAAAGCAAAACGAGGATAATGGAATGTAATCGAAGTAAGTAGGGTGATGGTGAGGGAATTAGATTAGGAAATGAGACACTTAAAGTAGTAAAGGATTTTTGCGATTTGGGGAGCAAAATAACTGATGATGGTCGAAGTAGAGAGGATGTAAAATGTAGACTGGCAATGGCAAGGAAAGCGTTTCTGAAGAAGAGAAATTTGTTAACATCGAGTATAGGTTTAAGTGTTAGAAAGTCGTTTCTGAAAGTATTTGTATGGAGTGTAGCCATGTATGGAAGTGAAACATGGACGATAAATAGTTTGGACAAGAAGAGAATAGAAGCTTTTGAAACGTGGAGCTACAGAACAATGCTGAACATTAGATTTGTAGATCACGTAACTAACGAGGCGGTATTGAATAGGATTGGGGAGAAGAGACGTTTGTGGCACAACTTGACCAGAAGAAGGGATCGGTTGGTAGGACATGTTCTGAGGCATCAAGAGATCACCAATTTAGTATTAGAGGGCAGCGTGGAGGGTAAAAATCGTAGAGGGAGACCAAGAGATGACTACACTAAGCAGATTCAGAAGGATGTAGGTTGAAGTAGGTACTGGGAGATGAAGAAACTTGCACAGGATAGAGTAGCATGGAGAGCTGCATCAAACCAGTCACAGGATTGAAGACCACAACAACAACAACTAGAAGATGTCCCACTTCAAACAAAAATGGACAAGTGGTTTCAACAAGATGGCTTTCCAACGCATTATTCATGGATATCTCGCGTAGTTCTGAACCGAGATTATCCTGGTCGATGGCTTGGGCGAGGAGGTCCTCATGAGGAGCCTGCGTGTTCATCCGATACGACGCTTCCCCACTTTTACCTGTGGGGGACGCTAAAAAAGAAATGTTAGCGGATATACCAGCAACCCCTGCAAATATGTGGCAACGAGTTGTCACTGACTGTGCAAACATTAGTGAAGCGACGCAGAGATGGAGAATTGTCTTTCAGAAATAAGACTGCAATGTATATTGCACCAAACAACGGCAAAATTGTCTGTATGGGTCAGTGCCTAGTTTGGGGAAGAGGTTCGTATTACGTGCGGTGCAATGGAGACGTGGAAACTTGAGTGGACCTGTCTTTTGCTGTTGGACGACAATAGTGGTACACAGCAGTAAAGTGCAATGCAGTTAGTTGGCATGCAGAGTCGGCGAGAGCGAAGAGGAGTCACCTAAAACAAGCACTTCGATGGTGAGGGCAAGGGGATTCACCTAAAACAAGCACACCCATTGTGAGAGGCAAAAGGACTCAGCTAATACAATCATCCCGGTGAGAGTCATGAGGTCTCACATAAAACTAGCACCCCAAAAGTTTGTTTGTTGGTTGTAGAACCCCAACAGCGAGATGCAAGGAGACTCACCTAAGACACGCAACCGGACGGTGAGAGACAAGGGGATTCACATTTTTAAAAAAACCCAAAGGCAACAAAACTCAACTACGTCCATGACGTTGCTCCTGAGGTACGCTAAATGTAGTTGTTACTGCACTGACAAACAAACCAATGACCTGATCCCACCGCTTCCCATTTCAGCGGCATCTCTGAAGGTAATTACCCCAACAATGTAGACTCCATAATGTTGTATGGTCTGGAGAATCACGTTTATTTGCTATAAAACACCGGTGTATCATTACAGAAAGACAGGATACCCCCCTTCTACCCTCCTGGGAGCCTAATCTGTTGGGTAATTTCCAGAGATACTACCACGTTTCAATGGATTGTAACCCCTTTTCATTTGTGTCGATTACAATTCCATGTATACCGCAACGATAAAACTTTTCCGTCCAAAATTTATGTACTTTTTCCCACATAATACGAATCCCCCCCCCCTTGCTGTACCCTGAGGATGGGGCAGGGGTTCGAATGTAGTTTCATTGGATGTCCACCTTCGAAACAAACAATTGTTATACAATCCTTTTGTAATCCGATGTATTGTTTTCAAAGTATATCAGCCGGTACTTGATGATATTTCAAACTAATGTCCAGCAGTATTAAACTGAGCACTTCGGAAAACTAAAAATAATTCCCTGTACAAAGTCAGTGAGTCACAAATCGAATCAGTCATCTCTTACAAATCATTTGGTGTCGAGATTTTTTTAGCTATATGAAACGGAATAATCATAGGCTCAGTCATAGGTAAAACAGGGGATAAACTTTGGTTGTTTAATAGGTTAGCTGGTCGGAGTGGTCGAGCGGTTCTAGGCGCTACAGTCTGGAACCGCACGACCGCTGCGACCACAGGTTCGAATCCTGTCTCGGGCATGGATGTGTGTGATGTCCTTAGGTTAGTTAGGTTTAATTAGTTCTAGGGGACTGATGACCTCAGAAGTTAAGTTCCATAGTCCTCAGAGTCATCTGAACCATTTTTTTTAATCGGTTACCGGGGAAATGTAATTAGTCTATAAAGGCGACGACTTAAACAGCTTTCATGGGCCCCATCTTAGAATGTTGCTAAGTTGTATCGAACCTATACCAAATAAGACTATCAGGATACACTGATTGTACAAAAACAAGAGCAGAATGTATGGTTACAGGCCTGTCTTCCTCAAAAGCGAAAACAGAGGAGGTTCTTAGATGCTGTGGTGCAGAGCGAAGTCAACGATCTCGCTCATCCCAGAGGTGTTCCATGGGGTTTAGGGCGGGATTCTAAGCAATCTAGTCAATATCAGAGATATTATTGTCCACAAATAACTGTCTCGCAAATGCTACTTTTATGACAGCATACACCGTCGTTCTGTAGCAAACATCATGTCCGAATTCGTAGACGATGCCGTAAAATGTGTCCACATCCTTCCGCATTTAGCCTTTCCTTATGAGCAATCAAGGGACCACACTCAAAAACCGTACACAGATAACGTTCTAAAGGCATTCGCAAAACCAGAACCTACCCATCAGACTGCCACAGCATGTAGCGTGATTCGTCAGTTCAGGTCACTAGTTTCCAGCGACCCACATCCAGTGATAACCTCAAGCATCATTTAGCAGTGACATCAGGAATGGGTCGCCTACAATGGGCTGCTCAATCATTGTACCCCATTAACTTACTACGCACAGGACTACCTGGACTGGTGGTAGCACTTTGGAACTCACGAGTGACTCCTTCTGCTGATCTCATGCTAGTTTTTGCAGCCACACTCCGTGATACTCGTGGTGCCTGTCCATCATTAAATGAGGTCTGCCTGGTGTTGCTTAGGTGTAGTTGTTCCTTCATGTTCCTATTTCACACTCACGTCACCAGCAGTCTAGTTGGCTAACTGTAGAACGTTTGAAATGTTCCTGGTAGATATGTCACTCAGGTGACATCCAGTGACCAGTCCACGTCTTCAGTCACTCAGCTCTCCTGACAGACCCAAGCTACTGTTACTGCCTCTCTACTGCCGACACAATGATCCCCGTCTCCTTTTATACCGACTGGTCCGCCTCTCGCGACATCTAGTAGCTAACTGAGCATACTTTTAACCGGATAGTGTATATTAAAGAGGCCTTAGACATCTAACAATTTTATATTATAACTCGACACTATCACAAGTTGCTCTCTGTACGGAATTAACAATTTTATCGGTTATGGAATACGTCTTGAGAACTGAAACAGTTCATTCTAACGTGCGTCTGGTGGTGCGTGTTAGCATACAAATTGAATTTGAAGCCATTTTGACTATTTTTCGACCGTGCCTATCTCAAGAAATATGCAAAGGTTTTTTAAATTACCGCTACCAGTCACAAATTTTGTCAACTATTCTATGGCTTATTTAATTAGCGACATGTTTCGAGGGTTAAATCTCATCTTCAGGCTAAATGGCATTTCAAAAACAACTTTACAGTAAGGTCATATTGAAACTAAATAGTCTTTTCGTAAATACTATGGTGATCCGGTGGAAGAAGAGAAAACTTGGTAAGGGGCGATGTCACTTAGGAAGCTGGACTGATGTTTGCACGAAAATGTTGTGTAATGGCCACTCACTTTGTTCTTCTGGGGTGGCAGTCCCTTTGTGCTGCACTGGGAGGTATCCATCTCTGTGGCTCTCTTGGTCACTGTTCACAAATTGCCACTAATATAGCAGTAACTTGGAAACACGATCACAAACAGTTCTGTAGTGCAGTGGACGAGATGGCGGTCTAAATACAGCTGGTTTCGATCTTGCTATCGATTTGTCGATCTCTGTGGTGTTAGATGTGTACATGTCGTCCGCACGTCTTGTTATCGTATTACAGATGTAGGTTGACGAAATACATTAAAAGGTGAGCACCTGTTGCAATATTATTGAACACATCATGATATAAACTATTTAATTTTACATATTTCTAAGCTATATCATGATGTGTTCAATAATATTGTAACAGGTGCTCAACTTTTAACGTATTTCGTCAACCTACATCTGTAATACGATAATAAGACCTGCGGACAACATATAAATATCTGACCCCACATAGGTCGACAAATCGATATCAAAATCGAAACCAGCAGTATTTACACCGCCATCTTGTCCACTGCGCTTAGAACCGTTCGTGATCGTGTTTGAAAGTTACTGCTTTGTTAGTTACAATTTGTGAACAGTGACCAAGAGAGCCACGGAAATGGATACATCACAACGAGACTGCCACGCCACAAGAACAAAGTGAGTGACTGTTACACAACATTTTCGTGCAAACATCAGTACAGCTTCCAAAGTGACATCGCCTCTTACTAAGTTTTCTCTTCTTCCACCGGATCACCACAATATTTACGAAAAGACTATTTAGTTTCAATATGACCTTACTGTAAAGTTGTTTTTGTAATGCCATTTAGCCTGAAGATGAGGTTTGATCCTCGAAACATGTCGCTAAATAAATAAGTAATACAGTAGTTGACAAAGTTTGTGACTGGTAGCGGTAATTTAAAAAATCCTTTACATAAAAAAACGTTTACATAGCACACAAATTATTTTATTGTGCGCTTTAAAAATCTGCCGACAGACACTTGCAAACGACCCTGAAGAATATGCGAACCAATGCTTTTACTTAAGACGCAAAGGAATTATAGACATTGGCTTCAGTCGGGCATTCATTTACATCAATGTGTAAGATTTGAAAATTTATGCAATAGCAGCATTCGAACCTAGGTCTCCTGATTACGAGGTAGATGCGCCGACCGTTGCGCCTTCCGGGCAGTGGTCATTGCATCAGGCCTGCCGTCAGACGAGCGTTTTCAACCTTTCGACAGACTACGAATGTCGTGTCCCTCGCTCTTTATCGTCATTATTCGCGGCATTTCGCATATTTACATCCGCACTGAAGGGAGCATTCGCCGTCCTCGCCTCACTTGTATACAGGGTTGACATTAATAAAACCGACAAACCGGAGAGACGATTCTGTCTGGAAATGAAGGAAGAAAGTTGTTGCGAACATGTCTGAAGATAGACGATGTGCGTGAAACGACAACAAATAGCCCCGGGACACAGTACACAGATGTATCGCATCCACGTCAGAACAGATGTTCAAAGTGGCTTCCAAAGGGGGGGGGGGAGGGGGGAGGGGGGGGGGGAAACAGCAGTTGTCATGCAAGATACGTATAATTGTGCTTTGGCTTAACCGTGTTTGGCGAGCAACGTGCCTGTAGCTGATACTATGGTTCGTCTCAGTATCCAATAGAAAAAATGGTTCAAACGGCTCTGAGCACTATGGGACTTAACTTCTCAGGTCATCAGTCCCCTAGAACTTAGAACTACTTAAACCTAACTAATCTGAGGACATCACATACATCCATGCCCGAGGCAGGATTCGAACCTGCGACCGTAGCGGTCGCGCGGTTCCAGATTGTAGCGACTAGAACCGCTCGGTCACTGCGACCGGCTCTCCAATGGAAACTTGGTGCTCAAAATCGGTTCTAAGAACAGACTGTTGCCTTCCAGCAAGTTTCTCCGATTGAATAGACCCGAAAAGAGCATCAAATTATATGTGATGTGATTGGTCTCCGTGAGAGCACTTGTTCTGATATAGCCGTACTGGCTCTCGGCCGTTTAAATCTGCCTGTCCGAACATAGACATCGGCTTGCTCCCGACATGAATTCAGGACCATTCTGCTGCTTACAGTACGCTGCATCAATCACACAGTCTGCAACACACAAGGAACACACGGCATGTGGTCAAAGGCACTGTTATTGGTCAGCACTGTCTGCCGTACATTGATGCATTTATGAGCACATATTCGTAGGACCTTTCTCCTCCATTTTCAGTCAGGAATCCGTCCTTGTAGTGTGTCACCCTGTACATAACTGAGGCGACTGAGGACGGCCAATGATCTCTTCAGTTAAGACAGCTAGACATCTATGCGCGAAATGCCGCGAGTAATGAGGATAGTGGGCGAGGAGCACTACATTCGTAGTATGCGGGTAAGTTGAGAATTTGACGGGGGAGACGTGCTAGGGTGATGAGTCCAATTGCGATGAACTGTATCAGCAAGACGCAGGAGGCCCGGAATCAAATCCTGTCCGGCACAAATTTTCAAACCTTCCCCAATGATTTAAATTAGTGTCCGTTCGCAGGCAATGTCTGTAATTCCTTAACTCACAATGACTGCTGGATCAAAATGACGTCTGTTTTCTCGAACGTGTCCAAACGAACAGACACAAAATATACAGGACAATTTTTCCGGCCGTGTTCAAACTATTGGGATTGATTGATGAGAGGATACGGAACAAAAAAAGGTCGAATGAACTTATGCCCGGAAATGCACGCTCTCCATGCTAGAGACCATTTATTTTATCATACTTCGTTACAGAGACTGCGATCTAATTCGCACTGTACCATGCAGCCACAGTTACTTCGTTACAGAGACTGTGGTCGAAATTTCGCTGTACCATGCAGCAATAGTTAGAGTATGGATGGTTTCTGACTAGAGGGCGGTAGTGTTCCTCATACGTCATGCCCTGGTAATGTTGTGTCCGATTCACTTCTCTTGCTGACTCATCTTGTAGCGGATGTGACACAGCGTTGTACACAATGCTTCCGTATTTCAATCGAGAGGATGCCGATTGTGTTTACTTACGCCCATGCCCCTGACGCCGTCTCAACACTATCCACCA
This sequence comes from Schistocerca gregaria, assembly GCF_023897955.1. NCBI lineage: Eukaryota > Metazoa > Arthropoda > Insecta > Orthoptera > Acrididae > Schistocerca > Schistocerca gregaria. The sequence goes on along the minus strand of NC_064927.1, from coordinate 122,842,219 downwards.
TCATGGCATGCGTTCGGCCACGGGCGCCTTTTACACCAGCCCGGTTGAGAGTCTGTATGTTGAAACTGCTGAACTACCACTGTCCTACCACCGTGTCTTTCTCCTCAGCCGGTATGCGTGCCGTGTGTCTGCCATGCGTGGCCATCCATCCTCTGCCTCTATCTTTGATGGTTCCTTTGATCACCAGTATGGGGCTCGTCCCTCTTCTCTGTTACCTCCTGGAGTCTGCTTTCGGCACTTGCTGCGGCGGCTTAACTTTACACTACCTGCAACTTTCCCAGAGGGTGTGAACTGTTCACCACCTTTCCAATGTTAACCTTGGCCTTCATTCGCTTCCTAATCGCCAGTTTCACGATCTTCGTCTGGAACCTCAAGTTTGTATACACTGATGGCTCTCGGACCGAACATGGGGTCGGGTGTGCTTTCGTCATTGGCACTCGTATCTTTCGTTATCGGCTTCCGGCACACTCCTCAGTTTTACTGCTTTGCCTATCAGGCCACGGAGTACATTCGGCGACACAGCCTTTCCAACTGTGTCCTCTGCTCAGGCTCCATCAGTGTCCTCCAAAGTCTGTGTGCGCTGTACACTGCTCATCTCTTACTGGAGCGGGTCCAGGAAAACTGTCACTTTCTCACTCTTCGTGCAGCCAGCGCCATGTTTCTGTGGGTTCCTGGCCACATCGGTCTGCCAGGAAACGAGGCTCCTGACGCTGCTATCAAGGCTGAAGTCATCGTACCTCAGCCCGCGAGTACCTATATTCCCTCCGATGAAATTTGGAAATTTGTGGTAAGCCCTACGGGACCAAACTGCTGAGGTCATCGGTTCCTAAGCTTACACACAATCTAACTTAAACTAACTTACGCTAATGGCAAAACACACACCCGTGCCCGAGTGAGGACTCGAACCTACGACGGGGTGAGACTCGCTGACAGTAACAAGGCGCCCCCAGACCGCGAGGCTAGCCCACGTGGCCCCTCCAATGATCTCTGCGTTGCCGTCTGAGGTGGTGTCCCTTTGGTATCTCCAAAGGTCCTCCCTTCACGGGAATAATTAATCCTCTCCCAGCGCCTTGGACGACCTCCTCTCGGTCATCCCGCCGGGAGGAGATTATTTCAACTCGGCTAGTATTGGGCACCGCCTTTTTAGCTATCGTCATTTGCTAAGTGGCGCTACCCCACCACTCTGTCCACATTGCGTCCAAATTTTAACAGGCCACCACTTCCTGCTCGAATGCCCTTTTTTTAACAATTTACGTTCCAGCTTTAGTCTGCCGTCTGATTTATCAGCCGTTTTAGTGAATGAAGGGCAGGCTGTCGATCGCGTTTTACTGTTTAGCCGCCGAAGTAATAGGCGAAGGCCATTTAATTTTTGGTTTTGGACCTCCATTTCAGTATGGTGTCTTTTTTAGCCCTTTTTCCACGTGCCAGTTTTTAGCTGTCTCCTATTCTGTCTTTTGGGACTGACGTTTAACTCCTCTCTGTGCTCGTGTTCTACAGTTATGACTTGGGCGCATATGCCCCCAGTTTTTTGCGCCCTAAAGCACAAAAAAACCAAACGGCGTCAGTGCAACGAGCGCCGAGCAGTAAGGTTGTATCAGGAGACCTACCTCCGTTGAAAACGACCAGCCATTCAATGTTTGCAACAGTGTTTCACCGTTTCTCTGATGGTTCAAATGGCTCCAAGGTCATCAGTCTTCTAGACTTATAACTACTTAAAGCTAACTAACCTAAGGATATCACACACATTCATGCCCGAGGCAAGATTCGAACCTGCGACCGTAGTAGCCGCGTGGTTCCGGACTGAAGCGCCTAGAACCGCTCGGCTACATCGGCGCTACTGTTTGTCTCATACAGGGTCGTTTCAGGAAGCAGGAATTCATGAATTGCGTACCGAAATGTTCGGACATCAGACTTGGAGGAAAATGTGACTAACACCGTGGAAGGTGACTTCCGTGTCAGTACCAGGCAGTTGGCTCACCAGTACAGGGTAAGCCAGAAGACCGAGTGGGAAATTCTCCATAACAATTACTACACTTATCATTTACAGCGTGTACAGGTAGCGACAGACTTCCCACATCGAGAGCAGTTTTGTCAATGGTTTCTTCACCAGGCAACCACGACCCCGGGGTCTGTGTCATCCATCCTGTTCACAGATGAGGCCACTTCACGCGGGTTTGGTACGAGAGGTGTCCAGAAAGTAAGTTCCGATCGGTCGCGGAATGAAAACGACTATGAAAATCAGATAAAGCTTAGCACAAATGTGTTGGGCAGTGTGTCTAGTATGAACCTAGATAGTTCTTCTCATTTCTGAGCTCACAGTGAGCTCGTAAAGGTGTCTAGAAAATAGTGTCTCCCGACAAGGATAAGGGCCTGGTGAGAAATTTCGCCTGAAGCTATGCAGCCAACATTACATCACTGTCGTGCGGTTTCTCCTTCAAGACAGTTCTCAGCCGCATTCTGCAGGGGCAATGAAGACGCTCCTGCATCGTTTTCAGTTGGAAATGTTTGATTACCCACAATACAGTCCGTAGTTGTCTTTCTCTGAGTTTCGTCTCAGCTCGCATGAACCGCTGGCTATGAAGACAACGTTTTGGCACAGTCAACGAGCTGTAGGCCAGCGTACAGATTTCGCGGAAAGCACTGGCGGCTGTCTTCTATGAAGAGAGTATTGGAAAGTTGGTACAACGCCACTACAAATGTCTAAGTCAGAACGGCGACTATTTAGAGAAGTACCTGGAAGGTGTAGCTGCTGTTACAAACAAAACATTTCTGATTTTCAGTGTGGTTTACATTTCGCGATCAACAGGAACTTACTTTCATAACAGTCATCTGTGGGATAATATCATGGTATGGTGGCAGGGAGTCATCGGCATCGGTGCAGCCGGAACGTGCGTGCCGGGAAACTGGTGACAGTATTTTGGGACAAGTATTCCTTCCAAGTTCGCTAACAGGCCGGAACTATAGGCGTTTCTTGCGGATGACTTTGCTTCCCCTGCTGGAGGAAGTGCCATCGATGATTCGAAGGGTTATATGGCTGCTACATGACGGTGCTCCAGCCCCTTTCGCCGTTAACGTCCAGACGCATCGCAATCGAGCCTTCGCTGGTCGACGGATCGGACGGCGGGGTCCATTGCATGGCCTGCTCGTCCACCGGATCTCAACCCGTGCGATTTATGGTTACAGGGCCATCTCAAAAGTATCGTGTATGGAGAGCCCATTCTAGATGTAGAGACACTGGAGCAGCGTATTCCTGCAGCCTTTGAGACTGTTGGGGTGTAGTTTGCCGATGTGAAAGTGTGAGATAGAACATGACGGCAATCTCTCTAACAATGTGTGACTGAATAAATGGTCCCTTGCATGGACCTTTTTTGTCCCACATCCTCTCATCAATTAATTCCTAGAGTTTGTAAACTGTGGAAAAAAAATCACCCTGTATATAAAGCTTTTACTTTCTTTAGAGATTGTCACTCTTACAGGCAAAAGTTCTCTACCAGAGCGTTTCAGCGGAGATGAACAGGAGACGGTACTGTGCCAGATCCTAAGCCTTTAAGCCTTCCGGCTGACAGTAAGAAAGTGCCTGTGCCGATTACTACAGTGGCGGCGGCGGTGCGGCTGCTGCAGCAAGCGCGGTCACGTCCACTACACTACCGACTATTAAAATTGCGACACTCGTACGATAGCAATTAACGAAATTTCACCTATTTAAACTTCAATTGACTTAATTCACCTTTTTACCAATATTTGTTAGCACAACACGTTTTGGCAGAATGCTGCCATCATCGTGTGCATTACAGTTAAATATACAACAATCGCATGTGTGATGAGAATAGTTTGCTTTGTGTAGGCCGAACTGGGAGAGACTACAAAAAAAAACAATAAACACAAAAATGCCTACCACACAGAAAATTATGATAAATCGGCAGTAGCCACTCACATTAAGGCCACTGACCATCCATTGCACGATATCGCAAATGATCTCTTTACGTTATTAGGTATGTGCAATTGTTTGTAGCCTTTTTTTGTTTTTCATGTCGGTTTTCTGGTTGCTGTGAGTTTGTTTATCGCGTATTGTGTTTTATTCGTAGTTTACTGCCGCTATTGTCATTTTGTCATTTAGAGATACTGAGTGCGGCTCTGGATGCTAGAAATTGGGTACCAAATGGAGAAATCGGAACGTTTCCGATATTTCTTCTGTTTGAGATAATTAGAGGGGTGACAGAGCGGAGGCAGCCAGAAGCATTTGCGCCCTGTATGGGAATAATGCCACCGAACAGAGCACGGCGAGGAATTTTGACATTGGTATCCCTCCACGTTCAGGTTCAAATGGTTCAAATGGTTCTGAGCACTATGGGACTCAACTGCTGTGGTCATCAGTCCCCTAGAACTTAGAACTACTTAAACCTAACTAACCTAAGGACATCACACACATCCATGCCCGAGGCAGGATTCGAACCTGCGACCGTAGCAGTCGCACGGTTCCGGACTGCGCGCCTAGAACCGCGAGACCACCGCGGCCGGCTTCCACGTTCAGGAACACCTTCGGGGTACGATGAAAATCGTTTAAACGAATAATCTACTATGATGCACGTGAGTGTTCAAAATGGTTCAAATGGCTCTGAGCACTATGGGACTTAACATCTGAGGTCATCAGTCCGCTAGAACTTAGAACTACTTTAACCTAACTAACCTAAGGACTTCACACACATCCATGCCTGAGGCAGGTTTCGGACCTGCGACCGTAGTGGTCGCGCGGTTCCAGACTAAAGCGCCTAGAACCGCTCGGTCACACCGGCCGGCCACGTGAGTGTACTCGAGACCTGGCAGACGTGATGAACCGTGATCACTCCACAATCGTGCACCGGAACTGTGCTGCTGCTACAGTCGCAGGTTCGAATCCTGCCTCAGGCATGGATGTGTGTGATGTCCTTAGGTTAATTAGGTTTAAGTAGTTCTAGGTTTAAGTAGTTCTGAAGTGGTAAGATATCCGGCTAAGCGCCTGTCTGCTAAGTTCGTAGGACAATGGATTTCTTAAGTTCAGCCTAACTGAAAATTTAATCACCTATATTTCAGGTTTAGCTCTAAAATATCTAATGTTATCTTAAATTGCAACGCAGTGTAATTCGAGTGTGAAGTTCAGAATATCTTCCGGTAGTCGCTTTGTCACTACTTTGTGAGTAAAGTGGGACCACGTGTTGATCAGTAACTCTAACTAAGATCATCAATCTTAAATGCGAATGTGCGTGAGATTATAACGTCTCGTCTTGACAATATTTTTGAATGTAGCAACTTTTCTTTATGTTCAACCCACGTGGGGTGTACTTTGTGAGACCAGTACCACGTGCTTATACAATTGCTTGACCCATCAGGTTAATAGTAAGACGATAGTAACCAATTCGAGGTTTTTCTTTTGTAAACTGCGTTTCGATGTAATTTACTTTAATTATCAAAATTATTGTGGAGTTACACTCTTTGTGCAAACCAAGTTGACCACGTGAAGCATGTGGTGTAAGCATCAAAGTAGCCCTCAGTTATTCTTTTCGGGAAGATTTCACAGAGAGTTAGTATGAATTTAGTATACCAGTGTATGGTAATTTCATGATGGACAGGATTGCGCTAAGAACGTAAGTTCTTTGGAGTGAAAATTGAATCGGTTAGTTGTGGTTAATTTCCTCTTGCATATGTTTCAAGGGTCTTCGTGTGTTATTTTATGAATGCAGTGTTTTGTGTAGTCTCCCAATCTTGGCTCCCTATTTGATGTGTTCCGTAAGATTACGAACTCACATTTACACAATCCTAAATATGGCACCACTTTAGTTATGAATCACGTTTGATATGCTGAAATTTTAACGGCACAATGATCAATGTTAAAATGAATATCCAAATATAAACTGATTTATTTCTTTTTATTTAAATTGTCTTTATATGTATATCACCGGTTATCGTAAGATGAGTACTAAAAGATTATCACTAATGTTAGTCTGAATGAGAAACCCCCTAAATAATCTTTCCTTATGTACAGAATAAAGGGCGGGTCACTCCTATTTATTTGTCGTTGCACTGAAGCACCTAACTCACTTCATTCCAGTTTGTGGTTTTCTGCATGCTGCCTAGCAATGTATCCAACTCAATGTTCCGACTTTCTGGCTGTTGTCCGCCTTGTTGTAGCGACTGTTGTTGGCGGCAGGCGCCATGAGGGTTCCCTGTTCGTTTCCCGTGTTCTGCAACTACTTATCAATTAACCCTTCTTTTTTATCTAACTTACTTATTTACCGACAGATATAAATTACGAGTAGACCATAGGCAAAACTATTTCTGTGAGACAGGTAATTGAGCTCCGTCTGTATTTTCGTGAGAGTCTAGTAAAAGTGCTTTTATTTTGAAGAGTTTCTTCTTGATTACATATTGTATGTATCAGTTTCAAATCTGAGTGATAAACAAAGATCTTAAGATATAATCACTTGTTTCTTTATTTTTGCTACTGACATCGTTATACACTGAAGAGCCAAAGAAACTGGAACAACTGCCAAATGTCGTGTAGGGCCGCCGCGAGTACGCAGAAGTGCCGCAACGCGACGTGGCATGGACTCGACTAATCGCCTGATGTCTGAAGCAGTGCTGGAGGGAATTGACTCGATGAATCTTGCAGGGCTGTCCACAATCCGTAAGAGTACTAGAGACTGGAGATCTGAACAGCACGTTGCAAGGCATCCCAGATATGCTCAATAATGAATGTTGTATAATGTAAAGCCTGGGGAGCTTGGTGGCCAGCGGAAGTGTTTGAACTCAGATGAGTGCTCCTGGAATTAATTCTAGTATTCTGTAGCAATTCTAGCCGTGCGGCGTGTCGCACTGTCCTGCTAAAATTGCCCAAGTCTGTCGGAATGCACAAGGGAAATGAGTGGATGTAGGTGATCAGACAGGTTCCTTACGTACGTGTCATCTATCAGAGTCGTATCTAGACATATCAGGGGCCCTATAACACGCCACTTGCACACGCCCCACACTATTACAGAGCTTCCACCTGCTTGAACAATCCCCTGCTGACATGTTGGGTCTGTGGATTCATGAGGTTGTCTCCATACCCGAACATGTCCATCCGCTCTATACAATTTGAAACGAGGCTCGTACGATCAGGTAACATGTTTCCAGTCATCAACAGTCCTATGTCGGTACTGACGGGCCCAGGCGAGGCGTAAAGCTTAAGTCGTGCAGTTACCAATGAGGCATGAGTGTGGCTTCCGCTCCGAAATCCCATATCGATTATGTTTAATTGAATGGTTCGCAGGCTGACAGCTGTTGATAGCCCAGCATTCAAATCCGCATCAATTTGCGCAAGGGTTGCACTTCTGTCACACTGAACGATTTTCTTCAGTCACCGTTCATCTCATTCTTGCAGGATCTTTTTCTGGCAGCAACAATGTCGGAGTTTTGATGTTTTACCGGATTTCCTGATATTCACGGTACACCCGTGAAATGGTCGTAAGGGAAAGTCCCTACTTCATCGCTACCTCGGAGGTACTGTGTCCCATCGCTCGTGGGCCGACAACCCCACCACGTTGAAACTTACTTAAATCTAGATAACCTGCTATTGTAGCAGCAGTAACCGTTCTGACGCGCTAGACACTTGTCTTATATAGGCGCTGCCGACCGCAGCGTCGTATTCTGCCTGTTTACATATCTTTGTATTTGAATACGCATGCCTATAGCACTTTCTTTGGAGCCTTAGAGTATTTTCTTTTAGTAAGAATGGATGAGATGGAAAGAGGCCAATGAGTTTTACCCGACGATCCCATGAAGGGTTCAGTGGTTGGATGTTGGGGATCTAAATTAGATTGCAATGAAATTTAGCTCAAATGGGAGAGGGGGAGAGAGAGACGGACACAGAGAGTGCGAGGAAGACAGGTATATATATATGAAGAGAGAAACTAAATAACTTGAACGCACAAATTTGTGAAGGATAAGTACGCTGCTCAGTTTTTACTATTACCAGGACTTTAAAAATATTTATACATAGACACGACACTGACTTCTTAGACAGATTCCAGCCCTGAAGAACTTCTTAAGAGGTGCGTTGTAGTGGACGTCAAATGTTGAGTAGGTGGTGAGAAAAAAGGAAACAATGCAGCAGAACGTTCTAAAAGATTTTACCCGCAAAATTTCCACTGCTCTCAGGACAGTTGACGTACACGACTTTAACGTCCATTTCAGGTTAAGATAGAAAAGCCATCAAACTCGAAGTGAGTGAGAACCATGAATAACGTCATAGAAAGAGAAGTAATAAATCTTTTTTTCAGCATAAAGTAGGTAACAAGTTTGGAAAGCATACTTCAGTTTTTCTAATGTCGACCACAAGAAGAAATAGGTGAAGAGAGCCGTTATTGTATGATTACATATTCGCCGGAAATTCACTGGAAGCAGTCACATCCACGAAATATCTAAGGGTATGTGTGCGAAGCAACGCAAAGTAGAACGACCACATAAAAGTAATCGCAAGGAAGACAGATGTCGGACTGAGATTCGTTGGAAGAATCTCCAGAAAGTGTAGGCCGCCCACGAAGGAGGTACCTTACAGAACTCTGGGTCGACGATTACTTCGGTAGTGCTAGTCAATCTTGGACCCTTACCAGATATTGATACATGATACTGAGGAGATCCAAAGGAGATTATCGCTTTTCGTCACAGGTTTGTTTGGAAAGGGCGAAAGCGGCACGGAGATGCTCATGCAACACGAACAGCAGACGCTGAGAGAGTGGCGTCCTGCGTCATCTTGTAATTTACCGTTAATATTGTGAGAGAGTACGATTCTAGAAGAGTCAGCTAATATATTGCTTCCTCCTATTTATATTTTGCGAAGAGGCCATGAAGATACGATTAGAGAGATTGATGCTCACACGAAGGTTTACCAAGAATCGTTCTTCCACGTCCATTCGCAACTGGAGTAGGAAAGGGGAGAGGTGACAGTGAGACGTAAAATGCCAACGGTCATACCCCAGAACGTGGCTAGCGGAGCGTAAAGATAGATGTAGATGAAAATGAAGAACCCATTTCCATTTCTCCATAGTGCAAACAACTCATCGATCTCAGAAATACCTTTTGAAGGCTCATGATTTATGAGAATTGCTATAGATGCTAAGAAGGACAGATAAACTGTAGATCTTCTAGCAAGACGATTCCTAAAACATTACTTTAGTAAACAAATGTACGACAGCAGAAAGAAGTGTGAACTACATGGAACATGTATGTGTCAACTTTCTTGGTTTCTCATCCAAATAACGTCACGCTTTCATGTAGGAGCTCTTACTGTGGCCATGAGCTTTCCCTTGACTAGGTGTGTTTACTCAGGGTTGTGAATTGCTCGTTACGCCTTGCCAATTACTCTGGTTTACTAGAGCTTCACCTCCAACCCAGCAGGGCTTCACAGACTGGTTGTCACACAGATAACAGGTCTTGAACAAACTGCAAGACCTTGACTCTTCTCGTCGTTGAACGTACAACTTACTTTCACTTTCCAGATCTCCCTGTTTAACGTCAACAAAATAAAATACGAAATCCACTGAATATCCTTGCGTCAGTTGTCTATGTTGAACAATTACACGAAATCAATTCCTGATCATGCATATTAGAGTCTGACGAAAATCGTTCCAGTTAGAATGGTTCCTTTTCCGTTAAATCACTTTTAACGTTACGACGATCAATTTGAAAACTTAATTCGTTTGAGTACAGTTCTTGGCGCGACACAGTTATGTTCCAGTTGCGCAAAATAGCACTCTCGTCAACGAGCGAGGTGGCACAGTGGTTAGCACATTGGACTCGCATTCGGGAGGACGATGGTTCAAACCCGCGTCCGGCCATCCACATTTACGTTTTCCGTGACTTCTCTAAATAGTTCCAAGAAAAAGCTGGGATGGTTCCTTCGAAATGGCACGGCAGATTTCCTTACCCACCTTTGACACAATCCGAGCTTATGTTCCGTCTCTAATGACCTCGATGTCGACGGGACCGCCAACCCAATCTTCCTTCCTTCCAACACTCGCATCGCATTTTAGTACCTGTCAGATTAAGGTTATGACGTTCATACGTGCGATTTCAAGATAAGATGTAATAAAACCACTGTCCCACTCGCTTTAATGGTGGAACTCTAATCACAGCGAAAGCACTGAGTTAAAATGCCTTTCCTGCTCTCTGATCAAGAGAACATAGGCCGCTACCTTCTACAAATAAATGGTATTTATTTTCAGTGACAGATAAGCACATAATCACCAACAACCTATGTCGTTTCTTACATGCAAAAGATGCAACATCCGTATGAAATCACGGGAAAAGAGTAGAATGATGACACAAATTACTGTTTAATAGTTTAACTGGAGAAGCACAGTTTCAGGTTAATACGACTAACTGTTGTTGTGTGGTCAGTATAAGTATTTTATGTCAATAAAAGGAAAATATAAATGCCTGAGCATGAATTCTTCATGTGAATGTACGTACTTTGGGTTTCTCTGCCTTGTATATCATTTTGAATGTAAAATTTTCGAACACCCGGGTGGGTAGGCCTTCGTTCTATGGGATGTCTGTAGACTTGTTGTTACCCAGCTTATTATATTTTTGGACACCACATACGAATGGCAAAATACCCATTACTTTCAAAATCATGCACGCAGAGAGGTAGCTTTATTCCATATCTTATCTGCCCCCACATGTAAGTGAAAGGTGGGTTCAGGTTAAGGCGTCCAAGTGAATAATGTAAAATCGTTTATTGCTCCTCTTTTATAAATTCTTAGTGGACAATCTGGAGATGGTAATCAACGACCAGCTCCCTGGATATGATTTTTGGACAACATGGTTGTGGAAATGAAGCAGTGTTTAGTATGATTAATCAATTATTCAAAAAGTCTTAATCACATTTATTATTATTATACCCCCAACCGGTTTCAACACGACGAAGGGGCCATCTTTTGGAAATTTACTCAGTGAAATTATAGATATCAGTCAGAAAGATTCCATTACACAACAGCTAAAGTTACGTAAATTTAAAATATGTTACCCATTGGTCGACTGCTGGTGGTGTCACTCCTATCTACAGCCGTTTTAGTAAATTGACTCAAATGTTTTCTACGTAAATGTATGAATAGATATATTATAATACAAGACGACACCAGTTTTTGTGTGTCACAAATTATTTGACTTTATATTATGGCGCATAATGTAATATACTTTTACGAATTTTACGAGTTGACTACGGAACATTTGTTATAATTTTATAATTAACACTATAATTGTAACTCTTTTAAATGAAATGGTTCCGTTTTCTGTTATTTACTGTCACTTAGATTTATGTTTAACCAAGGTGACTAGTAATTATATATAATAAACTATATTAAATTTCGTTGACCGCCGCTGGGGGTGTTGCCGTCTATTCACGTGATCTCAGCCCGCTATTTAAGCCTAAGGGTTAGTCTCGCATAGTTTCCTGCCGTTATGTACACAGGAGTGACACCACCAGCAGTCGACCAGTGGGTAACATATTTTAAATTTATGTAACTTTAGCTGTTCTATAATAGGGTCTTTCTAACGGATATCTATAATTTCACAGTGTAAATCCTACGTCGGGTTGAAACCGGTTGGCAGTATAATAATAATAATAATAATAATAAATGCGATTAAGACTGTTTTTGAATAATTAATTGCACTGGATATGAGACCACCACCTCCCCCATGAACCATGGACCTTGCCGTTAGTGGGGAGGCTTGCGTGCCTCAACGATACAGATAGCCGTACCGTAGGTGCAACCACAACGGAGACGTGATTCCTGAAGAGGGGCAGCAGCCTTTTCAGTAGCTGAAGGGGCAACAGTTTGGATGATTGACTGATCAGGCCTTGTAACACTAACCAAAACGGCCTTGCTGTTATGGTACTGCGAAAGGCTGAAAGCAAGGGGAAACTACAGCCATAATTTTGCCCGAGGGCATGCAACTTTACTGTATGGTTAAATGATGATGGCGTCCTCTTGGGTAAAATATTCCAGAGGTAAAATAGTCCCCCATTCGGATCTCCGGGCGGGGACTTCTCAAGAGGACGTCGTTATCAGGAGAAAGAAAACTGGCATTCTACGGATTGGAGCGTGGAATGTCAGATCCCTTAATCGGGCAGGTAGGTTACAAAATTTAAAAAGGGAAATGGATAGGTTAAAGTTATATAGTGGGAATTAGTGGTTCGGTGGCAGGAGGAACAAGACTTCTGGTCAGGTAAATACAGGATTATAAATACAAAATCAAATATGGGTAATGCAGGCGTAGGTTTAATAATAAATAAAAAAAATAGGAGTGCGGATAAGCTACTACAAACAACATAGTGAACACATTATTGTGGCAAAGATAGACACGAAGCCCATGCCTACTACAGTAGTACAAGTTTATATGCCAACTAGCTCTGCAGATGACGAAGAAATTGAAGAAATGTATGATGAAATAAAAGAAATTATTCAGTTAGTGAAGGGAGACGAAAATTTAATAGTCACGGGTGACTGGAATTCGAGTGTAGGAAAAGGGAGAGAAGGAAACGTAGTAGGTTGATATGGATTGGGGATAAGAAATGAAAGAGGAAGCCGCCTGGTAGAATTTTGCACAGAGCACAACTTAATCACAGCTAACACTTGGTTTAAGAATCATTAAAGAAGGTTGTATACATGGAAGAACCCTGGAGATACTAAAAGGTATCATGTAGATTATATAATGGTAAGACAGAGATTTAGGAACCAGGTTTTAAACAATAAGACATTTCCAGGGGCAGATGTGGGCTCTGACCAAAATCTATTGGTTATGACCTGTAGATTAAAACTGAAGAAACTGCAAAAAAGTGGGAATTTAAGGAGATGGGACCTGGATAAACTGACTAAACCAGAGGTTGTACAGAGTTTCAGGGAGAGCATAACGGAACAATTGACAGGAATGGGGGAAAGAAATACAGGAGAAGAAGAATGGGTAGCTCTGACGGATGAAGTAGTGAAGCAGCAGACGATCAAGTAGGTAAAAAGACGAGGGCTAGTAGAAATCCTTGGGTAACAGAAGAAATATTGACTTTAATAGATGAAAGGAGAAAATATAAAAATGCAGTAAATGAAGCAGGCAAAAAGGAATGCAAATGTCTCAAAAATGAGATCGACAAGAAGTGCAAAATGGCTAACCAGGCATGGCTAGAGGACAAATGTAAGGATGCAGACGCTTATCTCACTAGGGGTAAGATAGATACTGTCTACAGGAAAATTAAAGAGACCTTTGGAGAAAAGAGAGCCACTTGTATGAATATCAAGAGCTCAGATGGAAACCCAGTTCTAAGCAAAGAAGGGAAAGCAGAAAGGTGGAAGGAGTATATAGAGGGTCTATACAAGGGCGATGTACTTGAGGACAATATTATGGAAATGGAAGAGGATGTAGATGAAGATGAAATGGGAGATACGATACTGCATGAAGAGTTTGACAGAGCACTGAAAGACCTGAGTCGAAACAAGGCTCCGGGAGTAGACAACATTCCATTAGAACTACTGACGGCCTTGGGAGAACCAGTCCTGACAAAACTCTACCATCTGGTAAACAAGATGTACGAGACAGGCGAAATATCCTCAGACTTCAAGAAGAATATAATAATTCCGATTCCAAAGAAAGCAGGTGCTGACAGATGTGAAAATTACCGAACTATCAGTTTAATAAGTCACAGCTGCAAAATACTAACGCGAGTTATTTACAGACGATTGGAAAAACTGGTAGAAGCCGACCTCGGGGAAGATCAGTTTGGATTCCGTAGAAATGTTGGAACACGTGAGGCAATACTGACCTTACGACTTATCTTAGAAGAAAGTTTACGGAAAGGCAAACCTACGTTTCTAGCATTTGTAGACTTGGAGAAAGCTTTTGACAATGTCGACTGGAATGATCTCTTTCAAATTTTGAAGGTGGCAGGGGTAAAATACAGGGAGCGAAAGGCTATTTATAATTTGTACAGAAACCAGATGGCAGTTATAAGAGTCGAGAGGCATGAAAGGGATGTAGTGGTTGGGAAGGGAGTGAGACAGGGTTGTAGCCTCTCCCCGATGTTATTGAATCTGTATATTGAGCAAGCAGTAAAGGAAAGAAAAGAATAATTTGGAGTAGATATTAAAATCCAGGGAGAAGAAATAAAAACTTTGACGCTCGCCGATGACATTGTAATTCTGTCAGAGACGGCAAAGGACTTGGAAGAGCAGTTGAACGGAATGGACAGTGTGTTGAAAGGAGGGTATAAGATGAACATCAACAAAAGCAAAACGAAGATAATGGAATGTAGTCGAATTAAGTCGGGTGATGCTGAGGGAATTAGATTAGGAAATGAGACACTTAAAGTAATAAAGGAGTTTTGCTATTTGGGGAGCAAAATAACTGATGATGGTCGAAGTAGAGAGGCTATAAAATGTAGACTGACAATGGCAAGGAAAGCGTTTCTGAAGAAGAGAAATTTGTTAACATCGAGTATAGATTTAAGTGCCAGGAAGTCGTTTCTGAAAGTATTTGTATGGAGTGTAGCCATGTATGGAAGTGAAACATGGACAATAAATAGTTCGGACAAGAAGAGAATAGAAGCTTTCGAAATGTGGTTCTACAGAAGAATGCTGAAGATTAGATGGGTAGATCACGTAACTAATGAGGAGGTATTGAATAGGATTGGGGAGAAGAGAAGTTTGTGGCACAACTTGACCAGAAGAGGGGATCGGTTGGTAGGACATATTCTTAAGCATCAAGGGATCACAAATTTAGCATTGTAGGGCAGCGTGGAAGGTAAAAATCGTAGAAGGAGACCGAGAGATGACTACACTAAGCAGATTCAGAAGGATGTAGGTTGCAGTAGTTACTGGGAGATGAAGGAGGATTGATTAGCATGGAGAACTGCATCAAACCAGTCTCAGTACTGAAGACCACAACAACAACAACAAATACAACAACAACATGAGTCCACCAATTATTCCAGTGTGTGCTACTGCTGGTACGGATCACATACAAACATATCGCGCAGAAAACATTTACTTTTGTGTGGTCCAACAGCTGCACTCTACATAAGGAACGTATACAGTGTCCAGCCATCTTAATGTGACCACCTCTCAAAATCGTGAATAGCCAACTTTTGCATGGCAGACTGCAGCGAGAAGTACAGGAAGAGAGTCAGTGAAGTTCTGGAAGGTACCGACAGGGATGTGGAGCCATGCAGACTCCAGTACCGTGTCCAGCTGCGCCAGGTTTCTCGGTTGTGGGTCCATGGCAGGAACAGCCCGATCTAGGTTGTGCCACAGATCCTCCATCGGATTTAAATCCAGGGAGTTTGGTGGGCACAGCAATAAGGTAAACAAAACCTTGTGCTCTTCGAATCACGGTTGTACACTGAGAGCTGTGTGACAGGTTGCACTGACCTGCCGATAAATGAAATCGCGCCGAGGAAGTACAAATTGCGAGTAGGGTTCGAGACAGTCCCCAAGAATAGGTATATACATGTTGATCTATTGTGCCTTCTAGCATTACGAGATCACCCAGGTAATGCCACGAAAACATTCCTCAGATAATAATACTCTCTCCTCCGCTTAGGACCCTCCGATGATTGTGACAGGGTGTTTGGTTCCAGACGTTTCACATCGTGTTCGGCAACAGCCATGTGTTCGACAGGCCACAAAACGTGATTCGTCCCAAAAGGCCACCTGTCGCCACTCAGTGGACGTCCAGTTTCGCTACTGCCGTGCAAATGCCAGCCTTCGTCGCTGATAAACTGCTGTCAGCATGGGTGCATGAACCAGGCGCCTGCTTCCAGGCAGATTAAAACTGCGTGCCGAACCGAGACTCGAACTCGGGACCTTTGCCTTTCGCGGACAAGTGCTCTACCAAGGAGAGCTTCTGTAAAGTTTGGAAGGCAGGAGACGAGGTACTGGCAGAAGAAAAGCTGTGAGGATGGGGCGTGAGTCGTGCTTGGGTAGCTCAGTTGGTAGAGCATTTGCCCGCGAAAGGCTAAGGTCCCGAGTTCGAGTCTCGGTCCAGCACACAGTTTTAATCTGCCATGAAGCTTTAACAATTAACAAACTTACCTGTGTCGGAAATGTTTGCTGTGACCCTTGGCGCGAGACCCAATGATCCCGTTTGAAAGTCAGAGAAATCACTTCGTTTTTGTTCATTAGGACAACGACTGCACTGTCTCTTTGCGTCTCCCTTACGCTTTATGTACCCTCCACTGCCAGTGCTGCCAGCTGCCGTCTGTGGTGGTTGTTGCACGTTGGCATCTAAGATAGGTGGTTGAGACAACAATGTGACTGGACCGTGCATAAAAAGTGTGTCGAGACTCATCCTCGACAGTGAGTGCTTGGTAAGTAAAGCGACTGATAATCTCACTATTTCGTCCGTTAGTACTCCTCCCCTCACCCCCACCTCAACCAGCCATGCAACCAACGAACCACCCGCCTTTAAGCCATTCCCACACTGAACTACAACTCGTTCGTGGACGAGGACCTGGTGGCGGCACGTGACGTCACAATTTAGAATTTAAGATTTCACAGCATTCCGTAGTGTGAAGGACAGCAAAAGACAAGTTTTTGCTACGTAGATAGTAGATAGGAACATGGCCGTTAAAATGCAAGTTCTTCTATGGCACAAACAGGACTTGGGAGATGGCCATACTGGATCACATCATTTGTAGTTAAAGCCGGTACTTGGTGGATTTTACACTAAAATTTACGTTCTACACATATAAACATAGCACAAAAGTTTTGCATCACCTCAGTTCCGAAAGTGCCGGAACCTGTACAGAAAATTGGAATAGAGATCAACATAAACATCATTTCCGCACTTTTTGTTGCTCATGAAAACCTAACACATTCCCTGTTGTACCACCATACAGCGAGACCTTCAGAGGTGGCAGACCGAGCGAGGTGCCGCAGTGGCTGGCACGCTGGACTCGCATTCGGGAGGACGACGGTTCAATCCCGCGTCCGGCCATCCTGATTTAGGTTTTCCGTGACGTGATTTCCCTAAATCGCTGCAGGCAAATGCTGGGATGGTTCCTTTGAAAGAGCACGGCCGTCTTCCTTCCTCGTCCTTCCCTAATCCTATGAGATCGATGGCCTCGCTGTCTGGTCTCCTCCCCCAAACAACCCAACTCAGAGGTGGTAGTCCAGATTGCTGTACACACGAGTATCTCTAATACGCAGTAACACGTCCTCTTGCACTGATGCATGCCTGTATTCGTGGTGGCATACTATCCACAAGTTCACCAAGTCACTGTTGGTCCATATTGTCCCACACCTCAACGGCGATTCAGCGTATATCCCTCAGAGTGGTTGGTGGGTCCCGCCGCCCGTAACAAACCGTTTTCGATTTATCCCAGGCATGTTATATAGCGTTCATGTCTGGAGAAAATGATGACCACTCTAGTCGAGCGATGTCGTTATCCTGAAGGAAGTCATTCACAAGATATGCACGACGGCGGGGGGGGGGGGGGGGGGGGGGGGGTGAATTGTCGTCCATGAAGACGAATGCCTCGCCAATATACTACCGATATGGTTGCACTATCGCTTGGAGGATGGGATTCACGTATCGTACAGCCGTTATGGCGCCTTCTGAGACCACCAGCGGCATACGTCGGCCCCACATAGTGCCATCGCAAACCAGCAGGGAACCTCCACGTTGCTGCACTCACTGGACAGTGTATCTAAGGCGTACAGGGTTGCATCCAAACACGTCTCCGACGATTGTCTGGTTGAAGGCATATGCGACCCTCATCGGCGAAGAGAACGTGATGCTAATCCTGAGCGGTCCATTCGGCATCTATACCATGCTGCATGGTGTCGTGGTTGCAAAGATGGACATTGCCATCGACGACGGGAGTGAAGTTGCGCATCATGCAGCGTATTGCGCACGATTTGAGTCGTAACACGGCGTCCTGTGGCTGCACGAAATGCATTGTTTAACATCGAGACGTTGCTGTCAGCCATAATCTGTAAGTAGCGGTCATCCACTGCAGTAAAAGCCCTCGGGCGGCCTGATCGAGGCATGTCATCGACAGTTCCTGTCTCTCTGTATCTCCTCCATGACCGAACAACATCGCTTCGGTTCACTCAGAGACGCAGTGAGGAGTTCCGTTGTTGAGAGCCCATCCTGGCACAAAGCAACAATGCGGACGATATCGAAACGCAGAATTGACCGTTTAGGCATGGTTGAACTACAGACAACACGAGACATGTACCGCCTTCCTGATGGAATGACTGGAAATGACCCGCTGTCCGACCCCTCTGTCTAATAGGTGATGCTCATACATGGTTGTTTACTATTTTGGGCGGGTTTTGTGACATCTGTGAACAAAGGGACTGTGTCTGTCATACAATATCCACTGTCAACGTCTGTCTTCAGGAGTTCTTGTTGATGTTCATCCTTCATGGGAATCGGACATCTATTTTTACATGTTGTCAGTCTCTACAGTAACCTTATGATGACTGGGTGTTGTGTGCTGTCCTTAGGTTATTTAGGTTTAAGTAGTTCTAGGGGACTGATGACCATAGGTGTTAAATCCCATAGTGCTCAGAGCCATTTGAACCATTTTTGAGCCAGTCTCTATAGCAGTTCCACAGATTAAAACAATGGAGCAGTGGACTTCAGTTTATGTATGTAAAGAAAGACTGTTTAATAAAACATTTGTATTTACTTACTAAAACATGACTACGTCTTACATTTTATATTTGCATGCAGTATGTTTATATTGGAAAAGACATTTTTATGTGATGTAATTACAGTTCAACAAGTATCAGATTTTTTAATGTACTTGTACTGTGAATCCTTGCTTCTTGCCGTATTTAATGATTCTAGGTCAAGGAAAAATACCTGACTGGTTTTGACGAGTCAGTTTTCGAGTATCAAAATATGTGACATAATTGACAGAGTCTTCTGATTGCATTGACGTAGAGAACGGTCTATTGATACATAGTCGACATGGATTTAGTAAATATCGTTCTTATGAAACACAGCTTTTACTCGCACGAAGAGCTGAGTGCTGCCGACAACGAATTTCAAGCTGATTTCGTATTTCTAAATTTCCAGAAGGCTTTTGACTTTGTACCTGACAAGTGGCTTGTAATTTCGTTTTTGTAGCATATAGTGTAAGTTACGTGACTTTGTTTGTGATTTCCTGTTGGGTAGATCACAGTTCGTAGTAATTGACGGGAAATTATTGAGTAAAACAAAAGTGATTTCTCAAAAACAATTAAAAAATGATTTAGAAAGGTATCTGAATGGTGTAAAAATTGGCAGTCGACCCTAAATAATGAAAAGTGTGAGATCATCCAGATGAGTGCTAAAAGGAATCCGTTAAACTTCGCTTACATGGTAAATCAATCAGAAAGGCCTTAAATTCAACTAAATACCTAGGTATTACAATCACGATCAATTTAAATTAGAAATAGCACACAGAAAATGTTGTTGGGAAGGCGAACCAAAGACTGCGTTTTATTGGAAGAACACTTATGCACTAAAGAGACTGCCTACACTACGCTTGTCCGTCCTGTTTTGGAATACTGCTGCGCGATGTGGAATCATTACCAGATAGAATTAATGGAGTACCTCTAGAAAGTTCAAAAAAGGTCACCTGGTTTTGTGTTAACGAGAAATAGGGGGGACAGTGTTACTGACATTATACAGGATTTGGGGTGGACGTCATAAAAACAAAGGCGTTATCGTTTGCGGCAGGAAGGTCTTACGACATTTCAATCGCCAACTTTCTCCTCCGAATGTGAAAATATTTTGTTGACGGCGACCTACACTGGCAGAAACGATCAGCACAAAATAAGGGAAATAAGAGCTCGTACCGAAAGATATAGGTCTTTGCTTAATGCGCGCTCTTCAAGGATGGAATAACAGAGAATTATTGTGAAGGTGGTTTGAAGAACTCTTTGCCAAGCACTTAAGTCTGATTTGCAGAGTAGCCATGTAGATGTAGATGTAAATGTACAGCGTGGCAATTATTCAACTGTATGAAATAAAATCGGTATAATTTCTGAACTGTTTGCTTTCGGACGCTCAAAGTGGACGGTTTTCCGCGGAGCATGATGGGAATCAGTGTTGATTGTTCTGCGACGAAGCCCACTTTAATTTAGATACGTTAATCAAGAGGCAAAATTGGTGCATTTCACGGTTTGAGAATTCGCAATTCGCGATCAAGAAGCCTCTTCACTCTCAACGGGTGACTGTGTGGTGTGCAATGTTCGGTCACGGAATAATCAGTGCGATATACCCTGACGGCACAGTGACTTCCTTCGTCCCCGTTATCCAAAGGGACACTGATTTCGGTAAGATGTGGCTTATGCAAGATGGAGCTCGATCCCGTCGAAGCAGAATGTTTGATGTAAGAGTTTTTAGCATATTGCAGCCCCGTCAGCAACTGTGATAGACAAATATTGCCTCAGTTGCGCAAATTTTCTGGTCTTTACCAGGTTTCGGCTAAATTAATCTAGCCTTCTTCAGAAGCATAAAATTACCATAATATGCCAGAGCTAGATTAATTTAGCTGAAACCTGGTAAAGACCAGAAAATTTGCCAACTGAGGCTGATTCTTCAAAACATTAATGTTTGATGTCCAGGAGGAGCACTTTGGGGACCGCATTCTGACTCTGGGATACCAAGACACCACTGGCAAAGGCCTTGATTGATCTCTATATTCTACGGGTCTGAACACTTTCGACTTTTGTGGGGCTATATTGAAGGCGTACACCAATAGCCCCAAAACGATTACTGAGCTAAAAACAGCCATTCAGAACGTCATCGACAGCATCGATGTTCCGACACTTCAGCGGGTCATGCAGAATGTCGCTATTCGTCTGCACCACATCATCACGTATAATGGCAGGCTTATCGAACACATCATAACCTAAATCCGAATTTCTGTAATGACGTTTACATGCTGAATAAAGTGTATGCACGCCGTTGTTTAATTTACGTTTTTTCCTATATTTCAATAACAGTTACCTTGGAGATGCTGGTCAAAGATACACTCCTGGAAATGAGAAAAAGAACACATTGACACCGGTGTGTCAGACCCACCATACTTGCTCCGGACACTGCGAGAGGGCTGTACAAGCAATGATCACACGCACGGCACAGCGGACACACCAGGAACCGCGGTGTTGGCCGTCGAATGGCGCTAGCTGCGCAGCATTTGTGCACCGCCGCCGTCAGTGTCAGCCAGTTTGCCGTGGCATACGGAGCTCCATCGCAGTCTTTAACACTGGTAGCATGCCGCGACAGCGTGGACGTGAACCGTATGTGCAGTTGACGGACTTTGAGCGAGGGCGTATAGTGGGCATGCGGGAGGCCGGGTGGACGCACCGCCGAATTGCTCAACACGTGGGGTGTGAGGTCTCCACAGTACATCGATGTTGTCGCCAGTGGTCGGCGGAAGGTGCACGTGCCCGTCGACCTGGGACCGGACCGCAGCGACGCACGGATGCACGCCAAGACCGTAGGATCCTACGCAGTGCCGTAGGGGACCGCACCGCCACTTCCCAGCAAATTAGGGACACTGTTGCTCCTGGGGTATCGGCGAGGACCATTCGCAACCGTCTCCATGAAGCTGGGCTACGGTCCCACACACCGTTAGGCCGTCTTCCGCTCACGCCCCAACATCGTGCAGCCCGCCTCCAGTGGTGTCGCGACAGGCGTGAATGGAGGGACGAATGGAGATGTGTCGTCTTCTGAGATGAGAGTCGCTTCTGCCTTGGTGCCAATGATGGTCGTATGCGTGTTTGGCGCCTTGCAGGTGAGCGCCACAATCAGGACTGCATACGACCGAGGCACACAGGGCCAACACCCAGCACCATGGTGTGGGGAGCGATGTCCTACACTGGCCGTACACCTCTGGTGATCGTCGAGGGGACACTGAATAGTGCACGGTACATCCAAACCGTCATCGAACCCATCGTTCTACCATTCCTAGACCGACAAGGGAACTTGCTGTTCCAACAGGACAAAGCACGTCCACATGTATCCCGTGCCACCCAACGTGCTCTAGAAGGTGTAAGTCAACTACCCTGGCCAGCAAGATCTCCGGATCTGTCCCCATTGAGAATGTTTGGGACTGGATGAAGTGTCGTCTCACGCGGTCTGCACGTCCAGCACGAACGCTGGTCCAACTGAGGCGCCAGGTGGAAATGGCATGGCAAGCCGTTCCACAGGACTACATCCAGCATCTCTACGATCGTCTCCATGGGAGAATAGCAGCCTGCATTGCTGCGAAAGGTGGATATACACTGTACTAGTGCCGACATTGTGCATGCTCTGTTGCCTATGTGCCTGTGGTTCTGTCAGGGTGATCATGTGATGTATCTGACCCCAGGAATGTGTCAATAAAGTTTCCCCTTCCTGGGACAATGAATTCACGGTGTTCTTATTTCAATTTCCAGGAGTGTATTTTCGTCAGCGGTACATAGCTGGTGGGATATTGTGGCGTAAAATTCTTTACCAGACATTGCACATATCACCTGGACTAAACCTCTCTGCTATTATGGAGTGAGGGCAAATAACAACGTTAACGCCAATTCGTTCGCAGTCCAGAGACGGTAATCCCGGCGACCCACTTACTGGTTTTCCGGAGGGTCCAGCACTAGTTCCCTTCTTTCATCGCCATCAGCAAAAACTACAGAAAACGTCATCACACTCCTTACATACAACTACTATTCATCTTCATTAAACCGCCACAATTAAAATAAAATCTTTTGTCGTCACATGGCAAAGGTCCCACTGGGTCCGAATGAAGATATATTTACCGGATTGAGGTGTCTGATCACTAGGGGTATCCCACACTGAAATGTCTTACAGAATTTACATTTCATTTGCATTTCCTCGATTACTTTTTTAGCTTCATCTTTATTTTCAGAAACACCAACATGGCTCGATTTTTTCCCAAAGAAAATTCCGCACTGGCTGTATGAATGATTTTTATTAAATCTGCGAACGGTTTTCTCACCACTTATCGATGCATTCTCAGGCAATGTACGCTATTTATAAAATAGTAACGCTGAACATTGCAATGTAGCCACTCCCCAACATTCACGTCCAATATATTGCCATCTGGTGAAAGCGGTGGTTAAAATTTAAAAAATTTCTTTTAATTTTTGTTTTAAAATGATGGGAGCGGCAATGACTGTGCAAGTAGGGAGGAGCCGCGCGGCAGCGGACACGGCTTTTCAAAAAAAGATTTTTAAATTTTAACTACCGCTTTCACCAGATGACGATATATTGGACGTGAATGGTGGAGAGTGGCTACAGGGCAATGTTCAACGTTACAACTGAAAGAAAAACAGTTGTCGGTCACTATTTTTAACAGATTAACCTGGTTTCAATACTGCTAGGAGTGTCTTGCTCAGATTTAAATCAAAGAATGGTCTATATTCTGTAACATGGTCACAGAATTATGACTAAAAACGTATGATAGGGAATAAGTACGGAATCATCGTAAAATATTCCGTACTTATTCCCTACCATACGTTTTTAGGCACAATTCTGTGACCACGTAATAGAATATAGACCATTCTTTGATTTAAATTGTGAGGAAGATGCTCCTATCAGTATTGAAACGAGGTTAATTTGTTGAAAATAGTGACAGCCGGCTGTTTTTCTTTCAGTTGTAACTATTCGTGGTCTCTGAACGTGCAGCCATGTACAAAATTTTTTAATGTTCAAAGTTACTGTGTTATAAGTAGCGTTTACTGCGTGAGGATGCACCGATAAATGGTGCGAAACCGGCCGCAGATTTAATAAAAATCATTCTTTCACCCAGTGCGGAATTTTCTTTGGAAAAATATGTCGAAGTTCGGCTGTGGTTGCCCGCCCTACAAAACAACATGGCTCGATCTTCTACAGGGTGTTACAAAAAGGTACGGCCAAACTTTCAGGAAACATTCCTCACACACAAAGAACGAAAATATGTTATGTGGACATGTGTCTGGAAACGCTTACTTTCCATGTTAGACCTCATTTTATTACTTCTCTCCAAATCACATTAAACATGGAATGGAAACACGCAGCAACAGAGCGTACCAGCGTGACTTCAAACACTTTGTTACAGGAAATGTTCAAAATGTCCTCCGTTAGCGAGGATACATGCATCCACCCTCCGTCGCATGGAATTCCTGATGCGCTGATGCAGCCCTGGAGAATGGCGTATTGTATCACAGCCATCCACAATACGAGCACGAAGAGTCTCTACATTTGGTACCGGGGTCGCGTAGACAAGAGCTTCCAAATGCCCCCATAAATGAAAGTCAAGAGGGTTGAGGAAGAAGAATGTGGAGGCCATGGAATTGGTCCGCCTCTACCAATCCATCGGTCACCGAATCTGTTGTTGAGAAGCGTACGAACACTTCGACTGAAATGTGCAGGAACTCCATCGTGCATGAACCACATGTTGTGTTCTAGCAGCACAGGTAGAGTATCCCGTATGAAATCATGATAACGTGGTCCTTTGAGCGTGGGTGGAAGAACATGGGGCCCGATCAAGACATCACCAACAATGCCTGCCCAAACGTTCACAGAAAATCTGTGTTGATGATGTGATTGCACAATTGCGTGCGGATTCTCGTCAGCCCACACATGTTGATTGTGAACATTTACAATTTGATCACCTTGGAATGAAGCCTCATCCGTAAAGAGAACATTTGCACTGAAATGAGGATTGACACATTGTTGGATGAACTATTCGCAGAAGTGTACCCGTGGAGGCCAATCAGCTGCTGATAGTGCCTGCGCACGCTGTACATGGTACGGAAACAACTGGTTCTCCCGTAGCACTCTCCATACAGTGACGTGGTCAACGTTATCTTGTGCAGCAGCAACTTCTCTGACGCTGACATTAGGGTTATCGTCAACTGCACGAAGAGTTGCCTCGTCCATTGCACGTGTCCTCACCATTCTAGGACCTCCCCAGCCGCGAGTCGTAGGCTGGAATGTTCCGTGCCCTAAGACGCCGATCAATTGCTTCGCACGTCTTCCTGTCGGGACACCTTCGTTCTGGAAATCTGTCTCGATGCAAACTTACCGCGCCATGGCTATTCCCCCGTGCGAATCCATACATCAAATGGGCATCTGCCAACTCCGCATTTGTAAACATTGCACTGACTGGAAAACCACGTTCGTGATGAACATTAACCTGTTGGTGCTACGTACTGATGTGCTTGATGCTAGTACTGTAGAGCAATGAGTCGCATGTCAACACAAGCACCGAAGTCAACATTACTTTGGGCGAACTAGCGGTGAATCGAGGAAGTACAGTACATACAGACGAAATTAAAACGAGCTCTAACATGGGAAATAAGCGTTTCCGGACACATGTCCACATAACATATTTCCTTTCTTTGTGTGTGAGAAATGTTTCCTGAAAGTTTGGCCGTACCTTTTTGTAATACCCTGTATAAAAACTTCGTAGTTTAAACAGTGTTACAAGTATTGCAAAGATAAACAAAAAAGGAGGTATCAATTTTCTGAATTGACGCTGACAATGTCCGTCAATAGTTGACGCCTGTGAGAGACCTGCCACTTGTTGCCGGTCACAGTAGCAACAGGCTGTCGCCCGGCGCCGCCAGCTGTTGAGACTTGGGCCGCTCTTTGTCCCGGATACGATAGGTCAGCTGAATTATGTGTGACGTCCGCCGGTTGCGCAACCGACTCGAGCCGCCGCACAGCCCCAATGAATGAAAACCACGTGACACCTCCTGTACTTCCGTCCGACCCAAATAACTGCACAAGCACCCGCTGAGCGCCTCCGGCTAGTACAATTGCTCACCGACGCGTCGTCTTTTGCCCACAATCCCAAAGCATATATTACTCAAGTCTTCATGCAAGTCGCTTCGCCAAGACCGAATCATAATGACGCTCAGATGAACAGTTTATAGTATAGGATGCATGCATGAAATTTGCCTGATTTCGAAATCCAATGATTGATTTTTAATTGGCCCTGTAAAATTAAATTTTTATATTACTTGCACTGTTATGCAGGACACGTCAATGAATACCACTTTATATGGACATTAAGAGAAGAAAGACGAACAGTACTGTAGACAATATAAACATAGGAGATACAATATTAAAATCAAAGTTCCAAGAAAAACACCAATACTGCAGACAATATACATTAAAGATACACAATGTGTCTAACATTAGCATGCAAATTATGTTGTTGTTGTTGTGGTCTTCAGTCCTGAGACTGCTTTGATGCAGCTCCCCATGCTACTCTATACTGTGCAAGCTTCTTCACCTCCCAGTACTTAGTGCGGCCTACGTCCTCCTGAATATGCTTAGTGTATTCATCTCTTGGTCTCCCTCTATGATTTTTACCCTCCACGATGCCCTCCAATGCAAAATTTGTGATCCCCTAATTCCTCGGAACATGTCCTACCAACCGGTCCCTTTTTCTTGTCAAGTTGTGCCACAAACTCCTCTTCTCCCCAATTCTATTCAATACCTCCTCGTTAGTTATGTGATCTACCCATCTAATCTTCAGCATTCTTCTGTAGCACCACATTTCGAAAGCTTCTATTCTCTTCTTGTCCAAACTATTTATCTTCCATGTTTCACTTCCATATATGGCTGCACTCCATACAAATACTTTCAGAAACGACTCCCTGACACTTAAATCTATACTCGATGTTAACAAATTTCTCTTCTTCAGAAACGCCATTGCCATTGCCAATCTAAAATTTATATCCTCTCTACTTCGACCATCATCACTTATTTTGCTCCCCAAATAGTAAAATTCTTTTACTACCTTAAGTGTCTCATTTCCTAATCTAATTCCCTCATAGTCACCTGACTTAATTCGACCTCATTCCATTATCTTCGTTTTTCTTTTGTTGATGTTCATCTTATATCCTCCTTTCAAGACACTGTCCATTCCGTTCAACTGCTCTTCCAAGTTCTTAGCTGTCTCTGGCAGAATTATAATGCCATCGACAAATCTCAAAGTTTTTATTTCTTCTTCATGGATTTTAATTTCTACTCCAATTCTTTGTTTTGTTTCCTTTACTGCTTGCTCAGTATACAGATTGAATAACATCGGGGATAGGCTACAACCCTGTCTCCCTTCCCAACCACTGCTTCCCTTTCATGCCCCTCGACTCTTATAACTGCCATCTGGTTTCTGTACATTTTGTAAATAGCCTTTCGCTCCCTGTATTTTACCCCTGCCACCTTTAGAATTTGAAATAGAGTATTCCAGTCAACATTGTCAAAAGCTTTCTATAAGTCTACAAATGCTAGAAACATAGGTTTGGCTTTCCTTAATCTTCATTCTGAGATAAGTCGTAAGGTCAGTATTGCCTCACGTGTTCCAACGTTTCTACGGAATCCAAACTCTATTTCCTCTGGAATACATGTCAATTTTCTTTTTCATTTATAGTGGGAATTTACTGCAAATGGTTATTGTAGCCTGGATAACTCTTTTTTATACTATATTGAAAGAAGCTAAGTCTTTTTTTAGGCTTTGCTTCTGTCTTTTGTTATGGCTGTGAATGTCACAGTCTGTTTGGAAAGTTTTTTGTTGCTGATTATATATATCATAACCAAGTAGATGCACTGACTTGTGAACGCCTATGTCCGGAGTATCTTGAATAGTGCCTACAGGATGTCCACAAATCAACCTCACACCTCGTTTAAGTTTTTTAAAAACTTTTACACTTTTGGAGCATTTCCCCAGAATATTATTACATCATACCGTATAAGAGAGTGAAAATATGAGACGTATGATCAAATTACTGTTTACCTGTCAACACAGGGCTAAATAGCTCTTAGTGAAAAACATGCCGAGCTTCGTTTCTTGAGCAGGTAACCAATATCTTCATTACATCTCAATGTATTATCCATTGTGTTCCTAGAAATATTATAAGTAACGTTTCGTTTACTTTCTGACCATTGATATCTGCTTCAGGGGATTGAAGCTTTTTATTTGCTGTCTGAAACTGCATTAGGTTTTATGTGAGTCGACGAATTTCATATATGAAGTCTTTACGGGTAGTCACCCGAGTAGCGTCGTCGTCTCGTAGCAGCGTTTCAATGGAACGCATCTCCATCATCTTAAGGCCTGAAAATGATGGAGACGCATTCCATCGAAACGTTGCTACGAGACGACGACGCTACTCGACTGACAACCCGTGAAGTCTTCATATATGCATTAGGTTTGTTGTTAAGAGGTTTAATGATTGATCAGTTGCTGAGAGCCACTTGCATACTTGTTGTGTTATTCTTGTGTTTATAATTTTCATCGGGATCATGATACTGGTATCATCAGCAAACATTACTATCTTTGCATTGTTATTTACCGATGTTGTTAGGTCAGTTGTGTACGCTAAGAAGATCAATCATCCAAGGATCGAGCTTTGTGGAACACGGTGCTTAAGATTTCCCCACTCTGATTTTATTGTTTCATCTGCACTTGCTAGGGCAACTCTATGTTTCCTATTATGAAAACAGTATTCTAGCCAATCTAATTATTGTCTGTTTACGCTAAAAATGTGGGAGTCTTTTTTAGTAATATGATCTGTTTAACGCAGCCGAAAGCATTAGTGACATCAATAAAAAATAAAAGTAAGCTATGAGGTATAGATACCTGCGGTTTGGGACCCCATGTAAAGGAACTCCAAAATTTTTGTGTAGAATGTTTTCTAAACGACTGAAATGGTTCAAATGGCTCTGAGGTCATCATTCGCCTAGAACTTAGAACTAACTAAACCTAACTAACCTAAAGACATCCATGCCCGAGGCAGGATTCGAACCTGCGACCGTAGTGGTCGCTCGAGTCCAGACTGTAGCTCCTAGAACCGCAAGGCCACTCCGGCCGGCTAAACGACTCCTTCTGGTTTGCTTCATGTGCTAAATAATTACAAGCAATCACTACAATTCAGGGGAGAGCACAGTCAAAGCGTGATGTGGGAAACGGAAACGACCCATCACTGTCCAAAAACGTTCCGACGTGAATTTCAATGGGAGCCACCAGACATTAAGACAATTAAGGCTTGATATGGCCAGTTCCTAACCACTGAGACCGTAAACAGACAGACGAAAACGCACATCCGATAAGTGGTAGAGGAGATCAGAGAGACCTTCCTAAGAAGCCCATCAAACTCAGTTCGCCTAGCAACACAAGAGCTAGACATCGCTCGCTCAGCAGCTCACAAAATGTTGCAGAAACGACTTGCTTTGCACGCAAGTTCAAATTGTGCAAGCCCTCAACCGAAGCAACTCGCAGCTTCGACAAGAATTTGCTACTGAGATGTTCGACAGGATGTGGCAAAACACCAACTACGTAGGAAAGACATTATCACGTACGAAGGACAACCGCAGCCCTAAGTAGCCATCTTGAATAATAACCGCTTGGCTATTCTTGTAAATAATTTATTCAACGACCGGTTTCGTAGCCTAGAAGCAACATTGTGAGATAGATCAGTCAAATCAGAAAAAGCGTTCGCCAAAATTATGGTCAAATTATAGTTTCAATAGTTATGAGAAACAGAACAAAGATATTTGCATGTTAAATTATGACATTAATATGGCAATATGGACGGGACCGAACATTTCTTGTCCATGAATAAATTACGCAGTTAACGAATTATCAGGGAATCGGAAAGTATGGTCCCACGGTTCCTCACGCCTGTGCAAATTTTTTGAAAAGCTATGAGATGGCAGATGTGGACTCTAACCACAATCTATTGGTTATGAACTGTAGATTAAAACTGAAGAAACTGCAAAAAGGTGGGAATTTGGGGAGATGGGACCTGGATAAACTGAAAGAACCACAGGTTGTAGAGAGTTTCAGGAAGAGCATAAAGGAACAATTGACAAGAAAGGGGGAAAGAAAAACAGTAGAAGAAGAATGGATAGCTTTGAGGGATGAAATGGTGAAGGCAGCAGAGGATAAAGTAGGTAAAAAGACGAGGGCTAGTAGAAATCCTTGGGTAACAGAAGAAATACTGAATTTAATTGATGAAAGGAGAAAATAAAAAAATGCAGTAAATGAATCGGGTAAAAAGGATACAAACGTTTCAAAAATGAGATCGACAGGAAGTCAAAATGGCTAAGCAGGGATGGCTAGAGGACAAATGTAAGGATGTAGAGGCTTATCTCACTAGGGGTAAGATAGATACTGCCTACAGGAAAATTAAAGAGACCTTTGGAGAAAAGAGAGCCACTTGCATGAAATCAAGAGCTCAGATCGGAACCCAGTTCTAAGCAAAGAAGGGAAAGCAGAAAGGTGGAAGGTGTATATAGAGGGACTATACAAGGTCGATGTTCTTGAGGAAAATATTATGGAAATGGAAGAGCATGTAGATGAAGATTAAATGGGGGATATGATATTGCGTGAAAAATTTGATAGAGCACTGAAAGACCTACGTCAAAACAAGGCCCCAGGAGTAGACAACATTACATTAGAACTACTGACAGCCTTGGGAGAGCCAGTCCTGACAAAACTCTACCGTCTGGTGAGCAAAATGTATGAGACAGGCGAAATTCCCTCAGACTTCAAGAAGAATATAATAATTCCAATCCCAAAGAAAGCAGGTGTTGACAGATGTGAAAATTACCGAACTGTCAGTTTAATAAGTCACGGCTGCAAAATAATAACGCGAATTCTGTACAGACAAATGCAAAACTGGGGGAAAATCAGTTTGGATTCCGTAGAAATATGGGAACACGTGAGGCAATACTGACCCTACGACTTAATTTAGAAGCTAGATTAAGAAAAGGCAAACCTACGTTTCTAGCAATTGCAGACTTGGAGAAAGCTTCAAATTCTGAAGGTGGCAGGGATAAAATACAGGGACCGAAAGGCCATTTACAATTTGTACAGAAACCAGATGGAAGTTATAAGAGTCGAGGGACATGAAAGGAAAGAAGTGGTTGGGAAGGAAGTGAGACAGGGTTGTAGCCTATCCCCGATGTTATTCAATCTGTATACTGAGCAAGCTGTAAAGGAAACAAAAGAAAAATTCGGAGTAGGTATTAAAATCCATGGAGAAGAAATAAAAACTTTAAGGTTCACCGATGACATTGTAATTCTGTCAGAGACAGCAAAGGACTTGGAAGAGCAGTTGAGCGGAATGGGCAGTGTCTTTAAAGAAGGATATAAGATGAACATCAACAAAAGCAAAACGAGGATAATGGAATGTAGTCGAATTAAGTCGGGCGATGCTGAGTGAATTAGATTAGGAAATGAGACACTTAAAGTAGTAAAGGGGTTTTGCTATTTGGGGAGCAAAATAACTGATGATGGCCGAGGTAGAGAGGATATAAAATGTAGACTGGCAATGGCAAGGAAAGCGTTTCTGAAGAAGAGAAATTTGTTAACATCGAGTATAGATTTAAATGTCAGGAAGTCGTTTCTGAAAGTATTTGCATGGAGTGTAGCCATGTATGGAAGTGAAACATGGAAGATAACTAGTTTGGACAAGAAGAGAATAGAAGCTTTCGAAATGTGGTGTTACAGAAGAATTCTGAAGATTAGATGGGTAGATCACATAACTAATGAAGACGTATTAAGTAGGATTGGGGAGAAGAGGAGTTTGTGGCACAACTTGACTAGAAGAAGGTATCGGTTGGTAGGACATGTTCTGAGGCATCAAGGGATCACTAATTTTGTTCAAATGGTTCAAATGGCTCTGAGCACTATGGGAGTCAATTTCTGAGGCCATTAGTCCCCTAGAACTTAGAACTAGTAAAACCAAACTAACCTAAGGACATCACAAACATCCATGCCCGAGGCAGGATTCGAACCTGCGACCGTAGCGGACTCGCGGTTCCAGACTGCAGCGCCTAGAACCGAAACTGCGTCATTTATTCATTGCCAGAAAATGTTCTGTCCCATCCATGTCATCCATGTCATAACTTTGCATGAAAGTAATTTGGTCTCTTTCTCATTATTGCATTGTATTGAATTGTATGTTAACCGGGGGCCTAGAAACGACGGGAGGCTCCGTCCCCGCCGCAGCCGCAGTGGTCCACAGCTCCAGGACGACTACCGCCCCACACCGAACCACTCTTTCAAGGTTACTGTGCCGTTCGGCCCCCGGTGGACCCCCCAGGGAACGTCTCAAACCAGACGAGTGTAACCCCTATGTTTGAGTGGTAGAGTAACAGTGGTGGACGCGTACGTGGAGAACTTGTATAACTTGTATGTGCAGCAATCGCCAACATACTGTAGCTGAGGCGAAATTAGGGAAACCAGCCCGCATTCACCGAGGCAGATGGAAAACCGCCTAAAAACCATCCACAGACTGGCCGGCTCACCGCACCTGGACACACGTCCGCCGGGCGGATTCGTGTCGGGGACCAGGCACTTCTTCCCAATCCGGAAAGCCGTGCGTTAGACCGCACGGCTAACCGGGCGGGCTCTCATTATTGTAATTATAACATAACCACAACTGTAGCGAACACTTTGTCTAGTGTAACAGATGTAACCTGATGATGTGGCTTCTAGGCTACGAAACCGGTCATTAAATAAATTATTTACAAGAGCATCCAAGCGGTTGTTATTCAAGATATATAGGAAACGTCATTTTTTTCTGACGAAAAAACCTTCCAAATATCGTGGAAGGTAATCGGCACAATATTCCATCGAACAAACTGTAACACGAAAGCTGTATCTGGAGACGATTGAGGAATTTGCTGTGCCTTGGTTTCTTCCCCTTCAGCCAAATGTGATCATCCAGTAGGGCGTTGCACCCAGCAGTGGAGTTTATATGTTCGTCATTCCTGGAGCGAACATTTTAGTGGTAGTGAATAGGACATGATGGATCAACCAAGTGGTCACGGCGCTCCTCGGACATAACCACTCCTGCTTCCATCCTGTGGGGTTATGTGAAAGTCAGTGTGTACGGCTCGCCCTTATATGACCTTGGCGATCTCCACAGAATAATTATAAATGTAATAGCCTCCACCAGCCCAGACATGCTAGTACGCACATCGGTTGAAACATTTTATGAGTTACGAAACGGGCCCATCTAAAATTTGATAATCGACATTATTTGTATATGAATTGCTTACTGCAGAAGAACAGCTAGATAGAAATTTAAAGTGTTTTTTTTTTTTTTTTTTGAGACCTGGGTTGCTCTCGATATGTACGATGCTCAGATAAGTTACGGGAATAGTGCTGGGTGGTGCCGTCGACAACCGGTGACATTTCGACTGGAGCACACCCTGCCTTTTTCAAGGAACAAACCCAGCACGTAAGTGCTATGAGAGGGAATTTAAAACTACCGTGTCTCGGAGACTAATGCCATATCTCGACGTTCTGTGATAAATCTCACTGAGAAAGCTTTTGACGATACAGATATATCCGTGCTAGGGGAAAGTTTAAATTTTACGCCGATTCCCAAGCGTTGGACAGTGTTTGACTTTATTAGTTCTGTTGAACAGGCTGCTTTTAAACAATCTCCAGATGTTGCAGAGGAGGCTAGGACGGAGGCATGTCATGTGTTTGACTGGGGCACGTCCTAGCAAGAGTAATATCGTAGCTGCTGAGAGGGTTGAGCCGTGTACCTGCGGACAAGGGCAATGCTATCATTATTTTGAACAAGCAGGATTACATTCAAAAGTTGCATTATTTACTGACTGATTCAGTGTATCGCAGGATCTATGCAGACACAACAAAAAGTGTTGAGAGAAAGACTAATAGCCTCCCGAAGTAAAGTCCCCTGTCGCTGGAGACTATCAAGACCCTAATTCTTATTACACTGTTCCTCCTAGGTTATATGGCTTCCATAACGTCTACAAGGAAAGGATTCCTCTCCGTCCGTCCTGCTCCGACATATTGTGTATCAAAACAACTTCATACTCTCTTCATCCGTATAGTGGATTGGTGTGAGCGTCACATTAAGAACTCGGGGGATTTCTTACGTCGATTAGAGGGAATGCGTTTGAATTACTCTTTTAGCAAGTTTTGATGTGGTCTCTTTCTTCACTCGTGTTTCTCTGTCCGATTCGTTACGGTTGATTGAGACTACGTTTGATGTTACGGTAACAAACCTACTTCGACATGTGTTGACTTTCACATGGGAACCCCGTTGTTACTTGTTATTGCCAATATGTTTATGGAAGATTTTGAGGAACATGCCGTTGTAGCTCACACGCCTACAAAGCCGGACGAATCTGCCATTGCAGAACATTGTCTTGGCAGCTGGAATGCTACGGAGTATAGCAACACCGAGATTCTGGCGTGCACTTCCAGCTATTGGAATACTGTTATTAAGCAATGTGTTGAAATTAAATTAGCAAGTAACCTTATAAATAGATGTGGTAGTTACTGATTAAAGTCTGCATGGAATACTGCTCTCTCTCTTGTCAAGAAACAGAGGACGCGAGAAGAGCCTTTCTTTCTTGTAATTTTTCAACGAATATTACGCCCTAGGTTTTGGTCAACCTGTGAAGGATGCCTGTGAAACATGCGAGGAGGTCAATGAAAATATTGAAAGACTCTTCCTGAATGAGAATGCAGAGAGTGTGGCCGTTGTCAAACTGCCGCTGCAAAAGCGCAGAGCCAAAAACGTTTACAACTCACTTGAGGAAATCACTGCTAAGTGCGTGAAAGAGCCTAAACAAAATGTAGGAATATGTATTGATTTCATAGCGGACATCTCTCTGCCTTGCATTCCTGTTCAGGACGCCTACTACCTAAGGCAACCTACCGTGAATGTTTTCAGCGCGCATAAGCTAGCTTCGTAGGAAATTACAGTTTTCATCTACCATAAAGATGGAGGAGGACAGGATTCAAATGAAGTGTGTACGGTATTGAACTGCTACATCGAAAACAAGATCAACAAGGACGTAAAGATATAATACTTGTACGTATTATGGGACAGCTGTGCGTACCAGAAGAAAAACAATACTCTGGCTAAGATGATGATGGCGCTGTGTGTAATGGCTGCCAAGCGTCGGCTTTTACCATAAAATGTGCGGCTTTTTACGGTCCGTCTTATGTTAAACTTCTTTTTTGGTTAAGCACGTATAAGGTTGAACTCACAAAAAAAAACTGACTGTAACGGATTATTAACAAACAACTGAAAATTGCATAAGACACTATTTCTATTTAGAATAGGCAGTTCCGCCTTCAGGGCACAATGTCAGGCTACATTTAACGCCTAGTGCGGCTGCTCTATTTTTGGAGCTAGCAACCCTAGCTGCGCGATATCAAAAGGTTCAATGACATTAGTTATCCTTCGCTTTTGTCACTTGTTCATGCCGAATGATGTGTATTTCGGGATAAGTTGAAGAAGGAGGGAAGATACTACACAGTGGATGACACTGTTGAAGCTATAAAACAATTCTCAAAAAAGTATAACAAGTTTTCCATCGTTCAATTGAAGGTCTATTCTTTTGTCGACAACAGTTCCTGATCACCTACATTTTATACAGGAACCTGCCTGAGTAGTGATTCGTGTGGTAAAGTTGTTACTAGACATCTGAAAAGCGTACTCACTGTTTCAAAATACCACGAGATGACCTTTTCAGCTGAAATCTGCATAGTGTCTACAGGCTACATGAATATTGCAGGATTGACGATGGGCACTTTTCGGCTGAGTCTTAGGAGCGTCCTTCAAAGAAAGCCTTCATATCTGTACTGCCTAAAAACAGCAACAAAATGGATGACTTCGAGAAATATTTGGCCTCTGTTCATTAACACAAGATGCAGTTCTGGAATTCAGTGACATCATGGCCGATAACAATGGAGTCTTGTGATGTACTCATAGATGAAGATAAATGAGTAATGCAACAACGCAAAAAGTCAAATATTATTCAAAAATGCGTAACAAAAAATGTTTAATACAGTAAAAGACGATCGTATGTACAATTATATTTTAAAAGAAGTAACTTAACCCTAAAATTAATTTGAAGATACAATGTATTGCAGAAAGGCACCATGTCGAAGACTAAAAAAGTCGTCTCTCCTCTTTCCCCTTGCGTCATACTTGGCATCTACACTATGTGATCAAATGTATCCGGACCCCCACAAAAATTACATTTTTCATATTAGGTGCTCTGTGCTGCCACCTGGTGACAGGTACTCCATATCAGCGACCTGTTGTTATTAGACATCGTGAGAGAGCAAAATGGGACGCCCCGCGAAACTCACGCTCTTTGACGTGGTCAAGTGATTGGGTGTCACATGTGTCATATTTCTGTGCGCGAGATTTCCACACTCCTAAACATACCTAGGTCCACTGTTTCCGATGTGATAGTGAAGTGAAAACGTGAAGGGACACGTGCAGCACAAAAGCGTACAGGCCCACCTCGTCTGTTGACTGACAGAGACCGCCGACAGTTAAAGAGTGTCGTAATGTCCAATAGGCAGACATCTATGCAGACCAGCACACAGGAATTCCAAACTGCATCAGGATCCACTCCATGACAATTAGGTGGGAGATGAGAAAATGTGGTGTAAGGAGCTTAAGCATTGGACAATTGAACAGTGGAAAAACGTTGTGTGGAGTGACGAATCACGGTACACAACGTGTCGATCCGATGGGAGGGTGTGTGTATGGCGAATGCCTAGTAAAAGTCATCTGCCAGCGTGTGTAGTGCCAACAGTAAAATTAGGAGGCGATGGTGTTATGGCGTGGTCGTGTTTTTCACGGCGGCGGCGGCTTGCACCCCTTTTTGCGTAGCACTATCATAGCACGGGCTATAAGCACCTTCTTGCTTCCAGCTGTTGAAGAGCAATTCGGGGATGGCGATTACATCTTTCAATACGTCGAGCACCTGTTCATAATGCACGGTCTGTGGTGAATTGGTTGGTTGGTTGGTTGTTTGGGGAAGGAGACCAGACAGCGTGGTCATCGGTCTCATCGGATTAGGGAAGGAAGACGGCCGTGACCTTTCAGAGGAACCATCCCGGCATTTGCCTGGAGTGATTTAGGGAAATAACGGAAAACCTAAATCAGGATGGCCGGACGCGGGATTGAACCGTCGTCCTCCCGAATGCGAGTCCAGTGTCTAACCACTGCGCCACCTCGCTCGGTGTCTGTGGTGAAGTAGTTACACGACAATAACATCCCTGTAATGGACTGGCCTGCACAGAGTCCTGACCTGCATCCTACAGAACACCTATGGAATGTTTTGTGGCCCAGACTTCGTTCCAGGCTTTACCAACCCACATCGATACCTCTCCTCAGTGTAGCACTCCGTCGGTCTTAGGCGCTGCGCGGCTGGTCCCGGCGGAGGTTCGAGTCCTCCTTCGGGCAAGGGTGTGTCTGTTTGTCCTTAGGATAATTTAGGTTAAGTAGTGTGTAGGGACTGATGACCTTAGCAGTTAAGTCTCATAAGATTTCACACACATTTGAACATTTTGTAGCACTCCGTGAAGAATGGGCTGCCATTCCCCAAGAAACGTTCCAGCACCTGACTGAACGTATGCCTGCGAGAGTGGAAGCTGCCATCAAGGCTAGTGGTGGGTCAAGACCATATTGAATGGTCCAAATGGCTCTGTGCACTATGGGACTTATCATCTGAGGCCATCAGTCCGCTAGAACCTAGAACTACTTAAACCTAACTAACCTGAGGACATCACACAAATCCATGCCCGAGGCAGGATTCGAACTTGCGACCGTAGAGGGCGCGCATTTCCAGACTGAAGCGCCTAGAACCGCTCGGTCACAACGGCCG
Source organism: Schistocerca gregaria (assembly GCF_023897955.1). Lineage (NCBI taxonomy): Eukaryota > Metazoa > Arthropoda > Insecta > Orthoptera > Acrididae > Schistocerca > Schistocerca gregaria. The sequence goes on along the minus strand of NC_064927.1, from coordinate 122,804,536 downwards.
GCCACCATATTGCATTCCAGCATTACAGAGTTCGCCACGAATTTGTAAGTCATTTGCAGCCAGGTGTCCAGATACTTTTGATCACATAGTGTACATGTGATTAGCAAGCAAGAATACGCACTTCAAGAAACCACAAATACATGACAGAAGATAAACGACATTCTCTTTTTGTCTCTACTGTGAAAGTAAGAAACGTGGAGATGTTGCTTTTGCGCAGTGAGTGGTTCATGTAGATAAGGACAAATGTGCTTGCTTTCCATATTTTTATTTTTCCGGGCCGGTATAGCGCTACACGCTCATCGCCTGTAGTCTTACATGTTATTTTTGTGCCCTCATAGTGTTTTGCAGATGTTTATAGAAATGGTCTATTAATTTTATTTGGTTTCCAGCACGTCTTTGTAATAACTGTAAGCTTGATGGTATTATACAGCACGGTTCGCTTCGAGGCAACATTGCTATCTCTCTCTTCGTACCCTCGTCCTTCCCCAACACTACCACAAAAAGACCAAGTTTCGAGCAACTCAGCACGAGGAACGGCAGAATGGCGAGTCATCCTAGGGCTTCTTCTTCCGTGAGCGCAGTCTAACCTGTTCCGCAGTTCTGCTGCCTCATCGCCCAAATTACCTGAGCAGTTGCCCAACGGTGGTGACTGTCGACTAGGCCTGCCGGTTATGTATCGATATATCGATAATTGTTCCAAAAGATATTTATTAATATGCCGTCGATAATATTTCCGGCTATATATATCGGATATCGATATCGAAATGGCAGCATGGAGGACGCATGTTTTTATTATTTGTTTCGCAATTTTCGATAAATATTTGTTCTTTTGAAGTTTGAAGGAATTTTCTTACCTTTTGAGCTTTTATAACGTCCAGTCTTTCAATTTGACCGTGTAAAGCAAGTATAGGAGGCACAAAGAAGTCCGATTGCACTGGTGGGTCGGGGGGGGGGGGGGGGGATGGCGTAGGGAGGGGGGTGAATGGAATAACAGGACTTCCAATATGAAGAAATATCACACCAGTGGGCTTCGATATTCTTGAAGAACAGTTACTGAAAAGAATGACAAAAATCTATATTACAAGATCGGTCATTGCGGTGGGCGAGACGTATCGGGGGAAATGCTAACGCAATCACTATCACATCGGAAAGAGTCGAAATGGCTCTGAGCACTATGGGACTTAACATCTTAGGTCATCAGTCCCCTAGAACCACTTAAACCTAACTAACCTAAGGACATCACACAACACCCAGCCATCACGAGGCAGAGAAAATCCCTGACCCCGCTGGGAATCGAACCCGGGACCCGGTCGTGGGAAGCGAGAACGTTACCGCACGACCACGAGATGCGCGCGGAAACAGTCGACCTAGGTATGTTTAGGAGTGTGGTAATCTCGCGTACAGACGTATGACAGAAGTGACAATCACCTGACGACGTTCGAAGTCCATGAGTTCCGCGGAGCATGATGCTACCAAAAGAAACTGCAACGACAACTTCACCACGAAATGTTGACACTAGAACTGGTAGATTCCTGGCGTTAACACGAATTAAAAAACAGGAGGTTGCTATGAAGTGTTTCGAACAATTCCGATATGTAACGAAACCGGACGACAGACCCAACGACACATTTTATGGTGCTACTCACATGTGGTCAAAATTGTTAGCAAAGTGGTTATCGCAGAGCTAGAATGTGCATCGCATTTCCTTTCCGTTCTTGATCTAAGAAGCATAGACAGGCTGCTAGCTTACTGATGTCCAGAATATCTAATTATAAGTCAATACTCACATATGGAGGAAGGCGATGGCAAACCACCTCCGCTAGGACCTTGCCTAGTCGGCGGTGAGGGTTTCCCGAATCGTTCCCTACGCTCCTCGGAGTATGGGACATCATCATCACTCACATATACAGCTCTAAAATCGGCAGTATATTTACAATGTGCAGCCAATGGTTTTGTAGGCCTGTACATCGATATTTTTTCCCTCCAGTAATCGATATTTCGATTCTCTTTTGACATATCGAGAACTGGTACTCTTCTGACACATCGAGGCCTGGTGGTGTTGTGTTTTTAAATATCGATGTAACGGATTACCGACATTTTTAAAAATATCAACAGTCCTACACTGACTGTTTCATAACTACGCTTATGTGGTGCAATATCACTCGTGGCAGACTGCTTATAACTCCGGCTTCTTGGTCCCAGTTACAATTCGCTTAATTGAAAGCTTCCAGCTGTAACAAAATTTGTTTTTGCTGATATCATATAATTACTATGCGTATTTAAAAAATTAAAACACTGTCATAACCTACTCATTATGAGGTATAGTCTTACGTTAAATGTTTAACACAGTAAGTCAAACGTTAACTTTAGAAACTGTGTATATCTTGGACGATACTGCACCCTGAGCTATAGATGTACAAATGATCCTTTAATTTCTGTGTCATTTCTCCTTTTTCGTTTCCATTAACAGTCATATCTTATTTTTCGCTTTTTCAGTTCTCTAGCAATTTCTCCTTCTTTATTCCTTAATCTTTGAATGTCCCATGTTGCAGTTGCCACTGTCTATTTCCATAGTTTTTCTATTTGCCCTTTATTGTACTGTATTCTATATTATCCTACTATAATAGGAACTTGTGCAATGATGGAAGGTGAACCAGATCATACCAGAGATACCTTCTTCGACCATCTGTATGACGTAGTAGAAGAGATAAGGAACAAAAGATAAAGCGTTTATATTAGTGGATTTCGCATTTGTAGCCCGTATCTTCCATATATTGACCACCCGTTCGTCTTTCTCCCGATTACATTATTTCCTTACTGCATCAAGTGACCGCAACACCACCAGAAGACATTCATCCTCTAGGTGGGCAGTGACCATAATGTTTTGGCTCATCAGTGTAGATTCAGAAGACAGTTTAGTAATGATGTAGAACAGAGTGAAGTTTAAGAGAATCGACTGGAAGCATCGGTGTGGAAGGAAGTGGGATACTGAAATACTGTGTAATGACGAAACCCGTTTGAAGTTTATTAAGGTTATGGATACTGCGATAAGGAATACGAGTTCAGCTGAAGAGGAGTGAACACCTCTGGAACAAAGAATCAGGGAAGAATATGTAAAAGGAGCATAACTGCGAAGAAAGCATGGGTACCAGGAGAAATACTTCACTTGATCGACGAAACAAGAAAGTACAAAAACAATCAGGAAAATACAAGATTATAGGAATATAGAAAATACAGGGCAGCGAAGACGAAATGTGAAGAAGTTGAAAAAGAGCATACGGAAAAATCTAAATAACCTCCGACGAAATTTAAAGCAAGGATGGTAACATTACGAGTGCAATTGGTAAAGGAGAGAGCGGGTAGGTTGAAAGAGCACAGTAAAGAGGCGGAGGAATAGCCTTAGACTTGATAGAAGAAGAAAATAGAGTCGATATGGAAGAAATAGAGAATCTACACCCATGCTCATAAATTAAGGATAATGCGGATACATGGTGAAACAATGCTCTGGTGGGCGATTTGAGGGTTTGAAACACCTCGGGGTATGACCATGCGTTACATTTGACCTGCAGTCGTCGCACGGTGGCGCTGGCAGCAGTCCACATCACAGAGGTGTGTTGGTACATGTCAGAGTACAGTGCAGCGAGTAAATGTGCAGACGTTTTCACACATGCTAATGCTGACTGTGTGTTGAAAATGGCTCAAGGAACACATATTGATGACGTTATGGGGGGTAGAATACTAGGGTGACTCGAGGCTGGTCAAACACAGCAAGTCATAGCACAGACCCTCCGTGTGCCACAAAGCGTGACATAAAGATTATGGCAATGATTCCATAAGACAGGAAATGTGTCCAGGCGCTGCAGTGAGGGACGTCCACATTGTACAACACCACATGAAGACAGATATCTCGCCATCAGTGCCCGCAGGCGGCCATGGAGTACTGCAGGTAGCCTTGCTCGGGACCTTACCGCAGCCACTGCAACAGTTGTCTCCAGATACACAGTCTACAGATTACTGAACAGACATGGTTTATTCGTCTGGAGACCTGCAAGGTGCATTCCACTGACCCCTGGTCACAAAAGAGCCCGTAAAGCCTGGTGTCAAGAACACAGTACATGGTCATTGGAACAGTGGTCCCAGGTTATGTTCACGGACGAATCCCGGTATAGTCTGAACAGTGATTCTCATCGGGTTTTCATCTGGCGTGAACCAGGAACTACATACCAGCCCCTTAATGTCCTTGAAAGAGACCTGTATGGAGGTGGTGGTTTGATGGTGTGGGGTGGGATTATGATTGGTGCACATACGCCCCTGCATCTCTTTGACAGAGGAACTGTAATAGGTCAGGTGTATCGGGACGTCACTTTGCACCAGTATGACTACCTTTTCAGGGGTGCAGTGGGTCCAGCCTTCCTCCTCGTAGAGATAACGCACGGCCCCACCGAGCTGCCATCGTGGACTAGTACCTTGAAACAGAAGATATCAGGTGAATGGAGTGGTCCGCATGTTCTCCAGACCTAAACCCCATCGAGCAGGTCTGGGATTCGGTCGACGTATCGCTGCACGTCTTCAAACCCCTAGGACATTTCAGGAGCTCCGACAGGCATTGGTGCAAGAATGGGAGGCTATACCCCAGCAGCTGCTCGACCACCTGATCCAGAATTTGCCAACCCGTTGTGAGGTCTGTGTGCGTGTGCATGGTGATCAAATGGTTCAAATGGCTCTGAGCGCTATGGGACTTTACATCTGAGGTCATCAGTCCCCTAGAAATTAGAATTACTTAAACCTAACTAACCTAAGGACATCACATTCATCCATGCCCGAGGCAGGATTCCAACCTGCGACCGTAGCAGTCGCGCGGTCCCAGACTGAAGCGCCTAGAACCGCTTGGCCACCGCGATCGGCCATGGTGATCATATCCCATACTGACGTCGGGGTATATACGCAGGAAACATTGGCATTTTGTAGCACATGTGTTTCCGGACGGTTTTCTCAACTTATGACCAATACCGTGGACTTAAAAATCAGTGTCGTGTACGTTCCCTATGCGTCAATGCTATCAGCGCCAGTTTTCTGTAGTGCCACGTTGTGTGGCACTACATTATGCAATTATCCTTAATTAATGAGCATAAGCACGACTCACGCCCCGTCCTCACAGCTTTAATTCCGCCAGTACCTCGTCTCCTACCTTCCATGGCTGCCATGTCTCCGCAATATCCTTTCTTCCAGGAGTGCTAGTTCCGCAAGGTCCGCAGGAGAGCTTCTGCGAAGTTTGGAAGGTAGGAGATGAGGTACTGGCGGAATTAAAGCTGTGAGGACGGGGCGTGAGTCGTGCTTGAGTAGTTCAGCTGGTAGAGCACTTGCCCGTGTGAGGCAAAGGTCCCGAGTTCGAGTCTTGGTCCGGCACACAGTTTTAATCTGGCAGGAAGTTTCAAGAACCAAGACAACTATGGGACTGTCAGGCCAAGGACGAAGTTTTTAAATTAAAAAGGGTATAAATCAGGTATGCAGTCTTTCTCCAGTACTGTTCAACCTTATACATCGAAGAAGCTATGGCGAAAACAAACGAGAGTTTTAAGAGTGGAAGTAAAATTCAGAGTGTAAGGATATCATTGACAGGATTCGCTGATGACATTGCAATCCTCTGTGGTAATGAAGAAGGATTACAGGATATGTTGAATGGAATGCACTGCCTAATAGGTACGGAATACGAGCTGAAAGTAAATCGGAAAAAGGCAAAGGTAATGAGATGTAGCAGAAATGAGAACGACAAGAGACTTAACATGAAAACTGATGATCACGAAGTAGAAGTAGAGAAGCAGTACTGCTACCTTGGGAGCGAAATAACCCACGATTGACGAAGCAATAGCACAGGCCGAGAGGGCATTCCTGACCAAGAGATTTCTGCTAGTATCATCGAAGCGTTTGACGGGTGGTTCTACAGAAGAATGTGAAAATTAGGTAGACTGATAAAATGAGGAATGAGGAGGTTTCCGCAAAACCGATGAAGGAAGAAAAATATCGAAAACACTGACTACAAGAAGGGGCAGGATGAAAGAACATGTGATATGACATGAGAATGTAACCCCCACGGTACTAAGAGGAAATGTAGAGTGTAAAAACTTGTGGAAAAACGGAGTGTGGAATAAATCACGCAGACAACTGTGGACATAGGGTGTACGTGCCACTTTGAGGCGAAAAGCTTAAGAAAATCGTGGCGCGCCACATCAACTCGGTCAAAAAAAGACCTTCTCTCAGTTCAGGCAACTGCATTTGATTTGTTTCCTGTGTGGACGCCAGCCTAAAAGAATTGATCACTTTCCGCTGCCCTCCTCCTCGTTCTTTGACTCCAAGTGAAACTGAGGCTACAGCAGATATTAATTAATCTAGCGGGACGCAAACATGTCGCAAAAACCGGACGAAAAATTCAAATGCTGCTGTGAATCGCGAGACTTAAAGCATCGATTTACGTCGTAGTCGTGGCGGTGTAACATGACTATCTCTCTTGATCATTTCATAGCTGTATATCTTTGACACTTTGCATAAATTGCGTCATTGGGTTTCACTCCAAATGATAAGAGGTCTCACGGATGTTGTTGCTGTTTCTACGACAACGCATATCCTGATTGTTATCAATCGCGTCACAAGGGACTAGGCTTTTACGCCTATCAGTATGCCGCCTTATCACTTTACTGGCTCGTACATTTTTATTTTTCTTCAGTGAGTGATCGTCAGGCAGTAAAACTCTCATGCACATCTTAATTAGAAACAGTCATGTGTGTCTACAACAATCTGTTGATGGAGCGACGAGGTGGGGTGCATGGTTTTTCAAGGGGCCATTTTTTATATGATTGAGGTGGTCAGACTGTTTATTCACGAAGAGCTTAAACTTTACTTGGGATACACAAAAATATTGCAGCCAAAGGATTGGCTCTGAGCACTATGGGACTTAACATCTATGGTCACCAGTCCCCTAGAACTTAGAACTACTTAAACCTAACTGACCTAAGGACATCACACAACACTCAGTCATCACGAGGCAGAGAAAATCCTGACCCCGCCGGGAACCGAAACCGGGAACCCGGGCGTGGGAAGCGAGACCGCTACTGCACGACCACGAGCTGCGGACCGCAGCCAAAGGATTGAGTCTTGTTACAGGCAGAGTACCTCACAATCTTAAAATTAAGGACGGTTACATCAGTACACGTTGGTTGGTTCTTCTTACGATATTAAGATTATAGTGCATGGTTCTTTATTGAATTTAATGATATTAAATTATTTCGTCATACGGTTTCATAAGGAACAAACTAATCAGGCAGGGAAGAAAAAATGTAGATTATGGGAATTTGTTTAAGAACAGGAAGGTACGTCAGATTCAATAAAGCTATTTTGGAAACAAATATCATACAGACGAATTGCTACTTGCGCGAACAAGAATATATAAACCCAAATTTGTACGTACTGCCTAAAATTCTTTGAGGTCTGCAACAGTGTTACGAAATTTATTACAAAACACATTCTCCTCAGCTTCAGTCATACTTATTTTTCAATATTTACTGGTACGACTCGTTTTCGCGGAATGCTGGCGTTATCAGGTGCTTAAATGAAGGGCTTATTTCAATAGTGGTACAACTCCATTCCATCCATTTTTCTGTCTATAATTCTTCTGAAATTAATGGTCCAAACAAACAGAAAGGAAGGTTCAGCTCTATCAAGAAGCCATATGCTTGAATATTTCAGGTATCTCAACTGCAACTGCAACAAAAATGGACTTGTACCACTATTGAAATAAGCCCTTCAAATGTTACTTACACTGTGTAGTTTAGGAATGGCGTTCTGAAGAATCTTGTTGCAACTCTGTGCATCTGGAACAAAAACGTGTGTCGTAGAAGACACAGAGGTGAAGTGATCTCATAGTAAGGTAATTATATTTGCCAGCGGGAAGATTTCTCTCTATACTGTGAGCATGATGTACGATTCAAACCACAACGGCAGTTCGTGTGAAAGGAGGGCACCCTGCCAAGTCCAGAACAGGCCTTCCTGGAAACTTCGGTTAGCTATTTGTCGGTAGACGGCTAGGAAATGTCGTCCTTGGATAACAGCTGTGGCAGGGCGGAAAAACTGCATCAGAGACGCCGCTAGTAGACGGCAAGTCGAGTGGAACATGGCTGTTCGAGAAGGAATTTTCTCATTGCTAATCACGTGGAATTCAAACAGGGAAGTGCGATACTAATCGACTTCTGGGAAATTCCTGTGGCGGGTGAACTAAATATCACCACGAAGCCGTATCACGAGCCACGAGATTGTAAGGCCACCTCCCACTGGCTAGAGAATGTACCGCGGGTGAAGCAACGCGAGTGACAGTCGATTTACAAGTGATAAAACGTGAAGACATTCGACAGTGATGTTGAAAACTTTCACAGAAGTCGCCAAGGGACGGAACTGGGCGTCAACGTCAATGTTTCTTGGGAAGTAAGTTTTGACGCTGTCATCGGGAGCAGAACAGTGACATTATCTAATAATAGCCGATGTTATCGTGTTCTTGCATCGCTCACTCATGTTATAGTAACGTATATCATGCTTTTGTTTCTTATCAGATTTTATTTTATTACTTGCTTTGTTTTCGTGTTAAAGGTGCTATGAAAACTTGGATTTTCTTTTTCTTTCAGTGTTCTTCCGGTGAGTTTTGCAATACGTAGACAAAAAAATGCGTGAATAACATCATGCGTAAATAACATCATAGAGTGAGGAAAGAATTTTTATTAAATTAGCTTCTTCAGCTGTGGAAAGGTCACCTCTATAGTAGGAGAAAAATACATTTGCTTTTGAAGTTATCCGAAGTAAAAGAAAGGGAAAAAGCCAGTATGGATACGGTAGAACAGTTCTACATATTGACTTCTAAACATTATTTGATGTATTCGTACGAATAAGGTACATTTTCAGCAGAAAAAAAGGTGTTTCTTCTTTTTTCTGTTGTTTCACTTCTCAGAAATCTGCCATACATTCTTTGTGAAAAATATCTCGAAACATCCATTATGGATATTTTTAGCCATTTTAGTACAGTGTCCGCCTCTGTGACTGAGTGGTCAGTGCAAATGGTTGCATGGGGGGACCCAGGTTCGATTCCTGATATTGCCAGGAATTTTTCCTCGGCGGTAGGTCTGGTACAGGGTGCACTCGGCCTCGTCAAATGAGGAGCTACTTGACCGCTCAGTGTTGGCTCCATGGTCTGGAAAGTCTGAAAAACGGCCGGGAGAGCATTGTGCTGACCACATGCAGCTACATACCGCTCCCGCTTGACGCTGCGAGGTAGAGTATGACACGGCGGCCGGTAGACATCCCTTGGGCCTTCACGGTGTGACAAGATCCCATTTTTTCCGTTAGTTCACTATACCATTGCTAGCTTCTTAATTCTGATTCTACGCTGCCTGACTAAAACGTGGCGCACCGGGGACATGGTCAGATGTCAATGTAACTGCGTACATGTACGTACCAAAGGCAGGTACGTAAAGGATTAGAGTTGCAAATGCCTGAGACAGCTAGAACGGTCCCCAGAGTACATAAGCTTTGTCCTTGTTTAGTGCGGGTAACGCGTGGTCTAGGGGTAGCGCCTTTGATTCATAATCAAAATGTCTTCGGTCCCGGGTTCGATCCCCGCCACTGCCTAAATTTCGATAAATAATCAGCATTGGCGGCCGAAGACTTCCGGCATAAGAAGTCAGCCTCATTCTGCCAACGGCCTTGTCAAAGAGGGCGGAGGAGCGGATAGAGGTTCAGGGCAATCTCTTGTCCTAGGGGTGGGAAATTGCCCCTAAAGGCGGAAGAATCAGCAATGATCAACGACATGAGGATGCAGAAGGCAATGGAAACCACTGCATTAAAGACACGTAACGTGTATCCACAGGACATGTGGCCTGTAGTGAAGAAGTGTCATGATGATCTCTCCATTAGCAAAAGATTCCGGAATAGTCCCCCATTCGGATCTCCGGGAGGGGACTGCCATGCGGGAGGTAACCATGAGAAAAAGATTGAATAATCAAAGAAAGGGTAACGTTCTACGAGTCGGGGCGTGGAATGTCAGAAGCTTGAACGTGGTAGGGAAACTAGAAAATCTGAAATGGGAAATGCAAAGGCTCAATCTAGATACAGTAGGGGTCAGTGAAGTGAAGTGGAAGGAAGGCAAGGATTTCTGGTCAAATGAGTATCGGGTAATATCAACAGCAGCAGAAAATGGTATAACAGGTGTAGGATTCGTTATGAATAGGAAGGTAGGGCAGAGGGTGTGTTACTGTGAACAGTTCAGTGACAGAGTTGTTCTAATCAGAATCGACAGCAGACCAACACCGACTACGATAGTTCAGGTATACATGCCGACGTCGCAAGCCGAAGATGAACAGATACAGAAAGTGTACGAGGATATTGAAAGGGTAATGCCGTATGTAAAGGGGGACAAAAATCTAATAGTCATGGGCGACTGGAATGCAGTTGTCGGGGAAGGAGTAGAAGAAAAGGTTACAGGAGAATATGGGCTTGGGACAAGGAATGAAAGAGGAGAAAGACTAATTGAGTTCTGTAACAAGTTTCAGCTAGTAACAGCGAATACCCTGTTCAAGAATCACAAGAGGAGGAGGTATACTTGGAAAAGGCCCGGAGATACGGGAAGATTTCAATTAGATTACATCATGGTCAGACAGAGATTCCGAAATCAGATACTGGATTGTAAGGCGTACCCAGGAGCAGATATAGACTCAGATCACAATATAGTAGTGATGAAGAGTAGGCTGAAGTTCAAGACATTAGTCAGGAAGAATCAATACGCAAAGTGGGATATGGAAGTTCTAAGGAATGACGAGATACGTTTGAAGTTATCTAACGTTATAGATACAGCAATAAGGAATAGCGCAGTAGGCAGTACAGTTGAAGATGAATGGACATCTCTAAAAAGGGCCATCACAGATGTTGGGAAGGAAACATAGGTACAAAGAAGGTAGCTGCGAAGAAACCATGGGTAACAGAAGAAATACTTCAGTTGATTGATGAAAGGAGGAAGTACAAACATGTCCCGGGAAAATCAGGAATACAGAAATACAAGTATCTTAGGAATGAAATAAATAGGAAGTGACGGGAAGGTAAGACGAAATGGCTGCAGGAAAAATGTGAAGACATTGAAAAAGATATGATTGTCGGAAGGATAGGCTCAGCATACAGGAAAGTCAAAACAACCTTTGGTGACATTAAAAGCAACGGTGGTAACATTAAGAGTGCAACGGGAATTCCACTGTTAAATGCAGAGGAGAGAGCAGATAGGTGGAAAGAATACATTGAAAGCCTCTATGAGGGTGAAGATTTGTCTGATGTGATAGAAGAAGAAACAAGAGTCGATTTAGAAGAGATAGGGGATCCAGTATTAGAATCGGAATTTAAAAGAGCTTTGGAGGACTTACGGTCAAATAAGGCAGAAGGGATAGATAACATTCCATCACAATTTCTAGAATCATTAGGGGAAGTGGCAACAAAACGACTATTCACGTTGGTGTGTAGAATATATGAGTCTGGCGACATACCATCTGACTTTCGGAAAAGCATCATCCACACAATTCCGAAGACGGCAAGAGCTGAAAAGTGCGAGAATTATCGCAGAATCAGCTTAACAGCTCATGCATCGAAGCTGCTTACAAGAATAATATACAGAAGAATGGAAAAGAAAATTGAGAATGCGCTAGGTGACGATCAGTTTGGCTTTAGGAAAAGTAAACGCACGAGAGAGGCAATTCTGAAATTACGGCTAATAATGGAAGCAAGGCTAACGAAAAATCAAGACACGTTCATAGGATTTGTCGACCTGGAAAAAGCGTTTGGGGAACTTCACAGCAAACATAAACATAGCCAAAGCCTTGCAGACAAACAAAAATTACGTGAAGCGAAATGTAGTGTGAGGAGGGCTATGCGAGAGGCTTTCAATGAATTCGAAAGTAAAGTTCTATGTACTGACTTGGCAGAAAAATCTAAGAAATTTTGGTCCTATGTCAAAGCGGTAGGTGGATCAAAACAAAATGTCCAGACACTCTGTGACCAAAATAGTACTGAAACAGAGGATGACAGACTGAAGGCCGAAATACTAAATGTCTTCTTCCAAAGCTGGTTCACAGAGGAAGACTGCACTGTGCTTCCTTCTCTAGATTGTCGCACAGTTGACAAAATGGTAGATATCGAAATAGACGACAGAGGGATAGAGAAACAATTAAAATCGCTCAAAAGAGGAAAGGCCGCTGGTCCTGATGGGATACCAGTTCGATTTTACACAGAGTACGCGAAGGAACTTGCCCCCCTTCTTGCAGGTCTCTAGAAGAGCGAAGCGTTCCAAAGGATTGGAAAAGGGCACAGGTCATCCCCGTTTTCAAGAAGGGACGTCGAACAGACGTGCAGAACTATAGACCTATATCTCTAACGTCGATCAGTTGTAGAATTTTGGAACACGTATTATGTTCGAGTATAATGTCTTTTCTGGAAACTAGAAATCTACTCTGTAGGAATCAGCATGGGTTTCGAAAAAGACGGTCGTGAGAAACCCAGCTTGCGCTATTCGTCCACGAGACTCAGAGGGCCTTAGAGACGGGTTCACAGGTAGATGCCGTGTTTCTTGACTTCCGCAAGGCGTTTGACACAGTTCCCCACAGTCGTTTAATGAACAAAATAAGAGCATACGGACTATCAGATCAATTGTGTGATTGGATTGAGAACTTCCTAGATAACACAACGCAGCATGTCATTCTCAATGGAGAGAAGTCTTCCGAAGTAAGAGTGATTTCAGGTGTGCCGCAAGGGAGTGTTATAGGACCGTTGCTAATCACAATATACATAAATGACCTGGTGGATGACATCGGAAGTTCACTGAAGCTTTTTGCAGATGATCATCTGGTGTACCGAGAGGTTGCAACAATGGAAAATTGTACTGAAATGCAGGAGGATCTGCAGCGAATTGACGCATGGTGCACGGAATGGAAATTGAATCTCAATGTAGACAAGTGTAATGTGATGCGAATACATAGAAAGATAGGTCCCTTATCATTTAGCTACAAAATAGCAGGTCAGCAACTGGAAGCAGTTAATTACATAAATTATCTGGGAGTACGCATTAGGAGTGATTTAAAATGGAATGATCATATAAAGTTGATCGTCGGTAAAGCAGATGCCAGACTGTGATTGATTGGAAGAATCCTACGGAAATGCAATCCGAAAACAAAAGAAGTAGGTTACAGTACGCTTGTTCTCCCACTGCTTGAATACTGCTCAGCAGTGTGGGATCCGCACCAGATAGGGTTGATAGAAGAGATAGAGAAGATCCAACGGAGAGCAGCGCGCTTCGTTACAGGATCATTTAGTAATGGCGAAAGCGTTACCGAGATGATAAACTCCAGTGGAAGACTCTGCAGGAGAGACGCTCAGTAGCTCGGTATGGGCTATTGTTAAAGTTTCGAGAACATACCTTCACCGAGGAGTCGAGCAGTATATTGCTCCCTCCTACGTATATCTCGCGAAGAGACCATGCGGATAAAATCAGAGAGATTAGAGCCCACACAGAAGCATACCAACAATCCTTCTTTCCAAGTACAATACGAGACTGGAATAGAAGGGAGAACCGATAGAGGTACTCAGGGTACCCTCCGCCACACACCGTCAGGTGGCTTGCGGAGTATGGATGTAGATGTAGAGGTAGATGTGGAAAACACTGATAAGGAGAAGGGACAGTATGATAGGACATCTGCTAAGACATGAGGGAATGACTTCCATGGTACTAGCGGGAGCTGTAGAGGGCAAAAACAGTAGAGGAAGACAGAGATTGTGATATGTCAAGCAAATAATTGAGGACGTAGGTCGCAAGTGCTACTCTGAGATGAAGAGGTTAACACAGGAAAGGAATTCGTCAGTAGACTGATGACCAAAACACCCCTGGTGTGGTATATAAGTGGCCTTGAATAACATCAGACGTTGAGCGATCTCTGTCTGGAAAGTGGAGTTTTCTGTCACATACTTTACGTATCGTTCTCAGCACCCTCGTTGCGAGGCTCTATTAGTCGAGCTGGTCAAATCGTGCAAAATCTAGATTTTTGCTGCATTCAGATGTGACATGCATGAGGGCAGGCATTCTCATCGTCAAGGGGTGATCGTTCTGTTGTGTACCAAACACACCATATCTGCACCTGCCATACGACAACACGTATTGGACTCCCTGCAACATCTGTGTCTACTTGCACCACTGGTCGGGGCCAGCTGCTGTCGGTCTTGGGAACTACCGTCCAATGCACAGCCTACCGTAAACACCATGACACAAGCGGCTGTCTTGAGCAGAAAGGACGGACTACTGACGAATGTCGTCGCATTGTTTTCAGCGATGATTCGCGAATCTGCACTTCTCCAGAAGATTATCATTGCCGAGAATGGTCGCGTTCTATTGGGAGATCTCATTCTCCCGATGCTTTGAAGAGGCACAGCGGTGTTACTTTTGGCGTCATTGTGTGGGGAGCCATCAGGAATGATTTTAGGTCATGGCTGGTGGTTCAAATGGCTCTAAGCACTGTGGGACTTAACATCTGAGGTCATCAGTTCCCTAGACTACTTAAGCCTAACTAACCTAAGGACATGACACACATCCATGCCCGAGGCAGGATTCTAACGTGCGACCACAGCAGCAACGCGGTTCCGGACTGAAGCGCCTAGAACCGCTCGGCCAGAGCGGCCGGCTCGGCTGGTGGTGACTGAGGGAACTCCGACGGCAGAACGGCCTGTCACTCACATCCTACATCCTCATGTGTTACCTCTAAAGCGACAGTATTGTGGCGTCATTTATCAGCAGAAGAATACTCGTCCACACGTGGCACATGTCTCTATGAACTGGCTGGGTGATGATATACTCACGTGTCCATCAGTATCCTCAGATGTGACTCTGATAAAACATGTGTGGGTCCAGCCCACGTGTCAGCTCCATCCCAGTGCCAGTATCCTGGACACCAAGAAGAAGTTAACAACAGTTGTGAGCCAGCTCGCCTCAGCAGGGGACACCTTTCTCAACTGAACCAGAACAACCATCCTGACCAGAAGGGGAGCAACGTCATGCTAATAAATTGCCAAGTTATTTATGTCTATGAATCGATTTTGTAATTACTGTAATAACATCACATACCCTTACACCCTTCAAGTTTCATTTCATGCGCTCCTCCCTTACTGGATGTTCCACTTCTTTGATGAAACTGTAAATTCCGACGTTTTCCTATCAGGGACGATACCCCATGACGTGATGTAGCTTTGACGTTCCGCTTTTACTATGGACACTCCTCCATTTGACCACGACGTCGCCTCACCAATCCGTTCCGTTGACGTCTAGTGTGAACTGCCCGTAAACGGGGTATAGCAATATCAACGGAAGACAGCACTCTGTGAATATGTTGTGTACTGTTTTTATGTTTGTTGCCGGCTGCCTTCGTGGTGGTTGAATGCAATAGCGTATACAATTTGACGAGCTTATTAAAAACATAAAGAGAGGAAGGTCTGTGAGTGGTGAGCCGAATAGACTTTCATATTTTGTTCTAAAAGAAGTCAATACGATGATATTCAGTCTACGGTCCCGTCCAATCGACAAATCGTTGCCTTTAGCTGCCACATGAAGCCCATTTCCGTCGCTACCTGGATGGGATTCGCACACAGAAGTCTCCCAAACTACTTGCAGAGAGTTCATTTGTTAGGTTCCCTCAGTTTCGATTACAATTCTACGGGCGGTATCAACCACAGTCAGGAGGTATAGCTGATATTGAGAATCGTTACCACATCAACAAGTGGTGGCTAACGCACCTACACTCCTGGAAATTGAAATAAGAACACCGTGAATTCATTGTCCCAGGAAGGGGAAACTTTATTGGCACAATCCTGGGGTCAGATACATCACATGATCACACTGACAGAACCACAGGCACATAGACACAGGCAACAGAGCACGCACAATGTCGGCACTAGTACAGTGTATATCCACCCTTCGCAGCAATGCAGGCTGCTATTCTCCCATGGAGACTATCGCAGAGATGCTGGATGTAGTCCTGTGGAACGGCTTGCCATGCCATTTCCACCTGGCGCCTCAGTTGGGCCAGCGTTCGTGCTGGACGTGCAGACCGCGTGAGACGACGCTTCATCCAGTCCCAAACATGCTCAATGGGGGACAGATCCGGAGATCTTGCTGGCCAGGGTAGTTGACTTACACCTTCTAGAGAACATTGGGTGGCACGGGATACAGCGGACGTGCATTGTCCTGTTGGAACAGCAAGTTCCCTTGCCGGTCTAGGAATGGTAGAATGATGGGTTCGATGACGGTTTGGATGTACTGTGCACTATTCAGTGTCCCCTCGACGATCACCAGAGGTGTACGGCCAGTGTAGGAGATCGCTCCCCACACCATGATGCCGGGTGTTGGCCCTGTGTGCCTCGGTCGCATGCAGTCCTGATTGTGGCGCTCACCTGCAAGGCGCCAAACACGCATACGACCATCATTGGCACCAAGGCAGAAGCGACTCTCATCGCTGAAGACGACACGTCTCCATTCGTCCCTCCATTCACGCCTGTCGCGACACCACTGGAGGCGGGCTGCACGATGTTGGGGCGTGAGCGGAAGACGGCCTAACGGTGTGCGGGACCGTAGCCCAGCTTCATGGAGACCGTTGCGAATGGTCCTCGCCGATACCCCAGGAGCAACAGTGTCCCTAATTTGCTGGGAAGTGGCGGTGCGGTCCCCTACGGCACTGCGTAGGATCCTACGGTCTTGACGTGCATCCGTGCGTCGCTGCGGTCCGGTCCCAGGTCGACAGGCACGTGCACCTTCCGCCGACCACTGGCGACAACATCGATGTACTGTGGAGACCTCACGCCCCACGTGTTGAGCAATTCGGCGGTACGTCCACCCGGCCTCCCGCATGCCCACTATACGCCCTCGCTCAAAGTCCGTCAACTGCACATACGGTTCACGTCCACGCTGTCGCGGCATGCTACCAGTGTTAAAGACTGCGATGGAGCTCCGTATGCCACGGCAAACTGGCTGACACTGACGGCGGCGGTGCACAAATGCTGCGCAGCTAGCGCCATTCGACGGTCAACACCGCGGTTCCTGGTGTGTCCGCTGTGCCGTGCGTGATCATTGCTTGTACAGCCCTCTCGCAGTGTCCGGAGCAAGTATGGTGGGTCTGACACACCGGTGTCAATGTGTTCTTTTTTCCATTTCCAGGAGTGTATATGCAGCAATACTAAGAAATAGACAGTGTTGTTTTGACATACATTCGTGTATAAATCATGCATTTGTTACGTCATTTAAACCCTATTATTTTCAAACATGTGTGGTATCTATTCTTTCGAAAATGTCCGAAAAAACAGTCATCACATATATACAATTAAGTCGGGGACGGCCAATGGTCCCTTCTGTACATATGCACACTAAGCTCGAACTATTACGAGAATCGGCGAAATGACGCGAGCAATGAGGCTAACGGGCGAGGGGAACTACAATGAAAAATGAAATGAAATGAGCGTATGGCATTGTTGGCCGGGACGCCCCATCCAGGGAAGTTCGGCCGCCAACTGCAAGTCTTATTTCAGTCGACGCCACACTGGGCGACTTGCGCGCAGGTGATGAGGATGAAATCATGATGGACAACACAACAACCAGTCCCCGAGCGGAGAAAATCTCCATCCCGGCCGGGGAATGAACCTTAGCCCGCTTGCACGGGAGGTGAGCATATTACCACCCAGCTAAGCAGGCGGAGACTACACTGAGAACTTGGGTCTGACGGGAGGTGGGCTAAGACACTCCGTGCAGTTGTGATGGCCACTGTGTGAATGGTGCAGTGGATACAGGCGTGGTAGTTCAGCGTGTTCAGTTAGATGGTTAGCTACCGTCTGTAATAATAAAAAAAAACGAGTGACTGGCTGAAAGATGAACTTGAACGGGTGTTATGGGATGTACGCCACGAGCAAATGCACCGAAAATTAGCGAACACAATCGGATGAAAAAAAGGTGGTCAGAGTTTCTGCCTAGTAAGCAGGAGACCCGGGTTCGAATCCTAGTCCGGCATACATTTGCAACTTTGCCCACTGATTTAATCCATGCCCACTCGCAGCCAATGTTTGGAATTCCTATGTGTCTACTATTTTCTTTTGTGCGTGATCTCAGCGATTTTTATCATTTCTGCAAACCTTAATTTTGCTATACAACTGGAAGCGCCTTAGGTACATTTTTATGGTTTAATGGTCAGTTCATCAAGGTCACGCCGAAGTAAGAGAACAGCTTCACGCCACGTCATATTTGATCATGGTATTTGCTTGTTTTGCGCACTTGTACAGCAACGAACTCTGAAGCCGACTGTGTAGAAAAACAGTAGTACAAAGTACGATAAGCGGTAAAGATTTAAGCACCGAGTGAGGTGGTGCAGTGGTTAGCACACTGAACTCGCATTTGGTAGGACGACGGTGCAAATCTACGTCCAGCCACCCTGATTTATGTTTTCCGTGATTTTCCTAAATCGCTTCGGGCAAATGTCGGGATGGTTCCTTTGAAAGGGCTTCGCTAATTTCCTTTCCGTCCTTCCCTCATCCTATGGGACCTACGATCTCTGTTTGGTGTCACTTGAAGCAGAATTTCTTAGAACCACTGATTTGCATAGAAAAAAGGGATGTTGAACATTAACAGCAGAACTATAATGGACTATAAATTGATGTAATCAACAGAAAAGTGGTGACGATAAAATTTTAAAAGAGTGGCGAACATTGCAAGCATTGCTTCCTATACATGATAACAAAATTACGGTGGTCGTGAGACGCGATGGAGAAAAATAGGCAAGAAATAGAAAATAAAAAGTTATGAACCTGGAACATTGTCTTTAGCTGGAAATGCGCTCAGACACTCAACTGTCCGGGCACTACCTACGACCCCTCCTCTCAGCTTCATTTCCTCCAGTACCTATCTGCTACTCCCAAATATCGGCCCACCTACTGAGCAACCCAGACACGACTTCCGATCTCCCCTTTTTCCCACTCCCACATTGAGTTATTTCCATATCTCCCGCCTGCTCCCCGAAGCATTGGCATAACTAATGCTACTATGACAGGCAGTGCGGCATGTCTGGAGAGCTACGTCGGCAGGAGGTAGTCTTATTTTTCTTTGATTCTTTCCCACCAAAATCTTGATAATAAACTAGCAAATTACCCGTCGTAGCTTCGCCTGCGTCGCTCACTAAGAGAAAACAACGTGCTGTGATTTGTTGGGAGGTATTCATGAACAGTACCAGGGTTCCAGCGTTCTCCATGTTTTCAAATGTGTATATCTCGTTTAAACTACGAAATACGTGTTGTTTTCTGGAGGATTATATTCACTTTGATAAACTGGTTTAAAAAAAAAACTTATACACTATTTAAAAATGTAGTCTGCATCTGATACTGTTTCACCCAACAGACTGAGCCGCAATTTTGTATCAACGAAGTTTTTATACACGGAAAGAACTTTGCACTGTTTTGTTTTGTTTAGGACGCAACACACACTGTCGATAAATTTAAATGCCAATATAATATTAATTCTTCAACTCTCCTTCCGCCGTTTTGCAATAGACATCAGTAGCGGCAAGTGGGGTTCGGGTGTCATACAGTAAGCTTAGGCATCTATAAACATAATGCCATAAACATATTAGTCGATTTGTGGTTGCATCATAAGGTTATTCTCGATTAAGTACGTCAACTTACGTACCCATTTCTCGCCATTTGCAGGAAGTTTTAATTTTCAGCTTTAACATGAAGAACTCTGAGGCTGTGCCTATTAAAATGCTGTGTAAGGCCAATAGTGAGGGAACTATTAGTGGAAGGACGTGGAGAGAATATTTTCAACGCCTTAAGAACGGCGATTTTATTTATTTATTTATTTATTTATTTATTTATTTATTTAACCTGGCAAGATTAGGGCCATCAGGCCCTCTCTTACATCTAACCAGGCATTCTACTTATTTTACAGTCATATGTTTCAGTAGGCATGTTAAACTACATCTAATACAAAAAGTGAGATAAACAATTAGAAAGGTACACCTCGAAAAATGCATTATTGAAGAGAAAGATTTAAGATAGGAGTGCTGGCAGCAGGGAGTATGAGGGAGACTCATGGTGAAGGGAGGAGAAGAATAGAGAGACATGATGAAACATAATTAAGGAAAATATAAAGGAAAAGGAGACTGCGTGGCTAATAGAGATAGATGAAGATGAAGGCATCTCAGCAGCAAGATACGAGACGCTAGCTTTGCTATTTGACAGATGAGAGGATTGGCCTTGCACATTAATTTTGTGGAGAATTTTATGCGGATGATAGTAGGAAATGCTTCAACTTCTTCTTAAAAGCCACAGGAGATTGAATTTTCCTCAAGGTAAGGGGCAGTTTGTTCCAGAGGCGGACAGCGGCAACTGAGAAGGAGTTTGCAAAAGTTTTTGTTTTGTGAGTGGGCACAGTTAGGATACCAGATAAGAGTGACCTCGTGTTTCGATTATGATGGCATGACAGGTTTTTAATCTCTGAAGCTAGGTACTGGGGTGCTTGCGCGATGAGGAGTCGGTGAAGTAGACATAGAGTGTGGTAGTCACGCAGTTTGTCTGGCCGCAGCCACCCTAGCTCGGAGTATGAAGCACTAACATGATCATATCGGCGAATGTTGCAGGTGTAACGCACACAGGCATTCATGGTTAGCTCTAGCCGTCTTTTGTTTTCACTACTCATGCCTTGTTGAATCACATCACAATAGTGGAGGTTCGGTAGAACGAGTGCTTGCACGAGCTGGCGTTTCAAGTCCTGTGGGAATATGTTCCGAAACTTTTTGAGAGCATAGAGACAAGCAGAGGTCTTTCGGCACACTGCGACTGTATTCTCCGCCCAGTTGAGATGCTCGTCCAAAGTTACACCCAAGTTCTTCACTGTTTTCTGATATGGTATTGGAGTACCTTCGAGCAGAATAGGAGGTAGCCGTTGGCGGAAATCTGAACTTATTTTGACGTCGAAGATCGGCGGTGGAAGACAGAACGTTTTCGCAGCTACTGAAACAGACGAAGACAGTCACAGGACATCATTATCGAGCCCAGCAGTGAAACACAAACGGCCACAATACAGCGATAGACACGTAAAAGTAATTTTGTAGCAGGTCAGTTCTCGGCCCCATGTCGCAAAACCCGTTAAAATACACACGGAAACGTTGAAACGAGAAGTCCTATCCCTCCCTCCGTATTCTCCGTGCGTTGCTCTCACTGACTATCACCTCTTTCTATCAGTGGCATACAGTCTGGCTGACCAGCATTTCCGATCACATGAACAAGTGCAGAATTGAATCGATTCATGGATCCTCACAAAAGACGCTCAGTTCTTCCGCCACGGGATTCGTTTGCTATCTCAAAGATGAGAGAATGTAGTAGCCAGCGATGGGCAATACTATGAATCATAATTCTTTTGTAAGTTTTCACAATAAAGCCCCAAACTTCGAGAAAAAACGGCGGAAGAAAAGTTGTAGACCTAGTTTTTTTTTTATACTGGGTTTTTGCAAAACTCGTTTAACTGCCATTAAAATACGAGTATATGGTCTGAGGCATACATAAAATGTTTTAGATCCTAATTTTTCAACTTTTATCAAGGGGATCTCCCGTTTAGACCTCCTTATGATCTATAACACGCCGGCCGGAGTGGCCGAGCAGTCCTAGGCGCTACAGTCTGGAACCGCGCGACCACTACGGTCGCAGAGTCGAATCCTTCCTCGGGCATGGATGTGTGTGATGTCTTTAGGTTAGACCTCTTTGTGATCTATAACACGCCGGCCGGAGTGGCCGAGCGGTCCTAGGCGCTACAGTCTGGAACCGCGCGACCACTACGGTCGCAGAGTCGAATCCTGCCTCGGGCATGGATGTGTGTGATGTCTTTAGGTTAGTTAGTTTTAAGTAGTTCTAAGTTCTAGGGGACTGATGACCGAAGCACTTAAGTCCCATAGTACTCAGAGCCATTTGAACCATTTGATCTATACCACATTGTTAAGTCGTTCCTCCCATTACGAGAGTCACTCCAAAAGAATTGCAGACTATTTTTGTAAAAATACAGTTTTCATTCTGCATGTGTGAAAGTTTTACAGTATGTAGATACATCCTTCGCGCTGGTTTTAAAACTTAGTTGAAACTGTTCCCGTGAGCGGCACCGTTACAGCATGTCTTCAAGATGGCTGCCACACTTGACGTTCGTCAGAAGCAACGTGCTGTTACAGAATTCCTGTGCTGTGAAAACGAGACAGTGGGAAACACACACAAGAGGTAGAAAACGGTGTATGTAGGTGCTGCTGTCGATCGCAGTACAGTTAGTCGGTGGGCAAGCAGGTTACGTGATGAAAGCGGGCACGGCAATATTGACGACCATCTTCGCAGCGGGAGGCCTCGTACTGCACACACTCCAGACAATGAGCAGAGAGTTAACGAATTGGTGACTGCTGAAAGACGCATCGCAGTGAACGAATTGTCACGCTACGTTGGGATAGGGGGAGGAAGTGTTTGCAGAATACTGGAAGTGTTGACGTTAAAAAAGGTTTGTGCCAGGTGGGTTCCCAGGATGTTGACAGTGGCTCACAAAGAAACAAGAAAAACGGTACGCAGCTAACATTTGGAACAGTACGAGAATGGTGGAGATCAATTTCTTGGAAGAATTGTGACAGGTGACGAAACATGGCTCCATCATTTTTCACCAGAGACGAAGAGGCAATCAATGGAGTGGCATCATGCAAATTCACCTAAGGAAAAAAAAAAATTCAAAACCACACCTTCTGCTGGAAAAGTTATGGCTACGGTGTTTTTCAATTCCGAATGACTCTTGCTTGTGGACATCATGGCAAGAGGAACCACCATAAATTCTGAGGCATATGTGACGACACTGAACAAACTTCAAGCTCGACTGAGTCGTGTTCGACCACATAGGCAAAAGCTGTTGCACGACAATGCACGGCCACATATCAGTCAAAAAACCATGGAAGCTATCAGAAAACTTGAATGGACAACACTGAAACACCCGCCTTAGATTCCTGACCTGACTCTATGTGACTATCATCTCTTTAGGAAACTGAAAGACTCTCTGAAAGACTCTTTGAAGACGATGACTCCCTTGTGCACGCTGCCAAACAGTGGCTCCAGTATTTCAAAAAGAGTCTTAATCGCATTTATTATTATTGTTATTATACCGCCAACCGGTTTCAACCAGACGTAGGGGTCATCTTCTGGGCGTTTACACCATTGGTCGACTGCTGGTGTTTTAAATGGCTCTGTGTACTATGGGACTTAACATCTGTGGTCATTAGTGCCCTAGAACTTAGAACTACTTAAACCTAAAAGGACATCACACACATCAATGCCAGAGGCAGGATTTGAACCTGCGACCGTAGCGGTCACGTGGTTCCAGACTGAAGTGCTTAGAGCCGCACGGCCACACCGGCCGGCACTGCTGGTGGTGTCACTCCTGTCTACATAACGGCAGGAAACTATCCTGTAGACAGGAGTGACACAAGCAGCAGTCGTCCAATGGTGTAAACGCCCAAAAGATGACCTCTACGCCGATTGAAGTCGGTTGACGGTATAATAATAATAATAAATGCGATTAAGACTGTTTTCGAATTATTGATTAATCATACTAATCGCTGCTTCTCCCCACAACCATGTTGTACAAATATCCAACAGGTTGGTCCAGAATTTTACCGTGCGGGTATACAAGCGCTGGTTCCAAGATGGCGTAAGGCCGTTGAGAGGGATAGAAATGAATTGGAGAAATGAAAATATTGTTCCTATAGGATGTATCTGCACACTGTAAAACCTTCAAACATGTGGAATAGAAAATGGAGTTTAAAAAAATAGTGTGCATTTCTTTTGAAGTGACCCTCGTAATTTAGTGCTGGTGACGCCCACGGCGATACTAGCTAGTGACTGACAGAATTACCGAGTGCTCCCATGATCTCGTCGAAGTTGTCGTCGGCGGCTTTCTCGAGCTTGTACCTCAACCCCACGCACTCCTCCAGCGACATGGCCCCGGCTCTCCTGGGTCCAGAACGTGACTGCTGCACACTGCGGACGCAGCTCGTGCACTGGACGCGCGAATTTGCACGCCCGCTACGCTGTTTACGTTGCGGCAGCCGGCGCGGTGGGGACTATATACAGCCGCGAAGGCCGTCGGTAGGACTGGAGGGGAAGCCGCCGGCTATGGCTGCAGAGCTAATGCGCACGCGCCGGCCACAGCCCGAGGAGGTCCCGAGCATCCTCATATGCGGACGTCGAGTGTCCCCGCCCCGCTTATCTCGTCCTCCTTATCCACATTAATTCGTATCTCTGACCGATTCACACTCTTTCGTCAGCAACATCTCTTCCCGGAACTAACAAGTTCCTGGATCAGCTACAGCAAGAAAGTGACCTTCAGCTCCATCAGAACTGACGCAGTCACACTTAATGCTCCGCCACAGTCTTCGTCTGCTCGCGTCTTCAGTGTCGCCGTTCTACGCCAAATTTCACTGTTGCGCTTTTCAGTCCGCTAACTGGTTAGCAGCGGTGTATCCAAGGAACAAAGGATTAATAAAGGAGCTTCACACAAGGCAGCGAGTGTTAATAATGGCAGATGAGACACGTCCTGGAAGACATATTAGACAAGGGTGTTGGTTGTCACCGCTGTGTCCTCCAGAAGATATGAGACACAACCTCCTAGGGTAGTCCCACAAGTCTGATAAAACAGCAAGAAAAAAAAAAAAGTTTGTTTCGCGAACAAATCACCTTCATTCTCGACATAGTTTTCTTTGCGGGATATACGCTTGGTCCAGCGATCCTCCAGCTTTTTCATCCTATGTGAAAAATTGTTTCTGTCGAACTCTCGAAAATACTCTTCATTTGACGAAAATTTCTTCCGAGCAACCCAGAGTGTCAAGTTAGGGAACAGGAAGCAGTCACTTTGGGTTGGGTTTGGTTCGGTTGTTGTGGGGGCGGAGACCAGATAGCGAGGTCATCAGTCTCATCGGATTAGGGAAGGACGGGGAAGGAAGTCGGCAGTGCCGATTCAAAGGAACCATCCCGGCATTTTCCTGATTTAGGGAAATGACGGAAAACCTAAATCAGGATGGCCGCACGCGGGACTGAACCGTCATCCTCCCGAATGCGAGTCAGCCGGCCGGTGTGGCCGAGCGCTTCTAGACGCTTCAGTCCGGAACCGCGCGACCGCTACGGTCGCAGGTTCGAATCCTGCCTCGGGCATGGATGTGTGTGATGTCCTTAGGTTAGTTAGCTTTAAGTAGTTCTAAGTTCTAGGGGACTGATGACCTCAGCTGTTAAGTCCCATAGTGCTCAGAGCCATTTGAACCGAATGCGAGTCCAGCGTGCTAACCACTGCGCCATCCCGCTCGGTGCAGTCACTTTGGGCTGTCTTGTGACAGCGTGGCTGAAGAACCAATTCAAACCGATTTCATGTACTTTCGTCAATCTTTCATATATATATATATATATATATATATATATATATATATATATATGTGTGTGTGTGTGTGTGTGTGTGTGTGTGTGTGGGGTGGTGAAAGAGCACATTTTTACATGCCAACCTGGGTCCTTTTTCAACCAACGCAGATTTCAAACGATCCAACAAAGAAGCATAATAGAGCCCAGTTATGGTTCTGCTTCTATTCAAGTAATCTATGAGGATTTTTACTTCGGAATACCAAAAATCCACTGGGCATCACTTTTGCCAGCTGAGAATGTGGTCTTTACCTTCTTCGGTGCGCTTTCGCCAGCCTCTGTGCATTGTTTTGCCCGCCTTTTTGACTCTACTATGAAGTGGAAGATCCAGGTTTCATCAACAGTCACAAGTCGGTGCAAAAAAAGTCTTGCTCATTGCGATTAAGCATCGCCAGACACTGTGCTGAAATGTTGTGCCGGATGCTCTTTTGTTCGACTGTGAGTCATCGCCGCACCCACATAGCGCGCAGCTTCTTTATAGTCAATTCTACGTGCAGCATATCACCTATACAGGGTGATCCATTGATTGTGACCGGCCCAAATGTCACACGAAATAAGCATCAAATGAAAAAGCTACAAAGAACAAACTCGTCTAGCTTGAAGGGGGAACCAGATGGCGCTATGGTTGGCCCGCTACATGGTGCTGCCATAGGTCAAACGGATATCAACTGCGTTTATTAAAATAGGAACCCCCATTTTTATTACATAATCGTGTAGTACGTAAAGAAATATGAATGTTTTGGCTGGACAACTTTTTTCGCATTGTGATAGTTGGCGCTGTAATAGTCACAGACTTATAAGTACGTGATATCACGTAACATTCCGCCAGTGCGGACGGTATTTGCTTCCTGATACATTACACGTGTTAAAAGGGACCGTTTACCAATTGCGGTAGAGGTCGATATCGTTTTGATGTATGGCTATTGTGATCAAAATGCCCAACGGGCGTGTGATATGCATGTTGTTCGGTATCCTGGACGACATCATCCAAGTGTCCGGACCGTTTGCCGGATAGTTACGTTATTTAAGGAAACAGGAACTGTACAGCCACATGTGAAACGTCAGCCACGACGTGCAACAAATGATGATGCCCAGTTAGGTGTTTTATCTGCTGTGGCGGCTAATCTGCACATTAGTAGCAGACAAATTGCGCGAGAATCAGGAAGCTCAAAAACGTTGGTGTTGAGAGGAATGTCGTTACACGTATTGTCAAATGCATTGAGGTTGACGGACATAATTTTGAGCATTTATTGCATTAATGTGGTTGTTGTTGTTGTTGTGGTCTTCAGTCCTGAGACTGGTTTGATGCAGCTCTCCATGCTACTCTATCCTGTGCAAGCTGCTTCATCTCCCAGTACCTACTGCAACCTACATCCTTCTGAATCTGCTTAGTGTACTCATCTCTCGGTCTCCCTCTACGATTTTTACCCTCCACGCTGCCCTCCAATGCTAAATTTGTGATCCCTTGATGCCTCAAAACATGTCCTACCAACCGATCCCTTCTTCTAGTCAAGTTGTGCCACAAACTTCTCTTCTCCCCAATCCTATTCAATACCTCCTCATTAGTTACGTGATCTATCCATCTTATCTTCAGTATTCTTCTGTAGCACCACATTTCGAAAGCTTCTATTCTCTTCTTGTCCAAACTAGTAATCGTCCATGTTTCACTTCCATACATGGCTACACTCCAAACAAATACTTTCAGAAACGACTTCCTGATACATAAGTCCATATTCGATGTTAACAAATTTCTCTTCTTCAGAAACGCTTTCCTTGCCATTGCCAGTCTACATTTTATATCCTCTCTACTTCGACCATCATCAGTTATTTTACTTCCTAAATAGCAAAACTCCTTTACTACTTTAAGTGTCTCATTTCCTAATCTAATTCCCTCAGCATCACCCGATTTAATTTGACTACATTCCATTATCCTCGTTTTGCTTTTGTTAATGATCATCTTATATCCTCCTTTCAAGACACTGTCCATTCCGTTCAACTGCTCTTCCAAGTCCTTTGCCGTCTCTGATAGAATTACAATGTCATCGGCGAACCTCAAAGTTTTTACTTCGTCTCCATGAATTTTAATACCTACTCCAAATTTTTCTTTTGTTTCCTTTACTGCTTGCTCAATATACAGATTGAATAACATCGGGGAGAGGCTACAACCCTGTCTCACTCCTTTCCCAACCACTGCTTCCCTTTCATGCCCCTCGACTCTTATGACTGCCATCTGGTTTCTGTACAAATTATAAATAGCCTTTCGCTCCCTGTATTTTACCCCTGCCACCTTTAGAATTTGAAAAAGAGTATTCCAGTCAACATTGTCAAAAGCTTTCTCTAAGTCTACAAATGCTAGAAACGTAGGTTTGCCTTTTCTTAATCTTTCTTCTAAGATAAGTCGTAAGGTCAGTATTGCCTCACGTGTTCCAACATTTCGACGGAATCCAAACTGATCCTCCCCGAGGTCTGCATCTACCAGTTTTTCCATTCGTCTGTAAAGAATTCGCGTTAGTATTTTGCAGCCGTGGCTTATTAAACTAATAGTTCGGTAATTTTCACATCTGTCAGCACCTGCTTTCTTTGGGATTGGAATTATTATATTCTTCTTGAAGTCTGAGGGTATTTCGCCTGTCTCATACATCTTGCTCACCAGCTGGTAGAGTTTTGTCATGACTGGCTCTCCCAAGGCCGTCAGTAGTTCTAATGGAATGTTGTCTACTCCGGGGGCCTTGTTTCGACTCAGGTCTTTCAGTGCTCTGTCAAACTCTTCACGCAGTATCGTATCTCCCATTTCGTCTTCATCTACATCCTCTTCTATTTCCATAATATTGTCCTCAAGTACATCGCCCTTGTATAAACCTTCTATATACTCCTTCCACCTTCCTGCCTTCCCTTCTTTGCTTAGAACTGGGCTGCCATCTGAGCTCTTGATATTCATACACGTGGTTCTCTTCTCTCCAAAGGTCTCTTTAATTTTCCTGTAGGCAGTATCTATCTTACCCCTAGTGAGATAAGCTTCTACATCCTTACATTTGTCCTCTAGCCATCCCTGTTTAGCCATTTTGCACTTCCTGTCAATCTCATTTTTGAGATGTTTGTATTCCTTTTTGCCTGCTTCATTTACTGCATTTTTATATTTTCTCCTTTCATCAATTAAATTCAATATTTCTTCTGTTACCCAAGGATTTCTAGCAGCCCTCGTCTTTGTACCTACTTTATCCTCTGCTGCCTTCACTACTACATCCCTCAGAGCTACCCATTCTTCTTCTACTGTATTTCTTTCCCCTATTCCTGTCAATTGTTCCCTTATGCTCTCTCTGAAACTCTGTACAACCTCTGGTTCTTTCAGTTTATCCAGGTCCCATCTCCTTAATTTCTCACATTTTTGCAGTTTCTTCAGTTTTAATCTACAGGTCATAACCAATAGATTGTGGTCAGAGTCCACATCTGCCCCTGGAAATGTCTTACAACTTAAAACCTGGTTCCTAAATCTCTGTCTTACCATTATATAATCTATCTGATACCTTTTAGTATCTCCAGGGTTCTTCCACGTATACAACCTTCTTTCATGATTCTTAAACCAAGTGTTAGCTATGATTAAGTTGTGCTCTGTGCAAAATTCTACTAGGCGGCTTCCTCTTTCATTTCTTAGCCCCAATCCATATTCACCTACTATGTTTCCTTCTCTCCCTTTTCCTACACTCGAATTCCAGTCACCCATTACTATTAAATTTTCGTCTCCCTTCACTATCTGAATAATTTCTTTTATTTCATCGTACATTTCTTCAATTTCTTCATCATCTGCAGAGCTAGTTGGCATATAAACTTGTACTACTGTAGTAGGTGTGGGCTTCGTATCTATCTTGGCCACAATAATGCGTTCACTATGCTGTTTGTAGTAGCTTACCCGCATTCCTATTTTCCTATTCATTATTAAACCTACTCCTGCATTACCCCTATTTGATTTTGTGTTTATAACCCTGTAGTCACCTGACCAGAAGTCTTGTTCCTCCTGCCACCGAACTTCACTAATTCCCACTATATCTAACTTTAACCTATCCATTTCCCTTTTTAAATTTTCTAACCTACCTGCCCGATTAAGGGATCTGACATTCCACGCTCCGATCCGTAGAACGCCAGTTTTCTTTCTCCTGATAGCGACATCCTCCTGAGTAGTCCCCGCCCGGAGATCCGAATGGGGGACTATTTTACCTCCGGAATATTTTACCCAAGAGGATGCCATCATCATTTAATCATACAGTAAAGCTGCATGTCCTCGGGAAAAATTACGGCTGTAGTTTCCCGTTGCTTTCAGCCGTTCGCAGTACCAGCACAGCAAGGCCGTTTTGGTTAATGTTGCAAGGCCAGATCAGTCAATCATCCAGACTGTTGCCCCTGCAACTACTGAAAAGGCTGCTGCCCCTCTTCAGGAACCACATGTTTGTCTGGCCTCTCAACAGATACCCCTCCGTTGTGGTTGCACCTACGGTACGGCCATCTGTATCGCTGAGGCACGCAAGCCTCCCCACCAACGGCAAGGTCCATGGTTCATGGGGGGTGGTATTTACAGGTAATCGCGCTGTAACAGCATGCGTTCTCCGAAATTATAAGTTCACAAAGGTACATGTATCACATTGGAACAACCGAAAGAAAATGTTCACAGGTACCTACGTTCTGTATTTTAATTTAAAAAGCCTACCTATTACCAACTGTTAGTCTAAAATTGTGAGCCATATGTTTGTGACTATTACAGCGCCATCTATCACAAAGCGAAAAAAGTCGTCCAGCTAGAACATTGGTATTTCTTTACGTACTACACGAATATGTAATAAAAATGGGGGTTCCTATTTTTAAAAAAGCGCAGTTGATATCCGTTTGACCTACGGCAGCGCCATCTAGCGGGCCAACCATAGCTCCATCTGGTCCCCCCGCCCCCCCCCCCCCCCCCCCCCGTTCAAGCTAGACAAGTTTTCTTCTATGTAGTTTTTTCGTTTGACGCTTATTTCGTGAGATATTTGGCCCGGTCACGATCAGTGGACCACCCTGTATGCACTCGCTCAGTTGTGATCCCGACAGCCTCAGAAATCACACAAATTTTTATTTGGCGTTCTTGCATTACCATGTCATGGATTTTGTCGGTGGTTTCCTTTATGGTAAGTGTGGTTGGACGGCCGGAGCGTGCTTCGTCTTCAGTGCTTCAATAATCCAAAATTAAATGTCTTCAACGATGATGATGAGTCCGTGTGAACTTCATTCAGTTCTTTTTTGATTTGTGTGGCAGTGCAGCCCTGCAAACGAAAATGTTTAATAACACCACGAAACTCGGTTTTCTCATTTTCAGTTGCAGTCGACACTGACCAATTCAGAGACTTGTCGACAATGGAGTGTACACTGTACATTGTTGAAATTTTTTATACGATACTTAGAATAATCAAGCTTACAGACCATGAAGGTACAACAGATACGTTCCATTCTTTGATAGAAATTTACCAGATTTATGAAACCACCTATGAACAAAGGTGTTGATTGTCACAGCTGTCGACAATAAACTGTACACTGTACATTGCTGAAATTCTTTATACGCTACTTAGAATAATCAAACTTACAGGCCACGAAGGCACAACAAATATGTTCCATTCCTTGATGGAAATTTACCAGACTTATGAAACCACCTTTGAACAAAGGTGTTGATTGTCACAGCTGTGTCCTCCAAAATACGGCACGCAGACTTCTTAGAAGAGAGCCCAGCTACCTCTCAGGCGTAAGGTAATTAGAATAATCTCCAGAATGAGCTGACACGACGAGGACCGTGAGACACTTCCACCTTAGGGATGGTTCTCAGTGAGGCGATACTATATGAGATACAAATCGCATCACAATGCAGAAGCAGTTGCTTTAGTGGAGCACAAAGAAACTTAGTGGAGGCGAATTAACTGGTGTACGCTGGATCACCAGCAACACAACACTGACACGTTTCTCTGCCGTGTAGCCCGCTGCAACACGGAGGGCTGGTTGGCCCACGGAGCTGTATCATATGAAGCACGGGGAGGGAAAGTCATCTGATGTGGCTCGTAAAAAAACGATTTATGTAGGTCAAGCGATGCTACATCCGTCTCCTCCGCAACTCGTGGTCTGGTGCAAGGTAGAGCATTGGATCATTGGTTCAAAAAAACAAAAAAGAAACAAAAAACCGAAGTGGCTTGTGTTGCTACCTCTGGATCATGGAGTCCCAGGTTCGAATCATGGTTTGGTTGGGGATTTTCTCCACCTGGGGACTGGATGGTTGTGTTGTTCTTATCATTTCAGCATCATTCGGGGACAATGGCGACACTCGACAGTAAAAAGATTGGGAATTTGTACAGGCACTGACAACTGTTTCGTTGAGCACCCCACAAACCAAAATCATCATCTACATCCCTCCCTATAGCTGATTTCTCGCAATCAGTAAAACTTTTACTTTTTTCACAAAACCTTCTACATTATGCAATCTCTCTCATTCAATTCTGAGGAAACTATTTAGTAAAAAAATTGATTTTTTTTACATCTTGTAGTCTGTATGAGAGCTTGATAATTAACAGGTTTCCTTTTCGGTGTTGGACACAGTTATTGTAATACTTCGAAAGTAAGTGAAACGACGCGCATATATTAAAAGTTTGCAGGAAAAATGTAGCAGCCAGTCAGTTTGTGTTTGCAGCATTTTAGGTCATGCAGTGCTGTATAGCATATGTAGCTAACACATAGCAATTACTTTTAACTCGGAAGGAGAGCCATTCCTAGTTCTAGTCTCGAGGAAACATAAGACACATTTGGAAGTCATCGGTGACGTGCCACTTTCGAAGCTTTGGCTACCTGGTGTGTGCCGGCCGCGGTGGCCGTGCGGTTCTGGCGCTGCAGTCCGGAACCGCGGGACTACTACAGTCGGAGGTTCGAATCCTGCCTCGGGCATGGGTGTGTGTGATGTCCTTAGGTTAGTTAGGTTTAAGTAGTTCTAAGTTCTAGGGTATTTATGACCTAAGATGTTGAGTCCCATAGTGCTCAGAGCCATTTGAACCATTTGAACCTGGTGTGTGTAGCGGCTTGTCCCGTAACGCCTGTGGGAACACGAATGGCGCACGGATAACCAAGTGTCACGTGACCTTTATCCAACGTGTCGTATGGCATGTCATATAACCTCAGTGAGAACCACCCCTTAAGTCACACAAATAGTTCCCAAGTGGATATCCAACGCCAAACGAGAATATAAGCATGCACAATGCTTCACTCAGCAGTTAGCGCTGAGATACAGCTCACAGAAGTTCACATAGAGAACATCTCACGCCAGGCCTATATCCAGCTGTAAGGTTCTTATATGTTTTTGCTACCGTAAAAAATTCACCTTTACTGCAGTGGGACAACTGCATGAGTAGTGAATAAGATCTTTGTGTTTAGTTTTGTCTGTGGTTGACTTGCCCGACAGTCAGTTGTGTAGTGCTCGGGCATTCTTACTTTAGGCATAGTAACCAGCAGTTCAGTTTTTCAGAGAATGAGGTCTGTTTCCTGTGAATCTAGTAGAAGCTATCTGAAATTCTTTACTATGGAGACGATAACGCATTTATAATAATTTCTCGTTCTTTACACTGATAGAGAAGATTTTGGAGGAATTTTAAAAGTAAAGAATGGACGTGTAAAATTGAAATGTTTGTCGAAAATACTAATTGTAGGCAGTGTTTGTCCCTGAAAAAAAAAAAGATTCAAATGGCTCTGACCACTATGGGACAACTTCTGAGGTCATCAGTCCCCTAGAACTTAGAACTACTTAAACCTAACTAACCTAAGGACATCACACACATCCAGGCCCGAGGCAGGATTCGAACCTGCGACCGTAGCGGTCGCGCGATTCCACACTGTAGTGCCTGGAACCGCTCGGCCACCCTGCTCGGCCGTTTGCCCCTGAGATAACCAATAACTTTCACGTTTAGTATTAATTCGATCTCTTTGGTTTTCATTATATCAAAAATAACTCAATTCGTTGAAATTTTTGTAGTTGCTTTGTAATGAGAGAATTATGTAATTGTTAGAGTATTCTTATGTTTCGCAACCTTTTTGTTTACGATCAGACTTTGAGTTCTCAAGAACGATTTTCTTTAGTGTAAAACCCACCTCCATGATTCATAGCAAAGTTGTGAAGATTTTGTCGTGTGTGCACTGCACCCGATGACACACGTGGTAACAGATTGTTTCTGACAATCAAATTTAGAGTAGTTTATTTATCTTTAGATGCTGCATCTGCTGATTTGCATTTACTTTCGAGAGCGTCAGTACTCCAGACACAAAAACAGCATGCTGAGCAAGAGGTAACTCACATTTATTTCAGGGCAGATTTTACTTTTCTTTCCTGAGTAATTTGTAGTCAGGAGCGTCAGGTGTTGTACTAGCAAGCAAAATAATTTTCAGAGAACAGTGTTGGTAATTTCAAACAGTTATTTTATTCTGAATAGAACAATAATTTATTTATGTTGATATTCTAAGTGAACATTGCACGTCATACTGCCCAGAGTTGGTAAGGTATTTTGGTACTGAGTTTTAGATATACAGTTTTCTTTCAGTATGCAGTTAGTTTACTTTGCCATTTAAATAAATTCACTGTCTTTATTTCAAATCTTGCATTTCATGAAGTTTAAACGTTTATTTCATGACACGTGGCATACCCAACACAGGGCCAACTAACAGTCAGTCCTGCTCAGCAATTGAATACGATATCTAAAGCACAACTCACATGAGAAGAAAATTTTTGAAATCAATGTACTCAGTTTTCTCACATATAGAGATATTTTTACAGAAAGCTTACACAACGTAGCCTCACATAATTATAGATAGTCACAATGTAGAGGACTAACATAACAGGAACCATATAAAGCTTCCACCAGCAAAAGTCTGATCCATCTGCCAATATTCATGACCATAGAGGGTGCGACAGTAGAAAATAAGTCCTATTTCACGTCAGACAAATAGTTTGCAGACGAAAATTCTTCCGTTAACGTCAGATTTAAGAGTATGCACAGCTTCACTCAATCAGTTGTGGCAGTTTCATCAACTGCCATCACTCCAGCGTTCATTACACAGTCATTGCAGCGTGTTGAAGTATACGCTGAGTGCCTCAGGATGCGTTATTAGCAACCACGGCTGAGGTACTGTCACCGACAGCTGAGACACACTGCAATTGCTATTCAGTTAGGTGATCCTCGTTCATCGAGTTAGGTTTAGACAGTGTTCAGAACTTTCGCATCAGTTCAACACCTTCCCGGCAAACTAAAGTACATACAGGGTCCCAGAATAAGATTTTCACTCTGCAGCAGAGTGTACGCTGATATGAAACCTCCTGGCAGATTAAAACTGTGTGCCCGACCGAGACTCGAACTCGGGACCTTTACCTTTCGCGGGCAAGTACTCTACCAACTGAGCTACCGAAGCACGACTCATGCCCGGTACTCACAGCTTTACTTCTGCCAGTATCCGTCTCCTACCTTCCAAAATTTACAGAAGCTCTTCTGCGAACCATGCAGTTACATTTTTACATACAGGGTGTTTCAAAAATGACCGGTATATTTGAAACGCCAATAAAAACTAAACGAGCAGCGATAGAAATACACCGTTTGTTGCAATATGCTTGGGACAACAGTACATTTTCAGGCGGACAAACTTTCGAAATTACAGTAGTTACATTTTTCAACAACAGATGTACGCTGCAAGTGATGGGAAAGATATAGAAGACAACGCAGTCTGTGGGTGCACCATTCTGTACGTCGTCTTTCTGCTGTAAGCGTGTGCTGTTCACAACGTGCAAGTGTGCTGTGGACAACATGGTTTATTCCTTAGAACAGAGGATTTTTCTGGAGTTGGAATTCCACCGCCTAGAACACAGTGTTGTTGCAATAAGACGAAGTTTTCAACGGAGGTTTAATGTAACCAAAGGACCGAAAAGCGATACAATAAAGGATCTGTTTGAAAAATTTCAACGGACTGGGAACGTGACGGATGAACGTGCTGGAAAGGTAGGGCGACCGCGTACAGCAACCACAGAGGGCAACGCGGAGCTAGTGCAGCAGGTCATCCAACAGCGGCCTCGGGTTTCCGTTCACCGTGTTGCAGCTGCGGTCCAAATGACGCCAACGTCCACGTATCGTCTCATGCGCCAGAGTTTACACCTCTATCCATACAAAATTCAAACGCGGCAAGCCCTCAGCGCCGCTACCATTGCTGCACGAGACACATTCGCTAACGATATAGTGCACAGGATTGATGACGGCGATATGCATGTGGGTAGCATTTGGTTTACTGACGAAGCTTATTTTTACCCGGACGGTTTCGTCAATAAACAGAACTTGCGCATACGGGGAACCGAAAAGCCCCATGTTGCAGTCCCATCGTCCCTGCATCCTCAAAAAGTACTGGTCTGGGCCGCCATTTCTTCCAAAGGAATCATTGGCCCATTTTTCAGATCCGAAACGATTACTGCATCACGCTATCTGGCCATTCTTGGTGAATTTGTGGCGGTACAAACTGCCTTAGACGACACTGCGAACACCTCGTGGTTTATGCAAGATGGTGCCCGGCCACATCGCACGGCCGACGTCTTTAATTTCCTGAATGAATATTTCGATGATCGTTTGATTGCTTTGGGCTATCCGAAACATACAGGAGGCGGCGTGGATTGGCCTCTCTATTCGCCAGACATGAACCCCTGTGACACCCATATCCGACGGAGGACTCTAATACACTCCTGGGTATTGGAATAAGAACACCGTGAATTCATTG
The DNA here is from genome assembly GCF_023897955.1 of Schistocerca gregaria. Lineage (NCBI taxonomy): Eukaryota > Metazoa > Arthropoda > Insecta > Orthoptera > Acrididae > Schistocerca > Schistocerca gregaria. The sequence goes on along the minus strand of NC_064927.1, from coordinate 122,768,182 downwards.
TCCCAGGAACGGGTAACTTTATTGAAACATTCCTGGGGTCAGATACATCACATGATCACTCTGACAGAACCACAGGCACATAGACACAGGCAACAGAGCATGCACAATGTCGGCACTAGTACAGTGTATATCCACCTTTCGCAGCAATGCAGGCTGCTATTCTCCCATGGAGACGATCGTAGAGATGCTGGATGTAGTCCTGTGGAACGGCTTGCCATGCCATTTCCACCTGGCGCCTCAGTTGGACCAGCGTTCGTGCTGGACGTGCAGACCGCGTGAGACGACGCTTCATCCAGTCCCAAACATGCTCAATGGGGGACAGATCCGGAGATCTTGCTGGCCAGGGTAGTTGACTTACACCTTCTATAGCACGTTGCGTGGCACGGGATACATGCGGACGTGCATTGTCCTGTTGGAACAGCAAGTTCCCTTGCCGGTCTAGGAATGGTAGAACGATGGGTTCGATGACGGTTTGGATGTACCGTGCACTATTCAGTGTCCCCTCGACGATCACCAGAGGTGTACGGCCAGTGTAGGAGATCGCTCCCCACACCATGATGCCGGGTGTTGGCCCTGTGTGCCTCGGTCGTATGCAGTCCTGATTGTGGCGCTCACCTGCACAGCGCCAAACACGCATACGACCATCATTGGCACCAAGGCAGAAGCGACTCTCATCGCTGAAGACGACACGTCTCCATTCGTCCCTCCATTCATTGTCATTGCTTGTACAGCCCTCTCGCAGTGTCCGGAGCAAGTATGGTGGGTCTGGCACACCGGTGTCAATGTGTTCTTTTTTCCATTTCCAGGAGTGTATGAACGACAGGAGGGGGGGGGGGGGGGGGGGGTCCGCGAGGACCGTAACTAGACGCCTGAGACCACTTGGCTATCCCGCTCGACCAGTTATTTGTAAAGCCACATTATTTCACGTCATTCTCCGTGATGATAAACCTGCGATTTATTTGAATTGCAGGAGTTATTTCCCGAAGTGCTCAAATAAAAATGTTTACTGCAGTCCCCCACTGTGGTCGCCGATGGCACTGTGAGATCGCTAGTGCAGGATGTCATTACTGAGGAGATCGCAGGACACCGTGATTGGTCTTCCGAACAGCGAGCGGGTTGGGTCGTAAGTGTGACGTAAAAGAGACGCGTAGGTAGAGACCGAGCGGAGTAAGAAGTGGTAACTGAGGAATAACTGCTGAGTACGAGCGCTAACGAACACCATTAGCAGCATTATACGTTGAGAGTGAAGCATCGCTGCGAATTAATTGCTGATTTCATCCTTGGGTATTCGCAAGGAAGGGTGGAGGGGGCAACGAGGGCACTTGCAGACTTCCCCGGCCACAATTCCCCTCCTCCCCCCCCCCCCCCCCAACACCACCACAACAGCCACTCACACAAATACCTTGAACCTGAAGGCATTACAGGATTCTTATCACTGTTAGAAAAGACTGCCTGTGTTTCCTCTCCGCGGCTCGTGGTATTGCGGTAGCGTTCTCGTTTTCTGCGCACGGGGTCCCGGGATCGATTCCCGGCGGGGTCGGGGAATGTTTCTGCCTCGACTGGGTGTTGTGTGTCTTTCATCATCATTTCACCCTCATTCATTCGCAAGTCACCGTAGTGGCGTTAAAGAACTTGTGGAGCAGCGGCCGAACCACCTCGCGAGGGGTCTCCCGGCCACCAATGCCATACGCTCATTATTATTACCACAGATTTAGGTAATACTATCATAATGTGTATAGCGATTAAATCCCTTCGTATAGTTGTTAAAGAAGTCAGAAACTTGGTTCCTGAGCGTTACGCTTACTGTGCAGGATAGGGCGGGAGCAGCGAGAAGCTTTCGGTGCCACTTGCACGTAGCAGATACAGCGGTTTCTCGTAAGTGCCCACATTGGTGTAGTTGTGTTTCCGCGATCAGCAACGACACCTAACGGTCCTCCCAGGGTGACTAACAAAGAGTGTGTGTCAAGTACTGCCTAAAGTAATCAAAATCAGAGACAGATAGAGTGATAAGTCAGTAATTAAAACTAACGTCTAGGAGTGAAAAATTATAGCTGTGACTGAACGAGACACGGAAACTAGAATTCAAAAAAATGCAACACCGTCAAGGAGAAGGCCGTTCTATTGTCAAGTGATGTGACACGTTGTGTATCTTTGTAAGAGTAAATTCAGACCAAATTAAACACACACGTCATAGAAAATCGTGCCAAACAGTCGCATCAATACACAGCGTACGTCTCCCTCTGGCGGCAACGCAGCCGTGTTTTCTCTGATGAAAACGATCGAAAAAGTGCAGAATCCATGGTGAGATAGATTTCCTCGGTCAGTTTGTTCCTTTTGATGCGATTCGTCAGTGGTTCTCGCCGTCTCTGCAGAACGAGTAAGTTCAAAAATGCTTCAAATGGCTCTGAGCACTATGGGACTTAACATCTGAGGTCATCAGTACCCTAGAACTTAGAACTACTTAAACCTAACTAAGGACATCACACACATCCATACCCGAGGCAGGATTCGAACCTGCGACCGTAGCGGTCGCGCGGTTCCAGACTGAAGCGTCTAGAACCGATCGGCCACCCCGGCTGGCCAAGTAAGTTCTCGTTTCATCATGCGTGTTCAGTTGGTGAGAGATCTGGTAATACTGTCGGCTAGTGCGAAGGAAATCGAAGAAAGTAATGAGAAGTAGTAGAAACGAGAACAGCGACAAACTTGACATCAGAACTGATGGTCATAAAGTAGATGATGGTAAGGAATTCTGCTACCTACACTATGTGATCAAATATATCCGGACATCTCGCTAAAAACGACTTACAAGTTCGTGGGGCCCTCCATCGGTAATGCTGGAATTCAATATGCTGTTGGCCCACCCTTAGCCTTGATGACAGATTCCATTCTCGGAGGCATACGTTCAATCAGGTGCAGGAACGTTTCTTGCGGAATGGCAGCCCATTCTTCACGGAATGCTGCCCTGAGGTATAGGTATCGATGTCGGCCGGTAAGGCCTGTCACGGCGTTCCCAAACCTTCCAAACTTGTTCTGTAGGATTCACGTCACGACTCTGTGCATGCCTGTCCATTACAAGGATGTTATTGTCGTGCAACCACTCCGTCACAGGTCGTGCTTTATGAAAAGGTGCTCGATCGTGTTGAAAGATGCAATCGCAATCCCCGAATTGCTCTTCAACAGTGGGAAGCAAGAAGGTGCTTAAAACATCAATGTATGTCGGTGCTGTGATAGTGCCACGCAAAAGAGTGAGGGTTGCAAGCCCACTCCATGACAAAACACGAACACACCATAACACCACCACCTCCGAATTTTACTGTTGCCACTACACAAGCTGGCTGACGACGTTCACCGGCCATTCGCCATACCCACACCCTCCCATCGGATCGTCACATTGTGTTCCGTGATTCGTCACTCCACACAACGTTTTTCCACTGTTCAGTGGTCCAATGTTTACGCTCCTTACACCAAGCGAGGCGTCGTTTGGCATTTGCCGGCGTGATGAATGGCTTATGGACAGCCGCTCGACCATGAAATCCAAGGTTTCTCATCTCCCGCCTAACTGTCATAGTACTTGCAGTGGCTCCTGGTGCACTTTTCAATTCCTATGTGATGGTCTGGATAGATGTCTGACCATTACACATTACGACCCTCTTCAACTGTCGGCGGTCTCTGACAGTCAACAGACGAGGTCGGCCTGTACACTTTTGTGCTGTACGTGTCGTCCCTTCACGTTTCCACTTCACTATCACATCCGAAACAGTGGACCTAGGCATGTATAGGAGTGTGGAAACCTTGCGTACAGACACAAGTGACATCCCATCACCTGACCACGTTCGAGGCCCGTGAGTTCCCCAGAGCGCCCCATCCTGCTGTCTCACGATGTATAATGGCTACTGAGGTCGCTGATATGGAGTACCTGGCTGTAGGTAGCACCACAATGCACGTAATATGAAAAAGGTGTTTTGGGGGATGTCCGAATACTTTTGATCACATAGTGTAGGCAGAAAAGTAATCAATGACGGTTGGAGCAAGGACATCAAAACCACTGGCAAAAAAGGCATTCCTGGTCAAGAGAAAGGTACTAGTTCAAACATAGGCCTTAATTTGAGGAAAAAATCCTGAGAATGTGTGTTTGGAGCACAATATTGTACGTTTGTGAAACATGGACTGTAGGGAAAACGAAACAGGAAAGAATCGAAGCATCTGAGACGTAGTGCTACAGATAAATGTTGAAAATTTGGTGGACATAAGGTAAGGAATGAGGAGGTTCTGCCCAGAATCGGAGAGGAAAGAAATATGTTGAAAACATTGACAAGGAGAAAGGACGATATGACATCTGTTACATCAGGGAATGACTTCCATCGTACTAGAGGGAACTGTAGGGAGAAAAACCGGTAGAGGACAACAGAGACTGGAATACATCTAGCAAATAACTGAGGACGGTGATTGGAGGTGCTACTCTGAGAATGAGAGGTTGTCACAGGAGAGGAATCCGTAGCGGGCCGTATCAAACCAGTCAAACTGATGGCTCAAAAAAATAGGGGGGAGGGGGAAGGGCAGTTGTTTTACAGCACGAAGAGAACACTGCGTCGTAGCAGTTGTATGTGGCCGTTTAATGTCCTGCCGAAAATGCTCATCAGTTTCCTGTTGAAGTAACGGTAGTAACTCGGGAATGCCAGCCTGTGCAATGTAGTGGGCATTTGCACTGCGCCTTAGCAGCTAAGATTTTGACAGAGCTTTTCTCTCGGTGGATTCTTCCATTGTGCAAAATTTCGGGGTATATTTCGACATCTCTTACTAAACCATTCCGTTGTTAGGTGTTTGGTCTCCTTAAACCCATAATTAGCTGCAGAAATTTTAGCACAGCTGTGGTTCTGCGCTGACCTAATGTCAAGGCGCCTGCGAGCCTTTGCAGAACAGAGCTGAAACAGAGCTCCCGATGTTTTTTCCCGTCTATTCTCCGTGTTGTCGCGTACCGATACGGTGAATGGAGCTGTGGCGCCGCTGTGGTCGGGCCGCTGAAAGAACGTCCGTGACAACCGCCGGCTACGATACTATGCAGCTGTTTGTTGTTAAGCCATGTCTGTCACTCGGCTACGAGTATCACCCCAGAAAATTGCAGAGCAGTTGCAGCGCCGTTCTATTGAAGCACGAAAAACCACTAACAACCTTGGGGATCGAAAAATAATCTCTTCGTAATTAAAAATAAAAGGTTTGGAAATATATGTCGTGATAAATTAATGAAGACTAAAATTTTTCAATATTTTAATACATATTTTAATGCATAGATGTATCTCTTATCTGCAAGTTATGGAAGAGGATAGACTCCATAGACATCAAAGAGAGTCTTCATTATGCACTTCTATGTCAGTGCCACTATCTTCACCACTGCTGCTGTCTATTCCCAATCTTATTATTAATACTTCCACTCTTTGTTCCAGGGCAGCATCTCCTTGCCTTCCCTCTTCCCAGATGAATCACTTATTTTTGTCAAGATTGCTCCATTTTGTCTGAATAGTCCAGCCCAGTGCTTCACCCACTAAAAATTCGACATCTTCAAATTTAAAACATTTATTTCTGCTTGCGAAGCATGATTTCACCTGAATATGCAAGTATTCCATAGCACCGAAATGCCAATTATATGGTGAAAGCCACAACACGCTGAATATAGGTTTGGAAGCGAAATGACCATCCTAAAGTGCTTCCTACATTGTGCTGCAATTGAAGGCGTCGGCCATAATCTTCCAGTTTTAATTGATGCACTGCTGCAGGTGGGACGGTCTGAAGTGTATATGCCGTCGTATAACCTTCCACACAGTTTGCTGCGGTATTCAATGTACGTGGCTTGCGCTCACCGTTAATATTTTTAGACTGTGAACAGAACTTTCTCTCATCCTCTCTAGGGTTGCGGCTAGTACAGCTTCGCAAGCGGTACTTACGTGTTTACAGATACAACCAGTCTTCCCAGATTGTCGATATTAACGTACAATGTTCAGTTCACAAGACGGTTCTTTTCCATAACTCCTCCTGTATGCAGGCCACGCTATTGTAAAAGATAAACGTCTCGCATGTTCCTACGAAGAAAAGTTCTTTTCTTGCTTTGTCACCATTTTTCCAAGGCACGAATCTCAAAACGCCAACTAGTAGACACAATGCAAACTCGGTAATTATATTCAGGCGTCAATCATATTTGTACATACAAAACTTTGGAAGGTATACCATGCCTAATAACTTCTAACTGACAGAGACATTATTGGACAGCAGTAATCAAAGGCAACATACGTAATAGACATGGAGTGATATATTTATGAAGAAAAATGGTACAGATTTCACCACGTAGGAGAGCAGGATAACAAACATTAATAATCTTCATACTTGACACAGGCCAGACTCCCATCATAATGATAGTTTTCGGACTCTCCACAAAGAATGTGTCCTCCTCGGGCAGTAGCGCACATTTTGTACCTGTTATTCATGCTGCCTAACAAACTGCTTAGGAGTCTACAAGGAATACCGTCCCATTGCTCTCTGAAGGCGGTTTTCAGTTCAGGCATGTTTGAGGAAGGGGTGTTCGTTGAGAAACAAGTGCGCCAAGAGTATCCCAGGCATACTACATAGGGTTTAGGCCCGGGGAGTAAGCAGGTGATCCCATACGTTCGCCATCTTCACTTTTCAGTGTATCCGGCGCCTCAGCGGTTCTGTGAGGATGGGCCTTGTTGTTCAGAACAGAGAGTCGGGACCTAACGCACCTCTAAACAGGCGGACATGATCCAGAATAATCCCGTACCTCCTGCAAAGATATTGTAAGTAGGCTGTTTAGATTTTTATTTTTATTTTGAGGTGAGCCGCCAGCAGTGGTGTATGTGGAGAGAGAGACACCAGAGTTTTGAGAGGTTACTATGAGCGGACGGTCTGGATGTGTGTCCGTCAGAAAAAGGAAATTTGTAAGACTGGATGTCATGAACTTTGAACACTACTAAGGTAAATACATTGTTTGTTCTGTATCAAAATAATCATTTGCTAACTATGACTATCAGTAGTTAGTGCCTTCAGTAGTTTGAATCTTTTATTTAGCTGGCAGTACTGGCGCTAGTTGTATTGCATTAGTTCGAGTAACGAAGATTTTTGTGAGATAAGTGATTCATGAAAGGTATAGGTTATTGTTAGTCAGTGCCATTCTTTTGTAGGGATTATTGAAAGTGAGATTGCGTTGTGCTAGAAATATTGTGTGTCAGTTTAGTGATGATCAGAATAAGTAAAGAGAGAACTGTCTGAGTACGTTCAGTTTTCCTCAGCTGTTCAAAATGAAATAACGTAAGAGTTTTCCAGCACTATCATTCTTTACATACAAAGAGGAGGTTTCAATATGCTGCCAGTTCGGCCATTGTGAATAATGCTTGTCCACACCACAATTCCTAGGCCTTATAGATGACGTTCATGGACATTGTGTTGTGTATAGAGTGTTCCCCTGTCTCTCCACATTAACTGGTGGTAAGAATCACTTGCCGTAGTGAAGCGGGATTAGTCGGAGAATCTCACTCTGGACCACTGTTGTAGGCCTCAATCAACATCTTACCTTACACCAACGAAGTCTTTCTCGACGATGGCGTGTTTAAAGTGGGCTGCATTTAAAAGGCTTCCTATCATATAAATCAGGCTGATGTAATTGCCGCGAATTGGTGCTGACAGAGACACGTCTACCGGTCTAAGATCCGCAGCGATTTGCGTAGGACAAAAATGGCTGTTCCATTTTTGCCATTAGCGATACGTATCGACCCTTTGCGGTGTGGTGGTGGTGGTCCGTCTACGAGCACCTTGCATGATTTCTCACAGTATGTCCACAGTATGCCTTCTTTAATCGTGATATGGCGTTTTTGGACACATCCTTTCCTGTGGACATGAGCCTTTCTAAAGTAATCTTTAACAAATCGCCCCACCCCCCGCCCCCCGCGCCCTTGACGAAATCCTGGCTACGTACGAAACAGTATCGTCTGCTAGTTCGCGTTAGCAACGACCACAAATCAGTTAACACACGTCGATGTCACTTTATTTCAATCGAGTCAAGTGGTAGCATCAGAGACCTCGTCGAAAATCGCCTAAGAGTGTAGATGTAGTACGTCTACAGTAAACAACTCACAATCTTAAAAATCATGTGCCACGTAGAGCCTACATCAAAAATCAATTAATGTAGAAATACATTTGCCCAGGTAACACATTTAAGTGATTAACGATGCGAGATCATAGATTAATGTAAGCGCGAGGTAATCCACTGCAAATGTGAAATGTTAGTATGTTAATTCATTATTATTCAATCTATATATTAAGCAAGCAGTAAATGAAACAAAAGAAAAGTCCGGAGTCGGAATTAAAATCCACGGAGAAGAAATAGAAACTATGAGGTTCGAAGATGATATTACAATTCTGTCAGACAGAAAAAGTCCTGGAAGAGCAGCTGAACGGAATGGACAGTGTCTTGAAAGGAGGATATAAGATGAACATCAACAAAATGAAAACGAGGATAATGGAATGTAGTCGAATTAAATCGGGTGATGCTGAGAGAATTAGATAAGGAGCAACTTAAAGTAGTAAATGAGTTTTGCTACTTGGGGAGCAAAATATCTGATCATGGTCGAAGTAGAGAGGATATAAAATGTAGACTGGCAATGGCAAGAAAAGCGTTTCTGAAGAGTAGAAATTTGTTATCATCCAGTATAGATTTAAGTGTCTGGAAGTCGTTTCTGAAAGTAGTTGTGTGGAGTTTAGCCATGTATGGAAATGAAACATGGACGATATATGGTTTAGACAAGAAGAGAATAGAAGTTTTCAAAATGTGGTGCTACAGAAGAATACTGTAGATGGGTAGATCACATAACTAATGAGGAAGTACTGAATAGGATTGGGGAGAAGAGAAGTTTGTGGCACAACTTGACCAGAAGAAGGAATCGGTTGGTAGGACATGTTCTGAGGCATTAAGGGATCACCAATTTAGTATTGGAGGGCAGTGTGGAGGATAACAATTCTAGAGGCTTCAATATTTCTGTAAGAGAATGGCCTCTCTCGAATTGTCCTGCTCTTATCAGTTGTAATTTCTTTCAAATCGCCTCATATGTCTCATACCTTTTGACATTGTTGACATGTTGTGACACACTAACCAGATTTTGAAAATGTATATAACTTACATTCTCTCAAACCAGTTGCAAAGGTTTTTTCACATCTTCCAGCGTGAGATCAAGTACTGCAGCCTTTGGAGTTAACATATCGATTGACTTCCAGAATTTCTATTATTATGCATTAATCTGTTGATCGTTGTATCTAATCTTGTATTAATAATTGTAATATAGTTTTCTGCTAGAGAATATATATCCTTGACCATTTCAATTTTGGTAATACGGTTTTTTGAGATTTTCGTTGATCATTTTGTTTTTGTGTCAACACACGGATATACATTCTGTTTGTTTACCCTCTAGACTGCATGTGTAATATTTGTGAATTCGTAAATAGTATAATGTTTAATGATGTAATTATCTCTATTTTCATCGTATATATTCCATTCCCAGCCTGTATGTTAGTTAATTTTTAAGGTCCATCAGCCAGCCTGTTAATATATTAAATTCTTCCAAGGTGTTCCATAGTTATCTGATGTTGGTTTTGTTTTTTGTATCAACATCTTTAATACTTTCATATACATTTATAAGATGACTTGTTAATTCATCTCTGAAGTTCTGTACATTTCCTTGTGATAATCTGTGGTTTGACTATTTGTGAATGGTGTGCTGTGTATTTGGCTCTCATGTTCTATCAGTAAGCGAACACTGATACTGAGTGTGATTCCAGCAGGCTACACATATGGCTATAAATTCATTGAACATCGTTTCAGTTCATATATCTGCTTAATAAATATGTCTTACAATCTTATTGTCTTGTTTGAAAGTGATAATAAGATTAGCTGTATTCCTTGCCAGCTATTTTGAAATTTAAAAAAAATGGCTATGAGTACTATGGGACTTAACTCCTGAGGTCATCAGTCCTCTAGAACTCAGAACTACTTAAACCTAAGGACATCACACACACCCATGCCCGAGGCAGGATTTGAACCTGCAACCGTAGCGGTCATGCGGTTCCAGACTGTAGCGCCTACAACCGCTCGGCCACCTCGGCCGGCATTTTGGAATCCTTGTGTAAATCGTCCTCATATGTAGAACATCTACTCCAAAGTAATATCGGAAACGGAAATATTTTCGTATTTTTTGCTGGTTTTATACAGTAACATCATCAAATATAAACACAATATTTGGCTTCACAATTTCTGGTGATGGAAAACCGTAACTCTCACAGAATATTGTGTATGTTACACCACCTACACCTGACATAATTCTTGGCCTGAAATAAGGCTTTTGAAAAATATATGTATATGTTCAAAATGAACTCCATCTTGACCATTAAGTAATGACATAACATTCATCTTGTCTCAAGCTGACTGGTCCGCAATTATTGACTGTATATTGTTGGGCAGAATTGGAGTATTATTATTTTTTCCACATTGTTTTCAGGCCATCCAGTTACAATAAAGTCTTTGTGAAGAGGGAGTATCTTTCATCTAGTTAAGATATCAACTATATGATTGTGTTAGTATGCACAGATTTTTGTAAGGAGAGGAAAAAAATCATGACAATTTTTTTATTTTGATGCACTATACACTTATATGTATAACTGTATATATAAACATCTTTCAGTGGTATCACAGTACTTTGCCCACATCCAGTTTGTTGAATTCATGTATATAATTATGTACTTATTCACATGTATATGAAACTGCTGGAAGATAGCTCCTTCCACAATGTATACTTTGATGTGCAAGGTCCATCAAATTCTTCCACAATTTCTCGCAGAAGCTATTTTCATATGTCTACCAGATGATACATTCATCAACAGCATGCTGGACTGCATATCTCACATACATTAAATATGTTCTTGTAAACACTTGCATTGTTTGTCATTATATTTCCTTATTGTTCATGGGAAGACACCACTGAATACAGCATAGTCATATGATGCCAGTGAGGGTGTTTGAGTATTTCTGCTGCATATGGCTCCAGTTATCATCTAATTACTGGGTAGATAAAATCACTCATTGCTGAATATTGTCATTTACTATCTCGATACTGAGGATTTTCCAAAACACCCTTGCACTGAACAGGCATTGGGATGACATCCCTACAAGAACCCGTTTGCTGTCACTGACATTGAAACAGTACACTGCATTGAAGAGCAATACTTATGGTACTCGAAGTTCAGCCTGTTATTTCATCAGAGGATGCTTTATGACATCACTTTCAACAACAACACCTAGTTAAATATGCATTCATGCCGGCAGCGGTGATCTCGCGGTTCTAGGCGCTCAGTCCGGAACCGCGCGACTGCTATGGTCGAAGGTTCGAATCCTGCCTCGGGCATGAATGTGTGTGATGTCCTTAGGTAGTTAGGTTCTAGGGTACTGATGACCAAAGTTTTTAAGAACCATAGTGCTCAGAGCCATTTGAACCATGCATACATAATAATGGAAGCTCAGCCTCAAGACAAGTGTATGAGACACCTATGTATCATCTTCCACACTCTGTTGCCTGTGCCAGAAATGACATTAGGCCAGGTGTGTGATACAGGTTTATACCATACCCATGGGCACGGGAGATGGGTGGAAGCAGGCTGGGTGAAGTCACGGTGCTCTCGGACAATGCAACTATGAGCAGGCACAGCAGCATTCAAGAGTAATAAACCAGTTCAAGTGGATGCTGCCTGCTCAATCATGTCACCAACCCACAGATGCTCTCAGCTACACTGTAATTGTGTATAATAAAATGCCGCCATAGCATAATTGTTTCAATAAATAATAAAACAACACAACAGAATATTTGTTTAAATAAATAAAAGAGGCCACTAAAAGATAATAAAATGCCTCCATCTGTGCTACAGCATAGTTGTCCAAGTAAACAACACAATTGCAAGACAAGTGGACTATTACAATATTTTAATTTAGTATAAATGGGCTATATCTGCAGTTATAATTTACCATAGATTTATATTTTAAATTAATATGAACTACCTAGATCCACCATCTTGAATTGTGGTTATGAAAAGCAGAAAATAAGGTAAGATATGGTGGGAATGTGGAGGAGGAAGTGGCGGGGTGATGGTAAACTCTAAGAGGAAGATGTAGGTGGAGGAGGAGATTGATCTCGATCGAGTAGGTGATGGGTGGTGGAGGGGGGAGGGGAGGAGGTTAATGGGGACGGACAGGTGCGTGGGGGACAGATAGGAGTGCCCTGACCTTATGACACTGATGCAGACAGAACCCTGTTGTCTGTGCTTGTTACTCCCTCCATCCCTCGCTATCCCTATCATCACTAAATCTAATAGACTGGAATACATTGCAAATAAAAATTGAGCCATAACTTAATCTTTGATTTGATGTTAATCTCCCAGGGAGAGAAAGATTAAGTAATCGACTCCTAAGACATAGTTCAAGCACTCATAAGCCACTGCTGTCTTATCACATAAACACATGAGCTGCATGACAGCTATATATTTGCACCTCATTTTGGAGTGTATTAGCAATAACACTAAGTCAGTTAGTTGTAAGTCTGGTCAAGGAAGGTATAAGCTGTAATTTGACATTGTAATATTCTGTCAAATCTATGTTGTTTAACAAAAAATTCTAGGAGTAGCGTATTTTCAATGGAAGATTCACATAGCAGATAACCAGACATGATATGTCGAGAAGATTTTAATGCTTTACCTTTTCTCATATCCTTTTTAACTTAAGAAAATGTCAGTAATTCCTCATAGAACAAAGTATATTCTTGACAGCAAATTGTAATAGTTACTTCTTTCTGCAGCTATTAGTCGTATCAAGGAAACCAGCTGAAGTTTTAAATGTTTCTTAAAATTATGTGAATCATCAGATCAAACGTTTAATGTGAAATAATTTTATTAATACACATTAAATTCAGCATTATGTTCGAATTTTAAGAAAACATTGACTTAAATACATGTAACAATTATACCAAATGCAAAATATAAAACACTTTAGGAATATCAAGATCTGTTCAGAATGAAACCTGCACTTGCAATATAAAAATATAAAAAATTGGAATACATGTACATGCTAATATGGGCTGACAAGTTCATTCTAAACAGCATTTTTCAAATAAGCCGTTATGAAACTGTATCACAGGGTACAGAATTTAAATTCTTACAATTTCTTCACAGTTCGTTTTAAAAAATGAAATAATTGTCTTCAGTGATGATAGCTGCAGTCTTATATTGCTTTGTAAATCCTCGTACACACAATGTCGTCCACTGTCATGGTCTGAAAAATACAACTGAAATTAATCGACTTTCTGGCACAGTTTCGAAGAATCAAATTAAACGTACTGTTTGGGAACGCAGTTACAGGCTATGATGATTTTTCTTTGCAACTACTTATAACTATCAGACTGACAACTGAAAATTTAGCCTCAAAGTTAACATTAAGTGCTTTGGAGTCTGTTTCACTGCCAAGCTAGAGATCAATTTACAACGTAGCATTTGATTTCTTGTTTTTGCCAAAATGTTACCATGCAGCTCTTAGCGAAGCTGTAATTTGATATCTGACTTCTGAAGATGTGTTCTAAATACTCCATATCTTGCCACATATTTTACAAGACGCCACAATTGAGTCTTACACTGGTTTAATGGGCTTGTAATCTTCTAACAATCCACAAAGATAACGCATGGCTACCTTCACTGTTGACTTAATACAGAAGCAGAGAGTTTTACCATAGATACACAAAGTGATTACCGCCCCAGGTGGTAACCTCTTAATGAATGTGGTGTCCGTTTCGTGGCTATGGTCGTACATGTATACCCGACAAGTAGAGCGGCCAGGCGGCTCTGGACAAAAATATAAGCGGCAAGGGGCATTTACTTATGCCCGGCAAGCAGGAAGTCATGACGGGTGGACGCGGGAACAGGTAAACGTGCACCCTAAAATTAGCGACTGGCTATCGTCAGAATTTCAACACACCTGCCAGCATCTTCGTTAGCTACTCTTCTTCGTAATGTCGGAAAGCGCTACAGCTTTGACCTGCTCCTTTCTGCTTACGAGTCGACTGAATACTAATAATTTTATTTCCTGACGTACAAAGGACAGATGACACAAATTTTTATAATCTGAAGAGCATGAACTATCCCAATTAACTGATGTGCCAGATGTTACAAAAGGCCAACAGTGCACCAAAATACTAGTAGTATCTCACCAACATTCTCAGCAGCGAAGAATAGAAATTGGCACGCACAGTCCAGTAACTATAATTTGACTTCCTAATCTACGAAGTACATATGATACAAATACATGTGATTTGAAAGGCATGAATTGTCCTCACGTGTCAGATGTTTCAAAAGTCGAACGGTATGGCAAAATACTGAGTTTCTCGGTGACTCTCTGCCGCACGGAACAGAAGACCGTCCGAGTACTGGGTGTCCTCGCTGGAAACTTTTCCCTTTAAAACTATGTATAGAAATATATTGATCCGATGTTAATGAGGTTTTAAGTATTGCAGGCACTTATGTTGGTAGCGTAAATCTTAAGCTAAAAATTCTCAAAAACAAAAATTCTTATCATTTTTCTGAGCTCACTTTTCTTCACCTCAAGAAAAACTAATAACAGAAAGCAGGGATTAGCTTTGACATTCTCTTTCACTGAAGCCACTGTGACTGTACATTGTGATACTGGTTCTATAATGAGTATTACTGAAGAGTAGTTTTATGTGCTGTGGAACGTGCGGTTAGCCGACAGTGGACACAGCCTGCAGCAGTCTTAGGGTTGTTTGTGGCTCTCCAGCGAGGAGCACAGTATCTCCACAACCTTTAGCTGCTCAGTTGGACTGGACGCTCGGTTCTAGCCGCCACGCAGGGGGTTGAAATATCAACGTGAAAATGTGATCAAAATGCTCCATAGCTTGCCATAGATTTAACTAGTTGCTGCAGTTGGTGTTAACACTGGTACAATGCCCTTCCAAGTATCTCAAAACTCGCAAAGATAGCGTATGCCTACCTTCACTTGGGACATAATAACGAAGTAGAAAATTTTGATAAACGTCGGAGAGCAGCCTATCGCGATTGCGGTTTATCGTATCGCGACATTTGTACTGGAGTTGGTACAGATCCAACGACTGTTAGCAGAATATGGAACCGGTGGATTCAGAAGAGTGCTACGGAACGCCGTGGTGGATCCCAACGGCCTCGTATCAATACCAGTCAAGATGACAGGCATATTATCCGCATGGCTGTAACGGATCGTGCAGTCACGTCTCGATCCCTGCGTCAGCAGATGGGGACGTTTGCAATACAACAACCATCTGCACGAACAGTTCGACGACGTGTGCAGCAGCGCGGACTTCCAGCTCGAAGACCGTGGCTGCGGTTACCCTTGACGCTACATCACAGACAGGAGCGCCTGTGATGGTGTACTCAACGACGAACCTGGGTGCACAAATGGCAAAACGTCATTTTTTCGGATTAATCCAGGTTCTGTTTACAGCATCATGATGGTCGCATCCGTGTTTGGCGACATCGCGTTGAACGCACATTGGAAGCATGTATTCGTCATCGCCATACTGGCGTATCACCCGGCGTGATGGTATGGGGTGCCATTGGTTACACGTTTCGGTCACCTCTTGTTCGCATTGACGGCACTTTGGAACAGTGCACGTTACATTTAAGATGTGCTACGACCCGTGGCTCTACCCTTCATTCGATCCCTGCGAAACCCTACATCTCAGCAGGATAATGCACGACCGCATGTTGCCTTTTTAAGTTGTAGAATTTGACTGCTGTTAAAGAAACATTCCAGACTGATTAACGCTATCGCCAGTAAATAAATTCATAATGTCTAAACTGTAGTAATTATGTAGTCTTCCGTTGTTACCTAGGTGGCAACATTATTTTACTTTTATTTACAGTCTATACAAAGAACTGAAATGTTTACTGATAAGTGCTGAATTTTAATACTTTAGGAAAAATATCTTTCTATTTTTAATTATGTCACACGAAAACAAAATGTTATACATATGCGAAGTGCCTTGCTTCAACATGATAAAGTTACATCCAACAATAACACTACTTAGCCTCTAGAAATAAAGCATATTTTTTCAGTTTGATGTTTAACATTTTTGAACCAAATTTTAAATTACTGAGAATACTCGCATTTTCATATGAGTAATAATAAAAAATAAGACACTCATTTATTAAAAAGCTATGATTCAATATTTGGTAATAAACAAAGCCATTTATTAATAAATATGAAATTTAAGTAAGCATAAAAGTTTATACCAAGGGGATTAAAAATTTTTAAAGGTACTTTCATTGTTATCTTTTGAACTTTATGTAGTTAATTCAAGATTTAAAACTGATACAACGGAAATGTTTTGATTGTTGATGCAGCAATGGTGCAAAAAGAATAATATAATAAAAATAAAAGTGCGAATTATTGATTAACAAAAAAGGTATTATAATTTGACTCCCTACAATTCTTTCAATTACCTTGTTCAAGATTGTTATCCTAGGAGATTAGGAGGAGGAGGAGATTAGTGTAACGTCCCGTCGACAACGAGGTCATTAGAGACGGAGCGCAAGCTCGGGTGAGGGAAGGATGGGGAAGGAAATCGGCCGTGCCCTTTCAAAGGAACCATCCCGGCATTTGCCTGAAGCGATTTAGGGAAATCACGGAAAACCTAAATCAGGATGGCCGGAGACGGGATTGAACCGTCGTCCTACCGAATGCGAGTCCAGTGTGCTAACCACTGCGCCACCTCACTCGGTCTAGGAGATTAGGATTACCACACTTCCGCTCCACGAACTCAGCTGCTGGCGAAAATGTTAATACACTAAATTTTTTGTGGTAAATAGTGGACGGAAAATTAATTCTTAAAGTACTTTTGAATACATTATGGGAGTGGCAGTGATCAATGTCTTACAAATATTTGCTATTAAAAACAGTCTATTTCCAACAGAAAGAGGTTCCTACTCAGTGGTCTGAAGATGGTCACAGTAGTGGTCGAAACCGGTCACCTTGATAAATAAATCGTGATCAAGACTGAGAAGTAATTTTTTTACTATTGAAAATAAAGTTGACTTCTTAGAAATTTTTTATTTCATTTTTAATTGCTTCGCACTGATTTAGAAAATTCATGTTTAGGCACTGTAAGTAAGAAACTACAAACAAAGAAGAGGAGGGTCAGTCTCTACTAAATTTCTGTTCCTTTGTTAGTAAACTACACTGTATAAAACAATTAAGGGGTTACATTTCAAATTCCCGTAATTGTCTCCCATTAAGACCAGAGGTTGGAAATTTGGCTCAAAGGTACCTACAATCTCTCTCAGTAAAGGTGCAAAATCGAGGCATCCAGTGCCTTCACACTTGGGCTCGGCAATGCTTCCAAATGTAAGGTGTCTACACATTCGGAAAAAAGACCAAAGCTCGGAACTTCGCGTGAAGTGGATTAATGAAGTTTCATTGACACCAACCTACAGCACAATTCTGCCCGACGTATCCGACGAGTGGACAGTCCTCACAGCCCTTCTTACCTGCATTTCACCCCGTCTCTTGGTGCACCTACCATGGAGGTCAGAACCGCGACGCTCAGCTGTTTCCTTATGGCTGACCGAGGGAAAGGTTTCCAATACGCTACCGCTCAGAATCGACACGAGAAGGCCTCAATGTGTTGCATAGAGGGCGTCAATGAAACCACCCCTTTACTTGAGGCGTTGATTCCCAGACATCTCGCTATAGGAAGCAACAGTTCGAAGTGCGATGAGTAACAGGGCGACATTCTTGACAAACTTCTACGCTGTTGACGTCCCCCAAACGAATTAGCCCATCTCTAAGGGCATCGTGTGTCTGCAACCAAATTGAGAGCGTTCTCACCTCTGTGAAGTGCAGCACGACCGCAATTTTTGTCCTGGTGTACAGGGTGGAACCACAAGGGACCGTTCAAACTCACTCTACGAAATTTTTGACGTCATCCGAAGCAGCAAAAGGTGTTTATGCTTCTTCAGCACTCCTGTTTCGTGCCCTCCTATGGCGTGATCACAGCTAAGCACTGCGTCAGTGAACTAGCGCCTGCTGGTAGTGTGACAAATCTAATGGTTATTGAAAGGGGTACTTGTCATACTAGCGCCAAGGAATCAGTAAATGGCTGTCTGTACAGCGCCATTTTTTAAACTTTTTTGTAAAGTTTTGAAGGTAGGAGACGAGGTACTGGCAGAAGTACAGCTGTGAGGACGGGGCGTGAGTCGTGCTTGGGTAGCTCAGTTGGTAGAGCACTTGCCCGCGAAAGGCAAAGGTCGCGATTTAGAGTGTCGGTCCGGCACACAGTTTTAATCTCCCAGGAAGTTTCATATCAGCGCACACTCCGCTGCAGAGTGAAAATCTCATTCTGGTAGCGGCATTTTTGTTGAAGTGGCCAGCGAACACCCGTGGGTGGCTCTCAGGTATCTTAGCGGGATCCTTTGACGTTTTATTCACGCATGCGTCAATTTCGCGACCTCCTTAGATCACGCCAGAGAAGTGCGCGAAACATCAGGGCTGAAAAATCATAAGCAACCATTTCTGCCTCGGATCTCTCTTGATTTTCATCAAATGGTTTTGAACGATCACTAGCATACCGGAGCGAACACTGCGCTTGTGATACATTCCAAAGTCGAGCGATAACGTTAATTGGGGTTATAGGCCCATGAGGTCTCTTTCCTGTAGGTCATCTCACTGAATTGTTCACGAAACGTGTAGATATCAACGCCGCAAGTAAAGGGGTAGTTCATTGACACCATTTATGCCATCCCCTGTGACCTTTTGTCGATTCTGATAGGCGGTGTGTCGAAATCTGTTCAGCAACCCATTAGAAAGCAGAATAATTTAAATGCTGGGCGTCGCGTTTCTGATCTCCATCGCAGAGACGTTAAAAGGAGGAGTTAAATATGGGTAGCAAGGGCTGTGACGACCTTCTCATTGTGTCACACGTCCACGGCGGCATTGAGCGGAATAGTGGAATAGTGGAATGTAACATCATTAACCAGCTCTACACCTCACATGAACTTCTGAGGACTGGTCTTTTTTCCGCAAGTGTCCACAACTTGCCGTCTGAAGCGGCGTCGTGACATATCAAGGCGCCAGGATTTTGCACCATTACAGACGAAGGTTGTAGGAATCTTTGAGACTGCTGAGAACTTACACCACACCTAAAGACTGGTCAAAAGAGTTGAGGCTTTGGACCCAGACTGGAAGCAGTGCTACTCGATGACTGCTTTCGCGCTGACCCTACTCACCATCTTCAGCTCTTCGTCTGAGAACTCCCGCACAGTGGTGGTGGTCTTCTCGCCCTTCTGGATGTGGTGCAGCTTGTTGCCTTCCTGGGTGATGGTAGAATTCACTTTGCGGCCGTCAGGAGTCTCCTCTACGAACTCCTCATCGAGTTTGAAGGCTATGAGCATGGTCCTGAACGCCGACGCAGACTTGAACGTGTAGGTGTCACCGTCCTTTGTCAGCTCCACGACGGGGCTAACTGCGCCGGCCATCTTGCGAGCCAACATGCCCGCCCCTGTAACAGATATGCGATGCTTTACTATTAAGCGGTTCACTGCTGCAGCGCCAGATTACAGCGAAAGTTACAAGTACCCTCCTAACTATGGCAGTCACGGTCGGTATTCACGTCACTGATTTTAGCTACATGGGCTTCTCTGTCACACATAATACAAAATCCCTCAAGTAAACAGAGGAACTACTAAAAGACGTATCAACATTCGCCTTAAAGAATCCAATGGCAGTTGGCTGGGCAGCACGGATAATCGTCAGTAGCAGATCGTGTATTGGGTCCAGGAAACCACCAAATTCGCTTCTCTGATCCTCTAGTTTTATAAAAGTCTCATCATTACTATGTCAGCACGTACAGGAAGCTACTGAAATTAAAAACAAAAACTTTAACGAAAGGAGGACTAAAATTAAGAACCTTGCGGGCTGCAGTGCTCAAAAAGCAGAAACAACATGTGCAGTAGAAGCTGTGTAACGTCTTCTATGTGCTGTCTAAATTTAATCGAGCTTTGTTACTTGGCAGTGACACACAGCGTGAAAGTTTCGTAATTACGTTCTGCACACCATTGTACATAAAATTATTTGTGGTTTAAAGTACAGCATCCTTGCTTTTCTCACATTAGTGTATACGCTAAAGCTTTCAGTACAAGTATCAAGAGCTTGAATCAATAGTAAATTGTTCTTTTTCTAGCGCATATCCTTTCTGGATGTTGTTGAAAATCATAGCTACATCGGTTATACTTGTTCGAAAAAACTGTTCGTTCGTATGTGAAGTCCATGTCTGTAAGTTTCCGCTACAAGATGTTCCTCCTCTAGCTAGCCCTCTTTTATCAAGCAGATACTCAGGAGAATGTCGTTATCAGGATAAAGAAAACTGGCTTCCTACGGATTGGAGTGTGGAATGTCAGATCCCTTAATAGGACAGGTAGGTTAGAAAATTTAAAAAGGGAAATGGATAGGTTAAAGTTAGATATAGTGGGAATTAGTGAAGTTACGTGGCAGAAGGAACAAGACCTCTGGTCAGGTGACTACAGGGTTATAAACACAAAATCAAATAGGGGTAATGCAGGAGTAGGTTTAATAATGAATAGGAAAATAGGAATGCGGGTAAGCTACTACAAACAGCATAGTGAACGCATTACTGTGGCCAAGATAGATACGAAGCCCACACATACTACAGTAGGACAAGTTTATATGCCAACTAGCTCTGCAGATGATGAAGAAATTGAAGAAAAGTACGATGAAATAAAAGAAATTGTTCAGATAGTGAAGGGAGACGAAAATTTAATAGTAATGGGTGACTGGAATTCGAGTGTAGGAAAAGGGAGAGAAGGAAACATAGTAGGTGAATATGGATTGGGGCTAAGAAATGAATAAGGAAGCCGCCTAGTAGAATTTTGCACGGAGCACAACTTAATCATAGCTAACACTTGGTTTAAGAATCATGAAGGAAGGTTGTATACGTGGAAGAACCCTGGAGATACTAAAAGGTATCAGATAGATTATATAATGGTAAGACAGAGATTTAGGAACCAGGTTTTAAGTTGTAAGACATTTCCAGGGGCAGATGTGGACTCTGACCACAATCTATTGGTTATGAACTGTAGATTAAAACTGAAGAAACTGTGGGAATTTAAGGAGATGGAACATGGATAAACTAAAAGAACCAGAGGTTGTACAGAGTTTCAGGGAGAGCATAAGGGAGCAATTGACAGGAATGAGGGAAAGAAATACAGTAGAAGAAGAATGGGTAGCTTTGAGGGATGAAGTAGTGAAGGCAGCAGAGGATCAAGTAGGTAAAAAGACGAGGGCTAATAGAAATCCTTGGGTAACAGAAGAAATATTGAATTTAATGGATGAAAGGAGAAAATATAAGAATGCAGTAAATGAAGCAGCAAAAAGGAATACAAATGTCTCAAAAATGAGATCGACAGGAAGTGCAAAATGGCTAAGCAGGGATGGCTAGAGGACAAATTTAAGGATGTAGAGGCTTATCTCACTAGGGGTAAGACAGATACTGCCTACAGGAAAATTAAAGAGACCTTTGGAGAAAAGAGCCACTTGTATGAACATCAAGAGCTCAGATGGAAACCCAGTTCTAAGCAAAGAAGGGAAAGCAGAAAGGTGGAAGGAGTATATAGAGGGCCTATATTATGGAAATGGAAGAGGATGAAGATGAAATGGGAGATACGATACTGCGTGTAGAGTTTGACAGAGCACTGAAAGACCTGAGTCGAAACAAGGCCCCTGGAGTAGACAACATTCCATTGGAACTACTGACGACCTTGGCAGAGTCAGTCCTGACAAAGCTCTACTATCTGGTGAGCAAGATGTATGAGACAGGAGAAATACCCTCAGACTTCAAGAAGAATATGATAATTCCAATCCCAAAGAAAGCAGGTGTTGACAGATGTGAAAATTACCGAACTATCAGTTTAATAAGTCACAGCTGCAAAATACTAACGCGAATTCCTTACTGACGAATGGACAAACTAGTAGAAGCCGACCTTGGGGAAGATCAGTTTGGATTCCATAGAAATGTTGGAACACGTGAGGCAATACTGACCCTACGACTTATCTTAGAAGCTAGATTAAGGAAGGGCAAACCTACGTTTCTTGCATTTGTAGACTTGGAGAAAGCTTTTGACAATGTTGACTGGAATACTCTCTTTCAAATTCTGAGGTGGCAGGGGTAAAATACAGGGAGCGAAAGGCTATTTACAATTTGTACAGAAACCAGATGACAGTAATAAGAGTCGAGGGGCATGAAAGGGAAGCAGTGGTTGGGAAAGGAGTGAGACAGGGTTGTAGCCTCTCCCCGATGTTATTCAATCTGTATATTGAGCAAGCAATAAAGGAAACAAAAGAAAAATTTGGAGTAGGTATTAAAATCCATGGCGAAGAAATAAAAACTTCGAGGTTCGCCGATGACATCGTAATTCTGTCAGAGACAGCAAAGGACTTGGAAGAGCAGTTGAACGGAATGGATAGTGTCTTGAAAGGAGGATATAAGATGAACATCAACAAAAGCAAAACTAGGATAATGGAATGGAGTCGAATTAAGTCGGGTGATGCTGAGGGAATTAGATTAGGAAATGAGACACTTCAAGTAGTAAAGGAGTTATGCTATGTGGGGAGCAAAATAACTGATGATGGTCGAAGTAGAGAGGATATAAAATGTAGACTGGCAATGGCAAGGGAAGCGTTTCTGAAGCAGAGAAATTTGTTAACATCGAATATAGATTTATGTATCAGGAAGGCGTTTCTGAAAGTATTTGTATTGAGTGTAGCCATGTATGGAAGTGAAACATGGACGATTACTAGTTTGGACAAGAAGAGAATAGAAGCTTTCGAAATGTGGTGCTACAGAAGAATACTGAAGATAAGGTGGATACATCATGTAACTAATGAGGAGGTATTGAATAGGATTGGGGAGAAGAGAAGTTTGTGGCACAACTTGACTAGAAGAAGGGATCTGTTGGTAGGACATGTTTTGAGGATCACAAATTTAGCGTTCGAGGGCAGCGTGGAGGGTAAAAATCGTAGAGGGAGACCAAGAGATGAGTACACTAAGCAGATTCAGAAGGATGTGGGTTGCAGTGGGTACTGGGATATGAAGCTTGCACAGGATAGAGTAGCATGGAGAGCTGAATCAAACCGGTCTCAGGACTGAAGACCACAACAAACAACAACCTCTCCTTGAAGAATGTTCAGCAGCAGTTTGTACCTATTTCGATTGCTCGTTACATGAGCGAGATATAATTTTTGAAGCTTACTGCTTTTAGGAGTTGTTCTCCC
The DNA here is from genome assembly GCF_023897955.1 of Schistocerca gregaria. Lineage (NCBI taxonomy): Eukaryota > Metazoa > Arthropoda > Insecta > Orthoptera > Acrididae > Schistocerca > Schistocerca gregaria. Next base: position 122,744,763 of record NC_064927.1, on the reverse strand, counting down.
TTCGTTTTATGGATAATGTCGTTGTTAGTAAATGCATCTGTCCATGCCACTCTTAGCATTCTCCTATACAGCCATAACCCAACTGCCTCTAGCATAATATCAATATAACAGGCACAGAGTCGCAATTCATGTCTCTGCATCTTTCGAGTAATATCTGAATGCAGAACAGATACTTTCGAGTATCGATAGTATTTCTAAAGGAAAACTCTGTAGATGCTATTTGTGCTTCACAAACTTTGCAGTTTGATTTGTGAATAAGTTTTGAGAATACTCTCAATGGCAAAAAAGAAAAGAAAAATGCATCACGAAGGAGTGTGCAAATTGGTCACAAACTGATATTCAGACAGATATCGACGGAAAATGAGGAATTCTTAACTTTGGCTGCCGACAGTCGAATCTGTGATGCTGCAGTGCAATTTCACCCATAGACGAGCAAGTCGCCGAAGTGGCGTCAAATCGAAAGAGTTGCTCACGGCGAAGAGGTCCTAGTCACACGACATTTTATTTACCGCGCAGCTGGCAAGGATGGTAAACAAATGGGATGTCGATACCAGGGCACAAAGTCTTTGCGAATTTCATTCAGTGTACTCAGTTGGACAGTAACTATGCCTCACAGACAGGCCCGTGAACAATATACGCAGGTAGGAAAGTTTTAGTTGGGCTCAAAGAAGCCGGTTGGAGTAATGCACGAATCGCGCGACATTTTAATAACAGCCATGAGACTCTTCGACGATGTTGATAGGAATACGTGAACCATGGTCTAACACAACGTCAAGAAAAAAGTGGTCGACCTACATCTACATCCACACCTACATGGTTACTCTGCAATTCACACTTAAGTGCCTGGCAGATGGTTCATCGAACCATTTTCATACTACTTCTCTACCATTCCACTCTTGAAAGGCGCATGGGAAAAGGAACACCTAGATCATTCCGTTCGAGCTCTGATTTCTGTTATTTTATTATGATGTCATTTCTCCATACGTAATTGGGTGTCAACAAAATATTTTCGCATTCGGAAGAGAAAGTTGGTGATTGAAATTGCGTAAATAGATCTCGCCGCAAAGAAAACCGCCTTTGCTTCAGTGACTACCTCTACTCGCGTGTCGTATCAGTGACAATCTCACACCTATTGCGCGGTAACACGAAACGAGCTGCCCTTCTTTGCACTTTTTTGATGTCCTCCCTCAATCCCACCTGGTAAGGATCCCACACTGCGCAGCAGTATTCCAGTAGAGGTCGCACAAGTGTAATGTAGACTGTCGCTTCAGTGGGTTTGTCGCATCTTCTAAGTGTTCTCCCAACAAAGCGCAGTCTGTTTCGTGTTCTGCACAATATTATCTATGTGATCTTTCCAATATAAGTTGCTCTCAACTGTAATTCCTAGGTATTTAGTCGAATTGACAGCCCTTAGATTTGTGCGATTTATCTATACCCCAAATTTATCGGATTTCTTTTAGTACCCCTGTGGATGACTTCGTACTTTTCTTTGTTTAGTGGCAATTTCCGCTTTTTGCACCATACAGAAATTCTCTCTAGATCATTTTGTAATTGGAATTGATTGTCTGATGATTTTACTAGACGGTAAATTACAGCGTCATCTGCAAACAATCTAACTTGACTGCTCAGATTATCACCTAGATCATTATTGCAAATCAGGAACAGCAGAGGGCCTATGACACTACCTTGCGGAACGCCAGATATCACTTCTGTTCTACTTGATGATTTACTGCCTTTCACTACGAACTGTGACCTCTCTGAGAGGAAATCACGAATCCAGTCACACAAATGAGACGATAGTCTATATGCACGCAATTTGATCAATAGTTGCTTATGAGGAACGGCATCAAACGCCTTCTGCAAATCTAGGAATATGGAATCGATCTGAGATTACTTATTGGGAATAAAGGACTAGCTACACAAGAACAATATTTTCTGAATCCGTGTTGGTTATGTATCAATAAATCAGTTTCTTCAAGGTGATTCATAATGTTCGAGAACAGTATGTGCTCCAAAATCCTACTGCAAATTGAGGTCAGTGATATGGGTCTGTAATTCAATGAGTTACTCTTATTTCCTTTCTTGAATATTGCTGTGACTGTGCTACTTTCCAGTCTTTAGGAACAGACCTTCCGTCAAGTGAGCGGTTGTGTATGAGTGTTAAGAAAGGCGCTATTGTGTTTGCATACTATGATAGGAACCTGATTGGTATACCATCTGGACCGGAAGACGTGCCTCTCTTAAGTGTTTTGAGTTGTTTCGCAACACCTGAAGATATCTACTTTTATGTCAGTCATGCTAACAGCTGTTCTGGTTTCGAGTTGTGGAATATTTATTTCGTCTTCTTTCGTGAAGGAATTACGGAAAACTGTATTTAGTAACTCCGCTTTAGTGGCACCATCATCGGTAACATTTCCATCGCTATCGACCAGTGACAATATTGACTGGTTTAGCCACTGGTGTACTTTACATACGACCAGAATGTCTGAGTTTTCTACCATATTTTGAGACAATGTTTCATTGTGGAAACTATTAAAAGCATCTCGCATTGACGTCCGCACTAAATTTCGAGCTTCCGTGAAACTTAGCCAGTCTTTCGGATTTTGCGTTCTTCTGAATTAGGCACAATTTTTTCGTTGCTTCTGCTTTGTGTATCATGATAGATCACTCCCGTCTCTTACTAACTTATGCGGTATGAATCTATATTGCTGTCGATACGGTATCTTTGAATTTGTGCCATATGTGGTCTACACTTACATAATCAGCTTGGAAGGAATGGAGTCTCTCTCTTAGGAAGGCATCAAGCCAATTTTTATCTGCTGTTTTAAATAGATACATTTTGCGTTTATTTTTAGTGGTTTGGTTGATATGCTTTTGAGCCTCGCTACAATGACCTTGGGATCACTAATCCCTGTATCCGTCATGACGCTCTCTATTAGCTTTCACAAGCTGCGACGTGGTCGCGAAAAAACACAGTGACCTGGATATGTAATAAGTTTCCTTTAATTTACGTATATGGTCACAATCTTGTTTGGTTAACAGATTACCGGTTCGGTCTTTAATTACCATCATCAGATCTGCAGCAAAAATGAGAAAAATGGGAAAAATATAAATACACTCGCAAACTGTATACAGCTTAAGAACATATTGAAAAGTAGTACTGACAATATTTACAATTGTGCGCTTTAAATATGAGAGCCGGCCGAAGTGGCGGTGCGGTTCTAGGCGCTGCAGTCTGGAACCGCGAGACCACTACGGTCGCAGGTTCGAATCCTGCCTCGGGCATGGATGTGTGTAATCTCCTTAGTTTAGTTAGGGTAACTAGTTCTAAGTTCTAGGGGACTAATGATCTCAGACGTTGAGTCCCATAGTGCTCAGAGTCATTTGAACCATTTTTTAAATATGAAGAGGCATACCTGTTTCATAAAAACAAAGTCCTAATGTGCTGTAGCCATGGTGGCATCGTCAAATGTTATATGCGGAATCAGCACCAGCATCGTAAAATACATATAAATCACATCACATGCACGAGTCATGTTGTCAGTAAAACTACTGTTTAAAACAAGTTGCCATACAGTAGCCACAAGATGTTTGTGTCGTAAGTTGACCAGATGCTAATGTCGCCATACACTAGTTTCCAATAATTAATTGAAATAGCGAAAATAAAAGGGGGATACAATAGTTAAAGTCTGTAATAAGCTTATAAAGTATAAACGGTGTTACAGTAATAAAAATCAATAAAAAGAAGAACACGACAAAAGTAATATTGTTAAAAGGACGAAGAGTTAAAAAACAGTGGTTGACATGTGCTCCAGTGCCAATATTCTAGACAATGACAAATATTAAGCACCTTTGATATTGCAGCGGGTAATATTTAACATAAAACAAATCGCTAAAGGAGCCACAAATGAATGAAAATGTAGTTCTGCACATAATCTCTATTAGATCAATTATTTGAGGGTAAGAGGTCACCCCCATGAGCCATGGACCTTGCGTTGGTGGGGAGGCTTGCGTGCCTCAGCGATACAGATGGCCGTACCGTAGGTGCAACCACAACGGAGGGATATCTGTTGAGAGGCCAGACAAACGTGTGGTTCCTGAAGAGGGGCAGCAGCCCTTTCAGTAGTTGCAGGGGCAACAGTCTGGATGGTTGACTGATCAGGCCTTGCAACATTAACCAAAACGGCCTTGCTGTGCTGGTACTGCGAACGGCTGAAAGCAAGGGGAAACTACAGCCGTAATTTTTCCCGAGGAATTGCAGCTTTACTGTATGATTAAATGATGATGGCATCCTCTTGGGTAAAATATTCCGGAGGTAAAATAGTCCCCCATTCGGATCTCCGGGCGGGGACTACTCAGGAGGATGTCGTTATCAGGAGAAAGAAAACTGGCGTTCTACGGATCGGAGCGTGGAATGTCAGATCCCTTAATCGGGCAGGTAGGTTAGAAAATTTAAAAATGGAAATGGATAGATTAAAGTTAGATATAGTGGGAATTAGTGAAGTTCGGTAGCAGGAGGAACAAGACTTCTGGTCAGGTGACTACAGGGTTATAAACACAAAATCAAATAGGGGTAATGCAAGAGTAGGTTTAATAATGAATAGGAAAATAGGAATGCGGGTAAGCTACTACAAACAGCATAGTGAACGCATTACTGTGGCCAAGATAGATACGAAGCCCACACATACTACAGTAGTACAAGTTTATATGCCAACTAGCTCTGCAGATGATAAGAAATTGAAGAAAAGTACGATGAAATAAAAGAAATTGTTCAGATAGTGAAGGGAGACGAAAATTTAATAGTAATGGGTGACTGGAATTCGAGTGTAGGAAAAGGGAGAGAAGGAAACATAGTAGGTGAATATGGATTGGGGCTAAGGAATGAAAGAGGAAGCCGCCTAGTAGAATTTTGCACGGAGCACAATTTAATCATAGCTAACACTTGGTTTAAGAATCATGAAAGAAGGTTGTATACGTGGAAGAACCCTGGAGATACTAAAAGGTATCAGATAGATTATATAATGGTAAGACAGAGATTTAGGAACCAGGTTTTAAGTTGTAAGACATTTCCAGGGGCAGATGTGGACTCTGACCACAATCTATTGGTTATGACCTGTAGATTAAAACTGAAGAAACTGCAAAAATGTGGGAAATTAAGGAGATGGGACCTGGATAAACTGAAAGAACCAGAGATTGTACAGAGTTTCAGGGAGAGCATAAGGGGACAATTGACAGGAATAGGGGAAAGAAATACAGTAGAAGAAGAATGGGTAGCTGTGAGGGATGAAGTAGTGAAGGCAGCAGAGGATAAAGACGAGGGCTGCTAGAAATCCTTGGGTAACAGAAGAAATATTGAATTTAATTGATGAAAGGAGAAAATATAAAAATGCAGTAAATGAAGCAGGCAAAAAGGAATACAGACGTTTCAAAAATGAGATCGACAGGAAGTGCAAAATAGCTAAACAGGGATGGCTAGAGGACAAATGTAAGGATGTAGAAGCTTATCTCACTAGGGGTAAGATAGCTACTGCCTACAGGAAAATTAAAGAGACCTTTGGAGAGAAGAGAACCACGTGTATGAATATCAAGAGCTCAGATGGCAACCCAGTTCTAAGCAAAGAAGGGAAGGCAGAAAGGTGGAAGGAGTATATGGAAGGTTTATACAAGGGTGATGTACTTGAGAGGATGTAGATGAAGACGAAATGGGAGATACGATACTGCGTGAAGAGTTTGACAGAGCACTGAAAGACCTGAGTCGAAACAAGGCCCCCGGAGTAGACAACATTCCATTAGAACTACTGACGGCCTTGGGAGAGCCAGTCATGACAAAACTCTACCAGCTGGTGAGCAAGATGTGTGAGACAGGCGAAATGCCCTCAGACTTCAAGAAGAATATAATAATTCCAATCCCGAAGATAGCAGGCGCTGACAGATGTGAAAATTACCGAACTATCAGTTTAATAAGTCACAGCTGCAAAATACTAACGCGAATTCTTTACAGACGAATGGAAAAACTGGTAGATGCAGACCTCGGGAAGGATCAGTTTGGATTCCGTCGAAATGTTGGAACACGTGAGGCAATACTGACCTTACGACTTATCTTAGAAGAAAGATTAAGAAAAGCAAACCTACTTTTCTAGCATTTGTAGACTTGGAGAAAGCTTTTGACAATGTTGACTGGAATACTCTCTTTCAAATTCTGAGGTGGCAGGGGTAAAATACACGGAGCGAAAGGCTATTTACAATTTGTACAGAAACCAGATGACAGTAATAAGAGTCGAGGGGCATGAAAGGGAAGCAGTGGTTGGGAAAGGAGTGAGACAGGGTTGTAGCCTCTCCCCGATGTTATTCAATCTGTATATTGAGCAAGCAATAAAGGAAACAAAAGAAAAATTTGGAGTAGGTATTAAAATCCATGGCGAAGAAATAAAAACTTCGAGGTTCGCCGATGACATCGTAATTCTGTCAGAGACAGCAAAGGACTTGGAAGAGCAGTTGAACGGAATGGATAGTGTCTTGAAAGGAGGATATAAGATGAACATCAACAAAAGCAAAACTAGGATAATGGAATGGAGTCGAATTAAGTCGGGTGATGCTGAGGGAATTAGATTAGGAAATGAGACACTTCAAGTAGTAAAGGGGTTATGCTATGTGGGGAGCAAAATAACTGATGATGGTCGAAGTAGAGAGGATATAAAATGTAGACTGGCAATGGCAAGGGAAGCGTTTCTGAAGCAGAGAAATTTGTTAACATCGAATATAGATTTATGTATAAGGAAGGCGTTTCTGAAAGTATTTGTATTGAGTGTAGCCATGTATGGAAGTGAAACATGGACGATTACTAGTTTGGACAAGAAGAGAATAGAAGCTTTCGAAACGTGGTGCTACAGAAGAATACTGAAGATAAGGTGGATACATCACGTAACTAATGAGGAGGTATTGAATAGGATTGGGGAGAAGAGAAGTTTGTGGCACAACTTGACTAGAAGAAGGGATCGGTTGGTAGGACATGTTTTGAGGCATCAAGGGATCACAAATTTAGCGTTCGAGGGCAGCGTGGAGGGTAAAAATCGTAGAGGGAGACCGAGAGATGAGTACACTAAGCAGATTCAAAAGGATGTAGGTTGCAGTAGGTACTGGGAGATGAAGCAGCTTGCACAGCATGGAGTAGCATGGAGAGCTGCATCAAACCAGTCTCAGGACTGAAGACAACAACAACAACAACAACAGAGGTCAAGTGTGTTTTCGCAACTATTTACAATTCGTGTGGGCTCATGAACTAATTGTCCCAAGTAATTCTCAGAGAAAGCATTTAGTACAATTTAGAAGATTGTTTTCTGTCTACCACCGGCTTTGAACATGGGTTTTCGCCAACAAATCTAGGGTATATTTATGGTCCGGGGTGCCATTTCATTTCATAGCAAGACACCTTTTGTCGTCACCCTTACGGCACAGTGGTGCGCCGACGGTATTCTACACTGATGTTCATAAATTAAGGATAATGCTGATACATGGTGAAACAACGATCTGGCGGGCGGTTTGCAAGTTTAAATTACCTCGGGGTATGACCATGTGGTGCATTTGACCTGCGGTCGTCGCACTGTGGCGCTGTCAGCAGTTCGCATACGCAGAGCTGTGTTGGTGCATGTCAGAGTACGATGCAGTGAGTAAGTGTGCAGACGTTTTCAGACATGCTAATGGTGACTGTGTGTCGAAAATGGCTCAAAGAACACATATTGAAGACGTTATGAGGAGTAGAATACTCGGGCGACTGAAGGCTAGTCAAAGACAACGGGTCGTAGCATGGCGCCTTCCGTGTGCCACAAAGGGTGATCTCAAGATTCCAGCAGACAGGAAACGTGTCCAGGCGCTACAGTACTGAATGTCCACAGTGTACAACACCACAAGAAGACCGATATCTCACCATCAGCGCCCGCAGACGGCCACGGAGAACTGCAGGTAGCCTTGCTCGGGACATTACCGCAGCCATTGGAACAGATGTCGCCAGACACACAGTCTACAGACGACTGAACAGACATGGTTTATTCGTCTGGAGACATGGAAGATGCATTCCACTGACACCTGGTGGCAGGAGAGCCCGTAAAGCCTGATGTCAAGAACACAGCACATTGTCACTGGAACAGTGGTTCCAGGTTATGTTCATGTACGACACTAGGTATGGTCTGAACGGAGATTCTCGTCGGGTTTTTATCTGGCGTGAACCATGAGCCAGATACCATCCCCTTAATGTCCTTGAAAGGGATCTGTATGGAGATCGTGGTTTGATGATGTGGGGTGGGATGACTGGTGCACGTACACCCCTGCATGTCTTTGACAGAGGAACTGTAACAGGTCAGAGTGATGCACTAGTATGTCCGCTTTTTCAGGAGTGCAGTGGGTCCCTCCTTCCTCCTGATGGATGATGACGCAAGTCCCCACCGAGTTGCCATAGTGGAGGAGTACCTTGAAACAGAAGACAGCAGACGAACGGAGTGGCCTGCCTGTTCTCCAGACCTAAATCCCATCGAGCACATGTGGAATGCTCTCGGTCGGCCGCCGATGTGGCCGAGCGGTTCTAGGTGCTTCAGTCCGGAACCGCGCTGCTGCTACGGTCGCAGGTTCGAACCCTGCCTTGGGCGTGGATGTGTGTGATTTCCTTAGGTTAGTTATGTTTCAGTAGTTCTAGGTCTAGGGGACTGATGATCTCAGATGTCGTTCCATAGTGCTTAGAGCCATTTGAACCATTTTTTTTCTCTCGGTCGACGTATCGCTGCACGTCTTCAAACCTCTACGACACTTCAGGAGCTCCGACAGGCACTAGTGCAAGAACGGGAGGCTATACCCCAGCAGCTGCTCGACCACCTGTTCCAGACTATGCCAATCCGTTGTGTTGGCTATGTGTGTGTATGGTGATCATATCCCATACTGATGTCGGGGTACATGCGCAGGAAACAGTGGCGATTTGTAGCACATGTGTTTCGGGACGGTTTTCTCAACTTATGACCAATACCGTGGACTTACATAGCTGTGTCGTGTGTGTTCCCTATGTTCCTATGCTATTACCGCCAATATTGTGTAATGCCACGTTGTGTGGCACGACATTATGCAATTATCCTTAATTTATGAGCAAGAATGTAGACCCCCCGTTTCATTGACCTCCGTGGCAAGCCCTCCTGGGCTTACATTTCAGCAAGGTCATGTCCGCCCCCACACGGCGAGAGTTTCTTTGCTTGTCTTCTTGCTTATTAAATCCTAGCTTGGCCAGTGAGGTCGCCCGATCTCTGCCCAACTGAGAACGTTTGGAGCATTATGGGCAGTATCTCCCAACGAGCTCTTGATTTTGACTAACTCTCCGATTGGACAGAATTTGGTGCAATATCCCTCAGGAGTATGTCCAACATATCTGTTAGTCAGTGCAAGCTAAGCAACAGCTTGCATAAGGGACAGAGGTGGAGCAACTTGCTATTGACTCGCTCAATTTGTGAAGGTCTTTCTCTTGAAGAAATCTTCCAATATTTCTGGGATTGTACTCATTTGTTTATCTGTACATGTACATGATATCTACCGATTTCTGTCCCAATCGGGTAATTCTTTGTGGTGCATCTCGTTTTTGTTAGGTTGTATTATCAGGAGGCGATTCATCCAACGTGTTGCATGAAAACAATTACTTAGTTCTTATCAGTTTTGGGAAGAAAGATTAAAAACTATGAAGTCATTTTTGAAGAATGATGCCCGAATTATAAATTTAATTGAACTTATTTGTATAGCATTTTATTTGTTCTTCGTCAAACAACTTCAGAATGCATTCCATTCGGTGCTACTGCTGCTTTCACATGTTTTATGGCCCTTACCGCTCATCTCACTTCTGCTATAACGTCTGATCTTGTTTTTCCAGCGACTTCAGGTGGATGCGGCTTCCCGCTATGTAGGTGAAAGTCTCGTATGCAAGTGGTCAGTCATTTCTTTTAGTACGTTATAAATATTGAATTCTCATATTTACTTTTAAAAATTCCAATATTCTGACATTTTTTTAGGTCTTCTTTTGCTTCTCTGATTTTCCTCATGAAAATCTTGTTCACTCTCCTATAGTCGTCTGGGTTTCCTTTGTAGCTTCTTAGATCCATCTGTTATAATATCTCGTCAGCATCCATGATTTCCTTTGTTGCTTCAGGCTGTAACATTTCTCTTTTAATGGTTTTGACTCTTTCACGTAAATTAGTAATCATTTCTTTTACAACAAGAACGCAACTACCACAGGAACGCAATAACAAAGACTACGTCCGAATAATGGTAAGGAACGTAGAAGGCCTGAAATCCATCTCTGCCTTGAGCCCCCTGTCCACCTTTGAAGATAACAACGTACTATTGTTATCAGAAGCATTCAGTGCAGAAGTCACAAGGACCAGGAACTCAGCCAATAAAGGCGGCGGAGTACGGCCCTCAAAGGAGCTAAGCTGTTTCTTAAACCTGCACCTGCAACCCCTCAGCCTAATCAACCATACAAATAATACCCTAACGTACTTACCAGTAAAATGTACACAGCAAGCGCGTACTTCCATCCAACAGTGAAACAGAGCGTCATCGACGACCTAGGAAAGTCAGTGGAGAACATAGAAGACGGCAAGCGAGGCAGTCTGGTACGGCACCTAAATTGGCGCATAGGCAAATGGAACTCAAAATCACAAATGGTCACAGATTTTAGCACGGATTACCGGTTGAACCCGTTAAATCGGGATCAGGAATCGAACCAACTACCACCAAACGGGAGGATCGCAATTGTCCTGGTCTTCACGCCCACGAGGAAGTAGAAAAAGTCACAGTTAAGAAACACATTCCAGTAATACCTAAAGTCCATTTAACCACAGGAACACAGAATCACGCAGGTAAGAACATTAAACTACAAGTTTGAAGGCACACAGATGAAGAACGATGGCTAGCGAACAAAGAAGATCTGTCAACAATAATCCACGATATGAGGCAGGGAAACTTAGACGAGGCAACAGCATCTCTGAACGACATCATCACACACACCACCACCACCAAAATAACCAGATTAAACACACCGCGAAGTCTTGGATTGACGAAGAATGTTACCTCATGAGACGAAGAACCGTACAGCTTCCCCACGCCGCCGGAAATGCACGCTTGTGAAGTACGCTGAAAGACGTCAGAAGTACAAACGCCCACTGAAAGAAAAAAATATAACATATCGTCTATTCAAAGAGCAGAAATTAGTTGATGAGACAGATATGAAACCTTACAAAAACCTAAGGGCCTCAAACTACACTTCAGTAACCTCCCTGCAGAAGAGAACAAAATGACAAACTGATTGACTTTGCACAGGTCGTGGACCTACTAACAGACAGAGGAGTCACCCACCTTATAAGGAACTGAAGGAATAGCAAGACTGTCGTGCCTGTTCGGATATGCATGGAACACCTAACGGATACAATCCTAGATCTAGCAGGAACTATAGCATAACTCTTGAAGGAATACCTCAAGAATAACACAGTCCCACAACAATGGAGAAAGACATAACTGAGCTCAACAAAGGCAAAGACAAGAAAGGAAACCATATTCCTAAAGAACTGCTCTGGACAGCATTATGTTTAAAGTCTTCTCTAGATTCCTGTTTCGGCGCAATCAACGAAGACTACTTTCCATTATCACACCGAGTTAATATGGCTTCACTCCATGCAGATAAACACTGCACGCTGTTCTAGAAATCATTCACGAAATAACAACGGCACTAGTACAGTTCGGTACCCCACTCTACGCGATCTTTATAGACTACTCTAAAGTCAGTATCAACTGGAAGTTTCTCATCCAGAAAGTGGAGAATATACGAGGTAAATTATGCTGTGAACTGTAGATAAATAAGTCCATTATAGAAGCAAGCCACATAGGATTATACTACAGCGTATCAATGTCTAAGAACATCATCCAAACAAGAGGGAGAATGAGATTTTCACTCTGCAGCGGAGTGTGCGCTGATATGAAACTTCCTGGCGGATTAAAACTGTGTGCCGGACCGAGATTCGAACTCGGGACCTTTACCTTCCGAGGGCAAGTGCTGTACCAACTGAGCTACCCAAGCACGATCCACGCGCCGTCCCCACACCTTTACTTCTGTCAGTACATCGTCTCCTACCTTCCAGACTTTACAGAAGCTCTCCTGTGAACCTTGCAGAACTAGCACTCCTGAAAGAAAGAGTGAAAATCTCATTCTGGCAACACCCCCCAGGCTGTGGCTAAGCCATGTCTCCGCAAGATCAGTAGTGCTAGTTCTGCAAGGTTCGCAGGAGAGCTTCTGTAAAGTCTGGAAGGTAGGAGACGAGGTGCTGGCAGAAGTAAAGCTGTGAGTACCGGGCGTCAGTCGTGCTTGGGTAGCTCAGTTGGTAGAGCATTTGCCCGCGAAAGGCGAAGGTCCCAACTTCGAATCTCGGTCCGGCACACAATCTGCCAGGAAGTTTCAAGAGGGATTCTGCAAGGAGATGCGATGAGTCTGCTACTTTCTAGCGGAATGACAGCGGACAATAGACACATGAAACGTCAAATTGCTTATGTATGCAGATGATATCGTCATCCCGCCAGAGGCCTGGGAAACCGACAAGCAATATGGATACCTTCAGAAAGTGGGCACAGCAATGATATTTAGAGAGCCGGCCGCGGTGGTCTCGCGGTTCTAGGCGCTCAGTCTGGAACCGCGCGACTGCCTCAGGCATGGATGTGTGTGATGTCTTTAGGTTAGTTAGGTTTAATTAGTTCTAAATTCTAGGCGACTGATGACCACAGATGTTAAGTCGCATAGTGCTCAGAACCATATGAACCATTTGATATTTAGAGGAGGAGGAAGAATATCAGAAAGAGATCATCTCACGCGTGGTGAATTAACATTAGAATTACTATCCAGCCTTATACACAGGGTGACCGAAAAGTGAGGTTAAAATCTGACAAAGCAGTACTTCACGGAATAATACAGGTAGAGAGCTAAAAATTGATACAGCTGCTTGAAATGACATGGTGTTTATTTAACCAAAAATGGCCACAAAATTATCGACATATGGTGCTTTATGTGATACAAAAGCAATAACTAGCACTATGAAACGTCCCCTTAGAAAAATATATACAAGACTGTGCTTAAACTGACACAATATTTTTAGCGTAACGCAGTTTGACTTCCAAAAATCCCTACGAAAGAATGGCCCTGACTAACATTAACCTATACGTTTCACAAATCACTTACCTCACAAAAATCTTCGTTACTCAAGCTACTGCAATACAGCGAGCGCCACTACTGCCAGCTAAATAAAAGATTCAAACTACTGAAGGCACTAACTACTGATAGGCATACTTAGCAAATGAAAGATTTTAATACAGAACAAACAATGTATTTACCTTGATAGTCATAAAATATATATCAGTTCGTGACACCAATTCTTACAAATTTCAAAACACCGCCATCTCTCTCCCCACGTCCACCACTGCTGGCGGCTCACCTCCAACTGCGCAACGCTACGCGCTGTTAGCATCCAGCCGCCGCTGCCCAACACTACAATGGCAGACAACAATGCAAACCAGCTGCAGACTGCACACGGCACAGCCTGTGCTTTTTCATACAGAGCGCTACGTGGTGTTACCAATAAGAAAACGTAAACAGCCTACTTACAGCACACCAACTGATTTTTAACAAAGACAATGTTCTTTACAACAGATGCTCAGCATGTCAGCAATACCTTCAGTTGAGTGATAGTGTCTTGAACACCACTATACAGCATATTTTTGTAAGCCCTCGTCGCTAGTTTTGTACAGGCCTCATCGCTAACAGTGGGGACGCCGAGTTGTCACTGTTACAATAAGCCGAGTTTGTGAGTTCGTGAAACGGCTTCTGGTACAGTACACCGCTATGACAATTTCTCTCTACCACTATTACACAGCTATGCCCCAGGGTCAGACAACAGGATTGGAGAAAGAAGGTTCTAAGACACTCCGACAAATTAGTAACGAAGTCACACAAATGAGTAAAAAAAGGTTTTCTTATCTTTGGACTAGTATAATAGTGAAATCTGCACCACTTCTTGTAATATAACACAAAAAAAGTCCCTCAATGCCTAAGTGCAAATAATCGCAGGTAAACTTCACAGTACATAGCAAATGCAATTTACAACAACTGTCTGATCACTACTAAGAGTTCACTAAACGACGCTTTCTGTCTAAGCTAGCGCTGGACGATGATCTATAGCCAAGTGGGCGAGATCTGTTATCTTTCGAGCAGGCTTCTGTCCATTGTCATCCAGCCATTGGCGGATTGTATTCGGCTGGCAATTGGCCGAGAGGAAGTCCATATCTTGATCATCAGCACCCCCTGTGGTGTTAGTGGAACTCGCGCAAGTGGCGAATCTCTATGGCACTGGCACGAGCTCTCATCTTTACGCCTATGGTGCGTTTGCCCTGGCTATGTCTTGTTCGGACGAGCAGCACATATCAATAGATATGCTGAGAAGTTTCCTTTGGATATTATATTCTAGCATCCCTATTCGTATCAGACGATCACGGTGGACTTGCGACTTCAGGTAACCCCACAACCAATGATTACGCGGGCCTGTGAGATCAAACATAAGAGACGTGGCGGCTCAGCACGCGATCCTCATCGAAGGACGTGCGCAGGATATCTTTGACACTGTAGTGATATGGGGTGGAGCACCATGCTTCATAAAAGTCGTACGTTCCAGCAGGCGTTTATCAGGCAGGATGGCTAGGAATTATTTGACTCCCTCTCTAACTACAGTTCATTGTACACACGATTCCCATACTGCGTCACTGACGTGCTGCTGACCAGCGACATCTTATTGTCGGTTTTTCCGAGCGTTTTTGGTTTCAGTGAAACCCCATCTAATTTCAGGCAAGTGTGCCAAGTTTTACCTCCCTACATACATTATTCCGCGAATTAGTGCATTTTAGAATGTTTACAGACTTTTGAGTCACCCTGTACTTGGGAGTAACACTGCAAACAACTAGACTCTCTTTCTGCAAACAAGACCGAGCGGCAGCCCCTACAAAAGCCATTTACGACATTCCGAAGCTACAAAATTTATACATGTCATCTGTGATACCGCGGTTAAAGCTCAAAGTTATGCCAGTTGCCACATACAAAATTCAACCAATACGGGACTATCTCACGGTAAAAAAATCTCAAGAAACTGAAGAATATTGAAGCCATATTCCTAAAATGAGCTTTGCCAATTTCAAAATTCAGAAGAAATAGCTACACGTGCATAATAGCGTAGTAATCTTTCTTCGTAGAAGACGTTAGTCAATGAAACTGCACTCCGCTGCAGAGTGAAAATCTCATTCACGTTAGACAATGTTTCTATCTTCCAGAGACGCAAGCATTCATGGGATACTGTACAATGGCAGGGTGGTACCGAAGTAAATCATGGAAAGAAGCGATAAGTTCAGATACATGCAAAGGACCGAACTTCCGATGCTGTCGTCTGTTCACCAGTTTTACCGCCCACGGGTTCCATGGGGAAGGTATGTCAGAGGAGGTCATATCACGACCCCAAGTAGAACTGCATTTGTAAACTGTGCAACAAGCCAGCCCCAAATTGCATTCAGTGAAGTGCGAAAGGAGAGCTCAACCACTAAGACCATTAACAAAATACTGGTCAAAGTATAACTCAAATGCAATATGTAGACATTGTGTTTAATAAAATTCATATTTCTTCTACCTTTACAACATTAGATGGTGCTCTGACATTGTAGTTCAGATTGGCTTTTACGTCATCTCTTAATTTTCTTATACCATATTTTACTGTCATTTTCTTCTCGACACTTTTTAATTTTATCCTGAAAACTCCAATCAAAGGATGGTCTGACTGTAGCTCAGCTCTTGAAAACGTTTTGGTCTGACTCGAAACTGTACCTAAATCTTTCATTTACTATGATGTGATTCATCTGGTATCGGCTTGTTTTATCAGTGTTATAATTTATGATTGCCAGGTTTGCAATTTTCCTAGTGGTGTTAGAAATGTTTATTAAGTACTACTATTTCATGTTCAACAGCAAAGATACTTAGCCTCTTACAATGCTCATTTCTCTCACCAAGTCTATGAGGACCAAGATGGTTACCCAAACTGCCTTTCGCAACTTTCGCTTTATAATCTTCCAATATTATAAAAATGTATTATTTTGGTAATTTAGGCATGACATTTGTAATCTGACAATTTAATTTTTATTTTTCTTCGTTACTATGTTGAGAAGGAGAGGCATGCGCTTGAACAATATTTACCTGTGTTGGTTTAGCATTTATTTGAAATAACAATATCCTTGTATAAAATTGGTTTCATACCATGATGGGCGCCTGGTCCTGTGCTCTTTTAGATAATTTACTTAAAGTCGTTAATTATGTTTTTCGGGAGACTATCCAATCGATCGCTCAAACACATGCTCAGAAATTGCATAAACTATAAGAAGTTGTGTACCGAAGTAATATGACAGTAAAGAAGAGCATTTTCCCTTTGCCAAGCAGGTGGTAAAGGTAACTAAGAGGTCAGTAGACAAGAAATGCAGCTATTGAATAAAGGTTTAAAATGCTGCATTCAACATTCAACATGCATGAAAAGATCACTACAGCCATAGATGCTAATTTAAAAATCTCACTTGGTCCCAAAGCAAAGTAACAAGAGCGTGTAAAGAAAGCGAATTAATCAAAAAGGCTACTTACAATAGTCTCGAAAATACAGAATATCTTATACTTAATACCATCAATGATAAGCTGAAATCGCATGGTGCAATGATAATTCGTGCTGACAAGCGTAATACTCTAGTTCTTTATGAAGAAGACTGCTGATCTAAAATCTTCTCCTTTTTGAAGACAGTAGCACTAAAATATATGTTGATCCAACTGAGGCACATGCTAAAGAGTTAAAAACCAGTCTCGAGGCCTGCCCTAATATCATAGACCCCGATGTAGTCCGAAACATGGAAATCATGAACCACATGGTCCCTACGCTACGTACGCAAGTGAAGACTCATAAACCAGGCTACCCATTCTCAATGGGTCAGGGAATCCAGGAGAACTGATTTCTAAATATTTACTACAGTTGTTGCAACAAAACGTTTCTGAAGAAAATTTTGCAATTCTTAATAATGAAGAACCGGTTAATCTATTGTGTGACAAAATCTTTCCTTCCCACTGCGTTCTGTCTCTTTAGATATTAAAAATCTAGATGCGAATATCACCATTAATGAGACTTTTGTCGCTGCCAAAACATTCTCCCTCGGCTCACTGCAGACGAGGCCGCTGACACCAGTTGACTTTTCATAAATTAATCATTTCACACAATTATTTTTCATTCAGTAATCAGTTTTATAAGCAACACAAGGGCCTAGTCATGGGTAGTCTGGTGGTCTTCCTGCTCGTGCTTTTGTTAATCGTTTAGAATGAGGTTATTTTACGAATGGCACAGATGGATCCAACCAGAATCTTTTCTGTAGGCGTTACGACAATATCATTTGTTTCCAGAATGAGATTTTCACTCTGCAGCGGAGTGTGCGCTGATATGAAACTTCCTGGCAGATTAAAACTGTGTGCCCGACCGAGACTCGAACTCGGGATCTTTGCCTTTCGCGGGCAAGTGCTCTACCAACTGAGCTACCGAAGCACGACTCACGCCCGGTACTCACAGCTTTACTTCTGCCAGTATCCGTCTCCTACCTTCCAAACTTTACAGAAGCTCTTCTGCGAAACTTGCAGAACTAGCACTCCTGAAAGAAAGGATATTGCGGAGACATGGCTTAGCCACAGCCTGGGGGATGTTTCCAGAATGAGATTTTCACTCTGCAGCGGAGTGTGCGCTGATATGAAACTTCCTGGCAGATTAAAACTGTGTGCCCGACCGAGACTCGAACTCGGGATCTTTGCCTTTCGCGGGCAAGTGCTCTACCAACTGAGCTACCGAAGCACGACTCACGCCCGGTACTCACAGCTTTACTTCTGCCAGTATCCGTCTCCTACCTTCCAAACTTTACAGAAGCTCTTCTGCGAAACTTGCAGAACTAGCACTCCTGAAAGAAAGGATATTGCGGAGACATGGCTTAGCCACAGCCTGGGGGATGTTTCCAGAATGAGATTTTCACTCTGCAGCGGAGTGTGCGCTGATATGAAACTTCCTGGCAGATTAAAACTGTGTGCCCGACCGAGACTCGAACTCGGGATCTTTGCCTTTCGCGGGCAAGTGCTCTACCAACTGAGCTACCGAAGCACGACTCACGCCCGGTACTCACAGCTTTACTTCTGCCAGTATCCGTCTCCTACCTTCCAAACTTTACAGAAGCTCTTCTGCGAAACTTGCAGAACTAGCACTCCTGAAAGAAAGGATATTGCGGAGACATGGCTTAGCCACAGCCTGGGGGATGTTTCCAGAATGAGATTTTCACTCTGCAGCGGAGTGTGCGCTGATATGAAACTTCCTGGCAGATTAAAACTGTGTGCCCGACCGAGACTCGAACTCGGGATCTTTGCCTTTCGCGGGCAAGTGCTCTACCAACTGAGCTACCGAAGCACGACTCACGCCCGGTACTCACAGCTTTACTTCTGCCAGTATCCGTCTCCTACCTTCCAAACTTTACAGAAGCTCTTCTGCGAAACTTGCAGAACTAGCACTCCTGAAAGAAAGGATGTTGCGGAGACATGGCTTAGCCACAGCCTGGGGGATGTTTCCAGAATGAGATTTTCACTCTGCAGCGGAGTGTGCGCTGATATGAAACTTCCTGGCAGATTAAAACTGTGTGCCCGACCGAGACTCGAACTCGGGATCTTTGCCTTTCGCGGGCAAGTGCTCTACCAACTGAGCTACCGAAGCACGACTCACGCCCGGTACTCACAGCTTTACTTCTGCCAGTATCCGTCTCCTACCTTCCAAACTTTACAGAAGCTCTTCTGCGAAACTTGCAGAACTAGCACTCCTGAAAGAAAGGATATTGCGGAGACATGGCTTAGCCACAGCCTGGGGGATGTTTCCAGAATGAGATTTTCACTCTGCAGCGGAGTGTGCGCTGATATGAAACTTCCTGGCAGATTAAAACTGTGTGCCCGACCGAGACTCGAACTCGGGATCTTTGCCTTTCGCGGGCAAGTGCTCTACCAACTGAGCTACCGAAGCACGACTCACGCCCGGTACTCACAGCTTTACTTCTGCCAGTATCCGTCTCCTACCTTCCAAACTTTACAGAAGCTCTTCTGCGAAACTTGCAGAACTAGCACTCCTGAAAGAAAGGATATTGCGGAGACATGGCTTAGCCACAGCCTGGGGGATGTTTCCAGAATGAGATTTTCACTCTGCAGCGGAGTGTGCGCTGATATGAAACTTCCTGGCAGATTAAAACTGTGTGCCCGACCGAGACTCGAACTCGGGATCTTTGCCTTTCGCGGGCAAGTGCTCTACCAACTGAGCTACCGAAGCACGACTCACGCCCGGTACTCACAGCTTTACTTCTGCCAGTATCCGTCTCCTACCTTCCAAACTTTACAGAAGCTCTTCTGCGAAACTTGCAGAACTAGCACTCCTGAAAGATAGGATTTTGCGGAGACATGGCTTAGCCACAGCCTGGGGGATGTTTCCAGAATGAGATTTTCACTCTGCAGCGGTGAGTGCGCTGATATGAAACTTCCTGGCAGATTAAAACTGTGTGCCCGACCGAGACTCGAACTCGGGATCTTTGCCTTTCGCGGGCAAGTGCTCTACCAACTGAGCTACCGAAGCACGACTCACGCCCAGTACTCACAGCTTTACTTCTGCCAGTATCCGTCTCCTACCTTCCAAACTTTACAGAAGCTCTTCTGCGAAACTTGCAGAACTAGCACTCCTGAAAGAAAGGATATTGCGGAGAAATGGCTTAGCCACAGCCTGGGGGATGTTTCCAGAATGAGATTTTCACTCTGCAGCGGAGTGTGCGCTGATATGAAACTTCCTGGCAGATTAAAACTGTGTGCCCGACCGAGACTCGAACTCGGGATCTTTGCCTTTCGCGGGCAAGTGCTCTACCAACTGAGCTACCGAAGCACGACTCACGCCCGGTACTCACAGCTTTACTTCTGCCAGTATCCGTCTCCTACCTTCCAAACTTTACAGAAGCTCTTCTGCGAAACTTGCAGAACTAGCACTCCTGAAAGAAAGGATATTGCGGAGAAATGGCTTAGCCACAGCCTGAAGGAAGTTTCCAGAAATAGATTTTCACTCTGCAGCGGAGTGTGCGCTGATATGAAACTTCCTGGCAGATTAAAACTGTGTGCCCGACCGAGACTCGAACTCGGGATCTTTGCCTTTCGCGGGCAAGTGCTCTACCAACTGAGCTACCGAAGCACGACTCACGCCCGGTACTCACAGCTTTACTTCTGCCAGTATCCGTCTCCTACCTTCCAAACTTTACAGAAGCTCTTCTGCGAAACTTGCAGAACTAGCACTCCTGAAAGAAAGGATATTGCGGAGACATGGCTTAGCCACAGCCTGGGGGATGTTTCCTGAATGAGATTTTCACTCTGCAGCGGAGTGTGCGCTGATATGAAACTTCCTGGCAGATTAAAACTGTGTGCCCGACCGAGACTCGAACTCGGGATCTTTGCCTTTCGCGGGCAAGTGCTCTACCAACTGAGCTACCGAAGCACGACTCACGCCCGGTACTCACAGCTTTACTTCTGCCAGTATCCGTCTCCTACCTTCCAAACTTTACAGAAGCTCTTCTGCGAAACTTGCAGAACTAGCACTCCTGAAAGAAAGGATGTTGCGGAGACATGGCTTAGCCACAGCCTGGGGGATGTTTCCAGAATGAGATTTTCACTCTGCAGCGGAGTGTGCGCTGATATGAAACTTCCTGGCAGATTAAAACTGTGTGCCCGACCGAGACTCGAACTCGGGATCTTTGCCTTTCGCGGGCAAGTGCTCTACCAACTGAGCTACCGAAGCACGACTCACGCCCGGTACTCACAGCTTTACTTCTGCCAGTATCCGTCTCCTACCTTCCAAACTTTACAGAAGCTCTTCTGCGAAACTTGCAGAACTAGCACTCCTGAAAGAAAGGATATTGCGGAGACATGGCTTAGCCACAGCCTGGGGGATGTTTCCAGAATGAGATTTTCACTCTGCAGCGGAGTGTGCGCTGATATGAAACTTCCTGGCAGATTAAAACTGTGTGCCCGACCGAGACTCGAACTCGGGATCTTTGCCTTTCGCGGGCAAGTGCTCTACCAACTGAGCTACCGAAGCACGACTCACGCCCGGTACTCACAGCTTTACTTCTGCCAGTATCCGTCTCCTACCTTCCAAACTTTACAGAAGCTCTTCTGCGAAACTTGCAGAACTAGCACTCCTGAAAGAAAGGATATTGCGGAGACATGGCTTAGCCACAGCCTGGGGGATGTTTCCAGAATGAGATTTTCACTCTGCAGCGGAGTGTGCGCTGATATGAAACTTCCTGGCAGATTAAAACTGTGTGCCCGACCGAGACTCGAACTCGGGATCTTTGCCTTTCGCGGGCAAGTGCTCTACCAACTGAGCTACCGAAGCACGACTCACGCCCGGTACTCACAGCTTTACTTCTGCCAGTATCCGTCTCCTACCTTCCAAACTTTACAGAAGCTCTTCTGCGAAACTTGCAGAACTAGCACTCCTGAAAGATAGGATTTTGCGGAGACATGGCTTAGCCACAGCCTGGGGGATGTTTCCAGAATGAGATTTTCACTCTGCAGCGGAGTAAAGCTTCTGTAAAGTTTGGAAGGTAGGAGACGGATACTGGCAGAAGTAAAGCTGTGAGTACCGGGCGTGAGTCGTGCTTCGGTAGCTCAGTTGGTAGAGCACTTGCCCGCGAAAGGCAAAGATCCCGAGTTCGAGTCTCGGTCGGGCACACAGTTTTAATCTGCCAGGAAGTTTAATATCATTTGTGTTTCTTTGACGGTACTGTGAAAGAGCTCCAGGGGTTACTTGAAAATTTTAATTCGCTATACCTTCAAATGGCCTTCACTCATAAGGTAATGGATAGCAACAAGGTTCGCAATAAATTATTTTGATCTGTAATTACGACTAGTGGGATGCAGTGTTATATTTGACATCTTTCACAAACCAACAACAAGAGATTCCATCATTCTTTCCTCTTCCTATCACTCATATCGTCACAAGACGAGTTTTTTTCAAATGAATGATTCATCGTAGCATAGAATTTCCCCAAGTCAGTCTTTCGCCGATAAAGAATTAGCAAACATTAGACGAATTGCAATCAGCAACGAATACAAGCCCAATATTACAGATTATCTTTATCAACAAAAATGACACCTGATGAATCTAAATTTCCTCTTGCTCTGTTACCTGGTAACACTAGATTTGTCAAAATCCGTTTTGTAGGCAGCCTGTCCTGTGGTCTCGCAAAGCTATTTAGAAAATATGGAGTGGACATCGCCTTTTCGACGCAAATAAAGACCAGTACCGGTACATTCACAATGATCTATCGAACAAAGACTTCGGGGTTTATACAATTGAGACCGTCGACTGTGAAGCTTCACATGTGGGCCACACAGGTGGGAAACTTCGAACACGATTTAGTGAGCATTTACATAACAACAAGGAACAGGATTAAACAACATTCGGGTTTTGCTGACTACCTAAAATCTAGTGTTCACCGGATCCCCGACATTGAAGAATTTACATGTATTCTATAGCACCCACAAAAGATAAGAAGCTAAATCTTTTACGGGATATAGAAATTCTTAAACACTCCGGTGCAGAGAAATGTAGAATACTGAATGATCAATACTGGTTACCAGAAACGAGTTTTATTATGATAGAATGATCGTGCGGTACCGTTCTCGCTTCCCGCGCCCGGATTCCCTGGTTCGATTCCCGGCGGGGTCAGGGATTTTCTCTGCCTCGTGATGACTGGGTGTTGTGTGCTGGCCTTAGGTTAGTTAGGTTTAAGTAGTTCAAGTTCTAGGGCACTGATGCCCATAGATGTGAAGTCCCATAGTGCTCATATCCATTTGAACCTGCACTAATTTCATTTTCATAATTTTACTGTTTATCTAATTTTTTGTTTTCCGTGCATGTAATTTAGCTGTGCAACCGGTTTTCTTAAGTACGTCGGTTACCCAATGCCATTTACCCTTAATGTCTGTTACAACAATTGCGTTATCTTGCCTTTACGGCTGTATGTTTGTGTGGACGGTTGCGAGGTCTGACGTATCTCGTGTTCTCGACCGCATTATATTTACATTTCATCCGCTGTACACAGCGCTCCATGCTGTGTGCTCCGGAAAGCGGGTGGCTCCATGTTATGTAACCTCATTTAAGCATTTATCTTTGTTGGCCATAGTTCCTCTTTTCAGTAGATATCTTACTTATTCTTTGGCATTTTATTTCTGTTTCTGGTAGCTTATGCTTTTATCTGCCTAATGACGATAGGACGATATTTCCTTACAATTTTTATCTTAACGCCGTATGCTGGCATTAAGGAACGGATGTTTGCTCACCACATTACTTCTTACATAAACTCACACTTATTTGTAGTTGTAGAGACGACTACGCAACCTGACACTTTGCCTCAAACTACTCCCACACCCCGTTTTTAGTGTATCTATGCCTCAACGTTATTTCACACCCCTAGATTAATCTGAAGGTCATCACGAGGGCAAAGTCCTTCACTGCCAATAAGTAGATACAATAAAACTTCTTACTTCAAGGAACAACATCCTCTCTGACACTGCTTCAGAATTAGTGACGCATTTTGTCACCAATTTATCTCCTACCGCTCCTGCTCTATGACGAAATTTCCCTCGAACGTCTCCGAGTAGCAAAGCCTGGGTTCAGCAAAGTCACAATAGTTAGAGCCAAGCATCTAATCTCACTTGACGCTATGATCTTCATCCTTTTAATTTCTTGATTGCCGTTGTGTATTTTCCCACTTTCTGGCACTGACCGTGCATTCTTTGTGAAATTCTACTGACAAGATTCCAATGTACCTTCCTGGGATATACTGAGGTGATTATGGATCACCAGAGCTCCATCAGCTCGTATCTGTGACTGTTTAGCCCTAACTTAATTACCTTGCCCGGGGTACACCACTGGAATGCTAGTCTACTACTGTACTATTGTCTTGGAGACTTGGCAAAAGGCTCACTTCTAAAGCATTCCGGCCAGAAACAACATGGCGGGATGAGTAGTTCTCAGCCAATCCTGACTCTGAATATGTCATTATCGACCCTACATAAGCGCCTCTTGGATTTCACCTACATAGAAGGTTGTGGAGTGTTCTAGATCGTATGCGCATCCAACACGGAAAATGCCAGGACTTGAAGCTCATGTGGGGAATCGGAAAGTGCCAAGTGCGACTAAGCACGCCAGCAGTACACCACAGAATGTCTTCTGCGGATGTACGCTGGAACAAAGTCCAGTTTACATGAGGTCTACGAGGATGCAGTCTCCTGGATGGAAACTTCAGATATCCATCTACAACCAAATGTTACAATCCGAGAATATCTATCCCGTTTATAAAAATAACGTCTGCTTTCTTTTATGTGTAATTCATCGAAGTGTTTTTAAAATTTATTCTATTTATATGGATAATATTATCTTATCGACTTAATCTAAGACCTCCCTAATTAACAATGAATGTAATTTAAATTATCTGTACTTTATGTATATTGTATTACCTATTGTATTACCATTAGAACCATTGTTGTTTAACCTAATTAATTCTTGGTGTCATTCAAAATAAATAAAAGAAACTGTTTAGATCAGGTAGTTTCAGTTTCCATCACTCATTCCCGCAAAGAGACCCGAGCAGAGGACTATATGGAAAATATTTTACTTCAAGCGCATTCACAACCATGATAATTTTTGACATAGGCAGGATGGAGATAAGCGACCTAGGGGCTTAATATAAAGCTACAAAATAAAATAAAATCTTTTAACTGTCGAGAACGTAAGTATGTAACATTAAGTGATTACTATTTTCAGCTTATTATACAGCCGTCTTAAGACCTGGAGTACAAACAGAATACAAAATAGAACACAAAATGCAGTAAACTAAGCACAAGTACGCAGAATACGAGCTATCTTACGGTAGGCACTGATATGCAATATTTTGCATACAGTATCTCACAACAGTAACTTTTCAGCAAAGCCATGTTATGTGCGGAAATGCTACGTGGTCTAGTGGTATGTTGCCCATTAAGAGTTGTAAGCACACTAATCGGCTGTGTGTTCTTGCGCATTATCTAATCAAGCCTTTTATCCACTGTTTTCTTGAGGCATTTTATTTCAAAATTTTACTTGCTACAATTTTTGTAACTATTTGTTCTAGTGCGCCACTATCGGTATGTTGCCTTTCCTTGTGGGCCTGCGTGAAAACACACAACGGATTAGTCTGCATACGCGCCACGTACTTTTAGATTCACTAACATTTCCGTATATAACATGGTTTTGTTAAAAAGTTACTAATGTAACTATAGGGTATGCAAAATATTGTATACAACTTCGGACTTGTAAGACTGGTTTGTACTCTTATGTGTTTGTGTTTGATTTACTTCATTTTGTTTAATATTTTGTAATGACGTATGTTGGTTTTTTGGGTCTTGAATGCCTAATATTTTATCTCAGTGGTGTATTTTACTGAAATTCGTTTCTTACATAAGCTAAGTTCTTTAAAACAGCCACAAGTCGCACTTTGTATTTTTTTATTTATCGTTTCGCCTTTTAAATTAAAAAGAACGCCCTCAGAATTTCCAGTTTGGCTGAAAGCATTGAAGATTGCATTTAAACTTGACTGACACCTCTAAAGATTAAACTGGCTGCACTATAGTACTTAAATTTACGTTTAAAGTACAGCAGTAAATGATAACGTTGACAACGCCAATTAGCGAAGACGTTGTGTCTTAGCGTCATTTTACGAACAAACGCTACATATGTTTTTATAATTGGTGTGTAGTTGAGCTTTTGCTTATTGTATGAAGGTTTATGAATCTTTTCTGTTACTCTTCCTTAGTGCAATTTTCGAATATTATCCCAAATATGAAAATAGCTGCATAATCAGCTGAAACCAGGCATCACTTAATGCTGCTTACTTGCGTTAGTAAATATTAAAAGATTTTATTTAAAAATTTCTAACTTTGTGCTTCACCATTACGCTAATGCTAAGAATAGTGACTGTGACGTTTAGTGGATTGCTTACTCCTTGCCTTTTCCATTTTCCATTCCCTGCTGTTGACCGGCTACTGACTCATTAACTTCTTACTTCAGGGAGAAGGGAGAGCCCTAGAGCTGCAGCCGCGTATCTGCTTAACACACAGGCCATTGGCACCTGGTGAATACTGACGCACAAATCCATTCATACAATGCACTGAATCCATTACTGGTTTGTTAACCAGGAGAATTGACAATCTGGGAATACTGCCTTCTTAATCGCATTACTGGAGATGGATCCACACGAAATTACTGTAGATCATCTAACGTGTGCATGACATGAGAACCTAGCTTAATTTTCTATGCGAAGACATGACATTTTAAAGGTTGTTTTGTTAGCGTTTACAGCATTTCCAAAAGGAATTAAAATAAAATTGCACTAGTAAAACCTGTTGATATCAACTGAAAAACTACCCGTTGACTTCTGAAGTGTGGAATCTCTGTAGTGTTAGATAATCCTTACTGAACTTATTAACAGTAACAGAATAATGTATTAACTAAACCAGTATTTAATGACAATTATTGGTGAGGTTGACGATAACCGGTTGGACCTTTAGGAAGCCGAAACTAGGTATTTGTTTTTCAGTGTGTCGATGCTCTGATCATGGTCGCGGCAACAAACCTTGTAACTAGAACCATTTATCAGCGGTAATAAAGTATGGAACTGTTTGCCATTACTCTGGAATACAGTCACTGGTTGACAAGTTTATTCACTGCGAAACTACCTGACACAAAAATCTGAACAATGCCGGTCTTAATAGAAAATTCCTGGACAATTTATGTGCCTGTAAGCTGGCATTTACTTTGCAGTTTTCTAATATAACACGTTGGGACACAAAATTGATTCCAACCGGCAGCACATTTCCAGAAAAACGAATTCATGTCTGTGTGAATAAGATTCCAACCGGCAAGTTGCCCTTCCCTGTTAGTAGGAATTATTTCTTTAATCTTCCTTACGGCAGGAGGCTCTCCATCGTGTCCTTTCCTGAGCATCTTACTTCATCTCTTTATGTGTTCGTTCTCGTCTAATGTCATCCTCCATTGCAATTCCCTTCATGCCTCTTCTTCTCATTCCTACCACTTTTTTCCTATATAATTCTTTGATGCAGACGATTCCTGAGCAGTATGTGTTCCAGCCGAAATTTTTCCTCTCTTAGGTCACTTTCAATAATCTTTTTCATCTCTTATTTTCTTCATTACTTCTTGATATTTATGTCTGTCGGCCCATTTCGCCTTCAGCATTCTTCTCAACAGCAACATTTCAAAACTTTCTAGACATTTTTGTTCTTTCTTTTTAACTGTCCATGATTCTTTGCTGCATAACACTAACCTCCAGGCACAAAACGTAGCAGATATTTCCTCAGCTCCATTGGAATTCTAGATATTAGTAACTGCTTCACCATTTTGTACACGCTCTCTTTCCCACAGATACCTTCCTTCTCAATTCTTCTGTACGGCATCCATTCCGCATCACTAAATTTCTCAGGTACAGAAAGAATTTTACTTGCTCTATCTCTTTTTTTCTTATATTAACCGGAGCTGCCTTTTTGCTTATACTCATCACTTTTGTGTTTAGGAAGAATAAGAACATCTACTATGTTCCTCCACCACGAAAAATGAGAGTAATTTCTGTAAGCTCTTTAAGCGGAAACAATGGAGTGATGCTCGTGCTACTATAAAAGCACCACTACCGTTATCAAACTCGACTCACGAGTAAACAACACAGCTCTTCTAAAGTGATACCGCTGGAGAACAGACACCTCGCAGCAGAATAAATGACCGCAAACTGGCCATGACCGCACAATATAGCAAGCAATTACAGGAAACTACGTCAGATTAACTAACGACTCGCAAAATGATTTAGATATCTGTATGGTTCGAAAGTGGCAATTGACCCTGAATAAAGAAAACTGTGAAGTTATTCACTTTAGTACTAAAATAAATCTGCTAAATTTCGATTACGCGAAATCTGAAGGCTGTAAATTCAGCTTAATACTTAAGGATTACAATTACAAATAACCTAAATGGGAACAATGAAATAGATAATATTGTGGGTAGAGCAAACCAAAGACTGCGATTCATTGGCAGAACACTTAGAAGGTTCAGCAGATTTACTTAGTGCGGTGTGGGATCCACATCAGGTGGGACTGACGGATGACATCGAAAAACTACAAAGAAGGGCAACTTCTTTTGTATTATCGCGAAATAGGGGAGAGTGTCACAGACATGATACGTGACTTGGAGTGGCAATCATTAAAGCAAAGGCGTTTTTCATAGCGACGGAATCTTCTCATGAAATTTCAATCACCAGTTTTCTCCTCCGATTGCGAAAACATTCTTTTGGCGCCCACCTACATAGTGAGAAATGATCATCACGATAAAATAAGAGAAATCAGGGCTCGCACACAAAAATTTAAGTGCTCGTTTTTCCCGCGTGCCCTTCGAGAGTGGAACGGTAGAGAGACAGCTTGAAGGTGGTTCATTGAACCAAGCACTTTATTGTGAGTAGCAGAGTAATCACGAAGACGTAGATGCAGATTACTGTTGTGTACCACCCACATCACACCACCGAAACCTCGCGATTCAAATAAAAAGTCGGATTAGCAGCAACTCAATTCCAAAGACAAGTTTCACAGCTTTCCGACTGACAGGTAATTATGGATGATCTTATGATCACACTATTAAACACATGACAGCTTGCGAGAATCACGTGTGTAAGTAAGTGTGTTACGGAAAAACAAGCGCACACACACACACACACACACACACACACACACACACTTATCTGAAATTGGATGATTGTATACATTCATCGGAAAACATTAGTATGTCTACAACAGACACTTTTACGCAGCCTATGCCACAATATTTCCCGATTCGAAGACTAGAATAACAGGCTACCTCTAACGTACACAAATGATAGGCTTATTGCACTATTCAGAATGTGGAATGACAAGATTAACAAGCAGTTATTACAAGCAAGTCTGCCCCATAACTCACGAAAAACAACCATTTCTTTTCTTTTTTTTTCTCGTAGAGCAGAGCTCGGAAATGTATTCAGCCCACTGAGAGTGACGCCCGCAGAGATATAATTACATTAACAACAGATTGCACAAAGTCATACAAGCCGGACGTTCTTACACGAATGAAAATAGGACAACTAAGAGTCACGTACTATCCACTGCTTTTTTCTTTGGTAAAATTAACGACTCCGGAATTACCGGAAAGAATGTATCAGAATTTTTACGACCATGTTACAAACGCAGATCTGAAACCTAACACTCTACGGTAAATATGTGGGTCTAGTTGAAAAGCAGGAGTTACAAAGACCAAAGAATCACTTACCAAGCGCTTTCAAAAATTCGTCAAAATTCTCGCTCTTGTCGAGCTTGTATTTGCGGCCAATAAATTCGTCCACAGGCATGACGCTAAAACTTCGCTGGAAATGCGTGTAAACTGCGACAGCCGATGGTCAGGAGTACACACGCTTACAGACTAATGTCCTTGGCGTTCGTAGTTCCCTTGGTGTATGCAGAGATGGCGTGGGCGTAGACATGGCTGGAGGCTGGGAGGGGGAGGTCACGTGACGCTATTCAAAGCGGCTTAAGCCTCCGCGCTCGTCTGCTATGGAAGTGAAGCTGCTGGCATGATGCCTGGCGGTCACAACTTCTCAGATCCGTATCGAAGAAGCCATGTGTACAGGTCGACATTCACAAACAGGGGTGCCGCAGGGATCCACTCTCGGCCCGTCTGTTCCACAGGCGCTTCACACCTGCCACAAATCGCCAATAATACTGGAAAAAGTCGTATATGCTCAAGATGTCACCATACTCACTGGAAGAAGATGGCCACAAACAATGCACAAACGACTCAAGGATGACTGTCACGTCTCAGGAACAAGGTCTTACAAATGGAGAATAGGCTTAAATGCGTCTAAAACAGAAACTGTAATATTGGCTAGGAACAGAACAATACAGGGCCCGCAGATACTGATGTTTGGACTTATCGCTTAGACAACGTCCGCCAAGTGTTTGGGAGTCGTCATGGACAGAAAATTAACGTGCCTGAGGAAATCAGCAGAAGTCCGCCAGAAGATAAATCAAAGATTGGGTGCTTTATAGTCCACAATAAGTGAGTATTCCGAAATCTCCATTCGGAATGAACCCGTTAAGTACAAGTTTTTCTTATGAACAGTTGCTGACCATGGAAATTCGGTGTGGGGTACTACCTACAGAGAAGACAAGCTCTCTGAAGAATATATAACGCCCAACAAACTTTTGCGACAAATACTCGTATTTGCACAAAGCGGCAGAACAATCAGAAGCCGTAGATCGTTTTATGAAGATGACATGAACATTATGTTAGAAAGCAGAGCAGTCTGAGAAACCACTCGTTCCGAGCCTAGGCAACCTTTGCGAGGGCAGATCGTTACAAATGGCCCATGTCCCTGCTATAGCGATTGTGAAGCTGTATGAAGAAATTAACTGTGTGAAGTAAAAATACTGCAACCAAGGTGGCAAGCAAGAACGTGAAGGCCTAAAACGCACACAGGAGAATACAATAGTAAACGGCCCCTTGGGTTACACTACACCACAGCACGCCATATGAGAGAAGATTGCGTTAGCACGCCCACAACGGAATTTCAGACGCGACCGGTCGACTGCAATGTTTTTCACTAGAGATTGCTCTTACATTATGATCAGCTTAAATCTGTTCTTCAGTTTCAGAATTTTGTTAACAGAGAACCAATGACTTAAATTCTTTAAGGCGTTTATTAACTGTTCTGTCAACAGTTACAGTATTTATATTAGGCATATCTCCTGACTTGTCATAAATATAAATTTCAAATAATGTCTCGTGGGGGGGGGGGCATTTAAGTTCATCTGTTGTTGTATTTACATGTCTAGTTAGCAAATTATGTCAGGTCATGACGTCTGTGTCTGACTGGTGATGTAATCATAGAGCCACTATATGGAAAAGGTAGTTCATGTAGCATGCATGAACAGTAACGAAAAATTGTTTGGAATTACGTAAAATGCTCGAGTATCCGTATTTCAGTATTCGTCCTCTGTAATTCACAACCGGACTCTCTCGAACTGATACGCACTTTTGAGTACAGGACAAGGCGATTTCAGGATGATCCCGCATGACGAGATGTTGTAATGATTGTGTGCCATGAGACGCTATTTCAGTAGCTCTATGAAACTATTTTGTACAAATCGTATTGCCTAAACAAACGATATGTATTGTTTTTAAATTGTTTATGTTGAAACTGCAGGAGGACTGCGTAAGTTATCTTCAATCAGAGAGATTCCCAAAAAGCAGTAATAAACTGATATTTATTAAATACTCAACTTCAATTACGCTTGTTCTTCCGAAATGTCCAGCATAATTCTGCAACTGTTACAGGTCCTCTAAAGTATTAAGGTCCTCTCGTTGCGTCTCTGAGTGATGGCTATGCAGAGTCGAGAGCTGGCCTACGATGACAACGGAGCCAAAGCCCCGGAGACGACGGACGAAAACTGCAGCTTGTAAAACCGGCTTAACTGGCCACTGCACATACGACTCGGTACACTGGAGAGAACAGTCCGCTGGTATTTAACGAGGCATCGACCAGTCGCTACCCACACACATGATGCGTATGGGTTGGCAGCTGTGGCCCGTGGCGGACCTCGGTATACTTCATACTCAAATTCAAATGGCTCTGAGCACTATGGGACTTAACAACTGAGGTCATCAGTCACCTAGACATATAACTACTTAAACCTAACTAACCTCAGGACATCACACACATCCATGTTCGAGGAAGGATTCGAACCTGCGACCGTAGCAGCAGCGCGGCTCCGGACTGAAGCGCCTAGAACCGCTCGGCTACATTGGCCGGCACACTTCGTACTGCCGACCCATACATATGCTGTGCACGGCTTATCGATCGTAGTGCAGTACTCTGTGCAGTCGTGAGTACTGTCATAGCATTTTATGTATGTATGTAGACTTTTGGAAGAGCCATTTGTATGCCAAAATGAAAATTTGCAATGGATCAACGAATGTTATTTGTGTCCTTGTACTTTATATGGTATGTGAGTGGTTGATAAAGGCGCTGTGATGCCCACCATTTTAATTCGATGCTTCCACTGGCTGAGGACACCCTCTTGAACAGGAAATGCTTGTCTTACGTTCAAATAGGTAACGAATACATGCAATCTAGTATTTGTATTCGTGTAATACTTGTACATTTGCTTTTGTCATTCACTGTAGTGCTGTCGGGTTAAATAAAGGTGCTTAGACGCATCCCCATTTTAAAACTTGACATTCCCATTCTGTGGACGATCCCTTGTACATCAGTCGCGACGATAGCGCCATCTAAAGTTTCCTCGTGTTGTTGGCTGTGTTGACCTCCAGTTTGATTCTGACTTGGTAAGAGGCATATGTGCATTGTGGCGTTCATTGTGCAAACATTTATAAACCATGTGTTGCCACTTTCATATTTATTGTTAAGATCAGGCATTGCCATTGCAGACTTGTTTGTATCCAAATATTTAATTTTTATCAAATGTGAACATTCTATTGTAATATCACTTTTGTATTCACTGTTCACTGCCAACTATGTGCTTCTTTTTGGTTGCCTCGGAATGCAATCTGCTTAGTTTGAAACTAGTCACCTAATATACACTGAAGCGCCAAAGAAATTAGCATAGACATGCGTATTCAAATACAGAGACATGTAAACAGGCAGAATACGGAGCTGCGGTCGGCAACGCCTATGTAAGACATGAAGTGTCTGCCGCAGTTGTTAGACCAGCTACTGTTGCTACAATGGCAGGTTATCAGATTTAAGTGAATTTGAACGTTGTGTTATAGTCGGTGCACGAGCGATTGGAGACAGCATCACCGAGGTAGCGATGAAGTGAGGATTCTCCCGTACGACCATTTCACGAGCGTAACGTGAATATCAGGAATCCGGTGAAACATCAAATCTCCAACATCGCTGAGACAGGAGAAATATCCTGCAAGAACAAGCCCAACGACAACTCAAGAAAAGCATTCAACGTGACGGAAGTGCACCCCTTCCCCCAAATTGCTGGAGATTTCAGTGCTGGACGACCAGGAAGTGTCAGTGTGTGAACCATTCAACGAAACATCATCTACACTCCTGGAAATTGAAATAAGAACACCGTGAATTCATTGTCCCAGGAAGGGGAAACTTTATTGACACATTCCTGGGGTCAGATACATCACATGATCACACTGACAGAACCACAGGCACATAGACACAGGAAACAGAGCATGCACAATGTCGGCACTAGTACAGTGTATATCCACCTTTCGCAGCAATGCAGGCTGCTATTCTTCCATGGAGACGATCGTAGAGATGCTGGATGTAGTCCTATGGAACGGCATGCCATGCCGTTTCCACCTGGCGTCTCAGTTGGACCAGCGTTCGTGCTGGACGTGCAGACCGCGTGAGACGACGCTTCATCCAGTCCCAAACATGCTCAATGGGGGACAGATCCGGAGATCTTGCTGGCCAGGGTAGTTGACTTACACCTTCTAGAGCACGTTGGGTGGCACGGGATACATGCGGACGTGCATTGTCCTGTTGGAACAGCAAGTTCCCTTGCCGGTCTAGGAATGGTAGAACGATGGGTTCGATGACGGTTTGGATGTACCGTGCACTATTCAGTGTCCCCTCGACGATCACCAGAGGTGTATGGCCAGTGTAGGAGATCGCTCCCCACACCATGATGCCGGGTGTTGGCCCTGTGTGCCTTGGTCGTATGCAGTCCTGATTGTGGCGCTTACCTGCACGGCGCCAAACACGCATACGACCATCATTGGCACCAAGGCAGAAGCGACTCTCATCGCTGAAGACGACATGTCTCCATTCGTCCCTCCATTCACGCCTGTCGCGACACCACTGGAGGCGGGCTGCACGATGTTGGGGCGTGAGCGGAAGACGGCCTAACGGTGTGTGGGACCGTAGCCCAGCTTCATGGAGACGGTTGCGAATGGTCCTTGCCTATACCCCAGGAGCAACAGTGTCCCTAATTTGCTGGGAAGTGGTGGTGCGGTCCCCTACGGCAATGTGTAGGATCCTACGGTCTTGGCGTGCATCCGTGCGTCGCTGCGGTCTGGTCCCAGGTCGACCGGCACGTGCACCTTCCGCCGACCACTGGCGACAACATCGATGTACTATGGAGATCTCAAGCCCCACGTGTTGAGCAATTCGGCGGTACGTCCACCCGGCCTCCCGCATGCCCACTATACGCTCTCGCTCAAAGTCCGTCAACTGCACATACGATTCACGTCCACGCTGTCGCGGCATGCTACCAGTGTTAAAGACTGCGATGGAGCTCCGTATGCCACGGCAAACTGGCTGACACTGACGGCGGCGGTGCACAAATGCTGCGCAGCTAGCGCCATTCGACGGCCAACACCGTGGTTCCTCGTGTGTCCACTGTGCCGTGCGTGTGATCATTGCTTGTACAGCCCTCTCGCAGTGTCCGGAGCAAGTTTGGTGGGTCTGACACACCGGTGTCTATGTGTTCTTTTTTCCATTTCCAGGAGTGTATATGGGCTTTCGGAGGTCAAGACCTACCTGTGTACTATTTGTGACTGCACGACACAAAACTTTACGCCTCGCCTGGACCTGTCAACACCTACATTGAACTGTTGATGGCTGGAAACATGTTGCCTGGTTGGCCGAGTCTCGATTGAAATTGTGTCAAGTGGATAGACGTGTACGGATATGGAGGCAACCTCATGAGTCCATGGACCCTGCATGTCAGCAGGAGACTGTTCAACTGGTGAAGGCCCTTGACACGTCTAGATACAACTCTGACAGCTGACACGTACGTAAACACCCTGTCTGATCACCTACATCCATTCATGTCTAGTTTGCATCTTGACGGACTTGGACAATTCCAGCACGACAATGCGACATCTCACACGTCCAGAATTGCTGTAGAATGGCTCCAGGAACACACTTCTGAGTTTAAACACTTCCTCTGGTCACCAAACTCCCCAGACACGAACATTATTGAGCATATCTGGGATGTCTTGCAACGTGCTGTTCAAAAGAGATCTCCATCCCCTCGTATTCTTACGGATTTATGGACAGCACTGCAGAATTCATGGTGTCAATTCCCTCCAGCACTAATTCAGAGGTTAATCGAGTTCATGCCACGTCGTGTTAAGCCACTTCTGCGTGCTCGCGGGGGCCCTACACCGTATTAGGCAGGTGTACCAGTTTCTTTGCCTCTTCAGTATACGACTATGTTAAGGTATTAAGTACCGAGAATATTCATAGTTTCTAGCATCTACGCCGACGAAAGGGCAGAAATTCAGAGTCAAATAGGCTGTATAGTTAGCTGCAGAATATACATATAGTTGCAGTAATATCTTTTTAATGTTTTTTGAGACCACTCTGTGGGAATGAATACATGGTTTTGCTGTTTTAAATGCATCAGACAGTGTTGTTACTACTTTGAACTAGTTTCACGAAATAGTTTTTCGTTAGTGTCATATTTTCCGAATCTACTATGTGTACACGCGCACTTCGCAAGCCTCTGTACATTGGAAATTAGGGGTAATTTTTACTAATTTTGTAAGGTGGCTATAATTTCGCACTTTACAAGAACTGATCCACATACTTTGCCATGATCTACAAACACAATTAGGTATCATGTGACATGTTGTACATCGTATATATAAATATATAAAGAAGACCGACAGTGTCACGTACGTCTTGTAAATAATTGTTAACGCTTATTGCATGGAAGCTGACGGAGTGTCTTTATTATAAAAACGGCGTAATGGATGATTGCCTATACTAGTAGAGGTTGGACGCCAGTGGAAATGAAACGGCTGGCGGAATTGAAGCACTGGATGGAAGGCCCACACAGGTGTGTTGGCCCTACTTAAACACAGGAAATAGCAAAACGGACGTTGTAGCACCTAAGTGCTGGAGCATAATAGAGTCGCGACCGGCCTGAGGTGTAACCGAACCGGAAGGATTATACTTCGGAAACTACGAAAATCTTGGACACAGGTGAGAGGAACGAAGAAGCGGCACCTCCCAAATCACGCAGGCTGGGTTGTTTCCAAGGATTTTTACTTAGAAGCGTACGAGTATAGGTTTTTCCTCGTAAACTTTCCGGGTTGGACGACAAAAGACTAAAATTTGGTTGGTCGGCGTTCGGAAGAATGTGCATAGAGGGAGAATATTCCGTGGTTTCGGGAACATGATTCGTTTTCGGAATTACGAGGGTGGGGAGCCGAGCCTTGCTGGGAGACCAGCGGAGAGGAGAGGTGTTCCGTTTTGAGCTCCCGTGTGTGACGGTCACTCGATATCAGCTTTTGTCTGTACAGACGGACTTGCCGTCTTTGCTGTCAGTAGAGTTTATAGTTGGAACAGTTAGGAACTGTACTGTAGCGAGCATATACGATTCTGGACTTCACCTCCGGGTTGTGAGTCGTCGCTGAGTGCGCATCGTTCAGTAATTGAGAACACTTCCTCTGCCTATACTTACATTGAGACGTTTTCTGAACTCCGTCCTTGTGGTTGGGAGGTCGCGTTTCTCGTCTGTAGAACACAGAGAGGAGAAGACAGTATTAGAATATATTAGACAGAGGACCACCTTCAGCCGTCCTAGTGTTTGACAGCGTTTTTATTTGTGGCTGGAGTTCTTCCATCGTCGCAGACGAGTACGAGAATCATCACCTCGACGCACCGGACGCAGTACATTCGGTGATATCGCAAATTGCTTGTGCTTATTAGGGCTATAAAAGTTAAACAGCTGTGATCACGTTAGTTTATTTCCACTGAGGTTGATGTTAAACCGCGTAGTCATAATAAGGGGCAGAATTGGGCAACTACTAATTTTCCTTAAGAAATGTAAACTTTGTAATTTAAAGGTTTTTTAAATCTACAGTAAATATATAAGCAGGAAGAA
The DNA here is from genome assembly GCF_023897955.1 of Schistocerca gregaria. NCBI lineage: Eukaryota > Metazoa > Arthropoda > Insecta > Orthoptera > Acrididae > Schistocerca > Schistocerca gregaria. The sequence goes on along the minus strand of NC_064927.1, from coordinate 122,707,580 downwards.
CGTTTATCATTGAGTAGGATAAGTTGGCTTCATCATTCATTTATGTTTAGATTGCAATTTATAGAATTAAGAGATCCTAACATCTGCTTCAGGGGGTAGTCAGACAGGGCCAAATCTTTACTTAGCGTTTATTATTTTCCGTTGCACACATTCATTTTACACCCGCATTGAGTAGCATCTTGGAATATTGGCGACTTTCTGTCCCATTTTAAGCTAACGAGGTGTTGCACTGTGGTGGAGACACTGGCAGCCATCTGGAAGGATGACAGTTCATGACACCGCCCAGCCATGGTGCTACAGATTTTCCACAGTATACTCAAATAATTGAAGGCAAACCTAAGGGCACGACTAAATCTCTTCCACTTCATACTGCACTAGAACAAATCCACTGGTACAGGATCACTGCATGTGTTTTTATACCATACCGCCATGCTCCTGTCTCAGTACCAGACACTTTGTGATTTCTACACCACGAAAGTCGACGGTATGTTCCTCTTGAGCCACAATATTTCACTCATGATGGTCTAATGTCTGGACAGTCACTGGAAGGGATATGGCGTTGGCTGGCGGCTTATCACTTTTATATCCTGGACCAATTATAGATAACAAACCGTAGACTGCGTGAACCCATAAGTCATTGAGATATGTTTTCGTTACAATACTGTGATCGATATTAATTTCGTTAATCGACAATACACTAAACTGGACAATTTTGAGACACTTTTTTTACATAGCTTATAAAAACATTTACTGTGGCACGTAATCCCCACATATACGGAATTTTATAACATTTATCCTTTAATTTTGACAGAAATAAAGTTTTTATTTCCAATGAGATATCCAGAATATGGAATACTGAATGCCACAAACTTACCTTCAGATCAGGATACATGAAATGTAAGACAGGGAAAGTAGAATTAAATTCATATGTGATAACAATGGGCCGAACTTTTATTTCTTTTTTGTTTTACCCATACATAGCACAACATTTTTCACAAGGTTTGTCAACTCAGTGAGACTTGCATTCCTTAAAATTCTAAAAATCTTCGTTGAAACAGAATAGCAAGGGTAAAAAGTATGTGGCACTAATCAAGGTTATAAAACAAAAGTCTACACATTTGCTCAGCTGAACAGCATGAGAAAAAAGCAGGTCATAACAAATGTAATACCAAAGCCACTAAGCAATGTAACTAGTTGTAACTGTCAAACACTGACTCACAAGTCCAGTAGTATGATAAACAAAATCAGTACAAATTCAAAATAATGTAACAAATTTATCCCATTAATCTATGGAAATAACGCTTTTGCTTTTCCAATAACTGAAGGAATTTTTGTAACCTTTAACTACTGTACAGAATGATCTGCAAATAGGTTTGAACAGCTCTTAAAAGTCATCAATGATACGTCGTGGTGTGGGAAAACTTAACCAAAACGTAAGGTAAGCAGAGCTCAAAGGCTGCGGGGAGTGAAAGCGTAGACCCAAATGAGGTTGCAGTTTCAAACAATTTGATTTTATTAGACATTAAAAAAAAACACTTGTTTTTTAAACTCCAGGTCCGAAGGGCCACTGAACATTCACAACTGTAATGTCAGAATGACAATCTTAAGATTCAACATAAGGAGATTATTACGGCCTTAAGAACCCAACACTTAATTAATTGGCCAGTACGATAAGTTACTGAAAAGAATGACTTTAATCATGCGGCCAGAAGGGCCAATCAAATATAACCACAAATGCTATTTTGATAATGCTACAAGAATGGAAAACCAACAGTTAATTTACTTCGTCCAAAGGAGCAGTAAAGACCAAAAGACAAATTCATATACCAAAGGTTTTTTTTTTAATGAAACAAGCTAACAAGATAAAATTAATAACCAAAAAGGGGTAGTGACGTCGCCATTCGGCCTGAATATCAGTAGTAATAAATATTTGAGAGTGGTTGAAGTTAGTGAGTTACCACTTAAAAGCAGCCTGTGCTCCTCACCACTAGGAAAAATTTACAATCAGCTGTGCTAGGACTGCCTGTTTTAGCAATATGGCACAGACCAGCAGAACAACCAGAAACTACACCAAAGTGGCGATTCGTCCGCATAGGTAATGACAGCAACTGTCTAACACATAAAATAAAAATTACTAAACATTGAAACACATGGTTCAAGATATAACGCCTATCTACGCAGGAACTGTTAATGACGCCCACTGGCCTTCGTAAACCATCGACTTAGTAAATGTGACGGCCAGTACTAAGTAATAATACCACTCAACAAATTGTAAAATACAAGATAGTTATTGCACTTGGTCCAGAATAAAATTTCAACCACATATTATTTTAGGTTCAGTTATTAAGGCACAGAGAGTTAACACACTTTTCTAGTGATGGTTACGCTTGACAGTATAATAGCAGATCATTGAATCGGGATTTCGGGCCCGCCTGCGCCTACTAAAATTGCGAAACACCATGGCACACGACCTTAGAGCAAAACACACCCGACGACACGGGCAGAAATTGAGTGAGACACATCAAGTCCAGAAATTCTCACAGTTAGTCCGGAAGGCAGACAAGCATTCGGCGACAGGTTGCAACCAGCACCAACTCGAGTTACGTCAATCGCCCGTTCCGCCATAGCAACGCGGACACGCCGCGTCAACAGTTGCCACGCCGAGCTTCCTTACCACACAGCCCGTCCAGAACGACTGACACCGTCCCGAGTACACACGCTCCTAGCAATCACGTGCGTTCACAGGAAGTTATACCACCTTTCCCGCAACACTGCGCTGCCACACAACCGGAAACTAAACTCCCCGTCTCACTCTGGCAGCAGCACTTGATACTCTCGTCGTCAGCAGGTCTCTCCCCAGAACGCAGCAACCTCCGAAATTTAAAAGCAAACGGACCAATCGCGGCAGAGCAAAGCCAAGGCTCCGGAAGACGACACACCACACCTAGGCAAAGATAAAGATGATACGGTTCAATCAACAGTAGCAGAAAGTGTCCAAGAAATCTACGAACATGTTTTTCCCCTGACAACAGAGTGGCTTTATGACAGTTGAGGTGTAATGGACATACTAGTAGCTTACATCACCAATCACAGTTCTTTGCAAGAACACACTGCAGCAGACCTATATGCTGAATGATGACCCCAACTGCAACTTTTAAGAATTATAAGCTGGAGCACGCTATTGTCACAAAGTAAAAACGTAGTCAGAAAGTTGTCGACTTTTATAGTACCCCTCTGCTGCTTGAACTGAATCATAAAATTTACCAAGTTTAGATTCCAGACATGAGAAGCAACTGCTGCGAAAGTGTTGTGATGAGCACATTCCCCTTCATACTGCACCAAAATGACACCACTGGTAGAGGATAGCTGCATAGGTTTTGTAACGTACCGCCAAGCTCCTGCTACAAGTGTAAACATACTGTACTATGATTTCTGCACCACGACGGTTTCAGAAAACTAACAGGAATCCTACAGAACATTCCTGTCCAAAGTCTATTGCCCCTTTTGTTGTATATATCTCATCGTTAAGTGTACTGATGTCTGCATGTAACTCGAACACTGGTACAAAATGCGTTAAATGCGTGTTTAAATCATGAATATAATATGGACCACATGGTATCTGCACGACTCTACCAAATTGTAGATATAGTGTGGAATTTGACACTATGACATTAAGAACGTGATACTCCAATATCCATTGCTTACATCAACAGATGGAAAGTAATTGGTTTCTAGAACAGAATGTTGCACTTTTACTCGTAAAGTCAGAGTGTACACATCGCACCTGACGAATAGACGTATAATGATTGTTTTTATATGCAAGTTTCTTTGCAACCAGCAGTAGGAACATAAAACGTAATTTTCTGAAGATGTACGTATTAAATTTTTGGCAGCATTGAAAATTGTAGAACATATGGTTGTTGGTAAAATAGTGTGTAACTCTTCAGGTAGATGTACGTCGCTGAACAAATGAAATTGGTAGACATTATTTCGATTTTTTAACCATATGCCATCCAGATAGTTCTGGATCCTCCAATAACATCTAAATTTGCAGTTCTGCAGATTTTCGCATAGTCTTTGGTAATGTATTTCACATAAACACACCCTGAAATATTGGAATGTGTACCTTTCTTTGACTAATTTAATCGGTTCAGTATTTGCAAGCAGCCTGTTGATCATTACACTAGTAGCTTTTTTATGATCAACTCCTCTACATGTCGCTATAGTTTTAAATACATTCCTTCCACAACAGCAATAGATTACATCAATAATTGCGCCTTTTCACCTCATACAGTTGTTCTGTGGCGTTTTCGGCATTTTTCACAGCTCGGGCTATGGCTAACACTCTTCCAACTGCTGATCCCAAAACTGGAAATTCTGTCAGTGCTGGAAAGACTGGAAGAATTTCGCCCAATGATGATGATGATGTCAGAGGTGTTCGCAGACCCCATGGCATTTTAATCAGTCTTCTACTTTTCTGCTTCACTACACCTTTATCTGCTGACAACTATGCCTGAATGCGTTTTTTAAACACTCTCTGCTTTTCTTCAGTGAACAAAGTGGACCATTTATAACTGGAAGAAAATTTTTCCTGAGATCCAGTTTCAGTTTTTCATGCATGGGTTTATCAACTGCAAATGCAGCATAATGTTGTCCTACAGCAATATGTCATTCTGAATGTTCTCAGATTTATTAGCTAATATTCGATCTGAAGTATGGTGGTATTTGTAAGCAGCGTATGTGATATCACGGCTTTCACAAGCTTCGTCCAGCAGAATAACTCTTTTATTGCCAGATGCAAACCATCAAGTAACCAATATTTGAAGTGCTTTTTACCATGCATGCTATGCTATTGTGTGTTTCAGTGTCTGAGTGTCTAGCTGTATCCATGTCTTTGAGAGCCCACTTCAGCTGATGTGCGATGAAGGGGAATCAACCCACTGAACCAGCACATTGTTCCCTCGACATCTTATGATGTGCTCTATGCAAAGCACATTGGGTTCAATGTTCCCTTGCAATTCTTCAATGTAAAAGTTTCCTGCTACTTCGTTTCCTCTGCTATTCTTAAAAACGTAATTTCTTGGATTTGTCCTTTGCATCTTGTATACTGTACATACATTTGTGACCGATTTGGTTGGTATGATTTCTTGAACACATTGCTGTATTTTGAAATATGTACTAAATCACCTATATTAAATTTCTGTTTGTGTGGATCCACCATTGTAATATGACTGTGTACTAGAAACTATTTATCATGAATTTCAATTTGTTTCATGTTTATTATTTGATGTTCATTTTGGTTATACCGTTCAATCATTTCTGAAAGTTCATCTGTCCATTTGTGTGATCTGCAAACATTAAAACATATTAGCATATGGATTTTTATTGTTCTGATCAAAAATTCTATTATATTTTGTTTCATCTGCAGGAGTATAGAACAGTGGTGTATTCCATATCACTTTAGTACTGCCTTAAACAGCTATTACAAACTCACCATCATGATCTATTGAAGGTTTCATGGGTATAGATTCATCCCTGTGTAAAGCAAATGGTCCTCCACCTGTGCAAGTGATGTCCACATCTTCGTTGTTAGAGGTAATGCCCAAGAAAATTTGGAATATTTATCAATGACCATTAAAATATATTTCAAATTTTTATTCTTCTTCAAATATTGCTTCGTGTCTACAAGATCTGCCTGTCTTAAGTCATATAAACCTTGTTTTGTAACCCATCTTTATGGGAATGTTTCGGTTGCCAGTTTGTGGAGTTCTTCAACAACCATCTCCATTATTGGATAATGTGTCTTTCTCTGAACTCTAAAATAACTAATGTTTTACTGCAGCAGTCAATATTTTCAACAGTTTTAATTTTCTTAAAATTTCATTGGACTCATCATAATAGACACATTGCAGAGGGCAACAGTACCTTTTTTTCTGCGAAATATCAATAACGCTGCTGTCATGTTTACCATCTATCTCTGTTCTAATAATGTCTCTGTATTTCTTACTCATTGGGTTTTTTATTTGTCCATTGATTTTCTTATCTAATTAGTCATAGTAAAATTGCAGTTTACATGTCGGCAAATGAATGGAAAAGTTTAAAAATTTTTAAAAACATTAGAGTCTGCAAACCTGGCGTTCTTTTAGATTCCCTATTTCCAACATGTACTGCATGCTTGGTTAATCACACAAGTTGTAAATTCAGCATATGAAGTTCTTCGGGACATCATGTATATCTCTTCACTTAAAACTTCCAGGATGATAGGCCGTGGTCGAAGTATAAAACTCTCTCCTGACGTTTCGTCTCCGACTGCGGGAGACATCCTCAGAGGTAAAGCGGCGAACCTCCGAGGATGTCTCCCGGAGGTAAAACGGCGAACCTCCGAGGATGTCTCCAGCAGTCGGAGACGAAACGTCAGGAGAGAGTTTTATACTTCGACCACGGCCTATCAGCCCGGAAGTTTTAAGTGAAGACAATACCGGCTGTGAAAGCTTACATTGTATGATCATGTATATCTCATAATAATCATGAGAGTAATTATGGTACAGTAATTTTTTCCTCATTCAATACGCAAATTAAATAGGTCTGTTAAAGTAAGAAGTGATGCGAATAATCACTGGAGTGTAATTTGAGGTTACCTGTAGATTTTATCTTCTAGCTGTCAGTATCCATGTTGCCATTATGGCGATGTTCCTAACTCGTATAACCAAATCTTGAATGAGGCCAAATAGGACACAATAATCACAAATCTACTAGAGGTGTCTTGTGGTGATACTGCATCAAGTGCTACGCCAGTATACATGGGTCAAAGGGAAACTTCACATGCTAAATGTAATATAGGACAAATAACTAAAGTTAGTTCTGCGCTCCAATTAAGCCGTGAAGGTGACAGCCACACTTGATACGCGTATGCTTCTATGGAAGAATGCCAACGAAAACAGTGAGATAGGAACTGTGGAAAGTATATGACAACATAAGGGGCACTTCGTTACAGTTTTGGTGTAACGTAGAGCATTTTGTTCCAATTTCTGTTTAACATGGTAGGAGCAATACGTTATACAGCACCATGGAACATTTTGGTATAATTTTTCTCTGAAATGGACCAACTTGTTAATGTGCATTTTGTTACAAATCACTGTAATAGGAGCATTTTGTTACACATTTATCTGTAACATAAGGGGAATTTGTTACAGTTTTTCTGTAACATCAGACATTTTGTTTCAGTTTTTGCTATATAAGGAGTGATTCGTCATAGTTTCGCTGCAAGAGAGGCGTTTTGTTATAATTTTGCTATAAAATGTCTATGTTTGTAGCGAAGTATCATGAAATCACAACTGCTCAATTGTTTGACTTACAACTATAAACAAAAGAAGACAAACGATATGTACTTCAAGATATGGTTAACAACACACAATGTGTGGGTTACTTTGAAAAATAGTTGAATGTGGATAGATGATAGCAGGGCAAAATTCATTTCCAGCTATACAAGTGTGTAGTGCTAGTTTTCTGCATACTATTTCATCAATGTATTATATAGTTTCCAATGTATGACAATATCAGTTAGTCATTAATAAGTGTATTTTGATTTGTAAGTTAGGTTATTAGTAGTGTCATGTGTGTCACGTAATGTTATAGAACAAATCTCTAAGTATGTTCATGAATAATACCCAAAACCAGTAGTGAAAATGTGTGCCCACGAAACGAAAGGTCTCAGAGACTGATTGTCTAGTACAGCTTCTCTTGGTTTTGACACTGATCCCATGCTACAACAGAAATTGTAACAAAGCGGTCCATGTTACAACAAAATTGTAACGAAGCACCCCGTTGCAGAAAAAATTGTAAAAAATTGACCCATTACAATGACATTGTAAAGAATCGCCCTCATGTTAGAGCAAAAATTATAACAGAATTTCCCCATTACAAAGGAACTGTAAAAAAATTTCTCCCAAATTACAGACGAAATTGCAACAAAATGCCCCTGTTACAGTGAAACTGTAACAAATTGCCCTATGTTTCAGCAAAAATTGTAACAAAATGCCTGTCACACAACATTGGTGCTTTGTGGAAGGGCGATTAGGAGTCCATCAGTGCAGACTGCACACAGCAGGTAGCACGTGGGCTGTGGAACCCTCTCTGGTATGTCAAATATATATGAAAATGTTCCCATCCTATCCTACTACATATGAACTGTTACTGCTTAAACAGCAAATAGTTTTAAACATAGAGCAATTCAGTTCTTGGGATTCTAAACGTGGTGGGGCTAATTTTTAGCAGCAAAAGTAGGCGACAAAGTTTCAAACTGAGGACAGTCTGGCATGGAAAAATCCAGTTGGATTTCTTAATTTTCAACCATTTTGAATCTGGGACAGGTTTCTAAGTGACCTGTGACATCAGATAATAATCCAGTGGCTGGCTATACTGCAATCTGCACTTAGAAGAAATGAACCCTTTCAAGCCTGCATGATTGGCTCATATGCCCCAGTCAGCCATCTAGGATTCTGACTTCTTAGGTCTGTGTTCATATCTTCAGGTCAGCCATCTTGGATCCGCATCTTGACTTCTGACATCATAGGGCTGAGCTCGTATCTCCACATTCATTTTCAATCCTATACTTATCACTAGTGACGTGGCAACCAGCAGCCTGTGGTTATACGCACATGTCCACCATCTTGGATTCTATAGTTAGCACAAGAGATCTCGTAAGCACTCAGTCTGTGCCATTTCTACATGACAACCATCTTTGACTACCATCTTGATTGTGATGTCACCAGGCAGCGCTCGTATCTCCAGTTCAGCCATTTTGGATTTTCCACCAATAGGACTGTTTTCCATGCTGGAAATTTTTGAATTTTCCGTCATTTTGTAGAATAAGAGCCCTAGTTCCATAACGTCAGGATATATTTATAAGAGCTACAAAAAACGTGAAGCTTTGAGTCCAAGTATTCTGATAAATTGTCGGAGCACTGTTTAATGAGGTATTGTTATCCTCTATTTTTAATTTTTTTTGTGGTTTTCAGTTTCCTTTATGATGTCCACAGGCTACCTATTGTAGCTTTAACACCAAAACACAAAACCTCATCATGAACCCTGGACGTGGCACTTAGTGCATATGGAAATTATCTCTAGTTAGTATGGTGGCTGTGAATTATTGAGTTCATCCTAAATTCATTATTTTTCTTCATCAGAAACACCATTAGGAAACTTATGTTCAGGTCTGGAAATGTAAGAAGTTCTGAAGAGGCCTCTGTAAGAAGTTTGGTTTTCAACTTGAGACAATATTCTTATTGCATACCTCTATAGAACAAACACTTTTTCATATTAGCTGCAATATCCCAGAATATTATGCCGTAGGATAGAACTGAGTGAAATTATGCATACTATGCTACACTTCTGTCTGCAGGGCACTACAGTAATAAAGATTTCTCAGTGGAAATGAGGTAAATCTGGGCTTTCCAGTTGACTCATCCACATCCTGGTGCCACCAGAGTATACACGGATGCCCAAGAACTTCACACTTCGAGCGCCACCCGATGTATGACTGTTGATCTCTGTTTCTGATACACGTAAATTATTTTTATTTATCTGAAATTGCATAATATGAATTTTTGTAAGCTGTTACTTGTGAACCAGATGTTAAACCTGCTCTAATTTCTCCTGACTGTGTCTAGTATAGTTGCGTCTGCATCACTTATGGATATACTTGTGTCGTCAGTAAACACTACGCTTCCTGAAGAGTCTTCCACTGTCCGACGTAAATCATTTATGTAGCCAAAGAACAGAAATAACAGGAATAATTTGCTAATGTGAGCCCATTGTTAAGACGTAATGTGTATTACCATTTTGGATGTATGACGGTATATCATCGACTTTTAATGTGAGCAATGGAGAGTTGCACTTTGGGAATTAACAGAACTGGAAAAGAAACCCTTGCGTCAAGGAACAGAACGGAGTGGCCAACGTAATTATGGGTATAATGTAAATTAATTGGAGATATATAGCTAACGAAATGGTTTGGTAGATAGTCTATGGAAGTTGTTTGCTATGTTTGAAGAGATTGAAATGTCCCCTTAGAAAAATTATACATGACTGTGCTTAAACTGACACACAATTTTTTTTAGCGCAACGCAATCTGACTTTCAATAATCCCTACAAGAGAATGGCCCTGACTAAATTAACCTATACGTTTCACAAATTACTTACCTCACAAAAATCTTCGTTACTCGAACTACTGCAATACAGCGAGCACCACAACTGCCAGCTAAATAAAAGATTCAGACTACTGAAGGCACTATGTACTGATAGGCATAGTTAGCAAATAAAAGATTTTGATAGAGAACAAACAATGTATTTACGTTAATAGTGTTCAAAATCATAATAAATCTATATATATCAGTCCATGATATCCAATATTACAAATTTACTCTTTCTGATGGACACACGTCCAGATCGTCCGCTCTCAAAATTCCACCATCTCTCTCCCCACATTAACCACTGTTGGCGGCTCACCTCCAACTGCGCAACGCCAAACGCTGTTAACAGCCAACTGCCCAACACTACTATAGCGATTATTGCAACAATACCGGACAGCCTCAGACTGCACGCAGCACAGTCAGTGATTTTCATATAGAGCGCTACGTGGCGTTACCAATATAAAAACAACCTAAACAGCCTACTTACAAGATAAGAAAACGTGATCAAAAAGATTTTTTGAATGATGTGTCAATCACCACAAAAAATGCAAGAGCAACATATAACTTGTGAGACTACTGCACATATGCATACGCAGACTTTTATTGAAGAGGGGACAATATTCTAAAATGACAGTTATTTTTATAACTAATTCTCTGAATTTGAAGATCTTGCGTGGTACAAGAATCAAGTACGACAAGGGGCGGACGAAACGTAGCGCATCTCGAAAGAGGCGATTACTTTAATACTTAAAAGGTAAGCATAATTCTTTAGTGCACTACCCGACAAAAGAGACGGCCGCTGTGGGCGAGCGGTTCTAGGCTCTTCAGTCCGGAACCGCGCTGCTGCTACGGTCGCAGGTTCGAATCCTGCCTTGGGCATAGATGTGTGTGATGTCCTTGGGTTAGTTGGGTTTAAGTTGTTCTAAGTCTAGGAGACTGACGATCTTAGATGTTAAGTCCCATAGTGCTTAGAGCCATTTTAATCATTTTGATCGAAATAACTGGAACTCCGACAATAGGAAGGAGGAAACTAAATGAAGCACAGAGGGTATGTGAAGTCATTTCAGTGAGTACAATACTGAGTCAAATTAACGAATAACTGTGCAGTATAAGCCCACTTGACGTTGTGCCTCCTATGACCTGGATGCATACGATGATTCTTTTGGGAACAATGTGGTAAGGGCATTGTATGCTCTCCTGGGCAAAGCTCATGTAGAATGTTGTAACTGGTCTTTGATACACTGGATTCTGGCTCTGGTATGGCTCTGATGTTTAAGCTGGTTCCACGCATGTTCTATCAGGGACTTATCCGGGGATCTCGCTGGCCACAGGAGTACCTCAGCGTCAGGCAACAATACAAAGAGGCCATACTCACCTACGGGATAGTGCAAAACGTCGATTCATCGAACATAATGCGACGCTGTTCAAGTCCTTGCTTACCATTCAAGGCACCACTCCAAACGCAGTCCTCTGTGTTGTGGTCCTAATGGCGGCCCACACATCGGACAGTAATTGCAAAGTCCGACTGCTGCCAATCTCCGACCAATAGTGCGGGATGACACAGAATGTTGCAATTTCGAGTCCATCACGTGTTATCGGATGGAAGGCGCAGAGCTGAGGCGGTTACGATGTGCTTCGCTCACAATATACTAAACCTCCCACGCTGTGGTCGACCGGAACGCTGCCGGCAGATGGGGCTGCCCTTGCCTTTTCATGCGTCCAACATGGGGCACTGTCACAACGGAAGGCCCCTCAAATGCCGCCAAATGCTGATGGCGCTGTCTCACATCAGTACACGGAATCTCCGTGTCTTTCACAATGATTACTCAAGGTCTGAAGCTGTTCACGCCTCTGGTACATCCTACCAGGCCTGGTAACAACACTAGTGCACTCTAGTGGCCATTCTGCCTGTCACAGAGAATTGCAACTCTATAAATATTTACGTACCCTACGACAGTGCGTTTGTATACAAGGTTCCGTTGGCATCTCAGAATGTAATTCATTTTTTTGCTAGGTAGTGTATGAGTAAGGAAACTCCTTTCTTGTGTTAAGTGCTAAAATTATATATCCGACTGGACACCTTACAGCGAACGAGCAAGAAAATGAAGTTACATATATCCGAAAATACACGCGTGTATTGAAAGTCTCTTCGGATTTGCTGCCGGATCCTAAAATTCAGGATCCGGCAGAAACGCGAAGAGACTTTCAAGACTTATTACGCCGGGAAAGCCTACGTAATCATACGCGTATATTATTTTTATACCAATACTGCTATCTGAAACAGCGAAAATTCGAACGACTGAATAATGATGCATATTAAAAAAAGTAACCAGAAAAAACTTCGTAATATTAATACTCTTTAAACTCTATGAAATATAAAATAAACTTTAAAAAGAACGATTACTCAACATTGACAACAAACTTCGTTTGCTAAGACCATTCAATATCTGATCATTTCAACGATTATGTAGCATTAATTTTATGTCTTCTATTTTTAATGTAGACTGAAAGAATCAGGGTCAAAGGTAAGTGTTTCGAATGTTCCATTTCTTGGAGTGCTTGTGTAAAGTGGATCACAGGCCGAGCGAATTATATCCACATATGGGACGCATTTAGAACATTATTATTATAACTGTCGCTGACGTTGGTAGGTTCAATTAAATTTGAGTAGCCTAAAGCTGAATCAAGATGGTCCTTGTTTCCGCTCTTTGAAAATTTATTGTCTGTGACTGCACGTATTCTATGTCTCAGATATCGAGAAATGCCAAATTCTCGAGAGATAATTTTCCGACTTTTGACTACCGTCAATATCTTTTTCCTCTTCTCCAGCACAAAATGGGTATTATCTCTTTTCGACTGACACCATTAAGTCCATGAGTGAAGTACACATACATACAGTACAGGATGCCTATGTTCTTTGGAGTCAGCTCTACCGTGTAAAACGGAATGTAACTTCAGAAAGTCTCCACAGGTCTGGTTTGTGCCTGCTTACAAAGGTAAATTATTACAGCATCTGCGTCCCGAACCAACCTTTTACGGTAGCACGATACTGAAATATCAGAGTAAATGTTGAGTATTCCACCACGACCCCTTTTGTGGTTCAAACCTGCCTTGATTGTTGGACAGCGCTAAAAATGGCGTAATATTCCATCAACAGCGGGTCAACCGTACAAATCCGAGTAATATAGTGATTTCTAAAGTCACAGTATTTCCCATCACGCTCTGAAATTATAAATCTCCAGTAGTAAAATAGCATTTCTGAAAACTTTTCTTGTGTTTGCTGTTCTGCAGGCTCAACATATTGTTTCAAAATCATACTGTCGTAATGTTAATACATCAGATCTTGTAAATTGTCTACAAAATTTGTTGCTTGTAGTAGCAGTCACGCAAAATTTCCCTAGTTAATGATGCCATCTTCGCTTAGTGAATAAAGCCTAAATACATTGAAGAGCCAAAGAAACTGGTACACCTGTCTAATATCGCGTAGGGCCTCCGCGAACACGCAGAAGTTGCATGCATGGATTTGATTAATGTTTTAAGTAGTGCTGGAGGCAACTGACACCATGAATCCTGAAGGGCTGTACATAAATTTGTAAGAGTACAGATCTCTTCTGAACAGTACGTTGATAGGCATACCAGATATGTTCAATAATGTTCGTGTCTGGGGAGTTTGGTGGACAGAGGAAGTGTTTAAAATCAGAATAGTGTTCGTGGAGCCAGTCTTAGTAAGTCTGCGCCTGTGAAATGTCTAATTGTCAAGCTGCAATTGCCCAAGTCCGCCGGAATGCACAATGGACATGATCGGATTCAGGTGATCAGACAAGATGCTTACGTGTGTGTCACCTGTCAGACTCGTATCTAGACGGATCAGTGCTCCCGTATTACTCCAACTGCATACGCTCCACACCACTGAAGAGCCTCAACCAGCTTAAACAGTCCCCTGATGACGTGCACGGTCCATAAATTCATGTGGTTGTCTCTATACGCGTAAACGTCCATCCTCTCGATACAATTTGAAACGAGACTCGTTTGACTGGGCAACATGTTTCCAGTCATCAATAGTCCAATAGTGGCCAGTTGAGCCGTAATGCTTTGTGTTGTGCAGTCATCGAGGGTACACGGGTGGGTATCGGCTCTGACAGCCTACATTGATGATTTTTCATTCAATGGTTCGCACTCTGACACTTGTTATGGCTCAGCATTGAAATCTGCAACAATTTTGTGGAAGGGCTGTACTTTTGTCACGTTGAACAATTCTCTTCACTCATCGTACGTCCCGTACTAGCAGGATCTTTTTTCAGCCGCAGCGACGTCGGAGATTTGATGTTTTATCGTATTCCTGATATTCACTGTACACCCGTCGTACTGGAGAATTCCCACTTCATCGCTACCTCGAAGATGCTGTCTCCTATCGCTTGTGCGCCAACAATAACACCACGTTAAAACTCACTTAAATCTTGATAACTTGCCATTGTAGCGGCAGTAACCGATCTAACAACTGCGCCGCACGTTTGTGTGTGTTACATAGGCATTGCCGACCGCAGCGCCGTATTGTGCCTGTTTACATATCTCTGTATTTGAATACGCGTGCCTATACCTGTATTTTTGGCACTTCAGTGTACTCGTATATACTAAGGTTATTCGCAAAGTAAGTTCCGATTGATCGCGAAATGGAAACGACTTTGAAAATCAGAAACATTTTACCTGAAACAGTTAGCTACAGCTTACCGCCACCGCTCTACGTAGTCATCACTCCTACTTAGACATTTGTCGTAGCGTTGTACCAACTTTCCAATACCCTCGTCATAGAAGGAAGCCGCCTGTGCTTTCCGTCACTTCTCTATGCTCATCTACAGCTCGTTGTCTGTGCGAAAATGTTGTCTTCATAGCCAGTAGTTAATGTGAGCAGAGGGAGCCAGTTACGGGCTGTAGTGAGGGTGATCAAGCACTTCCCATCGAAAACGCTGCAGGAGCATTTTCATTGCCCCCGCACATTGCGACCGAGAACTGTCACAAAGTAGGAGCCGTATGACAGTTCTGTAATGTGGGCTGCATAACATCAGGCGAAATCTCTCACCAGGACCTCTTACTTAGCGGGAGACACTATTTTCTACGCACCTTTGTGTGACACCATGCTCTGAGAACTGAAAACAACGAAGTGATATAGCCGACAGGCATACCAGAGACACTGTCGAACACATATGTGCAAAACTTTATTAGGTTTTCACTGTGGTTTCCATTTCTTGACCGATCAGAACCTACTTTCCGAATATCCCTCGTAATATTACTACGCGATCTCTCTGCCGTTCATTTACAATTTGATACAGACACGCAACGGATATTCTTTGGCATTTCAAACGATTTCCTATTGTTGACAGAACAACTTTTTCATTATCGGATATAACTTTGGACACCATTTTGCCAAATGTATATAGATTACCATTTCCTCTACGATGTTCATGTAACTTGCTTTTCCGACACTATAAACAATGGACACATTAGTGCTTATGTCTACTGTAGAGTGACGATATGCTTGAAGAAAAACAGGTGATCTGGAAGATTTCCTTAAAGAAGAATACAAAATTCTAGGAAAGATACTTGGCTCCAGAAAAACAGAAGATGCATACAAGCGGAATTTCGAAAAATAACCGAAAATCTCGGGGCAGGTATGAGAAAAAGAAGATTTAAATTTTATGGAGATATTCACGGATTCCTCATAACAACTAACTCACAACATCACGACGTATATAGAACAATTCAGAACAGTACTCTGGATCCAGCCGGCCAAAATGGATTTAGAAAAGGCTCATGTAAGTCCATCACACATTTTCAACAAAAACCAGTACAGACAAAAAATTAGCAGTTTTAAGTATTGTCAGAGGATGATGTCACCACCAGACGAGGGACAACTTGGACTGAAGAAAGAAAATAGCTTTGCGTGATCCGATAGGGTCCGATTACACCCAGTTACATTTGACATTGTAAGATCGCAAGTGGACAATGTAATTACTGAGGAGATCGCTGGAGCAACGTGAGTGAAATTTTGAGTTAGCAGCTGACTGGGTTGTAAACGAAACGTGAAGAGCAAGCGAAGGCAGACACCGCGCGGAGTAAGATGCGGTAATTGCAGAGTACACTCGTTAATGAACAGCATTAGCAGCATTAGGCGTGGAGGGAGAGAGGTAAGTGTGCCTATGAATGAAGTTCTGATGTCCTAAATGAGTGTCCACAAGAGGGTGGCGGTGGGCGTAGAGGAGGCAAGAGGGAGCACTTGTTCCAACTTCTTTCTCCCTTATTTGGTTTTTTTTATTCATTGCAGGATTTTCATACACTGCTAGATATCATTGTCTATGTCACCGCCAAGCCGCAGATTCAAGCAATTCGGCCAAAACGTGTGTAACGATACAATGCTCCTGTGCAGCTATTTAAGTACAGCGTTGGACTCCGTGCGTTGGATTACCTGCGTTGGACAGGGCGGGTGTCATTTGCTGATCAAAGACACTACAGATTCTCGGAAGTAATCGTCCATAAACTTCCAGAATATGCAGAATTCAGAAAGATTCAGCACATAAAAATCTTTGTCTCCAATGCTTTACAGAATGGTCGTTTCAGTTTTTAACAATTGTAGTACCACTGACCTGCACTTGTAAATTTTCTTTTCTTTATAGCTACAAAAGCCTATGTACATTGTTCTTTTTTTCTTCTTAAATATAATTGTCCCCTAAAACATTCAGTTTGTTTCATTCACTAAATTACTATACTTTTTAACATTTAAACCAGTTTCTAACGATTTCAGGAGCAAAAATAGAAATTTAGTGGTATTTTAGAATATTTATTTATCCTTAAGTTTTTAAATACTATTACGTAAATCCAGAATCAAGCACCAACTACATCGTCAACAGGAATCAACACTTCACAATAAAAGCACGTTTACTGAAAACGAAGGAAAAAGCAGACTGAGTTGAATTATCTGGCTCATCAAAAATTGTCCCTATTCACACGTACAACGTCTTACTCATAATTTACCATTTTCGATAAATAAGTAAGTTCCAGAAGGTTCCAACTATCAGGGGGGTTAATTGATAAACAACTGCAGAAGCTGGGAAACGAACTAGCGACACAAACGACGTTAGCCATAAACTATTATCACTAGACCAAGGCGGATAGGGTAACAGCAGGTCGAAATATTAAACTAGATATATTTGCAAGGCCACAGAAGCATGTATAACTAGGGGAAAGATAGATGCCGCCTAAAGGAAAATTGAAGTCGCCTTTGGGGAAAAGATAAGCAGCTGTGTAAATATCAAGAGCTCAGTTGGAAAACCAGTATTAAGTAAAGAAAAGAAAGCTCAAACGTTGAAGAGAGTTCATTAAAGGTAAATAAAATTGAAGATAATATTATAGAAAGAGAGGAGGAAGTAGACGAAGTTGCGAATTTGAGAGAGGACTGAAAGATCGAGTCGAATCAAAGCTCTTGGAGTAGACAACATTCCCTCAGACCTACTAATATCCTTGAGAGATCCAGCCATGAAAAAACGGTTCCATCTGTTGTGCAAGATGTATGAGACGGAGTAAATAAGTTCACACTTTAACAATAATGTAATAATTCCAATACCAAAGAAATAGGTTATAAGTGTGAACATTGCCGAACTGTTATTTTGTAAGGTAGCAACGGCCTTGCACCTTACATTAGTCCATTTAACGTGACACTTTAAGTTTAGCTGGAATAATATTCTAAAATTACGGTGTAGGAAATCTGTGAGGAAACGCATCGGCACGCTGGCTAGGTAATACAGCGAGAATTCTGCGATTTTGCATTTATAAGATTTTGCGGGTAGGCAGTATGCGAGACAGAGCTCGGCTACGTCCCCGGCTAGCCGCCGAAGGCCACAGCCAGACTGTAATGAATAGTGAACTGGGGGATTTCTGTAATCCGTTTAGAGAGGCCACAGCGGCCGCCGGCCTCTGAGGGACGCGCGGCTGCAGGTGCTCAGGTGTTTACCAAAACAGAGCAATGGATAGCTGGATGGGCTTTCCTGTGTGTGCTCTCGCCTATATCCCACCAATTTTACGCCTTCGAGTAACTCAGGTGGGGCAGGCCAGGAGTTACGAATAACAAACCTTTCAATGCAGGAGTCTGTGTTCTCTACGACGGGGAATCTTGTCTGGAAAATCTCGAGTGGTCTCTTGGGAGAAAACTTCCAGTAAACGTGTTATTGCCCAGAGCTGTGGTTCTTCCCAGCTTGCGTGGGCGGAGTGTTTACTTGTGAAATTTTGTAGCAAGGGAAGAATTGTGGTAAAGAGTTCTATTCCCAGGCCGTACATTGGTCGGCACTGGCAAACTGGGTATTTTGAGAGCTTCTAGTGATGTAATTCGCACAGTAAAAGTTGAGGTGGGAAAACAGAGGTGAAGAGCGATCTTGCTCGACTCTATGTAGAGGTCTTCCGTTCTGGGTTCTCCTACTGAGAGGACGTTAGCCAAGTCGTCTCCGGTCTTGGAGGACGTTAGCCGCGCCAGCTCTTTACTGCTGGGAAGATTGTTGCAAATAGTGAAATTTACGTACAGCTCTCTGTTGTCCGAGTATTGTAGGAATGTACTTTCCGAGACGCGACACGCAAACCGCACAGCCGCACAGGCGCCGTCGGAGACCGCTCCTGCAACAGGAATATTACGGCGAGATCGCTCCCGCTTCGGGCTATGTTAGAAGTAACGTTAAATAGTTGGATCAAGTGCAATTGCTGTTTCCACAGAGGTTTCACGGTACTTCGGGGTGTAGAGGTTCTTCGTTATTTACGTTTCTTGTCGATGTCAGTCGGACAGCCAAATTATGAGAGATCGCGTTTTGGACCGATTTTAACACAGTTCACTGCCAATTCCAGTTAGAAGGACAATTTGTAAATTGTTCATTGTGTTTTATTCAGCATTGATCTGAAGGTTATAATAAAATTATTGTGATTCAGTAGAGCCTTTACTTTCAGTAGTTGATCCTGAATTTACCCTTTCGCTTTACTTTATTTTTGTGTATGTGTTTGATGTTACTGAACACCCTAAGTGTTCGTGATCGTTCATGTTTGGAAGTAAAAATAGGTGTGATTTATCGTCAACACTACCACCGCAGATTAATTAGGGGTGACAGGGCCACATTTAAATCTAGAGTTATCCATTTTTGCGTACAGTTCCATTCCCAATTTCTCTGTAATTTGTTTATCAGGGGCGAAAAAAATGGCTCTAAGCACTATGGGACTTAACATCTAGGTCATCAGTGCGCTAGACGTAGAACTACTTAAACCTAACTGACCTAAGGACTTCAAACTCATCCATGCCCGATGTAGGAATCGAAACTGCGACCCAAGCAGCAGCGCGGTTCCGGACTGAAGCGCCTAGAACAGCTCGGTCACAGCGCCGGCGTGTCAGGGGCGAACACACGCAAAAATCGGACAAGCAACGGGTGGGGTGTTACAATTTTAGTGACTGCAAAATACTGACACAAATTATTTACAGAAGAAACGAATAAGTGGTAGGAGCAGGCACTTGGGGAGGGGGGGGGGGGGGGGGGGGTTGGCAGGGACGGGGTAGGGGAGCTCCGCAGAAATATAGGAACACGTGAGGCAACACTGACCCTGTCACTTACCTTAGAAAATAGGTTAAAGAAAACAAAATCTACTTTTACAGACGCTTCAGTAACAATAATGTGGCCACCTGAGAAAACCCTGAATAACCACCTTTTGCAGCGCAGGCGTGCTGGAAAATAGTCAATAAGTTTCTGGAACGTACCCACAAGGGTATAGAGCCACACTGACTGCATTATCGTCCCTTAAAACATTCAGTTTGTTTCATTCACTAAATTACTATTTTTCACGGTCGAAGATTGATACCGCGAACAGCTTGACCAAAGTGGTTCAAATGGCTCTGAGCACTATGGGACTTAACTTCTGAGGCCATCAGTCCCCTAGAACTTAGAACTACTAAAACCTAACTAACCTAAGGACATCACACACTTCCATGCCCGAGGCAGGATTCGAACCTGCTACCGTAGCGGTCGCGCGGTTCCAGACTGTAGCGCCTGGAACCGCTCGTTCACCCCCCTGACCGAAGTGGTGCCACAGATTCTCGACAGGGTTTAAATCAGAGGTTTTGTGGCCTAAATTCAGCCTTATGCTCTTGGAACCACAGACTTTCATTGCAAGCTGCGTACACGTTGCATCGCTTGCTGGTAGATTCCATTGTTCCAAGGAAGAACAAACAGCGTGTAGGGTTCAAAATCGTTCAAATGGCTCCTAGCACTGTGGGACTTAACATCTGTCATCAGTCCCCTAGAACTTAGAACTACTTAAACCTAACTAACCTAAGGACATCACACACATTATGCCCGAGACATGATTTGAACCTGCGACCGAAGCAGCAGCGCGGTTCCGGACTGAAGCGCCTAGAACCGCTCGGCCACCAGGGTGGAGAGCGTGTAGGGGTAGACATGGTCCCCAAGAATAGAAGCATACTTCTGTTGATCCATTATGGCTTCCAGAACGACGAGATCACCCAGGGAATGCCACGAAAACAATCCCTAGACCATAACGCTCCCTCTTCCTTAAGACCTGGATCCTTGCGACGATTCTTGCAGTTCCGTACTCAGCAACGGTCATGTGTCCGATGGAGCATGAAACACGATTCATCTGAATAGGCGAACTATCGCCACTCAGTGAACGTCGAGTTGCAGTGCTGGGATGCAAATTCCAGCCTTTTTCGTCTACGTATAGCAGTCAGCATAGGTTCATTAACCTCGCATCTGCTGCGGAGACCTATACACAGCACCGTTCGCTGAACGTCCGTTGAGGAGCCTCTTTGTTCATCTGGGTGGTCATCTGCGCAACAGTACACATGTCTGCAATGGTCGTTCACCTCTATCATCTATTAGAAATATATATTAATACCTTCGACTGCTGATGGGCGTTGAGCTATACCCATGGGGACAGGTGAAAATGTGTGCCTCGATAGGGACTCGAACCCAGGATATCCTACTTACATGGCAGACGCTCTATTCATCTGAGCCACCGAGGCCACAAAGGACAGTGCGACTGCAGGGACTATCTCGCGCACGCCTCCCGTGAGGTCCACATTCTCACCTTGTATGTCCACACACTACATTCGTGGTGTCCCTACCCAACACACTCACTACTGGTGGAAGACATTCTTACCAAGTCCCGTAAGAGTTCGAGTAATATGTGTGCATCCCCACAGAAGAAGAAGGTCATGGCCGGTATCACAAGAACTATATACTTACATGGATATGGTGTCTGTTCTTTCGTACATCTCCGAAAGAACTTATACCACATCCATGTAAGTATATATCTATCATCTATGGCCCGTGGTGCACCATAGCTGCCTCTGCGCTGGTTTTGGATAGTGTCATTTGGCCATGCCATGGAATACACTAACCACGGTAGCACGCGAACAGTTTAAAAGCTTAGCCTCTTCGAAAATAATTCCACCTTTGGTAAAAAGACAATTTCCCTTACGGAGGGCAGATAAATCGCTCCGTTTCGCATTACGACAGCAATAGGACTGTATCCTTTGTCCTCACGACACGCTTTGCATTCGCTTTACATTGCTAGTGTTGCCACCTGTCGTCTGTGAATGAGTATTCCATGTTGACGTCGAAGATAGGCGGTTTTCACAGTAATGTGACTGGACCGTGTAGTATTCGTAGACTTTCCACAATGTTGACCACATTATACTCTTTGAAATTCGGAAAGCAACAGGGGTAAAAATAGAGGGAGGTAAAGGCTATACACACACTTGCACAGACACCAGACGGAAATTGTAGGAGTTGGATGGCATCAAAGTGAAGACTGGTTGAGAAGGCAGTGAGAAATTGTTATAAAATATACTCAGTGTTATTCGGTGTGTCCACTGAGCAAACTGCGAAGGAAATCAAGTAGAAATTTGGAAAGGGCATTAAACTTTTGGGAAAAGGAATTCTGGCTTAAAAGAGCAGTTGAACGGGATGAACAGTCCGTTAAAATGCGGATAAAAGAAGAACATAAATAAAAGCAAGACAAGTGGAATCCTCTCGTATTAAATCTGGTGATTGCTAGGGAATTAGGTCACAAGATGAGTAGCTGGAAGTAGCTGATGAGTTTTTTTTTCTTTTTTTTTTGGCCAGTGAAATAACTGATGATGGCCGAATAGAGAGGATGTAAAAGGTAGACCAGCAATGGCAAAAAGCGTTTCTGAAGAAGATAAATTTGTTAACGTAGAATATAAGTATTAGCTAGCCCTAAGGTATTGTGGAGTGTGGTCACAGGTTTGAATCCTGCCTCGGGCATGGGTGTGTGTGATGTCCTTAGGTTAGTTAGGTATAAGTAGTTCTGAGTTCTAGGGGACTGATGACCTCGGCTGTTAAGTCCCATAGTGCTCAGAGCCATTTTATTCTGGAGTGTAGCCTTGTATGCAAGTGAAACGTGGACGATAAACAGTTCAGACAAGAAGAGAGTAGAAGCCTTCGAAATGGAGGGCTGCAGAAGAATGTGGAACATTTATTTATTTATTGCATATTGAGTACATATTTAAGACAGTTGTGGACAAATGTACGCAATCACAATCTGGTACAGTCCTTGTTCAATCTGTTCACTGGATGCTTGGTGAAAACCCATTATCGTTCCCTCGGGCGCTCAAAGTGGACAGTCAGTAAAGATATGATGGATTGAGTGTAAGGAGGTGCCACAGTCACAATTTGCAGAACCAATCCATCCCTACTTGTGTATTAGGTAACCACATCAGCCTTGTTCGTTTACAATCCAGTCCATGATCCTTCACGAAAGGTTAGGGAGATCGAATCCTTGTATCCAGTGGAACACTTCTCAGCTAAACGCTTGTCGACTGCTGATGGCTGCTTCCACTGGATTTCCTATGAATGGTTCATAATGAAAGAGGACCCAGCGAAGTTTTTTACTGTTTGCCACGATGGTTTCCTCGATTTCAAGCGTTGGTGTTCTGCTTGTGTGCAACATTTCGGTGAATGGGTAGCTGAGGATTCTTCTGGAAGTTGTAAGTTTTCTAGTTTGTTTTTCAAGAAAAATTATTTAAGCTCTATTCTTACATGTGTATACGGGATAGTTTTCCACAGGTAATATGTTACTTCACAGAGATTGTGAGTACAAGCACTTGGTTGCTAGTAGCATTGTCCTTGCAGTAAGCATTCTAAGAGCAGCTAGGGAAAGAGACGGATGTGGCAACGCTAATGAGAAGATAGATAGCCTAGAGATAAAGACAAAGATAATAAGCTGCGAGCTACGATTTTGTAAAGATTAACTGGAAAAGTGAATATTATGAAGTAATATTGTTCCTGCATTGCTTGCTCGTGCGTTATTATGATGCGTGTGAATAACGTAAAGTTTTAGTGGAATCTCTCTTTATTGGTTTGGTTTATTTGGCTTCATTTGTCAGATGAGGATAAGTAAACTATATTCTCATGGCTTTCACTCAGAAGTTATGGATTTACCACTCTTTTACTATTTCAGTAAATAATTTTGGCATAGTAAAATTTGTTGTAACGGATAAACTTTATAAAGATGGTTGTTATAGTCAGACAATGAGTTTTCTTTTCTTTTCTTCTCTTTAAGTACACACAGTTTTGCTTCAACCATTTAACGAGTTCTCACGAAAGAATTTTGTTTTCTGATAATGTGCGTCGCTGCATTGCAAGGAGAGGAACACAGTTACACAAAGTAAAAGCAAAGTACGATATGATTAGAACAGTTGCATGTCCTCGCACTGCACCGGCGCAAGTCTTTTTCTTTCACTGTTTGTTTGCCGCTACACTGCAAATTTTATGTTATGCATTTCGAATAGTAATTATTTCGAATAGTACCCAGTTTTCTTTGCCAAAGGTAAGCTACAGGAAAACTTGTTAGGGACCCCAAGACAATAAGATCATTTACAGTTAGTTTTGACTCCCAAAATTCATTATCATATCAGTTTAGGTAAAGTTCACTTCATATCCATTTCATATCTACACAGTTATTTTCACGATGCAATGTTACATTTGCGTGCGTATTATTTAGGCTTTGGAATTTTGTTCACTCAGATTATGTACGTAAATTCAAAGGGCATCTTAGAGAAACATTTTGGTGATCCATTCTTTCAAAATTCAATCAGTAATTTTACAGTAATCAGCTAGAAAATTATGACCACCGACCTCCTATCAATATAAAGCCGTCCACGCGATAGCAGAGTCACCTAACGAGAAACGACAGACATACGCACGAAGCATTTAGTATCAGTGAGTGCGCTGTTCGTTTGTAGAATGACGAAGGCGCGCGATCTGTCTGAGTTTGACCGAGAGCGGACTGCGATGGACCGAAGGGTCGGCACGAACATTTCGCAACCTGTTGGGTGTTCGAGAAGTGCTGTGGTGAGTGTCTTCAACAAGTGGTGAAACCAAGTCCAGACGTCATGGAGTTACAGATGCCGGGCGTCATAGGCTAGGCAGAATGGTAAAACAAGGGCTGAACTAACATTAGACGTTAATGCTGGGCAGAGTATAAGTACACCGGACTCTTCTAACTATGCCCCGCCACAGCCGACCCATGCATGTCCCAACTACGATTGAAATGGGCACTTGTTCATCG
This sequence comes from Schistocerca gregaria, assembly GCF_023897955.1. Taxonomy (NCBI): domain Eukaryota; kingdom Metazoa; phylum Arthropoda; class Insecta; order Orthoptera; family Acrididae; genus Schistocerca; species Schistocerca gregaria. The sequence goes on along the minus strand of NC_064927.1, from coordinate 122,682,762 downwards.
GCACTGGACATTGGAGCAGTGGCATCGTATAATGAATAAATCCAGATGCCAATGGGAGGGGGTGAATGCTTCGTGTTCCAGGGGAACAGTTCCTTGACCCCTGTTTGGCGGGACGGAGACAAGCTGGCAGCGGCCATGGAGTATCCTAGACTGGTTGGAGACTACGTACACTCATGGCGATCGTGTTTCCCGATGGCAGTGGCATTTTTCAACAAGATAATACGCCACGTCACAAGGCCAGCAGTATGACGGAGTGGTTCGAGGAACACAGTGGCGAGTTCCAATTGGTCTACAGCCCCTCTGGTCCTCTGAACCAATCGAACACATCTGGGATGTGATTGAATGTGGCGTCAGAGCTCATCGCCCCACTCCCTCCGGGAGATGCCTTGCGTGTGCGGATGTGATGCTAACTCTCTCCAACGATCTACCGTAGCCTCATTGTTTCCATGCCACGACGCACTGCCGCTGTTATTCCTGCCACAGTTTGATATACTGACTATTGGGCAGGTGGTCATAACGTTCTGGCTGCGCAGTATATGTAGCACATTCATCGTGTTAGCAGATGTGTTGGAATTGCAAGTCACGTATTATGCTGTCCCACTTCGTAGCACTAATCGCTCCAGCATTTTCGCAGGACAGTTTATTTATTTTATAGTTTGGGTTTTCCAATTACTTTGTTAATTGAAAAACACAGTCATACAATTTCAGTTTCAGCGCACATTTATCAGTTTTTCCGTAACTACACCACTTGCTTTACAGCAGCATTACAACACAGACACACACGAGTATAAAGAATATCAGATCGGTTTACTGCAGTTTTCTGTTCACAGAAATAAGTAGTAGAAAAGTTACATGTTGCAGACCTTCAGGCCAGTTTCTGATCTTCTTAGAGCTGAAAATGGGACATTGCTGACAACATGAATCCGTAGGATGTCTGTACTTCTTTGTGCGAGCACTATTGATTCCGCGCGAACGGCAGTATTTAGCAACGGAGCATGATAGTACTAAAGTTGTGAATCTTAAAACATGAACATTAGCTGACCATGAGGCACCAGCAAGTTTCTGAAGAATGTTTCGTTTTGATTTTGCGTCAGCTACGTTGGAAAAATGCTGTTCGTAGGTATGTTTCATACACTTATATCCTATAAATATCCTACACGTGAGCTCCAGGCGGTTCTAAGATAAGAACAGTGGTAAAGTGATACCGAACTGTCTAAAAAGACGTAACTGTCAAAGAACATAGAAGAAGTCACAAGGATCATTTAAGGACTCACAATTTTGTAGACTTAAACTATCTCTGCGCATTTCTCCAGCTAAGAGTAATATCGAAGGGATAAGCTGAGCGAGACGTGAATGCTATAGATTAGATGACTCAGTCACGTAACTAATGAGGAAGTACTGAATAGAACAGGGGAAAAATAAAATTTGTGGCATGACTTGACCAAAAGAAGCGAACAGTTGACATAACACATACTGAGACACCAAGAAATCATACGTTTAGTATTAGATGGAAGTGTGGGGAAAGGGGGAAAGGGGTAAAAGTTATAGTAGGAGACCAAGAAATGAATACAGTAAGTAAGTTGAAATGGATATAGGTTGCAGTAGTTATTCAGAGATGAAGGGGCATGTGCCGCATAGAGTAGCGTGGAAGATGGTACGTGGGTTCCCTCTTCGTACCACACTTGCCCACAACATCTTAGATACCATAAAAGAGGAAGCGGGATATAATCATGGTTAGTAGTCACAATTTATAATTAAGACAGTTTATTGACATTACGCCTTTTAAGGAATTTGACAATTACAAATTGTGGACGAGCCACTAGATAAAGCTTTGCAAATACAGCTTGAAACCGAACGTACTCATTACTCAAATAAACAGTCCCTTAAGAGAAAGTTATAAAAAAAAAGTGCCAGGCATTTATAGAAATCCTAAGCATAGCAATTATCAATTACTCCACATAGCCACCACATCAAACTCCTTAAAACCTGTTATTACATTAAGATGGCCACACTAAAAACATTCTTCACTAAAGTACCCTTATAAACTTACTATTTCAATCCGTTAAAGAAGCACTTGTTAAAAGGTCAATTACAAACTTAACGTTGCCGGGCACTAATACCCCTCGCTTTATTTTCCCTTATTAAGAAAACAGAATTATTGACAAACTTCAGAAATTCAAACTCGCATATAGGATTTCCCTCAAAATATATATAATGAAAATAGTTTTCAATAAAGGGTGACTTAATGACACTTCAACACTAGTGCCAAGCTAAGATCCAATTACTTAACATAATAGAACCACTTACATACAAAACTATAGCAGAAACACTGATCTTTAAAAATGAATTTTCACGTGCTCAGACGTGTTCATAAAAGGCTACTAGAAAGAGCTGCGCAAGGAACTCGGCAGATGCTATGCAGTTTAAAGTTGAGCCAGTTGCCAGTCACTAATATTTGAGGAAACAGGTTCGTATAAGAACAGGTTACATACAATATATATTTATGTATTTACCAGCTTAACCCGCCTTGGCGGAAGGAAGACAAATACTAAATTTGGGACTGCGGTATGTGAATAACTCCCGGTAGTGGCCAGGTTCTTAAACACTGCCAGGCCTAGACCTCGGATGACATTTCACTCCCCGCCAAGGCGCTGGAACACTCAAAGATTTTTGCCCGAATCACAAAGGCATTCCAATAACTGAAACATAGAAACACTCGGTAGAACCTTTGACTCGATATATGCGTAAGGGTGTAAAGGAACACGTTACACTACTGAAAAGTTCTTAACTTTGACCTTAAGCAATTTACACAAGGACAACTGTTGAAAACGCCTACATAAAATCATTTGATTACAAGAAACACAGAACAGCAGTAAAACTTCTGAGAATACTTTCAAATAACGGCCACCATTTAACTGTTGTTTGTTGTTGTTGTCTTCAGTCTTGAAACTGGTTTGATTCAGCTCTCCATGCTACTCTGTCCTGTGCAAGGTTCTTCATGTCCCAGTACCTACTGCAACCTACATCCTTCTGAATCTGCTTAGTGTATTCATCTCTTGGTCTCCCTCTACGATTTTTACCCTCCACGCTGAACTCCAATGCTAAATTTGGGATCCCTTGATGCCTCAAAACATGTCCTACCAACCGATCCCTTCTTCTAGTCAAGTTGTGCCACAAAGTTCTCTTCTCCCCAATTCTATTCAATACCTCCTCATTAGTTACGTGATCTACCCATCTAATCTTCAGCATTCTTCTGTAGCACCACATTTCGAAAGCTTCTATTCTCTTCTTGTCCAAACCAGTTATCGTCCATGTTTCACTTCCATACATGGCTACACTCCAAACAAATACTTTCAGAAACGACTTCCTGATACATAAATCTATATTCGATGTTAACAAATTTCTCTTCTTCAGAAACGCTTTCCTTGCCATTGCCAGTCTACATTTTATATCCTCTCTACTTCGACCACCATCAGTTATTTTACTTCCTAAATAGCAAAACTCCTTTACTGCTTTGTCTCATTTCCTAATCTAATTCGCTCAGCATCACCCGATTTAATTTGACTACATTCCATTATCCTCGTTTTGCTTTTGTTGATGTTCATCTTATATCCTCTTTTCAAGACACTGTCCATCCCTTTCAACTGCTCTTCCAAGTCCTTTGCCGTCTTTGACAGAATTACAATGTCATCGGCGAACCTCAAAGTTTTTACTTCTTCTCCATGAATTTTAATACCTACTCCAAATTTTTCTTTTGTTTGCTTTACTGCTTGCTCAATATACAGATTGAATAACATCGGGGAGAGGCTACAACCCTGTCTCACTCCTTTCCCAACCACTGCTTCCCTTTCATGCCCCTCGACTCTAATAACTGCCATCTGGTTTCTGTACAAATTGTAAATAGCCTTTCGCTCCCTGTATTTTACCCCTGCCACCTTCAGAATTTGAAAGAGACTATTCCAGTCAACATTGTCAAAAGCTTTCTCTAAGTCTACAAATGCTAGAAACGTAGGTTTGTCTTTTCTTAATCTTTCTTCTAAGATAAGTCGTCGGGTCAGTATTGCCTCACGTGTTCCAACATTTCTACGGAATCCAAACTGATCCTCCCCGAGGTCCGCATCTACCAGTTTTTCCATTCGTCTGTAAAGAATTCGCGTTAGTATTTTGCAGCTGTGACTTATTAAACTGATAGTTCGGTAATTTTCACATCTGTCAGCACTTGCTTTCTTTGGGATTGTAATTATTATATTCTTCTTGGAGTCTGAAGGTATTTCACCTGTCTGGTAGAGTTTTGTCACGACCATTTAACTAGGCCAACTGAATTCTTCCACACCATCTTAAAGTTCGACTACGAAAGTCTCACCATAACAATAAAATTTAAATCCCTCTTAGAGCGTCGGTCAACAAAGCACAATTAAGACCACTTACTTCATATCACGTACACAATACGAAGGAGTGGATTCCACAGCTTCACCGCTTCACTTCAAA